>NC_138976.1:116573514-117188173 GCF_964341445.2 Mesoplodon mirus | reverse complement strand
CACAGGCCACACACTGCCCCTGCCCCAGATCGGGGGCTGCAAAGCAGCCATGTCTTAGTCCCCTGCCTCTACAGGGAGTATTGGACCAACACTTGTAGAAAACGGGGTCCTTGCGGGCCACTCATTGGAGGGACACAAATAAATCTTTGCCGACTTTCTGCTGAAACTTACGAGCGTTCACACCTAAGCCTCTTACAAGGTCAGCTGTTTAGCTAAACATGAGCTCATGATCTAAATTTACACAATAATGAACAAAGCAGCTACAAGGGGAGACAATCAGCCAAAACCATCAATACCAGAATTAGATTCCCAAGGCCATCCATCAGATGTAGGAATAATCGGGTGCAAGGCAGAAAATATACATAAAACTGGAACTGAAACAAGGCGCAAGGATGTTTTCAAAGACTGGTAGGATCTCTAAAACATTTTTCAAGGACATGTCATTGATAAAGCTAAATACTCCAAGGTTGTGTAATACAACAGATTAATCATTGAGAAGAGTGAAATTATGCTGTTTTGAAAACTATGGCAGGTCAGATTTTCTGCCTAATTATATAAGAAGATTTCTCTAAAAATTACACATTATTTCAAAGACTTATTGGCTGTGAAATAAGTTAAGGGTATTTCAAATGGCTTGTCTGCAAAGAAAGGTGAGATGTAGGGAATCACAGAAAGTCGAGGGGAAAATAGGTCAATATATACATTGCTGTATGGTGAACTAAGCCTTAGGCCAGCAACAATGGAGAGGACCTGACCCTTAGACACGTACAAGTAAGCTGGAATCTTCAAAAGTTCAAATCTTTATAAGTAAAAAGATTTATTAAAATGAATAACCAAGTGTTTTAATTGACATCAGAAGATGAAAACAATAAACCCTGAGAACATAGAGAAAAGATAAATAAAGATATGAGCAGAACTTAATACAACAGAAAACGTATAAAATTTAGGTGATTTAGTAAGTCCAAAGAATCTTCTTTGAAAAGATTTAAAAGACACACTTTGATTAAGGAAAACCAAAACATAAGTAAAGAATATCCAGAAAGAGTCAGGACAATGTTAGAGCAGAGAATATATGAAATGCCCGTAAATTTGAACATTTCTGTCAAGTGGACCATTTCCTAGCTCCTAAAGTTTACCAACACTGACACAAGAGGAAATCATTTAAGGTCATCATGTCTGCCCTTGGCATTCTCGGAACGCCCTGGCCTCAGAATGCAGCCTCTGTAGTCCATGGTAACCTGCGGAGAGGGGGCGGGGCTGAGGGAGTTTGGAACACTGCCCTCACTGAGGGAGTGGGTGTGGCCATCTCTGCTGTGACTGAACAAAGGGCAGGGGAGCAGGGGGCCCAGGGAAGGGCCCTCAGAGCCCGGCAGGCCCAGTGGAGTGTCACAAGCTTTTAGGCCCAGGCCAAAGGGCGCCTTCTTTGTCTGCACAGCTGCCCAAACTCTCACCTTTCCACTCAGGCCAGCCTCTTACTTGAAGTGTGTGTGGAACGTGTCCGCACAGTACACCGCGCTGCACAGCTAAGCATAGTTCAGGGCATCGTAGCTTCCTGGCAGGTGACCGAAGTTCGCAGGAAGATGGGTCTCTGGGACACACGCGGAGGGGCTCCTGCCCGGGTCACAGGCCGCCCACTGCCCCTGCCACAGATCGGGGGCTGCAAAGCAGCCCTGTCTTAGTCCCCTGCCTCTAGAGGGAGTATTGGACCAACACTTGTAGAAAACGGGGTCCTTGCGGGCCACTCATTGGAGGGACACAAATAAATCTTTGCCGACTTTCTGCTGAAACTTACGAGCGTTCACACCTAAGCCTCTTACAAGGTCAGCTGTTTAGCTAAACATGAGCTCATGATCTAAATTTACACAATATTGAAGAAAGCAGCTACAAGGGGAGACAATCAGCCAAAACCATCAATACCAGAATTAGATTCCCAAGGCCATCCATCAGATGTAGGAATAATCGGGTGCAAGGCAGAAAATATACATAAAACTGGAACTGAAACAAGGCACAAGGATGTTTTCAAAGACTGGTAGGATCTCTAAAACATTTTTCAAGGACATGTCATTGATAAAGCTAAATACTCCAAGGTTGTGTAATACAACAGATTAATCATTGAGAAGAGTGAAATTATGCTGTTTTGAAAACTATGGCAGGTCAGATTTTCGGCCTAATTATATAAGAAGATTTCTCTAAAAAATACACATTATTTCAAAGACTTATTGGCTGTGAAATAAGTTAAGGGTATTTCAAATGGCTTGTCTGCAAAGAAAGGTGAGATGTAGGGAATCACAGAAAGTCGAGGGGAAAATAGGTCAATATATACATTGCTGTATGGTGAACTAAGCCTTAGGCCAGCAACAATGGAGAGGACCTGACCCTTAGACACGTACAAGTAAGCTGGAATCTTCAAAAGTTCAAATCTTTATAAGTAAAAAGATTTATTAAAATGAATAACCAAGTGTTTTAATTGACATCAGAAGATGAAAACAATAAACCCTGAGAACATAGAGAAAAGATAAATAAAGATATGAGCAGAACTTAATACAACAGAAAACGTATAAAATTCAGGTGATTTAGTAAGTCCAAAGAATCTTCTTTGAAAAGATTTAAAAGACACACTTTGATTAAGGAAAACCAAAACATAAGTAAAGAATATACAGAAAGAGTCAGGACAATGTTAGAGCAGAGAATATATGAAATGCCCGTAAATTTGAACATTTCTGTCAAGTGGACCATTTCCTAGCTCCTAACGTTTACCAACACTGACACAAGAGGAAATCATTTAAGGTCATCATGTGTGCCCTTGGCATTCTCGGAACGCCCTGGCCTCAGAATGCAGCCTCTGTAGTCCATGGTAACCTGCGGAGAGGGGGCGGGGCTGAGGGAGGGTGGAACACTGCCCTCACTGAGGGAGTGGGTGTGGCCATCTCTGCTGTGAGTGAACAAAGGGCAGGGGAGCAGGGGGCCCAGGGCAGGTCCCTCAGAGCCCGGCAGGCCCAGTGGAGTGTCACAAGTTTTTAGGCCCAGGCCAAAGGGCGCCTTCTTTGTCTGCACAGCTGCCCAAACTCTCACCTTTCCACTCAGGCCGCCCTCTTACTTGAAGTGTGTGTGGAACGTGTCCGCGCAGTACAACGCGCTGCACAGCTAAGCATAGTTCTGGGCATCGTAGCTTCCTGCCAGTTGATCGAAGTTCGCAGGCAGATGGGTCCCTGGGACACACGCGGAGGGGCTCCTGCCCGGGTCACAGGCCGCCCACTGCCCCTGCCCCATATCGGGGGCCGCAAAGCAGCCCTGTCTGAGTCCCCTGCCTCTAGAGGGAGTATTGGAGCAACACTTGTAGGAAACGGGGTCCGTGCGGGCCACTCATTGGAGGGACACAAATAAATCTTTGCCGACTTTCTGCTGAAACTTACGAGCCTTCACACCTAAGCCTCTTACAAGGTCAGGTGTTTAGCTAAACATGAGCTCATGATCTAAATTTACACAATAATGAAGAAAGCAGCTACAAGGGGAGACAATCAGCAAAAACAATCAATACCAGAATTAGATTCCCAAGGCCATCCATCAGATGTAGGAATAATCGGGTGCAAGGCAGAAAATATACATAAAACTGGAACTGAAACAAGGCACAAGGATGTTTTCAAAGACTGGTAGGATCTCTAAAACATTTTTAAAGGACATGTCATTGATAAAGCTAAATAATCAAAGGTTGTGTAATACAACAGATTAATCATGAGAAGAGTGAAATTATGCTGTTTTGAAAACTATGGCAGGTCAGATTTTCTGCCTACTTATATAAGAATATTTCTCTAAAAAATACACATTATTTCAAAGACTTATTGGCTGTGAAATAAGTTAAGGGTATTTCAAATGGCTTGTCTGCAAAGAAAGGTGAGATGTAGGGAATCACAGAAAGTTAAGGGGAAAATAGGTCAATATATACATTGCTGTATGGTGAACTAAGCCTTAGGCCAGCAACAATGGAGAGGACCTGACCCTTAGACACGAACAAGTAAGCTGGAATCTTCAAAAGTTCAAATCTTTATAAGTAAAAAGATTTATTAAAATCAATAACCAAGTGTTTTAATTGACATCAGAAGATGAAAACAATAAACCCTGAGAACATAGAGAAAAGATAAATAAAGATATGAGCAGAACCTAATACAACAGAAAACGTATAAAATTCAGGTGATTTAGTAAGTCCAAAGAATTGTCTTTGAAAAGATTTAAAAGACACACTTTGATTAAAGAAAACCAAAACATAAGTAAAGAATATACAGAAAGAGACAGGACAATGTTAGAGCAGAGAATATATGAAATGCCAGTAAATTTGAACATTTCTGTCAAGTGGACCATTTCCTAGCTCCTAAAGTTTACCAACACTGACACAAGAGGAAATCATTTAAGGTTATCATGTCTGCCCTTGGCATTCTCGGAACGCCCTGGCCTCACAATGCAGCCTCTGTAGTCCATGGTAACCTGCGGAGAGGGGGCGGGGCTGAGGGAGGTTGGAACTCTGCCCTCACTGAGGGAGTGGGTGTGGCCATCTCTGCTGTGACTGAACAAAGGGCAGGGGAGCAAGGGGCCCAGTGCAGGGCCCTCAGAGCCCGGCAGGCCCAGTGGAGTGTCACAAGTTTTTAGGCCCAGGCCAAAGGGCGCCTTCTTTGTCTGCACAGCTGCCCAAACTCTCACCTTTCCACTCAGGCCGCCCTCTTACTTGAAGTGTGTGTGGAACGTGTCCGCGCAGTATACCGCGCTGCACAGCTAAGCATAGGTCTGGGCATCATAGCTTCCTGCCAGGTGACCGAAGTTCGCAGGCTGGTGGGTCCCTGGGAGACACGCGGAGAGGCTCCTGCCCAGGCCACAGGCCGCCCACTGCCCCTGCCCCAGATCGGGGGCCGCAAAGCAGCCCTGTCTGAGTCCCCTGCCTCTAGAGGGAGTATTGGACCAACACTTGTAGAAAACGGGGTCCTTGCGGGCCACTCATTGGAGGGACACACATAAATCTTTGCCGACTTTCTGCTGAAACTTACGAGCGTTCACACCTAAGCCTCTTACAAGGTCAGCTGTTTAGCTAAACATGAGCTCATGATCTAAATTTACACAATAATGAAGAAAGCAGCTACAAGGGGAGACAATCAGGCAAAACCATCAATACCAGAATTAGATTCCCAAGGCCATCCATCAGATGTAGGAATAATCGGGTGCAAGGCAGAAAATATACATAAAACTGGAACTGAAACAAGGAACAAGGATGTTGTAGAAGACTGGTAGGATCTCTAAAACATTTTTCAAGGACATGTCATTGATAAAGCTAAATACTCCAAGGTTGTGTAATACAACAGATTAATCATTGAGAAGAGTGAAATTATGCTGTTTTGAAAACTATGGCAGGTCAGATTTTCTGCCTAATTATATAAGAAGATTTCTCTAAAAAATACACATTATTTCAAAGACTTATTGGCTGTGAAATAAGTTAAGGGTATTTCAAATGGCTTGTCTGCAAAGAAAGGTGAGATGTAGGGAATCACAGAAAGTCGAGGGGAAAATAGGTCAATATATACATTGCTGTATGGTGAACTAAGCCTTAGGCCAGCAACAATGGAGAGGACCTGACCCTTAGACACGTACAAGTAAGCTGGAATCTTCAAAAGTTCAAATCTTTATAAGTAGAAAGATTTATTAAAATGAATAACCAAGTGTTTTAATTGACATCAGAAGATGAAAACAATAAACCCTGAGAACATAGAGAAAAGATAAATAAAGATATGAGCAGAACTTAATACAACAGAAAACGTATAAAATTCAGGTCATTTAGTAAGTCCAAAGAATCTTCATTGAAAAGATTTAAAAGACACACTTTGATTAAGGAAAACCAAAACATAAGTAAAGAATATACAGAAAGAGTCAGGACAATGTTAGAGCAGACAATATATGAAATGCCAGTAAATTTGAACATTTTTGTCAAGGGGACCATTTCCTAGCTCCTAAAGTTTACCAACACTGACACAAGAGGAAATCATTTAAGGTCATCATGTCTGCCCTTGGCATTCTCGGAACGCCCTGGCCTCAGAATGCAGCCTCTGTAGTCCATGGTAACCTGCGGAGAGGGGGCGGGGCTGAGGGAGGTTGGAACACTGCCCTCACTGAGGGAGTGGGTGTGGCCATCTCTGCTGTGACTGAACAAAGGGCAGGGGAGCAGGGGGCCCAGGGCAGGGCCCTCAGAGCCCGGCAGGCCCAGTGGAGTGTCACAAGCTTTTAGGCCCAGGCCAAAGGGCGCCTTCTTTGTCTGCACAGCTGCCCAAACTCTCACCTTTCCACTCAGGCCGCCCTCTTACTTGAAGTGTGTGTGGAACGTGTCCGTGCAGTATACCGCACTGCACAGCTAAGCATAGGTCGGGGCATCATAACTTCCTGCCAGGTGACCGAAGTTCGCAGGCAGATGGGTCCCTGGGAGACACGCGGAGAGGCTCCTGCCCGGGCCACAGGCCGCCCACTGCCCCTGCCCCAGATCGGGGGCCGCAAAGCAGCCCTGTCTGAGTCCCCTGCCTCTAGAGGGAGTATTGGACCAACACTTGTAGAAAACGGGGTCCTTGCGGGCCACTCATTGGAGGGACACAAATAAATCTTTGCCGACTTTCTGCTGAAACTTACGAGCGTTCACACCTAAGCCTCTTACAAGGTCAGCTGTTTAGCTAAACATGAGCTCATGATCTAAATTTACACAATAATGAAGAAAGCAGCTACAAGGGGAGACAATCAGGCAAAACCATCAATACCAGAATTAGATTCCCAAGGCCATCCATCAGATGTAGGAATAATCGGGTGCAAGGCAGAAAATATACATAAAACTGGAACTGAAACAAGGAACAAGGATGTTGTAGAAGACTGGTAGGATCTCTAAAACATTTTTCAAGGACATGTCATTGATAAAGCTAAATACTCCAAGGTTGTGTAATACAACAGATTAATCATTGAGAAGAGTGAAATTATGCTGTTTTGAAAACTATGGCAGGTCAGATTTTCTGCCTAATTATATAAGAAGATTTCTCTAAAAAATACACATTATTTCAAAGACTTATTGGCTGTGAAATAAGTTAAGGGTATTTCAAATGGCTTGTCTGCAAAGAAAGGTGAGATATAGGGAATCACAGAAAGTCGAGGGGAAAATAGGTCAATATATACATTGCTGTATGGTGAACTAAGCCTTAGGCCAGCAACAATGGAGAGGACCTGACCCTTAGACACGTACAAGTAAGCTGGAATCTTCAAAAGTTCAAATCTTTATAAGTAAAAAGATTTATTAAAATGAATAACCAAGTGTTTTAATTGACATCAGAAGATGAAAACAATAAACCCTGAGAACATAGAGAAAAGATAAATAAAGATATGAGCAGAACTTAATACAACAGAAAACGTATAAAATTCAGGTCATTTAGTAAGTCCAAAGAATCTTCTTTGAAAAGATTTAAAAGACACACTTTGATTAAGGAAAACCAAAACATAAGTAAAGAATATACAGAAAGAGTCAGGACAATGTTAGATCAGAGAATATATGAAATGCCAGTAAATTTGAACATTTCTGTCAAGTGGACCATTTCCTAGCTCCTAAAGTTTACCAACACTGACACAAGAGGAAATCATTTAAGGTCATCATGTCTGCCCTTGGCGTTCTCGGAACGCCCTGGCCTCAGAATGCAGCCTCTGTAGTCCATGGTAACCTGCGGAGAGGGGGCGGGGCTGAGGGAGGTTGGAACACTGCCCTCACTGAGGGAGTGGGTGTGGCCATCTCTGCTGTGACTGAACAAAGGGCAGGGGAGCAGGGGGCCCAGGGCAGGGCCCTCAGAGCCCGGCAGGCCCAGTGGAGTGTCACAAGCTTTTAGGCCCAGGCCAAAGGGCGCCTTCTTTGTCTGCACAGCTGCCCAAACTCTCACCTTTCCACTCAGGCCGCCCTCTTACTTGAAGTGTGTGTGGAACGTGTCCGCGCAGTACACCGCGCTGCACAGCTAAGCATAGTTCAGGGCATCGTAGCTTCCTGCCAGGTGACCGAAGTTTGCAGGCAGATGGGTCCCTGGGACACACGCGGAGGGGCTCCTGCCCGGGTCACAGGCCGCCCACTGCCCCTGCCCCAGATCGGGGGCCGCAAAGCAGCCCTGTCTGAGTCCCCTGCCTCTAGAGGGAGTATTGGACCAACACTTATAGAAAACGGGGTCCTTGCGGGCCACTCATTGGAGGGACACAAATAAATCTTTGCCGACTTTCTGCTGAAACTTACGAGCGTTCACACCTAAGCCTCTTACAAGTTCAGCTGTTTAGCTAAACATGAGCTCATGATCTAAATTTACACAATATTGAAGAAAGCAGCTACAAGGGGAGACAATCAGACAAAACCATCAATACCAGAATTAGATTCCCAAGGCCATCCATCAGATGTAGGAATAATCGGGTGCAAGGCAGAAAATATACATAAAACTGGAACTGAAACAAGGCACAAGGATGTTTTCAAAGACTGGTAGGATCTCTAAAACATTTTTCAAGGACATGTCATTGATAAAGCTAAATACTCCAAGGTTGTGTAATACAACAGATTAATCATTGAGAAGAGTGAAATTATGCTGTTTTGAAAACTATGGCAGGTCAGATTTTCTGCCTAATTATATAAGAAGATTTCTCTAAAAAATACACATTATTTCAAAGACTTATTGGCTGTGAAATAAGTTAAGGGTATTTCAAATGGCTTGTCTGCAAAGAAAGGTGAGATGTAGGGAATCACAGAAAGTCGAGGGGAAAATAGGTCAATATATACATTGCTGTATGGTGAACTAAGCCTTAGGCCAGCAACAATGGAGAGGACCTGACCCTTAGACACGTACAAGTAAGCTGGAATCTTCAAAAGTTCAAATCTTTATAAGTAAAAAGATTTATTAAAATCAATAACCAAGTGTTTTAATTGACATCAGAAGATGAAAACAATAAACCCTGAGAACATAGAGAAAAGATAAATAAAGATATGAGCAGAACTTAATACAACAGAAAACGTATAAAATTCAGGTGATTTAGTAAGTCCAAAGAATCTTCTTTGAAAAGAATTAAAAGACACACTTTGATTAAGGAAAACCAAAACATAAGTAAAGAATATACAGAAAGAGTCAGGACAATGTTAGAGCAGAGAATATATGAAATGCCCGTAAATTTGAACATTTCTGTCAAGTGGACCATTTCCTAGCTCCTAAAGTTTACCAACACTGACACAAGAGGAAATCATTTAAGGTCATCATGTCTGCCCTTGGCATTCTCGGAACGCCCTGGCCTCAGAATGCAGCCTCTGTAGTCCATGGTAACCTGCGGAGAGGGGACGGGGCTGAGGGAGGTTGGAACACTGCCCTCACTGAGGGAGTGGGTGTGGCCATCTCTGCTGTGACTGAACAAAGGGCTGGGGAGCAGGGGGCCCAGGGCAGGGCACTCAGAGCCCGGCAGGCCCAGTGTAGTGTCACAAGCTTTTAGGCCCAGGCCAAAGGGCGCATTCTTTGTCTGCACAGCTGCCCAAACCCTCACCTTTCCACTCAGGCCGCCCTCTTACTTGAAGTGTGTGTGGAACGTGTCCGCGAAGTATACCGCGCTGCACAGCTAAGCATAGGTCTGGGCATCGTAGCTTCCTGCCAGGGGACCGAAGTTCGCAGGCAGATGGGTCCCTGGGACACACGCGGAGAGGCTCCTGCCCGGGTCACAGGCCGCCCACTGCCCCTGCCCCAGATCGGGGGCCGCAAAGCAGCCCTGTCTGAGTCCCCTCCCTCTAGAGGGAGTATTGGACCAACACTTGTAGAAAACGGGGTCCTTGCAGGCCACTCATTGGAGGGACACAAATACATCTTTGCCGACTCTCTGCTGAAACTTACGAGCGTTCACACCTAAGCCTCTTACAAGGTCAGCTGTTTAGCTAAACATGAGCTCATGATCTAAATTTACACAATATTGAAGAAAGCAGCTACAAGGGGAGACAATCAGCCAAAACCATCAATACCAGAATTAGATTCCCAAGGCCATCCATCAGATGTAGGAATAATCGGGTGCAAGGCAGAAAATATACATAAAACTGGAACTGAAACAAGGCACAAGGATGTTTTCAAAGACTGGTAGGATCTCTAAAACATTTTTCAAGGACATGTCATTGATAAAGCTAAATACTCCAAGGTTGTGTAATACAACAGATTAATCATTGAGAAGAGTGAAATTATGCTGTTTTGAAAACTATGCCAGGTCACATTTTCTGCCTAATTATATAAGAAGATTTCTCTAAAAAATACACATTATTTCAAAGACTTATTGGCTGTGAAATAAGTTAAGGGTATTTCAAATGGCTTGTCTGCAAAGAAAGGTGAGATGTAGGGAATCACAGAAAGTCGAGGGGAAAATAGGTCAATATATACATTGCTGTATGGTGAACTAAGCCTTAGGCCAGCAACAATGGAGAGGACCTGACCCTTAGACACGTACAAGTAAGCTGGAATCTTCAAAAGTTCAAATCTTTATAAGTACAAAGATTTATTAAAATGAATAACCAAGTGTTTTAATTGACATCAGAAGATGAAAACAATAAAACCTGAGAACATAGAAAAAAGATAAATATAGATATGAGCAGAACTTAATACAACAGAAAACGTATAAAATTCAGGTGATTTAGTAAGTCCAAAGAATCTTCTTTGAAAAGAATTAAAAGACACACTTTGATTAAGGAAAACCAAAACATAAGTAAAGAATATACAGAAAGAGTCAGGACAATGTTAGAGCAGAGAATATATGAAATGCCAGTAAATTTGAACATTTCTGTCAAGTGGACCATTTCCTAGCTCCTAAAGTTTACCAACACTGACACAAGAGGAAATCATTTAAGGTCATCATGTCTGCCCTTGGCATTCTCGGAACGCCCTGGCCTCAGAATGCAGCCTCTGTAGTCCATGGTAACCTGCGGAGAGGGGGCGGGGCTGAGGGAGGTTGGAACACTGCCCTCACTGAGGGAGTGGGTGTGGCCATCTCTGCTGTGACTGAACAAAGGGCAGGGGAGCAGGGGGCCCAGTGCAGGGCCCTCAGAGCCCGGCAGGCCCAGTGGAGTGTCACAAGCTTTTAGGCCCAGGCCAAAGGGCGCCTTCTTTGTCTGCATAGCTGCCCAAACTCTCACCTTTCCACTCAGGCCGCCCTCTTACTTGAAGTGTGTGTGGAACGTGTCCGCGCAGTATAGCGCGCAGCACAGCTAAGCATAGGTCTGGGCATCGTAGCTTCCTGCCAGGTGACCGAAGTTCGCAGGCAGATGGGTCCCTGGGACACACGCGGAGAGGCTCCTGTGCGGGTCACAGGCCGCCCACTGCCCCTGCCCCAAATCGGGGGCCGCAAAGCAGCCCTGTCTGAGTCCCTGGCCTCTAGAGGGAGTATTGGACCAACACTTGTAGAAAACGGGGTCCTTGCGGGCCACTCATTGGAGGGACACAAATACATCTTTGCCGACTCTCTGCTGAAACTTACGAGCGTTCACACCTAAGCCTCTTACAAGGTCAGCTGTTTAGCTAAACATGAGCTCATGATCTAAATTTACACAATATTGAAGAAAGCAGCTACAAGGGGAGACAATCAGCCAAAACCATCAATACCAGAATTAGATTCCCAAGGCCATCCATCAGATGTAGGAATAATCGGGTGCAAGGCAGAAAATATACATAAAACTGGAACTGAAACAAGGCACAAGGATGTTTTCAAAGACTGGTAGGATCTCTAAAACATTTTTCAAGGACATGTCATTGATAAAGCTAAATACTCCAAGGTTGTGTAATACAACAGATTAATCATTGAGAAGAGTGAAATTATGCTGTTTTGAAAACTATGGCAGGTCAGATTTTCTGCCTAATTCTATAAGAAGATTTCTCTAAAAAATACAAATTATTTCAAAGACTTATTGGCTGTGAAATAAGTTAAGGGTATTTCAAATGGCTTGTCTGCAAAGAAAGGTGAGATGTAGGGAATCACAGAAAGTCGAGGGGAAAATAGGTCAATATATACATTGCTGTATGGTGAACTAAGCCTTAGGCCAGCAACAATGGAGAGGACCTGACCCTTAGACACGTACAAGTAAGCTGGAATCTTCAAAAGTTCAAATCTTTATAAGTACAAAGATTTATTAAAATGAATAACCAAGTGTTTTAATTGACATCAGAAGATGAAAACAATAAAACCTGAGAACTTAGAAAAAAGATAAATAAAGATATGAGCAGAACATAATACAACAGAAAACGTATAAAATTCAGGTGATTTAGTAAGTCCAAAGAATCTTCTTTGAAAAGAATTAAATGACACACTTTGATTAAGGAAAACCAAAACATAAGTAAAGAATATACAGAAAGAGTCAGGACAATGTTAGAGCAGAGAATATATGAAATGCCAGTAATTTGAACATTTCTGTAAAGTGGACCATTTCCTTGCTCCTAAAGTTTACCAACACTGACACAAGAGGAAATCATTTAAGGTCATCATGTCTGCCCTTGGCATTCTCGGAAAGCCCTGGCCTCAGAATGCAGCCTCTGTAGTCCATGGTAACCTGCGGAGAGGGGACGGGGCTGAGGGAGGTTGGAACACTGCCCTCACTGAGGGAGTGGGTGTGGCAATCTCTGCTGTGACTGAACAAAGGGCAGGGGAGCAGGGGGCCCAGGGCAGGGCCCTCAGAGCCCGGCAGGCCCAGTGGAGTGTCACAAGCTTTTAGGCCCAGGCCAAAGGGCGCCTTCTTTGTCTGCATAGCTGCCCAAACTCTCACCTATCCACTCAGGCCGCCCTCTTACTTGAAGTGTGTGTGGAACGTGTCCGCGCAGTATACCGCGCTGCACAGCTAAGCATAGGTCTGGGCATCGTAGCTTCCTGCCAGGTGACCGAAGTTCGCAGGCAGATGGGTCCCTGGGACACACGCGGAGAGGCTCCTGTGCGGGTCACAGGCCGCCCACTGCCCCTGCCCCAAATCGGGGGCCGCAAAGCAGCCCTGTCTGAGTCCCCGGCCTCTAGAGGGAGTATTGGACCAACACTTGTAGAAAACGGGGTCCTTGCGGGCCACTCATTGGAGGGACACAAATACATCTTTCCCGACTCTCTGCTGAAACTTACGAGCGTTCACACCTAAGCCTCTTACAAGGTCAGCTGTTTAGCTAAACATGAGCTCATGATCTAAATTTACACAATAATGAAGAAAGCAGCTACAAGGGGAGACAATCAGCCAAAACCATCAATACCAGAATTAGATTCCCAAGGCCATCCATCAGATGTAGGAATAATCGGGTGCAAGGCAGAAAATATACATAAAACTGGAACTGAAACAAGGCACAAGGATGTTTTCAAAGACTGGTAGGATCTCTAAAACATTTTTCAAGGACATGTCATTGATAAAGCTAAATACTCCAAGGTTGTGTAATACAACAGATTAATCACTGAGAAGAGTGAAATTATGCTGTTTTGAAAACTATGGCAGGTCAGATTTTCTGCCTAATTCTATAAGAAGATTTCTCTAAAAAATACACATTATTTCAAAGACTTATTGGCTGTGAAATAAGTTAAGGGTATTTCAAATGGCTTGTCTGCAAAGAAAGGTGAGATGTAGGGAATCACAGAAAGTCGAGGGGAAAATAGGTCAATATATACATTGCTGTATGGTGAACTAAGCCTTAGGCCAGCAACAATGGAGAGGACCTGACCCTTAGACACGTACAAGTAAGCTGGAATCTTCAAAAGTTCAAATCTTTATAAGTAAAAAGATTTATTAAAATGAATAACCAAGTGTTTTAATTGACATCAGAAGATGAAAACAATAAAACCTGAGAACATAGAAAAAAGATAAATAAAGATATGAGCAGAACATAATACAACAGAAAACGTATAAAATTCAGGTGATTTAGTAAGTCCAAAGAATCTTCTTTGAGAAGAATTAAAAGACACACTTTGATTAAGGAAAACCAAAACATAAGTAAAGAATATACAGAAAGAGTCAGGACAATGTTAGAGCAGAGAATATATGAAATGCCAGTAATTTGAACATTTCTGTAAAGTGGACCATTTCCTTGCTCCTAAAGTTTACCAACACTGACACAAGACGAAATCATTTAAGGTCATCATGTCTGCCCTTGGCATTCTCGGAACGCCCTGGCCTCAGAATGCAGCCTCTGTAGTCCATGGTAACCTGCGGAGAGGGGACGGGGCTGAGGGAGGTTGGAACACTGCCCTCACTGAGGGAGTGGGTGTGGCCATCTCTGCTGTGACTGAACAAAGGGCAGGGGAGCAGGGGGCCCAGGGCAGGGCCCTCAGAGCCCGGCAGGCCCAGTGGAGTGTCACAAGCTTTTAGGCCCAGGCCAAAGTGTGCCTTCTTTGTCTGCATAGCTGCCCAAACTCTCACCTTTCCACTCAGGCCGCCCTCTTACTTGAAGTGTGTGTGGAACGTGTCCGCGCAGTATACCGCGCTGCACAGCTAAGCATAGGTCTGGGCATCGTAGCTTCCTGCCAGGTGACCGAAGTTTGCAGGCAGATGGGTCCCTGGGACACACGCGGAGAGGCTCCTGTGCGGGTCACAGGCCGCCCACTGCCCATGCCCCAAATCGGGGGCCGCAAAGCAGCTCTGTCTGAGTCCCCTGCCTCTAGAGGGAGTATTGGACCAACACTTGTAGAAAACGGGGTCCTTGCGGGCCACTCATTGGAGGGACACAAATACATCTTTGCCGACTCTCTGCTGAAACTTACGAGCGTTCACACCTAAGCCTCTTACAAGATCAGCTGTTTAGCTAAACATGAGCTCATGATCTAAATTTACACAATAATGGAGAAAGCAGCTACAAGGGGAGACAATCAGCCAAAACCATCAATACCATAATTAGATTCCCAAGGCCATCCATCAGATGAAAGAATAATCGGGTGCAAGGCAGAAAATATACATAAAACTGGAACTGAAACAAGGCACAAGGATGTTGTCAAAGACTGGTAGGATCTCTAAAACATTTTTCAAGGACATGTCATTGATAAAGCTAAATACTCCAAGGTTGTGTAATACAACAGATTAATCACTGAGAAGAGTGAAATTATGCTGTTTTGAAAACTATGGCAGGTCAGATTTTCTGCCTAATTCTATAAGAAGATTTCTCTAAAAAATACACATTATTTCAAAGACTTCTTGGCTGTGAAATAAGTTAAGGGTATTTCAAATGGCTTGTCTGCAAAGAAAGGTGAGATGTAGGGAATCACAGAAAGTCGAGGGGAAAATAGGTCAATATATACATTGATGTATGGTGAACTAAGCCTTAGGCCAGCAACAATGGAGAGGACCTGACCCTTAGACACGTACAAGTAAGCTGGAATCTTCAAAAGTTCAAATCTTTATAAGTAAAAAGATTTATTAAAATGAATAACCAAGTGTTTTAATTGACATCAGAAGATGAAAACAATAAAACCTGAGAACATAGAAAAAAGATAAATAAAGATATGAGCAGAACATAATACAACAGAAAACGTATAAAATTCAGGTGATTTAGTAAGTCCAAAGAATCTTCTTTGAGAAGAATTAAAAGACACACTTTGATTAAGGAAAACCAAAACATAAGTAAAGAATATACAGAAAGAGTCAGGACAATGTTAGAGCAGAGAATATATGAAATGCCAGTAATTTGAACATTTCTGTAAAGTGGACCATTTCCTTGCTCCTAAAGTTTACCAACACTGACACAAGACGAAATCATTTAAGGTCATCATGTCTGCCCTTGGCATTCTCGGAACGCCCTGGCCTCAGAATGCAGCCTCTGTAGTCCATGGTAACCTGCGGAGAGGGGACGGGGCTGAGGGAGGTTGGAACACTGCCCTCACTGAGGGAGTGGGTGTGGCCATCTCTGCTGTGACTGAACAAAGGGCAGGGGAGCAGGGGGCCCAGGGCAGGGCCCTCAGAGCCCGGCAGGCCCAGTGGAGTGTCACAAGCTTTTAGGCCCAGGCCAAAGTGTGCCTTCTTTGTCTGCATAGCTGCCCAAACTCTCACCTTTCCACTCAGGCCGCCCTCTTACTTGAAGTGTGTGTGGAACGTGTCCGCGCAGTATACCGCGCTGCACAGCTAAGCATAGGTCTGGGCATCGTAGCTTCCTGCCAGGTGACCGAAGTTTGCAGGCAGATGGGTCCCTGGGACACACGCGGAGAGGCTCCTGTGCGGGTCACAGGCCGCCCACTGCCCATGCCCCAAATCGGGGGCCGCAAAGCAGCCCTGTCTGAGTCCCCTGCCTCTAGAGGGAGTATTGGACCAACACTTGTAGAAAACGGGGTCCTTGCGGGCCACTCATTGGAGGGACACAAATACATCTTTGCCGACTCTCTGCTGAAACTTACGAGCGTTCACACCTAAGCCTCTTACAAGATCAGCTGTTTAGCTAAACATGAGCTCATGATCTAAATTTACACAATAATGGAGAAAGCAGCTACAAGGGGAGACAATCAGCCAAAACCATCAATACCAGAATTAGATTCCCAAGGCCATCCATCAGATGAAAGAATAATCGGGTGCAAGGCAGAAAATATACATAAAACTGGAACTGAAACAAGGCACAAGGATGTTGTCAAAGACTGGTAGGATCTCTAAAACATTTTTCAAGGACATGTTATTGATAAAGCTAAATACTCCAAGGTTGTGTAATACAACAGATTAATCATTGAGAAGAGTGAAATTATGCTGTTTTGAAAACTATGGCAGGTCAGATTTTCTGCCTAATTATATAAGAAGATTTCTCTAAAAAATACACATTATTTCAAAGACTTATTGGCTGTGAAATAAGTTAAGGGTATTTCAAATGGCTTGTCTGCAAAGAAAGGTGAGATGTAGGGAATCACAGAAAGTCGAGGGGAAAATAGGTCAATATATACATTGCTGTATGGTGAACTAAGCCTTAGGCCAGCAACAATGGAGAGGACCTGACCCTTAGACACGTACAAGTAAGCTGGAATCTTCAAAAGTTCAAATCTTTATAAGTAAAAAGATTTATTAAAATGAATAACCAAGTGTTTTAATTGACATCAGAATATGAAAACAATAAACCCTGAGAACATAGAGAAAAGATAAATAAAGATATGAGCAGAAGTTAATACAACAGAAAACGTATAAAATTGAGGTGATTTAGTAAGTCCAAAGAATCTTCTTTGAAAAGAATTAAAAGACACACTTTGATTAAGGAAAACCAAAACATAAGTAAAGAATATACAGAAAGAGTCAGGACAATGTTAGAGCAGAGAATATATGAAATGCCCGTAAATTTGAACATTTCTGTCAAGTGGACCATTTCCTAGCTCCTAAAGTTTACCAACACTGACACAAGAGGAAATCATTTAAGGTCATCATGTCTGCCCTTGGCATTCTCGGAATGCCCTGGCCTCAGAATGCAGCCTTTGTAGTCCATGGTAACCTGCGGAGAGGGGACGGGGCTGAGGGAGGTTGGAACACTGCCCTCACTGAGGGAGTGGGTGTGGCCATCTCTGCTGTGACTGAACAAAGGGCAGGGGAGAAGGGGGCCCAGGGCAGGGCCCTCAGAGCCCGGCAGGCCCAGTGGAGTGTCACAAGCTTTTAGGCCCAGGCCAAAGTGCGCCTTCTTTGTCTGCACAGCTGCCCAAACTCTCAACTTTCCACTCAGGCCGCCCTCTTACTTGAAGTGTGTGTGGAACGTGTCCGCGAAGTATACCGCGCTGCACAGCTAAGCATAGGTCTGGGCATCGTAGCTTCCTGCCAGGTGACCGAAGTACGCAGGCAGATGGGTCCCTGGGACACACGCGGAGAAGCTCCTGCCCGGGTCACAGGCCGCCCACGGCCCCTGCCCCAGATTGGGGGCCGCAAAGCAGACCTGTCTGAGTCCCCTGCCTCTAGAGGGAGTATTGGACCAACACTTGTAGAAAACGGGGTCCTTGCGGGCCACTCATTGGAGGGACACAAATACATCTTTGCCGACTCTCTGCTGAAACTTACGAGCGTTCACACCTAAGCCTCTTACAAGGTCAGCTGTTTAGCTAAACATGAGCTCATGATCTAAATTTACACAATATTGAAGAAAGCAGCTACAAGGGGAGACAATCAGCCAAAACCATCAATACCAGAATTAGATTCCCAAGGCCATCCATCAGATGTAGGAATAATCGGGTGCAAGGCAGAAAATATACATAAAACTGGAACTGAAACAAGGCACAAGGATGTTTTCAAAGACTGGTAGGATCTCTAAAACATTTTTCAAGGACATGTCATTGATAAAGCTAAATACTCCAAGGTTGTGTAATACAACAGATTAATCATTGAGAAGAGTGAAATTATGCTGTTTTGAAAACTATGGCAGGTCAGATTTTCTGCCTAATTATATAAGAAGATTTCTCTAATAAATACACATTATTTCAAAGACTTATTGGCTGTGAAATAAGTTAAGGGTATTTCAAATGGCTTGTCTGCAAAGAAAGGTGAGATGTAGGGAATCACAGAAAGTCGAGGGGAAAATAGGTCAATATATACATTGCTGTATGGTGAACTAAGCCTTAGGCCAGCAACAATGGAGAGGACCTGACCCTTAGACACGTACAAGTAAGCTGGAATCTTCAAAAGTTCAAATCTTTATAAGTAAAAAGATTTATTAAAATGAATAACCAAGTGTTTTAATTGACATCAGAAGATGAAAACAATAAAACCTGAGAACATATAAAAAAGATAAATAAAGATATGAGCAGAACTTAATACAACAGAAAACGTATAAAATTCAGGTGATTTAGTAACTCCAAAGAATCTTCTTTGAAAAGAATTAAAAGACACACTTTGATTAAGGAAAACCAAAACATAAGTAAAGAATATACAGAAAGAGTCAGGACAATGTTAGAGCAGAGAATATATGAAATGCCAGTAAATTGAACATTTCTGTAATGTGGACCATTTCCTTGCTCCTAAAGTTTAACAACACTGACACAAGAGGAAATCATTTAAGGTCATCATGTCTGCCCTTGGCATTCTCGGAACGCCCTGGCCTCAGAATGCAGCCTTTGTAGTCCATGGTAACCTGCGGAGAGGGGACGGGGCTGAGGGAGGTTGGAACACTGCCCTCACTGAGGGAATGGGTGTGGCCATCTCTGCTGTGACTGAACAAAGGGCAGGGGAGCAGGGGGCCCAGGGCAGGGCCCTCAGAGCCCGGCAGGCCCAGTAGAGTGTCACAAGCTTTTAGGCCCAGGCCAAAGGGCGCCTTCTTTGTCTGCACTGCTGCCCAAACTCTCACCTTTCCACTCAGGCCGCCCTCTTACTTGAAGTGTGTGTGGAACGTGTCCACGCAGTACACCGCGCTGCACAGCTAAGCATAGTTCTGGGCATCGTAGCTTCCTGCCAGGTGACCGAAGTTTGCAGGCAGATGGGTCCCTGGGACACACGCGGAGGGTCTCCTGCCCGGGTCACAGGCCGCCCACTGCCCCTGCCCCAGATCGGGGGCCGCAAAGCAGCCCTGTCTGAGTCCCCTGCCTCTAGAGGGAGTATTGGACCAACACTTGTAGAAAACGGGGTCCTTGCGGGCCACTCATTGGAGGGACACAAATAAATCTTTGCCGACTTTCTGCTGAAACTTATGAGCGTTCACACCTAAGCCTCTTACAAGGTCAGCTGTTTAGCTAAACATGAGCTCATGATCTAAATTTACACAATAATGAAGAAAGCAGCTACAAGGGGAGACAATCAGCCAAAACCATCAATACCAGAAGTAGATTCCCAAGGCCATCCATCAGATGAAGGAATAATCGGGTGCAAGGCAGAAAATATACATAAAACTAGAACTGAAACAAGGCACAAGGATGTTTTCAAAGACTGGTAGGATCTCTAAAACATTTTTCAAGGATATGTCATTGATAAAGCTAAATACTCCAAGGTTGTGTAATACAACAGATTAATCATTGAGAAGAGTGAAATTATGCTGTTTTGAAAACTAAGGCAGGTCAGATTTTCTGCCTAATTATATAAGAAGATTTCTCTAAAAAATACACATTATTTCAAAGATTTATTGGCTGTGAAATAAGTTAAGGGTATTTCAAATGGCTTGTCTGCAAAGAAAGGTGAGATGTAGGGAATCACAGAAAGTCGAGTGGAAAATAGGTCAATATATACATTGCTGTATGGTGAACTAAGCCTTAGGCCAGCAACAATGGAGAGGACCTGACCCTTAGACACGTACAAGTAAGCTGGAATCTTCAAAAGTTCAAATCTTTATAAGTAAAAAGATTCATTAAAATCAATAACCAAGTCTTTTAATTGACATCAGAAGATGAAAACAATAAACCCTGAGAACATAGAGAAAAGATAAATAAAGATATGAGCAGAACTTCATACAACAGAAAACGTATAAAATTCAGGTGATTTAGTAAGTCCAAAGAATCTTCTTTGAAAATAATTAAAAGACACACTTTGATTAAGGAAAACCAAAACATAAGTAAAGAATATACAGAAAGAGTCAGGACAATGTTAGAGCAGAGAATATATGAAATGCCAGTAATTTGAACATTTCTGTAAAGTGGACCATTTCCTTGCTCCTAAAGTTTACCAACACTGACACAAGAGGAAATCATTTAAGGTCATCATGTCTGCCCTTGGCATTCTCGGAACGCCCTGGACTCAGAATGCAGCCTCTGTAGTCCATGGTAACCTGCGGAGAGGGGACGGGGCTGAGGGAGGTTGGAACACTGCCCTCACTGAGGGAGTGGGTGTGGCCATCTCTGCTGTGACTGAACAAAGGGCAGGGGAGCAGGGGGCCCAGGGCAGGGCCCTCAGAGCCCGGCAGGCCCAGTGGAGTGTCACAAGTTTTTAGGCCCAGGCCAAAGGGCGCCTTCTTTGTCTGCACAGCTGCCCAAACTCTCACCTTTCCACTCAGGCCGCCCTCTTACTTGAAGTGTGTGTGGAACGTGTCCACGCAGTACACCGCGCTGCACAGCTAAGCATAGTTCTGGGCATCGTAGCTTCCTGCCAGGTGACCGAAGTTTGCAGGCAGATGTGTCCCTGTGACACACGCGGAGGCTCTCCTGCCCGGGTCACAGGCCGCCCACTGCCCCTGCCCCAGATCGGGGGCCGCAAAGCAGCCCTGTCTGAGTCCCCTGCCTCTAGAGGGAGTATTGGACCAACACTTGTAGAAAACGGGGTCCTTGCGGGCCACTCATTGGAGGGACACAAATAAATCTTTGCCGACTTTCTGCTGAAACTTACGAGCGTTCACACCTAAGCCTCTTACAAGGTCAGCTGTTTAGCTAAACATGAGCTCATGATCTAAATTTACACAATAATGAAGAAAGCAGCTACAAGGGGAGACAATCAGCCAAAACCATCAATACCAGAATTAGATTCCCAAGGCCATCCATCAGATGAAGGAATAATCGGGTGCAAGGCAGAAAATATACATAAAACTGGAACTGAAACAAGGCACAAGGATGTTTTCAAAGACTGGTAGGATCTCTAAAACATTTTTCAAGGACATGTCATTGATAAAGCTAAATACTCCAAGGTTGTGTAATACAACAGATTAATCATTGAGAAGAGTGAAATTATGCTGTTTTGAAAACTATGGCAGGTCAGATTTTCTGCCTAATTATATAAGAAGATTTCTCTAAAAAATACACATTATTTCAAAGACTTATTGGCTGTGAAATAAGTTAAGGGTATTTCAAATGGCTTGTCTGCAAAGAAAGGTGAGATGTAGGGAATCACAGAAAGTCGAGTGGAAAATAGGTCAATATATACATTGCTGTATGGTGAACTAAGCCTTAGGCCAGCAACAATGGAGAGGACCTGACCCTTAGACACGTACAAGTAAGCTGGAATCTTCAAAAGTTCAAATCTTTATAAGTAAAAAGATTTATTAAAATCAATAACCAAGTGTTTTAATTGACATCAGAAGATGAAAACAATAAACCCTGAGAACATAGAGAAAAGATAAATAAAGATATGAGCAGAACTTAATACAACAGAAAACGTATAAAATTCAGGTGATTTAGTAAGTCCAAAGAATCTTCTTTGAAAAGAATTAAAAGACACACTTTGATTAAGGAAAACCAAAACATAAGTAAAGAATATACAGAAAGAGTCAGGACAATGTTAGGGCAGAGAATATATGAAATGCCAGTAAATTTGAACATTTCTGTCAAGTGGACCATTTCCTAGCTCCTAAAGTTTACCAACACTGACACAAGAGGAAATCATTTAAGGTCATCATGTCTGCCCTTGGCATTCTCGGAACGCCCTGGCCTCAGAATGCAGCCTCTGTAGTCCATGGTAACCTGCGGAGAGGGGACGGGGCTGAGGGAGGTTGGAACACTGCCCTCACTGAGGGAGGGGGTGTGGCCATCTCTGCTGTGACTGAACAAAGGGCAGGGGAGCAGGGGGCCCAGGGCAGGGCCCTCAGAGCCCGGCACGCCCAGTGGAGTGTCACAAGCTTTTAGGCCCAGGCCAAAGGGCGCCTTCTTTGTCTGCACAGCTGCCCAAACTCTCACCTTTCCACTCAGGCCGCCCTCTTACTTGAAGTGTGTGTGGAACGTGTCCGTGAAGTATACCGCGCTGCACAGCTAAGCATAGGTCTGGGCATCGTAGCTTCCTGCCAGGTGACCGAAGTTTGCAGGCAGATGGGTCCCTGGGACACACGCGGAGGGACTCCTGCCCTGGTCACAGGCCGCCCACTGCCCCTGCCCCAGATCGGGGGCCGCAAAGCAGCCCTGTCTGAGTCCTCTGCCTCTAGAGGGAGTATTGGACCAACACTTGTAGAAAACGGGGTCCTTGCGGGCCACTCATTGGAGGGACACAAATAAATCTTTGCCGACTTTCTGCTGAAACTTACGAGCGTTCACACCTAAGCCTCTTACAAGGTCAGCTGTTTAGCTAAACATGAGCTCATGATCTAAATTTACACAATAATGAAGAAAGCAGCTACAAGGGGAGACAATCAGCCAAAACCATCAATACCAGAAGTAGATTCCCAAGGCCATCCATCAGATGAAGGAATAATCGGGTGCAAGGCAGAAAATATACATAAAACTGGAACTGAAACAAGGCACAAGGATGTTTTCAAAGACTGGTAGGATCTCTAAAACATTTTTCAAGGACATGTCATTGATAAAGCTAAATATTCCAAGGTTGTGTAATACAACAGATTAATCATTGAGAAGAGTGAAATTATGCTGTTTTGAAAACTATGGCAGGTCAGATTTTCTGCCTAATTATATAAGAAGATTTCTCTAAAAAATACACATTATTTCAAAGACTTATTGGCTGTGAAATAAGTTAAGGGTATTTCAAATGGCTTGTCTGCAAAGAAAGGTGAGATGTAGGGAATCACAGAAAGTCGAGGGGAAAATAGGTCAATATATACATTGCTGTATGGTGAACTAAGCCTTAGGCCAGCAACAATGGAGAGGACCTGACCCTTAGACACGAACAAGTAAGCTGGAATCTTCAAAAGTTCAAATCTTTATAAGTAAAAAGATTTATTAAAATGAATAACCAAGTGTTTTAATTGACATCAGAAGATGAAAACAATAAACCCTGAGAACATAGAAAAAAGATAAATAAAGATATGAGCAGAACTTAATACAACAGAAAACGTATAAAATTCAGGTGATTTAGTAAGTCCAAAGAATCTTCTTTGAAAAGAATTAAAAGACAAACTTTGATTAAGGAAAACCAAAACATAAGTAAAGAATATACAGAAAGAGTCAGGACAATGTTATAGCAGAGAATATATGAAATGCCAGTAAATTTGAACATTTCTGTAAAGTGGACCATTTCCTAGCTCCTAAAGTTTACCAACACTGACACAAGAGGAAATCATTTAAGGTCATCATGTCTGCCCTTGGCATTCTCGGAACGCCCTGGCCTCAGAATGCAGCCTCTGTAGTCCATGGTAACCTGCGGAGAGGGGGCGGTGCTGAGGGAGGTTGGAACACTGCCCTCACTGAGGGAGTCGGTGTGGCCATCTCTGCTGTGACTGAACAAAGGGCAGGGGAGCAGGGGGCCCAGGGCAGGGCCCTCAGAGCCCGGCAGGCCCAGTGGAGTGTCACAAGTTTTTAGGCCCAGGCCAAAGGGCGCCTTCTTTGTCTGCACAGCTGCCCAAACTCTCACCTTTCCACTCAGGCCGCCCTCTTACTTGAAGTGTGTGTGGAACGTGTCCACGCAGTACACCGCGCTGCACAGCTAAGCATAGTTCTGGGCATCGTAGCTTCCTGCCAGGTGACCGAAGTTTGCAGGCAGATGGGTCCCTGGGACACTCGCGGAGGGTCTCCTGCCCGGGTCACAGGCCGCCCACTGCCCCTGCCCCAGATCGGGGGCCGCAAAGCAGCCCTGTCTGAGTCCCCTGCCTCTAGAGGGAGTATTGGACCAACACTTGTAGAAAACGGGGTCCTTGCGGGCCACTCATTGGAGGGACACAAATAAATCTTTGCCGACTTTCTGCTGAAACTTATGAGCGTTCACACCTAAGCCTCTTACAAGGTCAGCTGTTTAGCTAAACATGAGCTCATGATCTAAATTTACACAATAATGAAGAAAGCAGCTACAAGGGGAGACAATCAGCCAAAACCATCAATACCAGAATTAGATTCCCAAGGCCATCCATCAGATGAAGGAATAATCGGGTGCAAGGCAGAAAATATACATAAAACTGGAACTGAAAGAAGGCACAAGGATGTTTTCAAAGACTGGTAGGATCTCTAAAACATTTTTCAAGGATATGTCATTGATAAAGCTAAATACTCCAAGGTTGTGTAATACAACAGATTAATCATTGAGAAGAGTGAAATTATGCTGTTTTGAAAACTATGGCAGGTCAGATTTTCTGCCTAATTATATAAGAAGATTTCTCTAAAAAATACACATTATTTCAAAGATTTATTGGCTGTGAAATAAGTTAAGGGTATTTCAAATGGCTTGTCTGCAAAGAAAGGTGAGATGTAGGGAATCACAGAAAGTCGAGTGGAAAATAGGTCAATATATACATTGCTGTATGGTGAACTAAGCCTTAGGCCAGCAACAATGGAGAGGACCTGACCCTTAGACACGTACAAGTAAGCTGGAATCTTCAAAAGTTCAAATCTTTATAAGTAAAAAGATTTATTAAAATCAATAACCAAGTGTTTTAATTGACATCAGAAGATGAAAACAATAAACCCTGAGAACATAGAGAAAAGATAAATAAAGATATGAGCAGAACTTCATACAACAGAAAACGTATAAAATTCAGGTGATTTAGTAATTCCAAAGAATCTTCTTTGAAAAGAATTAAAAGACACACTTTGATTAAGGAAAACCAAAACATAAGTAAAGAATATACAGAAAGAGTCAGGACAATGTTAGAGCAGAGAATATATGAAATGCCAGTAAATTTGAACATTTCTGTCAAGTGGACCATTTCCTAGCTCCTAAAGTTTACCAACACTGACACAAGAGGAAATCATTTAAGGTCATCATGTCTGCCCTTGGCATTCTCGGAACGCCCTGGCCTCAGAATGCAGCCTCTGTAGTCCATGGTAACCTGCGGAGAGGGGACGGGGCTGAGGGAGGTTGGAACACTGCCCTCACTGAGGGAGTGGGTGTGGCCATCTCTGCTGTGACTGAACCAAGGCCTGGGGAGCAGGGGGCCCAGGGCAGGGCCCTCAGAGCCCGGCAGGCCCAGTGTAGTGTCACAAGCTTTTATGCCCAGGCCAAAGGGCGCCTTCTTTGTCTGCACAGCTGCCCAAACTCTCACCTTTCCACTCAGGCCGCCCTCTTACTTGAAGTGTGTGTGGAACGTGTCCGCGAAGTATACCGCGCTGCACAGCTAAGCATAGGTCTGGGCATCGTAGCTTCCTGCCAGGTGACCGAAGTTCGCAGGCAGATGGGTCCCTGGGACACACGCGGAGAGGCTCCTGCCCGGGTCACAGGCCGCCCACTGCCCCTGCCCCAGATCGGGGGCCGCAAAGCAGCCCTGTCTGAGTCCCCTGCCTCTAGAGGGTGTATTGGACCAACACTTGTAGAAAACGGGGTCCTTGCGGGCCACTCATTGGAGGGACACAAATACATCTTTGCCGACTCTCTGCTGAAACTTACGAGCGTTCACACCTAAGCCTCTTACAAGGTCAGCTGTTTAGCTAAACATGAGCTCATGATCTAAATTTACACAATATTGAAGAAAGCAGCTACAAGGGGAGACAATCAGCCAAAACCATCAATACCAGAATTAGATTCCCAAGGCCATCCATCAGATGTAGGAATAATCGGGTGCAAGGCAGAAAATATACATAAAACTGGAACTGAAACAAGGCACAAGGATGTTTTCAAAGACTGGTAGGATCTCTAAAACATTTTTCAAGGACATGTCATTGATAAAGCTAAATACTCCAAGGTTGTGTAATACAACAGATTAATCATTGAGAAGAGTGAAATTATGCTGTTTTGAAAACTATGGCAGGTCAGATTTTCTGCCTAATTATATAAGAAGATTTCTCTAAAAAATACACATTATTTCAAAGACTTATTGGCTGTGAAATAAGTTAAGGGTATTTCAAATGGCTTGTCTGCAAAGAAAGGTGAGATGTAGGGAATCACAGAAAGTCGAGGGGAAAATAGGTCAATATATACATTGCTGTATGGTGAACTAAGCCTTAGGCCAGCAACAATGGAGAGGACCTGACCCTTAGACACGTACAAGTAAGCTGGAATCTTCAAAAGTTCAAATCTTTATAAGTAAAAAGATTTATTAAAATGAATAACCAAGTGTTTTAATTGACATCAGAAGATGAAAACAATAAAACCTGAGAACATAGAAAAAAGATAAATATAGATATGAGCAGAACTTAATACAACAGAATACGTATAAAATTCAGGTGATTTAGTAAGTCCAAAGAATCTTCTTTGAAAAGAATTAAAAGACACACTTTGATTAAGGAAAACCAAAACATAAGTAAAGAATATACAGAAAGAGTCAGGACAATGTTAGAGCAGAGAATATATGAAATGCCAGTAAATTTGAACATTTCTGTCAAGTGGACCATTTCCTAGCTCCTAAAGTTTACCAACACTGACACAAGAGGAAATCATTTAAGGTCATCATGTCTGCCCTTGGCATTCTCGGAACGCCCTGGCCTCAGAATGCAGCCTCTGTAGTCCATGGTAACCTGCGGAGAGGGGGCGGGGCTGAGGGAGGTTGGAACACTGCCCTCACTGAGGGAGTGGGTGTGGCCATCTCTGCTGTGACTGAACAAAGGGCAGGGGAGCAGGGGGCCCAGGGCAGGGCCCTCAGAGCCCGGCAGGCCCAGTGGAGTGTCACAAGCTTTTAGGCCCAGGCCAAAGGGCGCCTTCTTTGTCTGCATAGCTGCCCAAACTCTCACCTTTCCACTCAGGCCGCCCTCTTACTTGAAGTGTGTGTGGAACGTGTCCGCGCAGTATACCGCGCTGCACAGCTAAGCATAGGTCTGGGCATCGTAGCTTCCTGCCAGGTGACCGAAGTTCGCAGGCAGATGGGTCCCTGGGACACACGCGGAGAGGCTCCTGTGCGGGTCACAGGCCGCCCACTGCCCCTGCCCCAAATCGGGGGCCGCAAAGCAGCCCTGTCTGAGTCCCCGGCCTCTAGAGGGAGTATTGGACCAACACTTGTAGAAAACGGGGTCCTTGCGGGCCACTCATTGGAGGGACACAAATACATCTTTGCCGACTCTCTGCTGAAACTTACGAGCGTTCACACCTAAGCCTCTTACAAGGTCAGCTGTTTAGCTAAACATGAGCTCATGATCTAAATTTACACAATATTGAAGAAAGCAGCTACAAGGGGAGACAATCAGCCAAAACCATCAATACCAGAATTAGATTCCCAAGGCCATCCATCAGATGTAGGAATAATCGGGTGCAAGGCAGAAAATATACATAAAACTGGAACTGAAACAAGGCACAAGGATGTTTTCAAAGACTGGTAGGATCTCTAAAACATTTTTCAAGGACATGTCATTGATAAAGCTAAATAC
This sequence comes from Mesoplodon mirus, assembly GCF_964341445.2. Taxonomy (NCBI): domain Eukaryota; kingdom Metazoa; phylum Chordata; class Mammalia; order Artiodactyla; family Ziphiidae; genus Mesoplodon; species Mesoplodon mirus. The sequence goes on along the minus strand of NC_138976.1, from coordinate 117,160,162 downwards.
TCCAAGGTTGTGTAATACAACAGATTAATCATTGAGAAGAGTGAAATTATGCTGTTTTGAAAACTATGGCAGGTCAGATTTTCTGCCTAATTCTATAAGAAGATTTCTCTAAAAAATACACATTATTTCAAAGACTTATTGGCTGTGAAATAAGTTAAGGGTATTTCAAATGGCTTGTCTGCAAAGAAAGGTGAGATGTAGGGAATCACAGAAAGTCGAGGGGAAAATAGGTCAATATATACATTGCTGTATGGTGAACTAAGCCTTAGGCCAGCAACAATGGAGAGGACCTGACCCTTAGACACGTACAAGTAAGCTGGAATCTTCAAAAGCTCAAATCTTTATAAGTACAAAGATTTATTAAAATGAATAACCAAGTGTTTTAATTGACAGCAGAAGATGAAAACAATAAAACCTGAGAACATAGAAAAAAGATAAATAAAGATATGAGCAGAACATAATACAACAGAAAACGTATAAAATTCAGGTGATTTAGTAAGTCCAAAGAATCTTCTTTGAAAAGAATTAAAAGACACACTTTGATTAAGGAAAACCAAAACATAAGTAAAGAATATACAGAAAGAGTCAGGACAATGTTAGAGCAGAGAATATATGAAATGCCAGTAATTTGAACATTTCTGTAAAGTGGACCATTTCCTTGCTCCTAAAGTTTACCAACACTGACACAAGAGGAAATCATTTAAGGTCATCATGTCTGCCCTTGGCATTCTCGGAACGCCCTGGCCTCAGAATGCAGCCTCTGTAGTCCATGGTAACCTGCGGAGAGGGGACGGGGCTGAGGGAGGTTGGAACACTGCCCTCACTGAGGGAGTGGGTGTGGCCATCTCTGCTGTGACTGAACAAAGGGCAGGGGAGCAGGGGGCCCAGGGCAGGGCCCTCAGAGCCCGGCAGGCCCAGTGGAGTGTCACAAGCTTTTAGGCCCAGGCCAAAGTGTGCCTTCTTTGTCTGCATAGCTGCCCAAACTCTCACCTTTCCACTCAGGCCGCCCTCTTACTTGAAGTGTGTGTGGAACGTGTCCGCGCAGTATACCGCGCTGCACAGCTAAGCATAGGTCTGGGCATCGTAGCTTCCTGCCAGGTGACCGAAGTTCGCAGGCAGATGGGTCCCTGGGACACACGCGGAGAGGCTCCTGTGCGGGTCACAGGCCGCCCACTGCCCATGCCCCAATCGGGGGCCGCAAAGCAGCCCTGTCTGAGTCCCCTGCCTCTAGAGGGAGTATTGGACCAACACTTGTAGAAAACGGGGTCCTTGCGGGCCACTCATTGGAGGGACACAAATACATCTTTGCCGACTCTCTGCTGAAACTTACGAGCGTTCACACCTAAGCCTCTTACAAGCTCAGCTGTTTAGCTAAACATGAGCTCATGATCTAAATTTACACAATAATGAAGAAAGCAGCTACAAGGGGAGACAATCAGCCAAAACCATCAATACCAGAATTAGATTCCCAAGGCCATCCATCAGATGAAGGAATAATCGGGTGCAAGGCAGAAAATATACATAAAACTGGAACTGAAACAAGGCACAAGGATGTTGTCAAAGACTGGTAGGATCTCTAAAACATTTTTCAAGGACATGTTATTGATAAAGCTAAATACTCCAAGGTTGTGTAATACAACAGATTAATCATTGAGAAGAGTGAAATTATGCTGTTTTGAAAACTATGGCAGGTCAGATTTTCTGCCTAATTATATAAGAAGATTTCTCTAAAAAATACACATTATTTCAAAGACTTATTGGCTGTGAAATAAGTTAAGGGTATTTCAAATGGCTTGTCTGCAAAGAAAGGTGAGATGTAGGGAATCACAGAAAGTCGAGGGGAAAATAGGTCAATATATACATTGCTGTATGGTGAACTAAGCCTTAGGCCAGCAACAATGGAGAGGACCTGACCCTTAGACACGTACAAGTAAGCTGGAATCTTCAAAAGTTCAAATCTTTATAAGTAAAAAGATTTATTAAAATGAATAACCAAGTGTTTTAATTGACATCAGAAGATGAAAACAATAAACCCTGAGAACATAGAGAAAAGATAAATAAAGATATGAGCAGAACTTAATACAACAGAAAACGTATAAAATTCAGGTGATTTAGTAAGTCCAAAGAATCTTCTTTGAAAAGAATTAAAAGACACACTTTGATTAAGGAAAACCAAAACATAAGTAAAGAATATACAGAAAGAGTCAGGACAATGTTAGAGCAGAGAATATATGAAATGCCCGTAAATTTGAACATTTCTGTCAAGTGGACCATTTCCTAGCTCCTAAAGTTTACCAACACTGACACAAGAGGAAATCATTTAAGGTCATCATGTCTGCCCTTGGCATTCTCGGAACGCCCTGGCCTCAGAATGCAGCCTCTGTAGTCCATGGTAACCTGCGGAGAGGGGGCGGGGCTGAGGGAGGTTGGAACACTGCCCTCACTGAGGGAGTGGGTGTGGCCATCTCTGCTGTGACTGAACAAAGGGCAGGGGAGAAGGGGGCCCAGAGCAGGGCCCTCAGAGCCCGGCAGGCCCAGTGGTGTGTCACAAGCTTTTAGGCCCAGGCCAAAGGGCGCCTTCTTTGTCTGCACAGCTGCCCAAACTCTCACCTTTCCACTCAGGCCGCCCTCTTACTTGAAGTGTGTGTGGAACGTGTCCGCGAAGTATACCGCGCTGCACAGCTAAGCATAGTTCTGGGCATCGTAGCTTCCTGCCAGGTGACCGAAGTTCGCAGGCAGATGGGTCCCTGGGACACACGCGGAGAGGCTCCTGCCCGGGTCACAGGCCGCCCACGGCCCCTGCCCCAGATTGGGGGCCGCAAAGCAGCCCTGTCTGAGTCCCCTGCCTCTAGAGGGAGTATTGGACCAACACTTGTAGAAAACGGGGTCCTTGCGGGCCACTCATTGGAGGGACACAAATACATCTTTGCCAACTCTCTGCTGAAACTTACGAGCGTTCACACCTAAGCCTCTTACAAGGTCAGCTGTTTAGCTAAACATGAGCTCATGATCTAAATTTACACAATATTGAAGAAAGCAGCTACAAGGGGAGACAATCAGCCAAAACCATCAATACCAGAATTAGATTCCCAAGGCCATCCATCAGATGTAGGAATAATCGGGTGCAAGGCAGAAAATATACATAAAACTGGAACTGAAACAAGGCACAAGGATGTTTTCAAAGACTGGTAGGATCTCTAAAACATTTGTCAAGGACATGTCATTGATAAAGCTAAATACTCCAAGGTTGTGTAATACAACAGATTAATCATTGAGAAGAGTGAAATTATGCTGTTTTGAAAACTATGCCAGGTCAGATTTTCTGCCTAATTCTATAAGAAGATTTCTCTAAAAAATACACATTATTTCAAAGACTTATTGGCTGTGAAATAAGTTAAGGGTATTTCAAATGGCTTGTCTGCAAAGAAAGGTGAGATGTAGGGAATCACAGAAAGTCGAGGGGAAAATAGGTCAATATATACATTGCTGTATGGTGAACTAAGCCTTAGGCCAGCAACAATGGAGAGGACCTGACCCTTAGACACGTACAAGTAAGCTGGAATCTTCAAAAGTTCAAATCTTTATAAGTACAAAGATTTATTAAAATGAATAACCAAGTGTTTTAATTGACATCAGAAGATGAAAACAATAAAACCTGAGAACATAGAAAAAAGATAAATATAGATATGAGCAGAACTTAATACAACAGAAAACGTATAAAATTCAGGTGATTTAGTAAGTCCAAAGAATCTTCTTTGAAAAGAATTAAAAGACACACTTTGATTAAGGAAAACCAAAACATAAGTAAAGAATATACAGAAAGAGTCAGGACAATGTTAGAGCAGAGAATATATGAAATGCCAGTAAATTTGAACATTTCTGTCAAGTGGACCATTTCCTAGCTCCTAAAGTTTACCAACACTGACACAAGAGGAAATCATTTAAGGTCATCATGTCTGCCCTTGGCATTCTCGGAACGCCCTGGCCTCAGAATGCAGCCTCTGTAGTCCATGGTAACCTGCGGAGAGGGGGCGGGGCTGAGGGAGGTTGGAACACTGCCCTCACTGAGGGAGTGGGTGTGGCCATCTCTGCTGTGACTGAACAAAGGGCAGGGGAGCAGGGGGCCCAGGGCAGGGCCCTCAGAGCCCGGCAGGCCCAGTGGAGTGTCACAAGCTTTTAGGCCCAGGCCAAAGGGCGCCTTCTTTGTCTGCATAGCTGCCCAAACTCTCACCTTTCCACTCAGGCCGCCCTCTTACTTGAAGTGTGTGTGGAACGTGTCCGCGCAGTATACCGCGCTGCACAGCTAAGCATAGGTCTGGGCATCGTAGCTTCCTGCCAGGTGACCGAAGTTCGCAGGCAGATGGGTCCCTGGGACACACGCGGAGAGGCTCCTGTGCGGGTCACAGGCCGCCCACTGCCCCTGCCCCAAATCGGGGGCCGCAAAGCAGCCCTGTCTGAGTCCCCGGCCTCTAGAGGGAGTATTGGACCAACACTTGTAGAAAACGGGGTCCTTGCGGGTCACTCATTGGAGGGACACAAATACATCTTTGCCGACTCTCTGCTGAAACTTACGAGCGTTCACACCTAAGCCTCTTACAAGGTCAGCTGTTTAGCTAAACATGAGCTCATGATCTAAATTTACACAATAATGAAGAAAGCAGCTACAAGGGGAGACAATCAGCCAAAACCATCAATACCAGAATTAGATTCCCAAGGCCATCCATCAGATGTAGGAATAATCGGGTGCAAGGCAGAAAATATACATAAAACTGGAACTGAAACAAGGCACAAGGATGTTTTCAAAGACTGGTAGGATCTCTAAAACATTTTTCAAGGACATGTCATTGATAAAGCTAAATACTCCAAGGTTGTGTAATACAACAGATTAATCATTGAGAAGAGTGAAATTATGCTGTTTTGAAAACTATGGCAGGTCAGATTTTCTGCCTAATTCTATAAGAAGATTTCTCTAAAAAATACACATTATTTCAAAGACTTCTTGGCTGTGAAATAAGTTAAGGGTATTTCAAATGGCTTGTCTGCAAAGAAAGGTGAGATGTAGGGAATCACAGAAAGTCGAGGGGAAAATAGGTCAATATATACATTGCTGTATGGTGAACTAAGCCTTAGGCCAGCAACAATGGAGAGGACCTGACCCTTAGACACGTACAAGTAAGCTGGAATCTTCAAAAGTTCAAATCTTTATAAGTACAAAGATTTATTAAAATGAATAACCAAGTGTTTTAATTGACAGCAGAAGATGAAAACAATAAAACCTGAGAACATAGAAAAAAGATAAATAAAGATATGAGCAGAACATAATACAACAGAAAACGTATAAAATTCAGGTGATTTAGTAAGTCCAAAGAATCTTCTTTGAAAAGAATTAAAAGACACACTTTGATTAAGGAAAACCAAAACATAAGTAAAGAATATACAGAAAGAGTCAGGACAGTGTTAGAGCAGAGAATATATGAAATGCCAGTAATTTGAACATTTCTGTAAAGTGGACCATTTCCTTGCTCCTAAAGTTTCCCAACACTGACACAAGAGGAAATCATTTAAGGTCATCATGTCTGCCCTTGGCATTCTCAGAACGCCCTGGCCTCAGGATGCAGCCTCTGTAGTCCATGGTAACCTGTGGAGAGGGGGCGGGGCTGAGGGAGGTTGGAACACTGCCCTCACTGAGGGAGTGGGTGTGGCCATCTCTGCTGTGACTGAACAAAGGGCAGGGGAGCAGTGGGCCCAGGGCAGGGCCCTCAGAGCCCGGCAGGCCCAGTGGAGTGTCACAAGCTTTTAGGCCCAGGCCAAAGGGCGCCTTCTTTGTCTGCACAGCTGCCCAAACTCTCACCTTTCCACTCAGGCCGCCCTCTTACTTGAAGTGTGTGTGGAACTTGTCCGTGAAGTATACCGCGCTGCACAGCTAAGCATAGGTCTGGGCATCGTAGCTTCCTGCCAGGGGACCGAAGTTCGCAGGCAGATGGGTCCCTGGGACACACGCGGAGAGGCTCCTGCCCGGGTCACAGGCCGCCCACTGCCCCTGCCCCAGATCGGGGGCCGCAAAGCAGCCCTGTCTGAGTCCCCTGCCTCTAGAGGGAGTATTGGACCAACACTTGTAGAAAACGGGGTCCTTGCGGGCCACTCATTGGAGGGACACAAATACATCTTTGCCGACTCTCTGCTGAAACTTACGAGCGTTCACACCTAAGCCTCTTACAAGGTCAGCTGTTTAGCTAAACATGAGCTCATGATCTAAATTTACACAATATTGAAGAAAGCAGCTACAAGGGGAGACAATCAGCCAAAACCATCAATACCAGAATTAGATTCCCAAGGCCATCCATCAGATGTAGGAATAATCGGGTGCAAGGCAGAAAATATACATAAAACTGGAACTGAAACAAGGCACAAGGATGTTTTCAAAGACTGGTAGGATCTCTAAAACATTTTTCAAGGACATGTCATTGATAAAGCTAAATACTCCAAGGTTGTGTAATACAACAGATTAATCATTGAGAAGAGTGAAATTATGCTGTTTTGAAAACTATGGCAGGTCAGATTTTCTGCCTAATTCTATAAGAAGATTTCTCTAAAATATACACATTATTTCAAAGACTTATTGGCTGTGAAATAAGTTAAGGGTATTTCAAATGGCTTGTCTGCAAAGAAAGGTGAGATGTAGGGAATCACAGAAAGTCGAGGGGAAAATAGGTCAATATATACATTGCTGTATGGTGAACTAAGCCTTAGGCCAGCAACAATGGAGAGGACCTGACCCTTAGACACGTACAAGTAAGCTGGAATCTTCAAAAGTTCAAATCTTTATAAGTAAAAAGATTTATTAAAATGAATAACCAAGTGTTTTAATTGACATCAGAAGATGAAAACAATAAAACCTGAGAACATAGAAAAAAGATAAATATAGATATGAGCAGAACTTAATACAACAGAAAACGTATAAAATTCAGGTGATTTAGTAAGTCCAAAGAATCTTCTTTGAAAAGAATTAAAAGACACACTTTGATTAAGGAAAACCAAAACATAAGTAAAGAATATACAGAAAGAGTCAGGACAATGTTAGAGCAGAGAATATATGAAATGCCAGTAAATTTGAACATTTCTGTCAAGTGGACCATTTCCTAGCTCCTAAAGTTTACCAACACTGACACAAGAGGAAGTCATTTAAGGTCATCATGTCTGCCCTTGGCATTCTCGGAACGCCCTGGCCTCAGAATGCAGCCTCTGTAGTCCATGGTAACCTGCGGAGAGGGGGCGGGGCTGAGGGAGGTTGGAACACTGCCCTCACTGAGGGAGTGGGTGTGGCCATCTCTGCTGTGACTGAACAAAGGGCAGGGGAGCAGGGGGCCCAGGGCAGGGCCCTCAGAGCCCGGCAGGCCCAGTGGAGTGTCACAAGCTTTTAGGCCCAGGCCAAAGGGCGCCTTCTTTGTCTGCATAGCTGCCCAAACTCTCACCTTTCCACTCAGGCCGCCCTCTTACTTGAAGTGTGTGTGGAACGTGTCCGCGCAGTATACCGCGCTGCACAGCTAAGCATAGGTCTGGGCATCGTAGCTTCCTGCCAGGTGACCGAAGTTCTCAGGCAGATGGGTCCCTGGGACACACGCGGAGAGGCTCCTGTGCGGGTCACAGGCCGCCCACTGCCCCTGCCCCAAATCGGGGGCCGCAAAGCAGCCCTGTCTGAGTCCCCGGCCTCTAGAGGGAGTATTGGACCAACACTTGTAGAAAACGGGGTCCTTGCGGGCCACTCATTGGAGGGACACAAATACATCTTTGCCGACTCTCTGCTGAAACTTACGAGCGTTCACACCTAAGCCTCTTACAAGGTCAGCTGTTTAGCTAAACATGAGCTCATGATCTAAATTTACACAATATTGAAGAAAGCAGCTACAAGGGGAGACAATCAGCCAAAACCATCAATACCAGAATTAGATTCCCAAGGCCATCCATCAGATGTAGGAATAATCGGGTGCAAGGCAGAAAATATACATAAAACTGGAACTGAAACAAGGCACAAGGATGTTTTCAAAGACTGGTAGGATCTCTAAAACATTTTTCAAGGACATGTCATTGATAAAGCTAAATACTCCAAGGTTGTGTAATACAACAGATTAATCATTGAGAAGAGTGAAATTATGCTGTTTTGAAAACTATGGCAGGTCAGATTTTCTGCCTAATTCTATAAGAAGATTTCTCTAAAAAATACACATTATTTCAAAGACTTATTGGCTGTGAAATAAGTTAAGGGTATTTCAAATGGCTTGTCTGCAAAGAAAGGTGAGATGTAGGGAATCACAGAAAGTCGAGGGGAAAATAGGTCAATATATACATTGCTGTATGGTGAACTAAGCCTTAGGCCAGCAACAATGGAGAGGACCTGACCCTTAGACACGTACAAGTAAGCTGGAATCTTCAAAAGCTCAAATCTTTATAAGTACAAAGATTTATTAAAATGAATAACCAAGTGTTTTAATTGACAGCAGAAGATGAAAACAATAAAACCTGAGAACATAGAAAAAAGATAAATAAAGATATGAGCAGAACATAATACAACAGAAAACGTATAAAATTCAGGTGATTTAGTAAGTCCAAAGAATCTTCTTTGAAAAGAATTAAAAGACACACTTTGATTAAGGAAAACCAAAACATAAGTAAAGAATATACAGAAAGAGTCAGGACAATGTTAGAGCAGAGAATATATGAAATGCCAGTAATTTGAACATTTCTGTAAAGTGGACCATTTCCTTGCTCCTAAAGTTTACCAACACTGACACAAGAGGAAATCATTTAAGGTCATCATGTCTGCCCTTGGCATTCTCGGAACGCCCTGGCCTCAGAATGCAGCCTCTGTAGTCCATGGTAACCTGCGGAGAGGGGACGGGGCTGAGGGAGGTTGGAACACTGCCCTCACTGAGGGAGTGGGTGTGGCCATCTCTGCTGTGACTGAACAAAGGGCAGGGGAGCAGGGGGCCCAGGGCAGGGCCCTCAGAGCCCGGCAGGCCCAGTGGAGTGTCACAAGCTTTTAGGCCCAGGCCAAAGGGTGCCTTCTTTGTCTGCATAGCTGCCCAAACTCTCACCTTTCCACTCAGGCCGCCCTCTTACTTGAAGTGTGTGTGGAACGTGTCCGCGCAGTATACCGCGCTGCACAGCTAAGCATAGGTCTGGGCATCGTAGCTTCCTGCCAGGTGACCGAAGTTCTCAGGCAGATGGGTCCCTGGGACACACGCGGAGAGGCTCCTGTGCGGGTCACAGGCCGCCCACTGCCCCTGCCCCAAATCGGGGGCCGCAAAGCAGCCCTGTCTGAGTCCCCTGCCTCTAGAGGGAGTATTGGACCAACACTTGTAGAAAACGGGGTCCTTGCGGGCCACTCATTGGAGGGACACAAATACATCTTTGCCGACTCTCTGCTGAAACTTACGAGCGTTCACACCTAAGCCTCTTACAAGCTCAGCTGTTTAGCTAAACATGAGCTCATGATCTAAATTTACACAATAATGAAGAAAGCAGCTACAAGGGGAGACAATCAGCCAAAACCATCAATACCAGAATTAGATTCCCAAGGCCATCCATCAGATGAAGGAATAATCGGGTGCAAGGCAGAAAATATACATAAAACTGGAACTGAAACAAGGCACAAGGATGTTGTCAAAGACTGGTAGGATCTCTAAAATATTTTTCAAGGACATGTTATTGATAAAGCTAAATACTCCAAGGTTGTGTAATACAACAGATTAATCATTGAGAAGAGTGAAATTATGCTGTTTTGAAAACTATGGCAGGTCAGATTTTCTGCCTAATTATATAAGAAGATTTCTCTAAAAAATACACATTATTTCAAAGACTTATTGGCTGTGAAATAAGTTAAGGGTATTTCAAATGGCTTGTCTGCAAAGAAAGGTGAGATGTAGGGAATCACAGAAAGTCGAGGGGAAAATAGGTCAATATATACATTGCTGTATGGTGAACTAAGCCTTAGGCCAGCAACAATGGAGAGGACCTGACCCTTAGACATGTACAAGTAAGCTGGAATCTTCAAAAGTTCAAATCTTTATAAGTAAAAAGATTTATTAAAATGAATAACCAAGTGTTTTAATTGACATCAGAAGATGAAAACAATAAACCCTGAGAACATAGAGAAAAGATAAATAAAGATATGAGCAGAACTTAATACAACAGAAAACGTATAAAATTGAGGTGATTTAGTAAGTCCAAAGAATCTTCTTTGAAAAGAATTAAAAGACACACTTTGATTAAGGAAAACCAAAACATAAGTAAAGAATATACAGAAAGAGTCAGGACAATGTTAGAGCAGAGAATATATGAAATGCCCGTAAATTTGAACATTTCTGTCAAGTGGACCATTTCCTAGCTCCTAAAGTTTACCAACACTGACACAAGAGGAAATCATTTAAGGTCATCATGTCTGCCCTTGGCATTCTCGGAACGCCCTGGCCTCAGAATGCAGCCTCTGTAGTCCATGGTAAGCTGCGGATAGGGGGCGGGGCTGAGGGAGGTTGGAACACTGCCCTCACTGAGGGAGTGGGTGTGGCCATCTCTGCTGTGACTGAACAAAGGGCAGGGGAGAAGGGGGCCCAGGGCAGGGCCCTCAGAGCCCGGCAGGCCCAGTGGAGTGTCACAAGCTTTTAGGCCCAGGCCAAAGGGCGCCTTCTTTGTCTGCACAGCTGCCCAAACTCTCACCTTTCCACTCAGGCCGCCCTCTTACTTGAAGTGTGTGTGGAACGTGTCCGCGAAGTATACCGCGCTGCACAGCTAAGCATAGGTCTGGGCATCGTAGCTTCCTGCCAGGTGACCGAAGTTCGCAGGCAGATGGGTCCCTGGGACACACGCGGAGAGGCTCCTGCCCGGGTCACAGGCCGCCCACTGCCCCTGCCCCAGATTGGGGGCCGCAAAGCAGCCCTGTCTGAGTCCCCTGCCTGTAGAGGGAGTATTGGACCAACACTTGTAGAAAACGGGGTCCTTGCGGGCCACTCATTGGAGGGACACAAATACATCTTTGCCGACTCTCTGCTGAAACTTACGAGCGTTCACACCTAAGCCTCTTACAAGGTCAGCTGTTTAGCTAAACATGAGCTCATGATCTAAATTTACACAATATTGAAGAAAGCAGCTACAAGGGGAGACAATCAGCCAAAACCATCAATACCAGAATTAGATTCCCAAGGCCATCCATCAGATGTAGGAATAATCGGGTGCAAGGCAGAAAATATACATAAAACTGGAACTGAAACAAGGCACAAGGATGTTTTCAAAGACTGGTAGGATCTCTAAAACATTTTTCATAGACATGTCATTGATAAAGCTAAATACTCCAAGGTTGTGTAATACAACAGATTAATCATTGAGAAGAGTGAAATTATGCTGTTTTGAAAACTATGGCAGGTCAGATTTTCTGCCTAATTATATAAGAAGATTTCTCTAAAAAATACACATTATTTCAAAGACTTATTGGCTGTGAAATAAGTTAAGGGTATTTCAAATGGCTTGTCTGCAAAGAAAGGTGAGATGTAGGGAATCACAGAAAGTCGAGGGGAAAATAGGTCAATATATACATTGCTGTATGGTGAACTAAGCCTTAGGCCAGCAACAATGGAGAGGACCTGACCCTTAGACACGTACAAGTAAGCTGGAATCTTCAAAAGTTCGAATCTTTATAAGTAAAAAGATTTATTAAAATGAATAACCAAGTGTTTTAATTGACATCAGAAGATTAAAACAATAAACCCTGAGAACATATAAAAAAGATAAATAAAGATATGAGCAGAACTTAATACAACAGAAAACGTATAAAATTCAGGTGATTTAGTAAGTCCAAAGAATCTTCTTTGAAAAGAATTAAAAGACACACTTTGATTAAGGAAAACCAAAACATAAGTAAAGAATATACAGAAAGAGTCAGGACAATGTTAGAGCAGAGAATATATGAAATGCCAGTAATTTGAACATTTCTGTAATGTGGACCATTTCCTTGCTCCTAAAGTTTACCAACACTGACACAAGAGGAAATCATTTAAGGTCATCATGTCTGCCCTTGGGATTCTCGGAACGCCCTGGCCTCAGAATGCAGCCTTTGTAGTCCATGGTAACCTGCGGAGAGGGGACGTGGCTGAGGGAGTTTGGAACACTGTCCTCACTGAGGGAGTGGGTGTGGCCATCTCTGCTGTGACTGAACAAAGGGCAGGGGAGCAGTGGGCCCAGGGCAGGGCCCTCAGAGCCCGGCAGGCCCAGTGGAGTGTCACAAGCTTTTAGGCCCAGGCCAAAGGGCGCCTTCTTTGTCTGCACAGCTGCCCAAACTCTCACCTTTCCACTCAGGCCGCCCTCTTACTTGAAGTGTGTGTGGAACGTGTCCGCGAAGTATACCACGCTGCACAGCTAAGCATAGGTCTGGGCATCGTAGCTTCCTGCCAGGGGACCGAAGTTCGCAGACAGATGGGTCCCTGGGACACACGCGGAGAGGCTCCTGCCCGGGTCACAGGCCGCCCACTGCCCCTGCCCCAGATCGGGGGCCGCAAAGCAGCCCTGTCTGAGTCCCCTGCCTCTAGAGGGAGTATTGGACCAACACTTGTAGAAAACGGGGTCCTTGCGGGCCACTCATTGGAGGGACACAAATACATCTTTGCCAACTCTCTGCTGAAACTTACGAGCGTTCACACCTAAGCCTCTTACAAGGTCAGCTGTTTAGCTAAACATGAGCTCATGATCTAAATTTACACAATATTGAAGAAAGCAGCTACAAGGGGAGACAATCAGCCAAAACCATCAATACCAGAATTAGATTCCCAAGGCCATCCATCAGATGTAGGAATAATCGGGTGCAAGGCAGAAAATATACATAAAACTGGAACTGAAACAAGGCACAAGGATGTTTTCAAAGACTGGTAGGATCTCTAAAACATTTTTCAAGGACATGTCATTGATAAAGCTAAATACTCCAAGGTTGTGTTATACAACAGATTAATCATTGAGAAGAGTGAAATTATGCTGTTTTGAAAACTATGCCAGGTCAGATTTTCTGCCTAATTATATAAGAAGATTTCTCTAAAAAATACACATTATTTCAAAGACTTATTGGCTGTGAAATAAGTTAAGGGTATTTCAAATGGCTTGTCTGCAAAGAAAGGTGAGATGTAGGGAATCACAGAAAGTCGAGGGGAAAATAGGTCAATATATACATTGCTGTATGGTGAACTAAGCCTTAGGCCAGCAACAATGGAGAGGACCTGACCCTTAGACACGTACAAGTAAGCTGGAATCTTCAAAAGTTCAAATCTTTATAAGTACAAAGATTTATTAAAATGAATAACCAAGTGTTTTAATTGACATCAGAAGATGAAAACAATAAAACCTGAGAACATAGAAAAAAGATAAATATAGATATGAGCAGAACTTAATACAACAGAAAACGTATAAAATTCAGGTGATTTAGTAAGTCCAAAGAATCTTCTTTGAAAAGAATTAAAAGACACACTTTGATTAAGGAAAACCAAAACATAAGTAAAGAATATACAGAAAGAGTCAGGACAATGTTAGAGCAGAGAATATATGAAATGCCAGTAAATTTGAACATTTCTGTCAAGTGGACCATTTCCTAGCTCCTAAAGTTTACCAACACTGACACAAGAGGAAATCATTTAAGGTCATCATGTCTGCCCTTGGCATTCTCGGAACGCCCTGGCCTCAGAATGCAGCCTCTGTAGTCCATGGTAACCTGCGGAGAGGGGGCGGGGCTGAGGGAGGTTGGAACACTGCCCTCACTGAGGGAGTGGGTGTGGCCATCTCTGCTGTGACTGAACAAAAGTCAGGGGAGCAGGGGGCCCAGGGCAGGGCCCTCAGAGCCCGGCAGGCCCAGTGGAGTGTCACAAGCTTTTAGGCCCAAGCCAAAGGGCGCCTTCTTTGTCTGCACAGCTGCCCAAACTCTCACCTTTCCACTCAGAACGCCCTCTTACATGAAGTGTGTGTGGAACGTGTCCGTGCAGTATACCGCGCTGCACAGCTAAGCATAGGTCTGGGCATCGTAGCTTCCTGCCAGGTGACCGAAGTTCGCAGGCAGATGGGTCCCTGGGACACACGCGGAGAGGCTCCTGCCCGGGTCACAGGCCGCCCACTGCCCCTGCCCCAGATCGGGGGCCGCAAAGCAGCCCTGCCTGAGTCCCCTGCCTCTAGAGGGAGTATTGGACCAACACTTGTAGAAAACGGGGTCCTTGCGGGCCACTCATTGGAGGGACACAAATACATCTTTGCCGACTCTCTGCTGAAACTTACGAGCGTTCACACCTAAGCCTCTTACAAGGTCAGCTGTTTAGCTAAACATGAGCTCATGATCTAAATTTACACAATAATGAAGATAGCAGCTACAAGGGGAGACAATCAGCCAAAACCATCAATACCAGAATTAGATTCCCAAGGCCATCCATCAGATGTAGGAATAATCGCGTGCAAGGCTGAAAATATACATAAAACTGGAACTGAAACAAGGCACAAGGATGTTTTCAAAGACTGGTAGGATCTCTAAAACATTTTTCAAGGACATGTCATTGATAAAGCTAAGTACTCCAAGGTTGTGTAATACAACAGATTAATCATTGAGAAGAGTGAAATTATGCTGTTTTGAAAACTATGGCAGGTCAGATTTTCTGCCTAATTATATAAGAAGATTTCTCTAAAAAATACACATTATTTCAAAGACTTATTGGCTGTGAAATAAGTTAAGGGTATTTCAAATGGCTTGTCTGCAAAGAAAGGTGAGATGTAGGGAATCACAGAAAGTCGAGGGGAAAATAGGTCAATATATACATTGCTGTATGGTGAACTAAGCCTTAGGCCAGCAACAATGGAGAGGACCTGACCCTTAGACACGTACAAGTAAGCTGGAATCTTCAAAAGTTCAAATCTTTATAAGTAAAAAGATTTATTAAAATCAATAACCAAGTGTTTTAATTGGCATCAGAAGATGAAAACAATAAACCCTGAGAACATAGAGAAAAGATAAATAAAGATATGAGCAGAACTTAATACAACAGAAAACGTATAAAATTCAGGTGATTTAGTAAGTCCAAAGAATTTTCTTTGAAAAGATTTAAAAGACACACTTTGATTAAGGAAAACCAAAACATAAGTAAAGAATATACAGAAAGAGTCAGGACAATGTTAGAGCAGAGAATATATGAAATGCCAGTAAATTTGAACATTTCTGTCAAGTGGACCATTTCCTAGCTCCTAAAGTTTACCAACACTGACACAAGAGGAAATCATTTAAGGTCATCATGTCTGCCCTTGGCATTCTCGGAACGCCCTGGCCTCAGAATGCAGCCTCTGTAGTCCATGGTAACCTGCGGAGAGGGGGCGGGGCTGAGGGAGGTTGGAACACTGCCCTCACTGAGGGAGTGGGTGTGGCCATCTCTGCTGTGACTGAACAAAGGGCAGGGGAGCAGGGGGCCCAGGGCAGGGCCCTCAGAGCCTGGCAGGCCCAGTGGAGTGTCACAAGTTTTTAGGCCCAGGCCAAAGGGCGCCTTCTTTGTCTGCACAGCTGCCCAAACTCTCACCTTTCCACTCAGGCCGCCCTCTTACTTGAAGTGTGTGTGGAACGTGTCCGTGCAGTATACCGCGCTGCACAGCTAAGCATAGTTCTGGGCATCATAGGTTCCTGCCAGGTGACCGAAGTTTGCAGGCAGATGGGTCCCTGGGACACACGCGGAGGGGCTCCTGCCCGGGTCCCAGGCTGACCACTGCCCCTGCCCCAGATCGGGGGCCGCAAAGCAGCCCTGTCTGAGTCCCCTGCCTCTAGCGGGAGTATTGGACAAACACTTGTAGAAAACGCGGTCCTTGCGGGCCACTCATTGGAGGGACACAAATAAATCTTTGCCGACTTTCTTCTGAAACTTACGAGCGTTCACACCTTAGCCTCTTACAAGGTCAGCTGTTTAGCTAAACATGAGCTCATGATCTAAATTTACACAATATTGAAGAAAGCAGCTACAAGTGGAGACAATCAGCCAAAACCATCAATACCAGAATTAGATTCACAAGGCCATCCATCAGATGTAGGAATAATCGGGTGCAAGGCAGAAAATATACATAAAACTGGAACTGAAACAAGGCACAAGGATGTTTTCAAAGACTGGTAGGATCTCTAAAACATTTTTCAAGGACATGTCATTGATAAAGCTAAATACTCCAAGGTTGTGTAATACAACAGATTAATCATTGAGAAGAGTGAAATTATGCTGTTTTGAAAACTATGGCAGGTCAGATTTTCTGCCTAATTATATAAGAAGATTTCTCTAAAAAATACACATTATTTCAAAGACTTATTGGCTGTGAAATAAGTTAAGGGTATTTCAAATGGCTTGTCTGCAAAGAAAGGTGAGATGTAGGGAATCACAGAAAGTCGAGGGGAAAATAGGTCAATATATACATTGCTGTATGGTGAACTAAGCCTTAGGCCAGCAACAATGGAGAGGACCTGACCCTTAGACACGTACAAGTAAGCTGGAATCTTCAAAAGTTCAAATCTTTATAAGTAAAAAGATTTATTAAAATGAATAACCAAGTGTTTTAATTGACATCAGAAGATGAAAACAATAAACCCTGAGAACATAGAGAAAAGATAAATAAAGATATGAGCAGAACTTAATACAACAGAAAACGTATAAAATTCAGGTGATTTAGTAAGTCCAAAGAATTTTCTTTGAAAAGATTTAAAAGACACACTTTGATTAAGGAAAACCAAAACATAAGTAAAGAATATACAGAAAGAGTCAGGACAATGTTAGAGCAGAGAATATATGAAATGCCAGTAAATTTGAACATTTCTGTAAAGTGGACCATTTCCTAGCTCCTAAAGTTTACCAACACTGACACAAGAGGAAATCATTTAAGGTCATCATGTCTGCCCTTGGCATTCTCGGAACGCCCTGGCCTCAGAATGCAGCCTCTGTAGTCCATGGTAACCTGCGGAGAGGGTACGGGGCTGAGGGAGGTTGGAACACTGCCCTCACTGAGGGAGTGGGTGTGGCCATCTCTGCTGTGACTGAACAAAAGTCAGGGGAGCAGGGGGCCCAGGGCAGGGCCCTCAGAGCCCGGCAGGCCCAGTGGAGTGTCACAAGTTTTAGGCCCAAGCCAAAGGGCGCCTTCTTTGTCTGCACAGCTGCCCAAACTCTCACCTTTCCACTCAGAACGCCCTCTTACATGAAGTGTGTGTGGAACGTGTCCGCGCAGTATACCGCGCTGCACAGCTAAGCATAGTTCTGGGCATCGTAGCTTCCTGCCAGGTGACCGAAGTTCGCAGGCAGATGGGTCCCTGGGACACACGCGGAGAGACTCCTGCCCGGGTCACAGGCCGCCCACTGCCCCTGCCCCAGATCGGGGGCCTCAAAGCAGCCATGTCTGAGTCCCCTGCCTCTAGAGGGAGTATTGGACCAACACTTGTAGAAAACGGGGTCCTTGCGGGCCACTCATTGGAGGGACACAAATACATCTTTGCCGACTCTCTGCTGAAACTTACGAGCGTTCACACCTAAGCCTCTTACAAGGTCAGCTGTTTAGCTAAACATGAGCTCATGATCTAAATTTACACAATAATGAAGAAAGCAGCTACAAGGGGAGACAATCAGCCAAAACCATCAATACCAGAATTAGATTCCCAAGGCCATCCATCAGATGTAGGAATAATCGCGTGCAAGGCAGAAAATATACATAAAACTGGAACTGAAACAAGGCACAAGGATGTTTTCAAAGACTGGTAGGATCTCTAAAACATTTTTCAAGGACATGTCATTGATAAAGCTAAGTACTCCAAGGTTGTGTAATACAACAGATTAATCATTGAGAAGAGTGAAATTATGCTGTTTTGAAAACTATGGCAGGTCAGATTTTCTGCCTAATTATATAAGAAGATTTCTCTAAAAAATACACATTATTTCAAAGACTTATTGGCTGTGAAATAAGTTAAGGGTATTTCAAATGGCTTGTCTGCAAAGAAAGGTGAGATGTAGGGAATCACAGAAAGTCGAGGGGAAAATAGGACAATATATACATTGCTGTATGGTGAACTAAGCCTTAGGCCAGCAACAATGGAGAGGACCTGACCCTTAGACACGTACAAGTAAGCTGGAATCTTCAAAAGTTCAAATCTTTATAAGTAAAAAGATTTATTAAAATCAATAACCAAGTGTTTTAATTGACATCAGAAGATGAAAACAATAAACCCTGAGAACATAGAGAAAAGATAAATAAAGATATGAGCAGAACTTAATACAACAGAAAACGTATAAAATTCAGGTGATTTAGTAAGTCCAAAGAATTTTCTTTGAAAAGATTTAAAAGACACACTTTGATTAAGGAAAACCAAAACATAAGTAAAGAATATACAGAAAGAGTCAGGACAATGTTAGAGCAGAGAATATATGAAATGCCCGTAAATTTGAACATTTCTGTCAAGTGGACCATTTCCTAGCTCCTAAAGTTTACCAACACTGACACAAGAGGAAATCATTTAAGGTCATCATGTCTGCCCTTGGCATTCTCGGAACGCCCTGGCCTCAGAATGCAGCCTCTGTAGTCCATGGTAACCTGCGGAGAGTGTACGGGGCTGAGGGAGGTTGGAACACTGCCCTCACTGAGGGAGTGGGTGTGGCCATCTCTGCTGTGACTGAACAAAAGTCAGGGGAGCAGGGGGCCCAGGGCAGGGCCCTCAGAGCCCGGCAGGCCCAGTGGAGTGTCACAAGTTTTAGGCCCAAGCCAAAGGGCGCCTTCTTTGTCTGCACAGCTGCCCAAACTCTCACCTTTCCACTCAGAACGCCCTCTTACATGAAGTGTATGTGGAACGTGTCCGCGCAGTATACCGCGCTGCACAGCTAAGCATAGTTCTGGGCATCGTAGCTTCCTGCCAGGTGACCGAAGTTCGCAGGCAGATGGGTCCCTGGGACACACGCGGAGAGGCTCCTGCCCGGGTCACAGGCCGCCCACTGCCCCTGCCCCAGATCGGGGGCCGCAAAGCAGCCCTGTCTGAGTCCCCTGCCTCTAGAGGGAGTATTGGACCAACACTTGTAGAAAACGGGGTCCTTGCGGGCCACTCATTGGAGGGACACAAATACATCTTTGCCGACTCTCTGCTGAAACTTACGAGCGTTCACACCTAAGCCTCTTACAAGGTCAGCTGTTTAGCTAAACATGAGCTCATGATCTAAATTTACACAATAATGAAGAAAGCAGCTACAAGGGGAGACAATCAGCCAAAACCATCAATACCAGAATTAGATTCCCAAGGCCATCCATCAGATGTAGGAATAATCGCGTGCAAGGCTGAAAATATACATAAAACTGGAACTGAAACAAGGCACAAGGATGTTTTCAAAGACTGGTAGGATCTCTAAAACATTTTTCAAGGACATGTCATTGATAAAGCTAAGTACTCCAAGGTTGTGTAATACAACAGATTAATCATTGAGAAGAGTGAAATTATGCTGTTTTGAAAACTATGGCAGGTCAGATTTTCTGCCTAATTATATAAGAAGATTTCTCTAAAAAATACACATTATTTCAAAGACTTATTGGCTGTGAAATAAGTTAAGGGTATTTCAAATGTCTTGTCTGCAAAGAAAGGTGAGATGTAGGGAATCACAGAAAGTCGAGGGGAAAATAGTTCAATATATACATTGCTGTATGGTGAACTAAGCCTTAGGCCAGCAACAATGGAGAGGACCTGACCCTTAGACACGTACAAGTAAGCTGGAATCTTCAAAAGTTCAAATCTTTATAAGTAAAAAGATTTATTAAAATCAATAACCAAGTGTTTTAATTGACATCAGAAGATGAAAACAATAAACCCTGAGAACATAGAGAAAAGATAAATAAAGATATGAGCAGAACTTAATACAACAGAAAACGTATAAAATTCAGGTGATTTAGTAAATCCAAAGAATTTTCTTTGAAAAGATTTAAAAGACACACTTTGATTAAGGAAAACCAAAACATAAGTAAAGAATATACAGAAAGAGTCAGGACAATGTTAGAGCAGAGAATATATGAAATGCCAGTAAATTTGAACATTTCTGTAAAGTGGACCATTTCCTAGCTCCTAAAGTTTACCAACACTGACACAAGAGGAAATCATTTAAGGTCATCATGTCTGCCCTTGGCATTCTCGGAACGCCCTGGCCTCAGAATGCAGCCTCTGTAGTCCATGGTAACCTGCGGAGAGGGGGCGGGGCTGAGGGAGGTTGGAACACTGCCCTCACTGAGGGAGTGGGTGTGGCCATCTCTGCTGTGACTGAACAAAGGGCAGGGGAGCAGGGGGCCCAGGGCAGGGCCCTCAGAGCCCGGCAGGCCCAGTGGAGTGTCACAAGTTTTTAGGCCCAGGCCAAAGGGCGCCTTCTTTGTCTGCACAGCTGCCCAAACTCTCACCTTTCCACTCAGGCCGCCCTCTTACTTGAAGTGTGTGTGGAACGTGTCCGCGCAGTACACGCGCTGCAGAGCTAAGCATAGTTCTGGGCATCATAGGTTCCTGCCAGGTGACCGAAGTTCGCAGGCAGATGGGTCCCTGGGACACACGCAGAGGGGCTCCTGCCCGGGTCACAGGCCGCCCACTGCCCCTGCCCCAGATCTGGGGCCGCAAAGCAGCCCTGTCTGAATCCCCTGCCTCTAGAGGGAGTATTGGACCAACACTTGTAGAAAACGGGGTCCTTGCGGGCCACTCATTGGAGGGACAAAAATAAATCTTTGCCGACTTTCTGCTGAAACTTACGAGCGTTCACACCTAAGCCTCTTACAAGGTCAGCTGTTTAGCTAAACATGAGCTCATGATCTAAATTTACACAATATTGAAGAAAGCAGCTACAAGGGGAGACAATCAGCCAAAACCATCAATACCAGAATTAGATTCCCAAGGCCATCCATCAGATGTAGGAATAATCGGGTGCAAGGCAGAAAATATACATAAAACTGGAACTGAAACAAGGCACAAGGATGTTTTCAAAGACTGGTAGGGTCTCTAAAACATTTTTCAAGGACATGTCATTGATAAAGCTAAATACTCCAAGGTTGTGTAATACAACAGATTAATCATTGAGAAGAGTGAAATTATGCTGTTTTGAAAACTATGCCAGGTCAGATTTTCTGCCTAATTATATAAGAAGATTTCTCTAAAAATACACATTATTTCAAAGACTTATTGGCTGTGAAATAAGTTAAGAGTATTTCAAATGGCTTGTCTGCAAAGAAAGGTGAGATGTAGGGAATCACAGAAAGTCGAGGGGAAAATAGGTCAATATATACATTGCTGTATGGTGAACTAAGCCTTAGGCCAGCAACAATGGAGAGGACCTGACCCTTAGACACGTACAAGTAAGCTGGAATCTTCAAAAGTTCAAATCTTTATAAGTAAAAAGATTTATTAAAATGAATAACCAAGTGTTTTAATTGACATCAGAAGATGAAAACAATAAACCCTGAGAACATAGAGAAAAGATAAATAAAGATAGGAGCAGAACTTAATACAACAGAAAACGTATAAAATTCAGGTGATTTAGTAAGTCCAAAGAATTTTCTTTGAAAAGATTTAAAAGACACACTTTGATTAAGGAAAACCAAAACATAAGTAAAGAATATACAGAAAGAGTCAGGACAATGTTAGAGCACACAATATATGAAATGCCAGTAAATTTGAACATTTCTGGAAAGTGGACCATTTCCTAGCTCCTAAAGTTTACCAACACTGACACAAGAGGAAATCATTTAAGGTCATCATGTCTGCCCTTGGCATTCTCGGAACGCCCTGGCCTCAGAATGCAGCCTCTGTAGTCCATGGTAACCTGCGGAGAGGGGGCGGGGCTGAGGGAGGTTGGAACACTGCCCTCACTGAGGGAGTGGGTGTGGCCATCTCTGCTGTGACTGAACAAAGGGCAGGGGAGCAGGGGGCCCAGGGCAGGGCCCTCAGAGCCCGGCAGGCCCAGTGGAGTGTCACAAGTTTTTAGGCCCAGGCCAAAGGGCGCCTTCTTTGTCTGCACAGCTGCCCAAACTCTCACCTTTCCACTCAGGCCGCCCTCTTACTTGAAGTGTGTGTGGAACGTATCCGCGCAGTACACCGCGCTGCACAGCTAAGCATAGTTCTGGGCATCGTAGCTTCCTGCCAGGTGACCGAAGTTCGCAGGCAGATGGGACCCTGGGACACACGCGGAGGGGCTCCTGCCCGGGTCACAGGCCGCCCACTGCCCGTGCCCCAGATCGGGGGCCGCAAAGCAGCCCTGTCTGAGTCCCCTGCCTCTAGCGGGAGTATTGGACAAACACTTGTAGAAAACGCGGTCCTTGCGGGCCACTCATTGGAGGGACACAAATAAATCTTTGCCGACTTTCTGCTGAAACTTACGAGCTTTCACACCTTAGCCTCTTACAAGGTCAGCTGTTTAGCTAAACATGAGCTCATGATCTAAATTTACACAATATTGAAGAAAGCAGCTACAAGTGGAGACAATCAGCCAAAACCATCAATACCAGAATTAGATTCCCAAGGCCATCCATCAGATGTAGGAATAATCGGGTGCAAGGCAGAAAATATACATAAAACTGGAACTGAAACAAGGCACAAGGATGTTTTCAAAGACTGGTAGGATCTCTAAAACATTTTTCAAGGACATGTCATTGATAAAGCTAAATACTCCAAGGTTGTGTAATACAACAGATTAATCATTGAGAAGAGTGAAATTATGCTGTTTTGAAAACTATGGCAGGTCAGATTTTCTGCCTAATTATATAAGAAGATTTCTCTAAAAAATACACATTATTTCAAAGACTTATTGGCTGTGAAATAAGTTAAGGGTATTTCAAATGGCTTGTCTGCAAAGAAAGGTGAGATGTAGGGAATCACAGAAAGTCGAGGGGAAAATAGGACAATATATACATTGCTGTATGGTGAACTAAGGCTTAGGCCAGCAACAATGGAGAGGCCCTGACCCTTAGACACGTAGAAGTAAGCTGGAATCTTCAAAAGTTCAAATCTTTATAAGTAAAAAATTTATTAAAATCAATAACCAAGTGTTTTAATTGACATCAGAAGATGAAAACAATAAACCCTGAGAACATAGAGAAAAGATAAATAAAGATATGAGCAGAACTTAATACAACAGAAAACGTATAAAATTCAGGTGATTTAGTAAGTCCAAAGAATTTTCTTTGAAAAGATTTAAAAGACACACTTTGATTAAGGAAAACCAAAACATAAGTAAAGAATATACAGAAAGAGTCAGGACAATGTTAGAGCAGAGAATATATGAAATGCCAGTAAATTTGAACATTTCTGTAAAGTGGACCATTTCCTAGCTCCTAAAGTTTACCAACACTGACACAAGAGGAAATCATTTAAGGTCATCATGTCTGCCCTTGGCATTCTCGGAACGCCCTGGCCTCAGAATGCAGCCTCTGTAGTCCATGGAAACCTGCGGAGAGGGGGCGGGGCTGAGGGAGGTTGGAACACTGCCCTCACTGAGGGAGTGGGTGTGGCCATCTCTGCTGTGACTGAACAAAGGGCAGGGGAGCAGGGGGCCCAGGGCAGGGCCCTCAGGGCCCGGCAGGCCCAGTGGAGTGTCACAAGCTTTTAGGCCCTGGCCAAAGGGCGCATTCTTTGTCTGCACAGCTGCCCAAACTCTCACCTTTCCACTCAGGCCGCCCTCTTACTTGAAGCGTGTGTGGAACGTGTCCGCGCAGTACACCGCACTGCACAGCTAAGCATAGTTCTGGGCATCATAGCTTCCTGCCAGGTGACCAAAGTTCGCAGGCAGATGGGTCCCTGGGACACACGCGGAGTGGCTCCAGCCCGGGTCACAGGCCGCCCACTGCCCCTGCCCCAGATCGGGGGCAGCAAAGCAGCCCTGTCTGAATCCCCTGCCTCTAGAGGGAGTATTGGACCAACACTTGTAGAAAACGGGGTCCTTGCGGGCCACTCATTGGAGGGACACAAATAAATCTTTGCCGACTTTCTGCTGAAACTTACGAGCGTTCACACCTAAGCCTCTTACAAGGTCAGCTGTTTAGCTAAACATGAGCTCATGATCTAAATTTACACAATAATGAAGAAAGCAGCTACAAGGGGAGACAATCAGCCAAAATCATCAATACCAGAATTAGATTCCCAAGGCCATCCATCAGATGAAGGAATAATCGGGTGCAAGGCAGAAAATATACATAAAACTGGAACTGAAACAAGGCACAAGGATGTTTTCAAAGACTGGTAGGATCTCTAAAACATTTTTCAAGGACATGTCATTGATAAAGCTAAATACTCCAAGGTTGTGTAATACAACAGATTAATCATTGAGAAGAGTGAAATTATGCTGTTTTGAAAACTATGGCAGGTCAGATTCTCTGCCTAATTATATAAGAAGATTTCTCTAAAAAATACACATTATTTCAAAGACTTATTGGCTGTGAAATAAGTTAAGGGTATTTCAAATGGCTTGTCTGCAAAGAAAGGTGAGATGTAGGGAATCACAGAAAGTCGAGGGGAAAATAGTTCAATATATAAATTGCTCTATGGTGAACTAAGCCTTAGGCCAGCAACAATGGAGAGGACCTGACCCTTAGACAGGTACAGGTAAGCTGGAATCTTCAAAAGTTCAAATCTTTATAAGTAAAAAGATTTATTAAAATGAATAACCAAGTGTTTTAATTGACATCAGAAGATGAAAACAATAAACCCTGAGAACATAGAGAAAAGATAAATAAAGTTATGAGCAGAACTTAATACAACAGAAAACGTACAAAATTCAGGTGATTTACTAAGTCCAAAGAATTTTCTTTGAAAAGATTTAAAAGACACACTTTGATTAAGGAAAACCAAAACATAAGTAAAGAATATACAGAAAGAGTCAGGACAATGTTAGAGCAGACAATATATGAAATGCCAGTAAATTTGAACATTTCTGTCAAGTGGACCATTTCCTAGCTCCTAAAGTTTACCAACACTGACACAAGAGGAAATCATTTAAGGTCATCATGTCTGCCCTTGGCATTCTCGGAACGCCCTGGCCTCAGAATGCAGCCTCTGTAGTCCATGGTAACCTGCGGAGAGGGGGCGGGGCTGAGGGAGGTTGGAACACTGCCCTCACTGAGGGAGTGGGTGTGGCCATCTCTGCTGTGACTGAACAAAGGGCAGGGGAGCAGGGGGCCCAGGGCAGGGCCCTCAGAGCCCGACAGGCCCAGTGGAGTGTCACAAGCTTTTAGGCCCAGGCCAAAGGGCGCCTTCTTTGTCTGCACAGCTGCCCAAACTCTCACCTTTCCACTCAGGCCGCCCTCTAACTTGAAGTGTGTGTGGAACGTGTCCGCGCAGTATACCACGCTGCACAGCTAATCATAGGTCTGGGCATCGTAGCTTCCTGACAGGTGACCGAAGTTCGCAGGCAGATGGGTCCCTGGGACACACGCGGAGAGGCTCCTGCCCGGGTCACAGGCCGCCCACTGCCCCTGCCCCAGATCGGGGGCTGCAAAGCAGCCCTGTCTGAGTCCCCTGCCTCTAGAGGGAGTATTGGACCAACACTTGTACAAAACGGGGTCCTTGCGGGCCACTCATTGGAGGGACACAAATAAATCTTTGCCGACTTTCTGCTGAAACTTACGAGGGTTCACACCTAAGCCTCTTACAATATCAGCTGTTTAGCTAAACATGAGCTCATGATCTAAATTTACTCAATATTGAAGAAAGCAGCTACAAGGGGAGACAATCAGCCAAAACCATTAATACCAGAATTAGATTCCCAAGGCCATCCATCAGATGAAGGAATAATCGGGTGCAAGGCAGAAAATATACATAAAACTGGAACTGAAACAAGGCACAAGGATGTTTTCAAAGACTGGTAGGATCTCTAAAACATTTTTCAAGGACATGTCATTGATAAAGCTAAATACTCCAAGGTTGTGTAATACAACAGATTAATCATTGAGAAGAGTGAAATTATGCTGTTTTGAAAATTATGGCAGGTCAGATTTTCTGCCTAATTATATAAGAAGATTTCTCTAAAAATACACATTATTTCAAAGACTTATTGGCTGTGAAATAAGTTAAGGGTATTTCAAATGGCTTGTCTGCAAAGAAAGGTGAGATGTAGGGAATCACAGAAAGTCGAGGGGAAAATAGGTCAATATATACATTGCTGTATGGGGAACTAAGCCTTAGGCCAGCAACAATGGAGAGGACCTGACCCTTAGACACGTACAAGTAAGCTGGAATCTTCAAAAGATCAAATCTTTATAAGTAAAAAGATTTATTAAAATGAATAACCAAGTGTTTTAATTGACATCAGAAGATGAAAACAATAAACCCTGAGAACATAGAGAAAAGATAAATAAAGATATGAGCAGAACTTAATACAACAGAAAACGTATAAAATTCAGGTGATTTAGTAAGTCCAAAGAATCTTCTTTGAAAAGATTTAAAAGACACACTTTGATTAAGGAAAACCAAAACATAAGTAAAGAATATACAGAAAGAGTCAGGACAATGTTAGAGCAGAGAATATATGAAATGCCAGTAAATTTGAACATTTCTGTCAAGTGGACCATTTCCTAGCTCCTAAAGTTTACCAACACTGACACAAGAGGAAATCATTTAAGGTCATCATGTCTGCCCTTGGCATTCTCGGAACGACCTGGCCTCAGAATGCAGCCTCTGTAGTCCATGGTAACCTGCGGAGAGGGGGCGGGGCTGAGGGAGGTTGGAACACTGCCCTCACTGAGGGAGTGGGTGTGGCCATCTCTCCTGTGACTGAACAAAGGGCAGGGGAGCAGGGGGCCCAGGGCAGGGCCCTCAGAGCCCGGCAGGCCCAGTGGAGTGTCACAAGCTTTTAGGCCCAGGCCAAAGGGCGCCTTCTTTGTCTGCACAGCTGCCCAAACTCTCACCTTTCCACTCCGGCCGCCCTCTAACTTGAAGTGTGTGTGGAACGTGTCCGCGCAGTATACCGCGCTGCACAGCTAAGCATAGGTCTGGGCATCGTAGCTTCCTGCCAGGTGACCGAAGTTCGCAGGCAGATGGGTCCCTGGGACACATGCGGAGAGGCTCCTGCCCGGGTCACAGGCCGCCCACTGCCCCTGCCCCAGATCGGGGGCCGCAAAGCAGCCCTGTCTGAGTCCCCTGCCTCTAGAGGGAGTATTGGACCAACACTTGTAGAAAACGGGGTCCTTGCGCGCCACTCATTGGAGGGACACAAATAACTCTTTGCCGACTTTCTGCTGAAACTTACGAGCGTTCACACCTAAGCCTCTTACAAGGTCAGCTGTTTAGCTAAACATGAGCTCATGATCTAAATTTACACAATATTGAAGAAAGCAGCTATAAGGGGAGACAATCAGCCAAAACCATCAATACCAGAATTAGATTCCCAAGGCCATCCATCAGATGTAGGAATAATCGGGTGCAAGGCAGAAAATATACATAAAACTGGAACTGAAACAAGGCACAAGGATGTTTTCAAAGACTGGTAGGATCTCTAAAACATTTTTCAAGGACATGTCATTGATAAAGCTAAATACTCCAAGGTTGTGTAATACAACAGATTAATCATTGAGAAGAGTGAATTTATGCTGTTTTGAAAACTATGGCAGGTCAGATTTTCTGCCTAATTATATAAGAAGATTTCTCTAAAAAATACACATTATTTCAAAGACTTATTGGCTGTGAAATAAGTTAAGGGTATTTCAAATGGCTTGTCTGCAAAGAAAGGTGAGATGTAGGGAATCACAGAAAGTCGAGGGGAAAATAGGTCAATATATACATTGCTGTATGGTGAACTAAGCCTTAGGCCAGCAACAATGGAGAGGACCTGACCCTTAGACACGTACAAGTAAGCTGGAATCTTCAAAAGTTCAAATCTTTATAAGTAAAAAGATTTATTAAAATGAATAACCAAGTGTTTTAATTGACATCAGAAGATGAAAACAATAAACCCTGAGAACATAGAGAAAAGATAAATAAAGATATGAGCAGAACTTAATACAACAGAAAACGTATAAAATTCAGGTGATTTAGTAAGTCCAAAGAATCTTCTTTGAAAAGATTTAAAAGACACACTTTGATTAAGGAAAACCAAAACATAAGTAAAGGATATACAGAAAGAGTTAGGACAATGTTAGAGCAGACAATATATGAAATGCCAGTAAATTTGAACATTTCTGTCAAGTGGACCATTTCCTAGCTCCTAAAGTTTACCAACACTGACACAAGAGGAAATCATTTAAGGTCATCATGTCTGCCCTTGGCATTCTCGGAACGCCCTGGCCTCAGAATGCAGCCTCTGTAGTCCATGGTAACCTGCGGAGAGGGGGCGGGGCTGAGGGAGGTTGGAACACTGCCCTCACTGAGGGAGTGGGTGTGGCCATCTCTGCTGTGACTGAACAAAGGGCAGGGGAGCAGGGGGCCCAGGGCAGGGCCCTCAGAGCCCGGCAGACCCAGTGGAGTGTCACAAGCTTTTAGGCCCAGGCCAAAGGGCGCCTTCTTTGTCTGCACAGCTGCCCAAACTCTCACCTTTCCACTCAGGCCGCCCTCTTACTTGAAGTGTGTGTGGAACGTATCCGCGCAGTACACCGCCCTGCACAGCTAAGCATAGTTCTGGGCATCGTAGCTTCCTGCCAGGTGACCGAAGTTCGCAGGCAGATGGGACCCTGGGACACACGCGGAGGGGCTCCTGCCCGGGTCACAGGCCGCCCACTGCCCGTGCCCCAGATCGGGGGCCGCAAAGCAGCCCTGTCTGAGTCCCCTGCCTCTAGCGGGAGTATTGGACAAACACTTGTAGAAAACGCGGTCCTTGCGGGCCACTCATTGGAGGGACACAAATAAATCTTTGCCGACTTTCTGCTGAAACTTACGAGCTTTCACACCTTAGCCTCTTACAAGGTCAGCTGTTTAGCTAAACATGAGCTCATGATCTAAATTTACACAATATTGAAGAAAGCAGCTACAAGTGGAGACAATCAGCCAAAACCATCAATACCAGAATTAGATTCCCAAGGCCATCCATCAGATGTAGGAATAATCGGGTGCAAGGCAGAAAATATACATAAAACTGGAACTGAAACAAGGCACAAGGATGTTTTCAAAGACTGGTAGGATCTCTAAAACATTTTTCAAGGACATGTCATTGATAAAGCTAAATACTCCAAGGTTGTGTAATACAACAGATTAATCATTGAGAAGAGTGAAATTATGCTGTTTTGAAAACTATGGCAGGTCAGATTTTCTGCCTAATTATATAAGAAGATTTCTCTAAAAAATACACATTATTTCAAAGACTTATTGGCTGTGAAATAAGTTAAGGGTATTTCAAATGGCTTGTCTGCAAAGAAAGGTGAGATGTAGGGAATCACAGAAAGTCGAGGGGAAAATAGGACAATATATACATTGCTGTATGGTGAACTAAGCCTTAGGCCAGCAACAATGGAGAGGACCTGACCCTTAGACACGTAGAAGTAAGCTGGAATCTTCAAAAGTTCAAATCTTTATAAGTAAAAAATTTATTAAAATCAATAACCAAGTGTTTTAATTGACATCAGAAGATGAAAACAATAAACCCTGAGAACATAGAGAAAAGATAAATAAAGATATGAGCAGAACTTAATACAACAGAAAACGTATAAAATTCAGGTGATTTAGTAAGTCCAAAGAATTTTCTTTGAAAAGATTTAAAAGACACACTTTGATTAAGGAAAACCAAAACATAAGTAAAGAATATACAGAAAGAGTCAGGACAATGTTAGAGCAGAGAATATATGAAATGCCAGTAAATTTGAACATTTCTGTAAAGTGGACCATTTCCTAGCTCCTAAAGTTTACCAACACTGACACAAGAGGAAATCATTTAAGGTCATCATGTCTGCCCTTGGCATTCTCGGAACGCCCTGGCCTCAGAATGCAGCCTCTGTAGTCCATGGAAACCTGCGGAGAGGGGGCGGGGCTGAGGGAGGTTGGAACACTGCCCTCACTGAGGGAGTGGGTGTGGCCTTCTCTGCTGTGACTGAACAAAGGGCAGGGGAGCAGGGGGCCCAGGTCATGGCCCTCAGGGCCCGGCAGGCCCAGTGGAGTGTCACAAGCTTTTAGGCCCAGGCCAAAGGGCGCCTTCTTTGTCTGCACAGCTGCCCAAACTCTCACCTTTCCACTCAGGCCGCCCTCTTACTTGAAGCGTGTGTGGAACGTGTCCGCGCAGTACACCGCGCTGCACAGCTAAGCATAGTTTTGGGCATCATAGCTTCCTGCCAGGTGACCAAAGTTCGCAGGCAGATGGGTCCCTGGGACACACGCGGAGTGGCTCCAGCCCGGGTCACAGGCCGCCCACTGCCCCTGCCCCAGATCGGGGGCCGCAAAGCAGCCCTGTCTGAATCCCCTGCCTCTAGAGGGAGTATTGGACCAACACTTGTAGAAAACGGGGTCCTTGCGGGCCACTCATTGGAGGGACACAAATAAATCTTTGCCGACTTTCTGCTGAAACTTACGAGCGTTCACACCTAAGCCTCTTACAAGGTCAGCTGTTTAGCTAAACATGAGCTCATGATCTAAATTTACACAATAATGAAGAAAGCAGCTCCAAGGGGAGACAATCAGCCAAAATCATCAATACCAGAATTAGATTCCCAAGGCCATCCATCAGATGAAGGAATAATCGGGTGCAAGGCAGAAAATATACATAAAACTGGAACTGAAACAAGGCACAAGGATGTTTTCAAAGACTGGTAGGATCTCTAAAACATTTTTCAAGGACATGTCATTGATAAAGCTAAATACTCCAAGGTTGTGTAATACAACAGATTAATCATTGAGAAGAGTGAAATTATGCTGTTTTGAAAACTATGGCAGGTCAGATTCTCTGCCTAATTATATAAGAAGATTTCTCTAAAAAATACACATTATTTCAAAGACTTATTGGCTGTGAAATAAGTTAAGGGTATTTCAAATGGCTTGTCTGCAAAGAAAGGTGAGATGTAGGGAATCACAGAAAGTCGAGGGGAAAATAGTTCAATATATACATTGCTCTATGGTGAACTAAGCCTTAGGCCAGCAACAATGGAGAGGACCTGACCCTTAGACACGTACAGGTAAGCTGGAATCTTCAAAAGTTCAAATCTTTATAAGTAAAAAGATTTATTAAAATGAATAACCAAGTGTTTTAATTGACATCAGAAGATGAAAACAATAAACCCTGAGAACATAGAGAAAAGATAAATAAAGTTATGAGCAGAACTTAATACAACAGAAAACGTATAAAATTCAGGTGATTTACTAAGTCCAAAGAATTTTCTTTGAAAAGATTTAAAAGACACACTTTGATTAAGGAAAACCAAAACATAAGTAAAGAATATACAGAAAGAGTCAGGACAATGTTAGAGCAGACAATATATGAAATGCCAGTAAATTTGAACATTTCTGTCAAGTGGACCATTTCCTAGCTCCTAAAGTTTACCAACACTGACACAAGAGGAAATCATTTAAGGTCATCATGTCTGCCCTTGGCATTCTCGGAACGCCCTGGCCTCAGAATGCAGCCTCTGTAGTCCATGGTAACCTGCTGAGAGGGGGCGGGGCTGAGGGAGGTTGGAACACTGCCCTCACTGAGGGAGTGGGTGTGGCCATCTCTGCTGTGACTGAACAAAGGGCAGGGGAGCAGGGGTCCCAGGGCATTGCCCTCAGAGCCCGGCAGGCCCAGTGGAGTGTCACAAGATTTTAGGCCCAGGCCAAAGGGCGCCTTCTTTGTCTGCACAGCTGCCCAAACTCTCACCTTTCCACTAAGGCCGCCCTCTTACTTGAAGTGTGTGTGGAACTTTTCCGTGCAGTACACCGCGCTGCACAGCTAAGCATAGTTCTGGGCATCGTAGCTTCCTGTCAGGTGACCGAAGTTCGCAAGGCAGATGGGACCCTGGGACACACGCGGAGGGGCTCCTGCCCGGGTCACAGGCCGCCCACTGCCCCTGCCCCAGATCGGGGGCCGCAAAGCAGCCCTGTCTGAATCCCCTGCCTCTAGAGGGAGTATTGGACCAACACTTGTAGAAAACGGGGTCATTGCGGGCCACTCATTGGAGGGACACAAATAAATCTTTGCCGACTTTCTGCTGAAACTTACGAGCTTTCACAACTAAGCTTCTTACAAGGTCAGCTGTTTAGCTAAACATGAGCACATGATCTAAATTTACACAAAAATGAAGAAAGCAGCTACAAGGGGAGACAATCACCGAAAACCATCAATACCAGAATTAGATTCCCAAGGCCATCCATCAGATGAAGGAATAATCGGGTGCAAGGCAGAAAATATACATAAAACTGGAACTGAAACAAGGCACAAGGATGTTTTCAAAGACTGGTAGGATCTCTAAAACATTTTTCAAGGACATGTCATTGAAAAAGCTAAATACTCCAAGGTTGTGTAATACAACAGATTAATCATTGAGACGAGTGAAATTATGCTGTTTTGAAAACTATGACAGGTCAGATTTTCTGCCTAATTATATAAGAAGTTTTCTCTAAAAAATACACATTATTTCAAAGACTTATTGGCTGTGAAATAAGTTAAGGGTATTTCAAATGGCTTGTCTGCAAAGAAAGGTGAGATGTAGGGAATCACAGAAAGTCGAGGGGAAAATAGGTCAATATATACATTGCTGTATGGTGAACTAAGCCTTAGGCCAGCAACAATGCAGAGGACCTGACCCTTAGACACGTACAGGTAAGCTGGAATCTTCAAAAGTTCAAATCTTTATAAGTAAAAAGATTTATTAAAATGAATAACCAAGTGTTTTAATTGACATCAGAAGATGAAAACAATAAACCCTTAGAACATAAAGAAAAGATAAATAAAGATATGATCAGAACTTAATACAACAGAAAACGTATAAAATTCAGGTGATTTACTAAGTCCAAAGAATTTTCTTTGAAAAGATTTAAAAGACACACTTTGATTAAGGAAAACCAAAACATAAGTAAAGAATATACAGAAAGAGTCAGGACAATGTTAGAGCAGAGAATATATGAAATGCCAGTAAATTTGAACATTTCTGTCAAGTGGACCATTTCCTAGCTCCTAAAGTTTACCAACACTGACACAAGAGGAAATCATTTAAGGTCATCATGTCTGCCCTTGGCATTCCCGGAACGCCCTGGCCTCAGAATGCAGCCTCTGTAGTCCATGGTAACCTGCGGAGAGGGGGCGGGGCCGAGGGAGGTTGGAACACTGCCCTCACAGAGGGAGTGGGTGTGGCCATCTCTGCTGTGACTGAACAAAGGGCAGGGGAGCAGGGGGCCCAGGGCAGGGCCCTCAGAGCCCGGCAGGCCCAGTGCAGTGTCACAAGTTTTTAGGCCCAGGCCAAAGGGCGCCTTCTTTGTCTGCACAGCGGCCCAAACTCTCACCTTTCCACTCAGGCCGCCCTCTTACTTGAAGTGTGTGTGGAACGTGTCCGCGCAGTATACCGCGCTGCACAGCTAAGCATAGTTCTGGGCATCGTAGCTTCCTGCCAGGTGACCGAAGTTCGCAGGCAGATGGGTCCCTGGGACACACGCGGAGGGGCTCCTGCCCGGGTCACAGGCCGCCCACTGCCCCTGCCCCAGATCGGGGGCCGCAAAGCAGCCCTGTCTGAATCCCCTGCCTCTAGAGGGAGTATTGGACCAACACTTGTAGAAAACGGGGTCCTTGCGGGCCACTCATTGGAGGGACACAAATAAATCTTTGCCGACTTTCTGCTGAAACTTACGAGCGTTCACACCTAAGCCTCTTACAAGGTCAGCTGTTTAGCTAAACATGAGCTCATGATCTAAATTTACACAATAATGAAGAAAGCAGCTACAAGGGGAGACAATCAGCCAAAACCATCAATACCAGAATTAGGTTCCCAAGGCCATCCATCAGATGTAGGAATAATCGGGTGCAAGGCAGAAAATATACATAAAACTGGAACTGAAACAAGGCACAAGGATGTTTTCAAAGACTGGTAGGATCTCTAAAACATTTTTCAAGGACATGTCATTGATAAAGCTAAATACTCCAAGGTTGTGTAATACAACAGATTAATCAATGAGAAGAGTGAAATTATGCTGTTTTGAAAACTATGGCATGTCAGATTTTCTGCCTAATTATATAAGAAGATTTCTCTAAAAAATACACATTATTTCAAAGACTTATTGGCTGTGAAATAAGTTAAGGGTATTTCAAATGGCTTGTCTGCAAAGAAAGGTGAGATGTAGGGAATCACAGAAAGTCGAGTGGAAAATAGGTCAATATATACATTGCTGTATGGTGAACTAAGCCTTAGGCCAGCAACAATGGAGAGGACCTGACCCTTAGACACGTACAAGTAAGCTGGAATCTTCAAAAGTTCAAATCTTTATAAGTAAAAAGATTTATTAAAATGAATAACCAAGTGTTTTAATTGACATCAGAAGATGAAAACAATAAACCCTGAGAACATGGAAAAAAGATAAATAAAGATATGAGCAGAACTCAATACAACAGAAAACGTATAAAATTCAGGTGATTTAGTAAGTCCAAAGAATCTTCTTTGAAAAGAATTAAAAGACACACTTTGATTAAGGAAAACCATAACATAAGTAAAGAATATACAGAAAGAGTCAGGACAATGTTAGAGCAGAGAATATAGGAAATGCCAGTAAATTTGAACATTTCTGTAAAGTGGACCATTTCCTAGCTCCTAAAGTTTACCAACACTGACACAAGAGGAAATCATTTAAGGTCATCATGTCTGCCCTTGGCATTCTCGGAACGCCCTGGCCTCAGAATGCAGCCTCTGTAGTCCATGGTAACCTGCGGAGAGGGGGCGGGGCTGAGGGAGGTTGGAACACTGCCCTCCTTGTGGGAGTGGGTGTTGCCATCTCTGCTGTGACTGAAGAAAGGGCAGGGGAGCAGGGGGCACAGGGAAGGGCCCTCAGAGCCCTGCAGCCCCAGTGGAGTGTCACAAGCTTTTAGGCCCAGGCCAAAGGGCGCCTTCTTTGTCTGCACAGCTGCCGAAACTCTCACCTTTCCACTCAGGCCGCCCTCTTATTTGAAGTGTGTGTGGAACGTGTCCGCGCAGTACACCGTGCTGCACACATAAGCATAGGTCTGGGCATCGTAGCTTCCTGCCAGGTGACCGAAGTTCGCAGGCAGATGGGTCCCTGGGACACACGCGGAGGGGCTCCTGCCCGGGTCACAGGCCGCCCACTGCCCATGCCCCAGATCGGGGGCCGCAAAGCAGCCCTGTCTGAATCCCCTGCCTCTAGAGGGAGTATTGGACCAACACTTGTAGAAAACGGGGTCCTTGCGGGCCACTCATTGGAGGGACACAAATAAATCTTTGCCGACTTTCTGCTGAAACTTACGAGCGTTCACACCTAAGCCTCTTACAAGGTCAGCTGTTTAGCTAAACATGAGCTCATGATCTAAATTTACACAATAATGAAGAAAGCAGCTACAAGGGGAGACAATCAGCCAAAACCATCAATACCAGAATTAGGTTCCCAAGGCCATCCATCAGATGTAGGAATAATCGGGTGCAAGGCAGAAAATATACATAAAACTGGAACTGAAACAAGGCACAAGGATGTTTTCAAAGACTGGTAGGATCTCTAAAACATTTTTCAAGGACATGTCATTGATAAAGCTAAATACTCCAAGGTTGTGTAATACAACAGATTAATCAATGAGAAGAGTGAAATTATGCTGTTTTGAAAACTATGGCATGTCATATTTTCTGCCTAATTATATAAGAAGATTTTTCTAAAAAATACACATTATTTCAAAGACTTATTGGCTGTGAAATAAGTTAAGGGTATTTCAAATGGCTTGTCTGCAAAGAAAGGTGAGATGTAGGGAATCACAGAAAGTCGAGTGGAAAATAGGTCAATATATACATTGCTGTATGGTGAACTAAGCCTTAGGCCAGCAACAATGGAGAGGACCTGACCCTTAGACACGTACAAGTAAGCTGGAATCTTCAAAAGTTCAAATCTTTATAAGTAAAAAGATTTATTAAAATGAATAACCAAGTGTTTTAATTGACATCAGAAGATGAAAACAATAAACCCTGAGAACATGGAAAAAAGATAAATAAAGATATGAGCAGAACTCAATACAACAGAAAACGTATAAAATTCAGGTGATTTAGTAAGTCCAAAGAATCTTCTTTGAAAAGAATTAAAAGACACACTTTGATTAAGGAAAACCATAACATAAGTAAAGAATATACAGAAAGAGTCAGGACAATGTTAGAGCAGAGAATATAGGAAATGCCAGTAAATTTGAACATTTCTGTAAAGTGGACCATTTCCTAGCTCCTAAAGTTTACCAACACTGACACAAGAGGAAATCATTTAAGGTCATCATGTCTGCCCTTGGCATTCTCGGAACGCCCTGGCCTCAGAATGCAGCCTCTGTAGTCCATGGTAACCTGCGGAGAGGGGGCGGGGCTGAGGGAGGTTGGAACACTGCCCTCCTTGTGGGAGTGGGTGTTGCCATCTCTGCTGTGACTGAAGAAAGGGCAGGGGAGCAGGGGGCCCAGGGAAGGGCCCTCAGAGCCCTGCAGCCCCAGTGGAGTGTCACAAGCTTTTAGGCCCAGGCCAAAGGGCGCCTTCTTTGTCTGCACAGCTGCCGAAACTCTCACCTTTCCACTCAGACCGCCCTCTTATTTGAAGTGTGTGTGGAACGTGTCCGCGCAGTACACCGTGCTGCACACATAAGCATAGGTCTGGGCATCGTAGCTTCCTGCCAGGTGACCGAAGTTCGCAGGCAGATGGGTCCCAGGGACACATGCGGAGAGGCTCCTGCCTGGGTCACAGGCCGCCCACTGCCCCTGCCCCAGATCGGGGGCCGCAAAGCAGCCCTGTCTGAGTCCCCTGCATCTAGAGGGTGTATTGGACCAACACTTGTAGAAAACGGGGTCCTTGCGGGCCACTCATTGGAGGGACACAAATAAATCTTTGCCGACTTTCTGCTGAAACTTACGAGCGTTCACACGTAAGCCTCTTACAAGGTCAGCTGTTTAGCTAAACATGAGCTCATGATCTAAATTTACACAATAATGAAGAAACCAACTACAAGGGGAGACAATCAGCCAAAACCATCAATACCAGAATTAGATTCCCAAGGCCATCCATCAGATGTAGGAATAATCGGGTGCAAGGCAGAAAATATACATAAAACTGGAACTGAAACAAGGCACAAGGATGTTTTCAAAGACTGGTAGGATCTCTAAAACATTTTTCAAGGACATGTCATTGATAAAGCTAAATACTCCAAGGTTGTGTAATACAACAGATTAATCATTGAGAAGAGTGAAATTATGCTGTTTTGAAAACTATGCCAGGTCAGATTTTCTGCCTAATTATATAAGAAGATTTCTCTGAAAAATACACATTATTTCAAAGACTTATTGGCTGTGAAATAAGTTAAGGGTATTTCAAATGGCTTGTCTGCAAAGAAAGGTGAGATGTAGGGAATCACAGAAAGTCGAGGGGAAAATAGTTCAATATATACATTGCTGTATGGTGAACTAAGC
Organism: Mesoplodon mirus; assembly: GCF_964341445.2. NCBI lineage: Eukaryota > Metazoa > Chordata > Mammalia > Artiodactyla > Ziphiidae > Mesoplodon > Mesoplodon mirus. The sequence goes on along the minus strand of NC_138976.1, from coordinate 117,122,626 downwards.
CTTAGGACAGCAACAATGGAGAGGACCTGACCCTTAGACACGTACAAGTAAGGTGGAATCTTCAAAAGTTCAAATCCTTATAAGTAAAAAGATTTATTAAAATGAATAACCAAGTGTTTTAATTGACATCAGAAGATGAAAACAATAAACCCTGAGAACATAGAGAAAAGATAAATAAAGATATGAGCAGAACTTAATACAACAGAAAACGTATAAAATTCAGGTGATTTAGTAAGTCCAAAGAATCTTCTTTGAAAAGATTTAAAAGACAAACTTTGATTAAGGAAAACCAAAACATAAGTAAAGAATATACAGAAAGAGTCAGGACAATGTTAGAGCAGAGAATATATGAAATGCCAGTAAATTTGAACATTTCTGTCAAGTGGACCATTTCCTAGCTCCTAAAGTTTACCAACACTGACACAAGAGGAAATCATTTAAGGTCATCATGTCTGCCCTTGGCATTCTCGGAACGCCCTGGCCTCAGAATGCAGCCTCTGTAGTCCATGGTAACCTGCGGAGAGGGGGCGGGGCTGAGGGAGGTTGGAACACTGCCCTCACTGAGGGAGTGGGTGTGGCCATCTCTGCTGTGACTGAATAAATGGCAGGGGAGCAGGTGCCCCAGGGCAGGGCTCTCAGAGCCCGGCAGGCCAAGTGGACTGTCACAAGCTTTCAGGCCCAGGCCAAAGGGCGCCTTCTTTGTCTGCACAGCTGCCCAAACTCTCACCTTTCCACTCAGGCTGCCCTGTTACTTGAAGTGTGTGTGGAACGTGTCCGCGCAGTACACCGCGCTGCACAGATAAGCATAGGTCTGGGCATCGTAGCTACCTGCCAGGTGACCGAAGTTCGCAGGTAGATGGGTCCCAGGGACACATGCGGAGAGGCTCCTGCCCGGGTCACAGGCCGCCCACTGCCCCTGCCCCAGATCGGGGTCCGCAAAGCTGCCCTGTCTGAGTCCCCTGCCTCTAGAGGGAGTATTGGACCAACACTTGTAGAAAACGGGGTCCTTGCGGGCCACTCATTGGAGGGACACAAATAAATCTTTGCCGACTCTCTGCTGAAACTTACGAGCGTTCACACCTAAGCCTCTTACAAGGTCAGCTGTTTAGCTAAACATGAGCTCATGATCTAAATTTACACAATATTGAAGAAAGCAGCTACAAGGGGAGACAATCAGGCAAAACCATCAATACCAGAATTAGATTCCCAAGGCCATCCATCAGATGTAGGAATAATCGGGTGCAAGGCAGAAAATATACATAAAACTGGAACTGAAACAAGGCACAAGGATGTTTTAGAAGACTGGTAGGATCTCTAAAACATTTTTCAAGGACATGTCATTGATAAAGCTAAATACTCCAAGGTTGTGTAATACAACAGATTAATCATTGAGAAGAGTGAAATTATGCTGTTTTGAAAACTATGGCATGTCAGATTTTCTGCCTAATTATATAAGAAGATTTCTCTAAAAAATACACATTATTTCAAAGACTTATTGGCTGTGAAATAAGTTAAGGGTATTTCAAATGGCTTGTCTGCAAAGAAAGGTGAGATGTAGGGAATCACAGAAAGTCGAGGGGAAAATAGGTCAATATATACATTGCTGTATGGTGAACTAAGCCTTAGGCCAGCAACAATGGAGAGGACCTGACCCTTAGACACGTACAAGTAAGCTGGAATCTTCAAAAGTTCAAATCTTTATAAGTAAAAAGATTTATTAAAATGAATAACCAAGTGTTTTAATTGACATCAGAAGATGAAAACAATAAACCCTGAGAACATAGAAAAAAGATAAATAAAGATATGAGCAGAACTTAATACAACAGAAAACATATAAAATTCAGGTGATTTAGTAAGTCCAAAGAATCTTCTTTGAAAAGATTTAAAAGACACACTTTGATTAAGGAAAACCAAAACATAAGTAAAGAATATACAGAAAGAGTCAGGACAATGTTAGAGCAGAGAATATATGAAATGCCAGTAAATTTGAACATTTCTGTAAAGTGGACCATTTCCTAGCTCCTAAAGTTTACCAACACTGACACAAGAGGAAATCATTTAAGGTTATCATGTCTGCCCTTGGCATTCTTGGAACACCCTGGCCTCAGAATGCAGCCTCTGTAGTCCATGGTAACCTGCGGAGAGGGGGCAGGGCTGAGGGAGGTTGGAACACTGCCCTCCTTGTGGGAGTGGGTGTGGCCATCTCTGCTGTGACTGAACAAAGGGCAGGGGAGCAGGGGGCCCAGGGAAGGGCCCTCAGAGCCCGGCAGGCCCAGTGGAGTGTCACAAGCTTTTAGGCCCAGGCCAAAGGGCGCCTTCTTTGTCTGCACAGCTGCCCAAACTCTCACCTTTCCACTCAGGCCGCCCTCTTACTTGAAGTGTGTGTGGAAAGTGTCCGCGCAGTATACCGCGCTGCACAGCTAAGCATAGGTCTGGGCATCGTAGCTTCCTGCCAGGTGACCGAAGTTCGCAGGCAGATGGGTCCCTGGGACACATGCGGAGAGGCTCCTGCCTGGGTCACAGGCCGCCCACTGCCCCTGCCCCAGATCTGGGGCCGCAAAGCAGCCCTGTCTGATTCCGCTGCCTCTACAGGGAGTATTGGACCAACACTTGTAGAAAACGGGGTCCTTGCGGGCCACTCATTGGAGGGACACAAATAAATCTTTGCCGACTTTCTGCTGAAACTTACGAGCGTTCACACCTAAGCCTCTTACAAGGTCAGCTGTTTAGCTAAACATGAGCTCATGATCTAAATTTACACAATAATGAAGAAAGCAGCTACAAGGGGAGACAATCAGCCAAAACCATCAATACCAGAATTAGATTCCCAAGGCCATCCATCAGATGTAGGAATAATCGGGTGCAAGACAGAAAATATACATAAAACTGGAACTGAAACAAGGCACAAGGATGTTTTCAAGACTGGTAGGATCTCTAAAACATTTTTCAAGGACATGTCATTGATAAAGCTAAATACTCCAAGGTTGTGTAATACAACAGATTAATCATTGAGAAGAGTGAAATTATGCTGTTTTGAAAACTATGGCAGGTCAGATTTTCTGCCTAATTATATTAGAAGATTTCTCTAAAAAATACACATTATTTCAAAGACTTATTGGCTGTGAAATAAGTTAAGGGTATTTCAAATGGCTTGTCTGCAAAGAAAGGTGAGATGTAGGGGATCACAGAAAGTCGAGGGGAAAATAGGTCAATATATACATTGCAGTATGGTGAACTAAGCCTTAGGCCAGCAACAATGGAGAGGACCTGACCCTTAGACACGTACAAGTAAGCTGGAATCTTCAAAAGTTCAAATCTTTATAAGTAAAAAGATTTATTAAAATGAATAACCAAGTGTTTTAATTGACATCAGAAGATGAAAACAATAAACCCTGAGAACATAGAAAAAAGATAAATAAAGATATGAGCAGAACTTAATACAACAGAAAACGTATAAAATTCAGGTGATTTAGTAACTCCAAAGAATCTTCTTTGAAAAGATTTAAAAGACACACTTTGATTAAGGAAAACCAAAACATAAGTAAAGAATATACAGAAAGAATCAGGACAATGTTAGAGCAGAGAATATATGAAATGCCAGTAAATTTGAATATTTCTGTCAAGTGGACCATTTCCTAGCTCCTAAAGTTTACCAACACTGACACAAGAGGAAATCATTTAAGGTCATCATGTCTGCCCTTGGCATTCTCGGAACGCCCTGGCCTCAGAATGCAGCCTCTGTAGTCCATGGTAACCTGCGGAGAGGGGGTGGGGCTGAGGGAGGTTGGAACACTGCCCTCACTGAGGGAGTGGGTGTGGCCATCTCTGCTGTGACTGAACAAAGGGCAGGGGAGCAGGGGGCCCAGGGCAGGGCCCTCAGAGCCCGGCAGGCCCAGTGGACTGTCACAAGCTTTTAGGCCCAGGCCAAAGGGCGCCTTCTTTGTCTGCACAGCTGCCCAAACTCTCACCTTTCCACTCAGGCCGCCCTCTTACTTGAAGTGTTTGTGGAAAGTGTCCGCGCAGTATACCGGGCTGCACAGCTAAGCATAGGTCGGGGCATCGTAGCTTCCTGCCAGGTGACCGAAGTTCGCAGGCAGATGGATCCCTGGGACACACGCGGAGAGGCTCCTGCCCGGGTCACAGGCCGCCCACTGCCCCTGCCCCAGATCTGGGGCCGCAAAGCAGCCCTGTCTGATTCCGCTGCCTCAAGAGGGAGTATTGGACCAACACTTGTAGAAAACGGGGTCCTTGCGGGCCACTCATTGGAGGGACACAAATAAATCTTTGCCGACTTTCTGCTGAAACTTACGAGTGTTCACACCTAAGCCTCTTACAAGGTCAGCTGTTTAGCTAAACATGAGCTCATGATCTAAATTTACACAATAATGAAGAAAGCAGCTACAAGGGGAGACAATCAGCCAAAACCATCAATACCAGAATTAGATTCCCAAGGCCATCCATCAGATGTAGGAATAATCGCGTGCAAGGCTGAAAATATACATAAAACTGGAACTGAAACAAGGCACAAGGATGTTTTCAAAGACTGGTAGGATCTCTAAAACATTTTTCAAGGACATGTCATTGATAAAGCTAAATACTCCAAGGTTGTCTAATACAACAGATTAATCATTGAGAAGAGTGAAATTATGCTGTTTTGAAAACTATGCCAGGTCAGATTTTCTGCCTAATTATATAAGAAGATTTCTCTGAAAAATACACATTATTTCAAAGACTTATTGGCTGTGAAATAAGTTAAGGGTATTTCAAATGGCTTGTCTGCAAAGAAAGGTGAGATGTAGGGAATCACAGAAAGTCGAGGGGAAAATAGTTCAATATATACATTGCTGTATGGTGAACTAAGCCTTAGGACAGCAACAATGGAGAGGACCTGACCCTTAGACACGTACAAGTAAGGTGGAATCTTCAAAAGTTCAAATCCTTATAAGTAAAAAGATTTATTAAAATGAATAACCAAGTGTTTTAATTGACATCAGAAGATGAAAACAATAAACCCTGAGAACATAGAAAAAAGATAAATAAAGATATGAGCAGAACTTAATACAACAGAAAACGTATAAAATTCAGGTGATTTAGTAAGTCCAAAGAATCTTCTTTGAAAAGATTGAAAAGACACACTTTGATTAAGGAAAACCAAAACATAAGTAAAGAATATACAGAAAGAGTCAGGACAGTGTTAGAGCAGACAATATATGAAATGCCAGTAAATTTGAACATTTCTGTAAAGTGGACCATTTCCTAGCTCCTAAAGTTTACCAACACTGACACAAGAGGAAATCATTTAAGGTTATCATGTCTGCCCTTGGCATTCTCGGAACGCCCTGGCCTCAGAATGCAGCCTCTCTAGTCCATGGTAAACTGCGGAGAGGGGGAGGGGCTGAGGGAGGTTGGAACACTGCCCTCACTGAGGGAGTGGGTGTGGCCATCTCTGCTGTGACTGAATAAAGGGCAGGGGAGCAGGGGCCCCAGGGCAGGGCTCTCAGAGCCAGGCAGGCCAAGTGGACTGTCACAAGCTTTCAGGCCCAGGCCAAAGGGCCCTTTCTTTGTCTGCACAGCTGCCCAAACTCTCACCTTTCCACTCAGGCCGCCCTCTTACTTGAAGTGTGTGTGGAACATGTCCGCGCAGTACACCGTGCTGCACAGCTAAGCATAGGTCTGGGCATCGTAGCTTCCTGCCAGGTGACCGGAGTTCGCAGGCTGATGGGTCCCAGGGACACACGCGGAGAGGCTCCTGCCCGGGTCACAGGCCGCCCACTGCCCCTGCCCCAGATCGGGGCCCGCAAAGCAGCCCTGTCTGTGTCCACTGCCTCTAGAGGGAGTATTGGACCAACACTTGTAGAAAACGGGGTCCTTGCGGGCCACTCATTGGAGGGACACAAATAAATCTTTGCCGATTCTCTGCTGAAACTTATGAGCGTTCACACCTAAGCCTCTTACAAGGTCAGCTGTTTAGCTAAACATGAGCTCATGATCTAAATTTACACAATATTGAAGAAAGCAGCTACAAGGGGAGACAATCAGCCAAAACCATCAATACCAGAATTAGATTCCCTAGGCCATCTATCAGATGTAGGAATAATCGGGTGCAAGGCAGAAAATATACATAAAACTGGAACTGAAACAAGGCACAAGGATGTTTTCAAAGACTGGTAGGATCTCTAAAACATTTTTCAAGGACATGTCATTGATAAAGCTAAATACTCCAAGGTTGTGTAATACAACAGATTAATCATTGAGAAGAGTGAAATTATGCTGTTTTGAAAACAATGGCAGGTCAGATTTTCTGCCTAATTATATAAGAAGATTTCTCTAAAAAATACACATTATTTCAAAGACTTATTGGCTGTGAAATAAGTTAAGGGTATTTCAAATGGCTTGTCTGCAAAGAAAGGTGAGATGTAGGGAATCACAGAAAGTCGAGGGGAAAATAGGTCAATATATACATTGCTGTATGGTGAACTAAGCCTTAGGCCAGCAACAATGGAGAGGACCTGACCCTTAGACATGTACAAGTAAGCTGGAATCTTCAAAAGTTCAAATCTTTATAAGTAAAAAGATTTATTAAAATGAATAACCAAGTGTTTTAATTGACATCAGAAGATGAAAACAATAAACCCTGAGAACATAGAAAAAAGATAAATAAAGATATGAGCAGAACTTAATACAACAGAAAACGTATAAAATTCAGGTGATTTAGTAAGTCCAAAGAATCTTCTTTGAAAAGATTTAAAAGACACACTTTGATTAAGGAAAACCAAAACATAAGTAAAGAATATACAGAAAGAGTCAGGACAATGTTAGAGCAGAGAATATATGAAATGCCAGTAAATTTGAACATTTCTGTAAAGTGGACCATTTCCTAGCTCCTAAAGTTTACCAACACTGACACAAGAGGGAATCATTTAAGGTCATCATGTCTGCCCTTGGCATTCTCGGAATGACCTGGCCTCAGAATGCGGCCTCTGTAGTCCATGGTAACCTGCGGAGATGGGGCGGGGCTGAGGGAGGTTGGAACACTGCCCTCGCTGTGGGAGTGGGTGTGGCCATCTCTGCTGTGACTGAACAAAGGTCAGGGGAGCAGGGGGCCCAGGGCAGGGCCCTCAGAGCCCGGCAGGCCCAGTGGAGTGTCACAAGCATTTAGGCCCAGGCCAAAGGGCGCCTTCTTTGTCTGCACAGCTGCCCAAACTCTCACCTTTCCACTCAGGCCGCCCTCTTACTTGAAGTGTGTGTGGAAAGTGTCCGCGCAGTATACCGGGCTGCACAGCTAAGCATAGGTCGGGGCATCGTAGCTTCCTGCCAGGTGACCGAAGTTCGCAGGCAGATGGGTCCCTGGGACACACGCGGAGAGGCTCCTGCCCGGGTCACAGGCCGCCCACTGCCCCTGCCACAGATCTGGGGCCGCAAAGCAGCCCTGTCTGATTCCGCTGCCTCTAGAGGGAGTATTGGACCAACACTTGTAGAAAACGGGGTCCTTGCGGGCCACTCATTGGAGGGACACAAATAAATCTTTGCCGACTTTCTGCTGAAACTTACGAGCGTTCACACCTAAGCCTCTTACAAGGTCAGCTGTTTAGCTAAACATGAGCTCATGATCTAAATTTACACAATAATGAAGAAAGCAGCTACAAGGGGAGACAATCAGCCAAAACCATCAATACCAGAATTAGATTCCCAAGGCCATCCATCAGATGTAGGAATAATCGGGTGCAAGACAGAAAATATACATAAAACTGGAACTGAAACAAGGCACAAGGATGTTTTCAAAGACTGGTAGGATCTCTAAAACATTTTTCAAGGACATGTCATTGATAAAGCTAAATACTCCAAGGTTGTGTAATACAACAGATTAATCATTGAGAAGAGTGAAATTATGCTGTTTTGAAAACTATGGCAGGTCAGATTTTCTGCCTAATTCTATAAGAAGATTTCTCTGAAAAATACACATTATTTCAAAGACTTATTGGCTGTGAAATAAGTTAAGGGTATTTCAAATGGCTTGTCTGCAAAGAAAGGTGAGATGTAGGGAATCACAGAAAGTCGAGGGGAAAATAGGTCAATATATACATTGCTGTATGGTGAACTAAGCCTTAGGACAGCAACAATGGAGAGGACCTGACCCTTAGACACGTACAAGTAAGCTGGAATCTTCAAAAGTTCAAATCTTTATAAGTAAAAAGATTTATTAAAATGAATAACCAAGTGTTTTAATTGACATCAGAAGATGAAAACAATAAACCCTGAGAACATAGAAAAAAGATAAATAAAGATATGAGCAGAACTTAATACAACAGAAAACGTATAAAATTCAGGTGATTTAGTAAGTCCAAAGAATCTTCTTTGAAAAGATTTAAAAGACACACTTTGATTAAGGAAAACCAAAACATAAGTAAAGAATATACAGAAAGAGTCAGGACAATGTTAGAGCAGACAATATATGAAATGCCAGTAAATTTGAACATTTCTGTAAAGTGGACCATTTCCTAGCTCCTAAAGTTTACCAACACTGACACAAGAGGAAATCATTTAAGGTCATCATGTCTGCCCTTGGCATTCTCGGAACGCCCTGGCCTCAGAATGCAGCCTCTCTAGTCCATGGTAACCTGCGGAGAGGGGGAGGGGCTGAGGGAGGTTGGAACACTGCCCTCACTGAGGGAGTGGGTGTGGCCATCTCTGCTGTGACTGAATAAAGGGCAGGGGAGCAGGGGCCCCAGGGCTAGGGCTCTCAGAGCCCGGCAGGCCAAGTGGACTGTCACAAGCTTTCAGGCCCAGGCCAAAGGGCGCCTTCTTTGTCTGCACAGCTGCCCAAACTCTCACCTTTCCACTCAGGCCGCCCTCTTACTTGAAGTGTGTGTGGAACATGTCCGCGCAGTACACCGTGCTGCACAGCTAAGCATAGGTCTGGGCATCGGAGCTTCCTGCCAGGTGACCGGAGTTCGCAGGCAGATGGGTCCCAGGGACACACGCGGAGAGGCTCCTGCCCGGGTCACAGGCCGCCCACTGCCCCTGCCCCAGATCGGGGGCCGAAAAGCAGCCCTGTCTGTGTCCCCTGCCTCTAGAGGGAGTATTGGACCAACACTTGTAGAAAACGGGGTCCTTGTGGGCCACTCATTGGAGGGACACAAATAAATCTTTGCCGACTCTCTGCTGAAACTTACGAGCGTTCACACCTAAGCCTCTTACAAGGTCAGCTGTTTAGCTAAACATGAGCTCATGATCTAAATTTACACAATATTGAAGATAGCAGCTACAAGGGGAGACAATCAGCCAAAACCATCAATACCCAATTAGATTCCCAAGGCCATCTATCTGATGTAGGAATAATCGGGTGCAAGGCAGAAAATATACATAAAACTGGAACTGAAACAAGGCACAAGGATGTTTTCAAAGACTGGTAGGATCTCTAAAACATTTTTCAAGGACATGTCATTGATAAAGCTAAATACTCCAAGGTTGTGTAATACAACAGATTAATCATTGAGAAGAGTGAAATTATGCTGTTTTGAAAACTATGGCAGGTCAGATTTTCTGCCTAATTCTATAAGAAGATTTCTCTGAAAAATACACATTATTTCAAAGACTTATTGGCTGTGAAATAAGTTAAGGGTATTTCAAATGGCTTGTCTGCAAAGAAAGGTGAGATGTAGGGAATCACAGAAAGTCGAGGGGAAAATAGGTCAATATATACATTGCTGTATGGTGAACTAAGCCTTAGGCCAGCAACAATGGAGAGGACCTGACCCTTAGACACGTACAAGTAAGCTGGAATCTTCAAAAGTTCAAATCTTTATAAGTAAAAAGATTTATTAAAATGAATAACCAAGTGTTTTAATTGACATCAGAAGATGAAAAGAATAAACCCTGAGAACATAGAAAAAAGATAAATAAAGATATGAGCAGAACGTAATACAACAGAAAACGTATAAAATTCAGGTGATTTAGTAAGTCCAAAGAATTTTCTTTGAAAAGATTTAAAAGACACACTTTGATTAAGGAAAACCAAAACATAAGTAAAGAATATACAGAAAGAGTCAGGACAATGTTAGAGCAGAGAATATATGAAATGCCAGTAAATTTGAACATTTCTGTAAAGTGGACCATTTCCTAGCTCCTAAAGTTTACCAACACTGACACAAGAGGAAATCATTTAAGGTCATCATGTCTGCCCTTGGCATTCTCGGAACGCCCTGGCCTCAGAATGCAGCCTCTGTAGTCCATGGAAACCTGCGAAGAGGGGGCGGGGCTGAGGGAGGTTGGAACACTGCCCTCACTGAGGGAGTGGGTGTGGCCATCTCTGCTGTGACTGAACAAAGGGCAGGGGAGCAGGGGGCCCAGGTCATGGCCCTCAGGGCCCGGCAGGCCCAGTGGAGTGTCACAAGCTTTTAGGCCCAGGCTAAAGGGCGCCTTCTTTGTCTGCACAGCTGCCCAAACTCTCACCTTTCCACTCAGGCCGCCCTCTTACTTGAAGCGTGTGTGGAACGTGTCCGCGCAGTACACCGCGCTGCACAGCTAAGCATAGTTTTGGGCATCATAGCTTCCTGCCAGGTGACCAAAGTTCGCAGGCAGATGGGTCCCTGGGACACACGCGGAGTGGCTCCAGCCCGGGTCACAGGCCGCCCACTGCCCCTGCCCCAGATCGGGGGCCGCAAAGCAGCCCTGTCTGAATCCCCTGCCTCTAGAGGGAGTATTGGACCAACACTTGTAGAAAACGGGGTCCTTGCGGGCCACTCATTGGAGGGACACAAATAAATCTTTGCCGACTTTCTGCTGAAACTTACGAGCGTTCACACCTAAGCCTCTTACAAGGTCAGCTGTTTAGCTAAACATGAGCTCATGATCTAAATTTACACAATAATGAAGAAAGCAGCTCCAAGGGGAGACAATCAGCCAAAATCATCAATACCAGAATTAGATTCCCAAGGCCATCCATCAGATGAAGGAATAATCGGGTGCAAGGCAGAAAATATACATAAAACTGGAACTGAAACAAGGCACAAGGATGTTTTCAAAGACTGGTAGGATCTCTAAAACATTTTTCAAGGACATGTCATTGATAAAGCTAAATACTCCAAGGTTGTGTAATACAACAGATTAATCATTGAGAAGAGTGAAATTATGCTGTTTTGAAAACTATGGCAGGTCAGATTCTCTGCCTAATTATATAAGAAGATTTCTCTAAAAAATACACATTATTTCAAAGACTTATTGGCTGTGAAATAAGTTAAGGGTATTTCAAATGGCTTGTCTGCAAAGAAAGGTGAGATGTAGGGAATCACAGAAAGTCGAGGGGAAAATAGTTCAATATATACATTGCTCTATGGTGAACTAAGCCTTAGGCCAGCAACAATGGAGAGGACCTGACCCTTAGACACGTACAGGTAAGCTGGAATCTTCAAAAGTTCAAATCTTTATAAGTAAAAAGATTTATTAAAATGAATAACCAAGTGTTTTAATTGACATCAGAAGATGAAAACAATAAACCCTGAGAACATAGAGAAAAGATAAATAAAGTTATGAGCAGAACTTAATACAACAGAAAACGTATAAAATTCAGGTGATTTACTAAGTCCAAAGAATTTTCTTTGAAAAGATTTAAAAGACACACTTTGATTAAGGAAAACCAAAACATAAGTAAAGAATATACAGAAAGAGTCAGGACAATGTTAGAGCAGACAATATATGAAATGCCAGTAAATTTGAACATTTCTGTCAAGTGGACCATTTCCTAGCTCCTAAAGTTTACCAACACTGACACAAGAGGAAATCATTTAAGGTCATCATGTCTGCCCTTGGCATTCTCGGAACGCCCTGGCCTCAGAATGCAGCCTCTGTAGTCCATGGTAACCTGCTGAGAGGGGGCGGGGCTGAGGGAGGTTGGAACACTGCCCTCACTGAGGGAGTGGGTGTGGCCATCTCTGCTGTGACTGAACAAAGGGCAGGGGAGCAGGGGTCCCAGGGCATTGCCCTCAGAGCCCGGCAGGCCCAGTGGAGTGTCACAAGATTTTAGGCCCAGGCCAAAGGGCGCCTTCTTTGTCTGCACAGCTGCCCAAACTCTCACCTTTCCACTAAGGCCGCCCTCTTACTTGAAGTGTGTGTGGAACTTTTCCGTGCAGTACACCGCGCTGCACAGCTAAGCATAGTTCTGGGCATCGTAGCTTCCTGTCAGGTGACCGAAGTTCGCAAGGCAGATGGGACCCTGGGACACACGCGGAGGGGCTCCTGCCCGGGTCACAGGCCGCCCACTGCCCCTGCCCCAGATCGGGGGCCGCAAAGCAGCCCTGTCTGAATCCCCTGCCTCTAGAGGGAGTATTGGACCAACACTTGTAGAAAACGGGGTCATTGCGGGCCACTCATTGGAGGGACACAAATAAATCTTTGCCGACTTTCTGCTGAAACTTACGAGCTTTCACAACTAAGCTTCTTACAAGGTCAGCTGTTTAGCTAAACATGAGCACATGATCTAAATTTACACAATAATGAAGAAAGCAGCTACAAGGGGAGACAATCACCGAAAACCATCAATACCAGAATTAGATTCCCAAGGCCATCCATCAGATGAAGGAATAATCGGGTGCAAGGCAGAAAATATACATAAAACTGGAACTGAAACAAGGCACAAGGATGTTTTCAAAGACTGGTAGGATCTCTAAAACATTTTTCAAGGACATGTCATTGAAAAAGCTAAATACTCCAAGGTTGTGTAATACAACAGATTAATCATTGAGACGAGTGAAATTATGCTGTTTTGAAAACTATGACAGGTCAGATTTTCTGCCTAATTATATAAGAAGTTTTCTCTAAAAAATACACATTATTTCAAAGACTTATTGGCTGTGAAATAAGTTAAGGGTATTTCAAATGGCTTGTCTGCAAAGAAAGGTGAGATGTAGGGAATCACAGAAAGTCGAGGGGAAAATAGGTCAATATATACATTGCTGTATGGTGAACTAAGCCTTAGGCCAGCAACAATGCAGAGGACCTGACCCTTAGACACGTACAGGTAAGCTGGAATCTTCAAAAGTTCAAATCTTTATAAGTAAAAAGATTTATTAAAATGAATAACCAAGTGTTTTAATTGACATCAGAAGATGAAAACAATAAACCCTTAGAACATAAAGAAAAGATAAATAAAGATATGATCAGAACTTAATACAACAGAAAACGTATAAAATTCAGGTGATTTACTAAGTCCAAAGAATTTTCTTTGAAAAGATTTAAAAGACACACTTTGATTAAGGAAAACCAAAACATAAGTAAAGAATATACAGAAAGAGTCAGGACAATGTTAGAGCAGAGAATATATGAAATGCCAGTAAATTTGAACATTTCTGTCAAGTGGACCATTTCCTAGCTCCTAAAGTTTACCAACACTGACACAAGAGGAAATCATTTAAGGTCATCATGTCTGCCCTTGGCATTCCCGGAACGCCCTGTCCTCAGAATGCAGCCTCTGTAGTCCATGGTAACCTGCGGAGAGGGGGCGGGGCCGAGGGAGGTTGGAACACTGCCCTCACAGAGGGAGTGGGTGTGGCCATCTCTGCTGTGACTGAACAAAGGGCAGGGGAGCAGGGGGCCCAGGGCAGGGCCCTCAGAGCCCGGCAGGCCCAGTGCAGTGTCACAAGTTTTTAGGCCCAGGCCAAAGGGCGCCTTCTTTGTCTGCACAGCGGCCCAAACTCTCACCTTTCCACTCAGGCCGCCCTCTTACTTGAAGTGTGTGTGGAACGTGTCCGCGCAGTATACCGCGCTGCACAGCTAAGCATAGTTCTGGGCATCGTAGCTTCCTGCCAGGTGACCGAAGTTCGCAGGCAGATGGGTCCCTGGGACACACGCGGAGGGGCTCCTGCCCGGGTCACAGGCCGCCCACTGCCCCTGCCCCAGATCGGGGGCCGCAAAGCAGCCCTGTCTGAATCCCCTGCCTCTAGAGGGAGTATTGGACCAACACTTGTAGAAAACGGGGTCCTTGCGGGCCACTCATTGGAGGGACACAAATAAATCTTTGCCGACTTTCTGCTGAAACTTACGAGCGTTCACACCTAAGCCTCTTACAAGGTCAGCTGTTTAGCTAAACATGAGCTCATGATCTAAATTTACACAATAATGAAGAAAGCAGCTACAAGGGGAGACAATCAGCCAAAACCATCAATACCAGAATTAGGTTCCCAAGGGCATCCATCAGATGTAGGAATAATCGGGTGCAAGGCAGAAAATATACATAAAACTGGAACTGAAACAAGGCACAAGGATGTTTTCAAAGACTGGTAGGATCTCTAAAACATTTTTCAAGGACATGTCATTGATAAAGCTAAATACTCCAAGGTTGTGTAATACAACAGATTAATCAATGAGAAGAGTGAAATTATGCTGTTTTGAAAACTATGGCATGTCAGATTTTCTGCCTAATTATATAAGAAGATTTCTCTAAAAAATACACATTATTTCAAAGACTTATTGGCTGTGAAATAAGTTAAGGGTATTTCAAATGGCTTGTCTGCAAAGAAAGGTGAGATGTAGGGAATCACAGAAAGTCGAGTGGAAAATAGGTCAATATATACATTGCTGTATGGTGAACTAAGCCTTAGGCCAGCAACAATGGAGAGGACCTGACCCTTAGACACGTACAAGTAAGCTGGAATCTTCAAAAGTTCAAATCTTTATAAGTAAAAAGATTTATTAAAATGAATAACCAAGTGTTTTAATTGACATCAGAAGATGAAAACAATAAACCCTGAGAACATGGAAAAAAGATAAATAAAGATATGAGCAGAACTCAATACAACAGAAAACGTATAAAATTCAGGTGATTTAGTAAGTCCAAAGAATCTTCTTTGAAAAGAATTAAAAGACACACTTTGATTAAGGAAAACCATAACATAAGTAAAGAATATACAGAAAGAGTCAGGACAATGTTAGAGCAGAGAATATAGGAAATGCCAGTAAATTTGAACATTTCTGTAAAGTGGACCATTTCCTAGCTCCTAAAGTTTACCAACACTGACACAAGAGGAAATCATTTAAGGTCATCATGTCTGCCCTTGGCATTCTCGGAACGCCCTGGCCTCAGAATGCAGCCTCTGTAGTCCATGGTAACCTGCGGAGAGGGGGCGGGGCTGAGGGAGGTTGGAACACTGCCCTCCTTGTGGGAGTGGGTGTTGCCATCTCTGCTGTGACTGAAGAAAGGGCAGGGGAGCAGGGGGCCCAGGGAAGGGCCCTCAGAGCCCTGCAGCCCCAGTGGAGTGTCACAAGCTTTTAGGCCCAGGCCAAAGGGCGCCTTCTTTGTCTGCACAGCTGCCGAAACTCTCACCTTTCCACTCAGGCCGCCCTCTTATTTGAAGTGTGTGTGGAACGTGTCCGCGCAGTACACCGTGCTGCACACATAAGCATAGGTCTGGGCATCGTAGCTTCCTGCCAGGTGACCGAAGTTCGCAGGCAGATGGGTCCCTGGGACACACGCGGAGGGGCTCCTGCCCGGGTCACAGGCCGCCCACTGCCCCTGCCCCAGATCGGGGGCCGCAAAGCAGCCCTGTCTGAATCCCCTGCCTCTAGAGGGAGTATTGGACCAACACTTGTAGAAAACGGGGTCCTTGCGGGCCACTCATTGGAGGGACACAAATAAATCTTTGCCGACTTTCTGCTGAAACTTACGAGCGTTCACACCTAAGCCTCTTACAAGGTCAGCTGTTTAGCTAAACATGAGCTCATGATCTAAATTTACACAATAATGAAGAAAGCAGCTACAAGGGGAGACAATCAGCCAAAACCATCAATACCAGAATTAGGTTCCCAAGGCCATCCATCAGATGTAGGAATAATCGGGTGCAAGGCAGAAAATATACATAAAACTGGAACTGAAACAAGGCACAAGGATGTTTTCAAAGACTGGTAGGATCTCTAAAACATTTTTCAAGGACATGTCATTGATAAAGCTAAATACTCCAAGGTTGTGTAATACAACAGATTAATCAATGAGAAGAGTGAAATTATGCTGTTTTGAAAACTATGGCATGTCAGATTTTCTGCCTAATTATATAAGAAGATTTCTCTAAAAAATACACATTATTTCAAAGACTTATTGGCTGTGAAATAAGTTAAGGGTATTTCAAATGGCTTGTCTGCAAAGAAAGGTGAGATGTAGGGAATCACAGAAAGTCGAGTGGAAAATAGGTCAATATATACATTGCTGTATGGTGAACTAAGCCTTAGGCCAGCAACAATGGAGAGGACCTGACCCTTAGACACGTACAAGTAAGCTGGAATCTTCAAAAGTTCAAATCTTTATAAGTAAAAAGATTTATTAAAATGAATAACCAAGTGTTTTAATTGACATCAGAAGATGAAAACAATAAACCCTGAGAACATGGAAAAAAGATAAATAAAGATATGAGCAGAACTCAATACAACAGAAAACGTATAAAATTCAGGTGATTTAGTAAGTCCAAAGAATCTTCTTTGAAAAGAATTAAAAGACCCACTTTGATTAAGGAAAACCATAACATAAGTAAAGAATATACAGAAAGAGTCAGGACAATGTTAGAGCAGAGAATATAGGAAATGCCAGTAAATTTGAACATTTCTGTAAAGTGGACCATTTCCTAGCTCCTAAAGTTTACCAACACTGACACAAGAGGAAATCATTTAAGGTCATCATGTCTGCCCTTGGCATTCTCGGAACGCCCTGGCCTCAGAATGCAGCCTCTGTAGTCCATGGCAACCTGCGGAGAGGGGGCGGGGCTGAGGGAGGTTGGAACACTGCCCTCCTTGTGGGAGTGGGTGTTGCCATCTCTGCTGTGACTGAAGAAAGGGCAGGGGAGCAGGGGGCCCAGGGAAGGGCCCTCAGAGCCCTGCAGCCCCAGTGGAGTGTCACAAGCTTTTAGGCCCAGGCCAAAGGGCGCCTTCTTTGTCTGCACAGCTGCCGAAACTCTCACCTTTCCACTCAGGCCGCCCTCTTATTTGAAGTGTGTGTGGAACGTGTCCGCGCAGTACTCCGTGCTGCACACATAAGCATAGGTCTGGGCATCGTAGCTTCCTGCCAGGTGACCGAAGTTCGCAGGCAGATGGGTCCCAGGGACACATGCGGAGAGGCTCCTGCCTGGGTCACAGGCCGCCCACTGCCCCTGCCCCAGATCGGGGGCCGCAAAGCAGCCCTGTCTGAGTCCCCTGCATCTAGAGGGTGTATTGGACCAACACTTGTAGAAAACGGGGTCCTTGTGGGCCACTCATTGGAGGGACACAAATAAATCTTTGCCGACTTTCTGCTGAAACTTACGAGCGTTCACACGTAAGCCTCTTACAAGGTCAGCTGTTTAGCTAAACATGAGCTCATGATCTAAATTTACACAATAATGAAGAAACCAACTACAAGGGGAGACAATCAGCCAAAACCATCAATACCAGAATTAGATTCCCAAGGCCATCCATCAGATGTAGGAATAATCGGGTGCAAGGCAGAAAATATACATAAAACTGGAACTGAAACAAGGCACAAGGATGTTTTCAAAGACTGGTAGGATCTCTAAAACATTTTTCAAGGACATGTCATTGATAAAGCTAAATACTCCAAGGTTGTGTAATACAACAGATTAATCATTGAGAAGAGTGAAATTATGCTGTTTTGAAAACTATGCCAGGTCAGATTTTCTGCCTAATTATATAAGAAGATTTCTCTGAAAAATACACATTATTTCAAAGACTTATTGGCTGTGAAATAAGTTAAGGGTATTTCAAATGGCTTGTCTGCAAAGAAAGGTGAGATGTAGGGAATCACAGAAAGTCGAGGGGAAAATAGTTCAATATATACATTGCTGTATGGTGAACTAAGCCTTAGGACAGCAACAATGGAGAGGACCTGACCCTTAGACACGTACAAGTAAGGTGGAATCTTCAAAAGTTCAAATCCTTATAAGTAAAAAGATTTATTAAAATGAATAACCAAGTGTTTTAATTGACATCAGAAGATGAAAACAATAAACCCTGAGAACATAGAGAAAAGATAAATAAAGATATGAGCAGAACTTAATACAACAGAAAACGTATAAAATTCAGGTGATTTAGTAAGTCCAAAGAATCTTCTTTGAAAAGATTTAAAAGACAAACTTTGATTAAGGAAAACCAAAACATAAGTAAAGAATATACAGAAAGAGTCAGGACAATGTTAGAGCAGAGAATATATGAAATGCCAGTAAATTTGAACATTTCTGTCAAGTGGACCATTTCCTAGCTCCTAAAGTTTACCAACACTGACACAAGAGGAAATCATTTAAGGTCATCATGTCTGCCCTTGGCATTCTCGGAACGCCCTGGCCTCAGAATGCAGCCTCTGTAGTCCATGGTAACCTGCGGAGAGGGGGCGGGGCTGAGGGAGGTTGGAACACTGCCCTCACTGAGGGAGTGGGTGTGGCCATCTCTGCTGTGACTGAATAAAGGGCAGGGGAGCAGGTGCCCCAGGGCAGGGCTCTCAGAGCCCGGCAGGCCAAGTGGACTGTCACAAGCTTTCAGGCCCAGGCCAAAGGGCGCCTTCTTTGTCTGCACAGCTGCCCAAACTCTCACCTTTCCACTCAGGCCGCCCTCTTACTTGAAGTGTGTGTGGAACGTGTCCGCGCAGTACACCGCGCTGCACAGATAAGCATAGGTCTGGGCATCGTAGCTACCTGCCAGGTGACCGAAGTTCGCAGGTAGATGGGTCCCAGGGACACATGCGGAGAGGCTCCTGCCCGGGTCACAGGCCGCCCACTGCCCCTGCCCCAGATCGGGGTCCGCAAAGCTGCCCTGTCTGAGTCCCCTGCCTCTAGAGGGAGTATTGGACCAACACTTGTAGAAAACGGGGTCCTTGCGGGCCACTCATTGGAGGGACACAAATAAATCTTTGCCGACTCTCTGCTGAAACTTACGAGCGTTCACACCTAAGCCTCTTACAAGGTCAGCTGTTTAGCTAAACATGAGCTCATGATCTAAATTTACACAATATTGAAGAAAGCAGCTACAAGGGGAGACAATCAGGCAAAACCATCAATACCAGAATTAGATTCCCAAGGCCATCCATCAGATGTAGGAATAATCGGGTGCAAGGCAGAAAATATACATAAAACTGGAACTGAAACAAGGCACAAGGATGTTTTAGAAGACTGGTAGGATCTCTAAAACATTTTTCAAGGACATGTCATTGATAAAGCTAAATACTCCAAGGTTGTGTAATACAACAGATTAATCATTGAGAAGAGTGAAATTATGCTGTTTTGAAAACTATGGCATGTCAGATTTTCTGCCTAATTATATAAGAAGATTTCTCTAAAAAATACACATTATTTCAAAGACTTATTGGCTGTGAAATAAGTTAAGGGTATTTCAAATGGCTTGTCTGCAAAGAAAGGTGAGATGTAGGGAATCACAGAAAGTCGAGGGGAAAATAGGTCAATATATACATTGCTGTATGGTGAACTAAGCCTTAGGCCAGCAACAATGGAGAGGACCTGACCCTTAGACACGTACAAGTAAGCTGGAATCTTCAAAAGTTCAAATCTTTATAAGTAAAAAGATTTATTAAAATGAATAACCAAGTGTTTTAATTGACATCAGAAGATGAAAACAATAAACCCTGAGAACATAGAAAAAAGATAAATAAAGATATGAGCAGAACTTAATACAACAGAAAACATATAAAATTCAGGTGATTTAGTAAGTCCAAAGAATCTTCTTTGAAAAGATTTAAAAGACACACTTTGATTAAGGAAAACCAAAACATAAGTAAAGAATATACAGAAAGAGTCAGGACAATGTTAGAGCAGAGAATATATGAAATGCCAGTAAATTTGAACATTTCTGTAAAGTGGACCATTTCCTAGCTCCTAAAGTTTACCAACACTGACACAAGAGGAAATCATTTAAGGTTATCATGTCTGCCCTTGGCATTCTTGGAACACCCTGGCCTCAGAATGCAGCCTCTGTAGTCCATGGTAACCTGCGGAGAGGGGGCGGGGCTGAGGGAGGTTGGAACACTGCCCTCCTTGTGGGAGTGGGTGTGGCCATCTCTGCTGTGACTGAACAAAGGGCAGGGGAGCAGGGGGCCCAGGGAAGGGCCCTCAGAGCCCGGCAGGCCCAGTGGAGTGTCACAAGCTTTTAGGCCCAGGCCAAAGGGCGCCTTCTTTGTCTGCACAGCTGCCCAAACTCTCACCTTTCCACTCAGGCCGCCCTCTTACTTGAAGTGTGTGTGGAAAGTGTCCGCGCAGTATACCGCGCTGCACAGCTAAGCATAGGTCTGGGCATCGTAGCTTCCTGCCAGGTGACCGAAGTTCGCAGGCAGATGGGTCCCTGGGACACATGCGGAGAGGCTCCTGCCTGGGTCACAGGCCGCCCACTGCCCCTGCCCCAGATCTGGGGCCGCAAAGCAGCCCTGTCTGATTCCGCTGCCTCTACAGGGAGTATTGGACCAACACTTGTAGAAAACGGGGTCCTTGCGGGCCACTCATTGGAGGGACACAAATAAATCTTTGCCGACTTTCTGCTGAAACTTACGAGCGTTCACACCTAAGCCTCTTACAAGGTCAGCTGTTTAGCTAAACATGAGCTCATGATCTAAATTTACACAATAATGAAGAAAGCAGCTACAAGGGGAGACAATCAGCCAAAACCATCAATACCAGAATTAGATTCCCAAGGCCATCCATCAGATGTAGGAATAATCGGGTGCAAGACAGAAAATATACATAAAACTGGAACTGAAACAAGGCACAAGGATGTTTTCAAGACTGGTAGGATCTCTAAAACATTTTTCAAGGACATGTCATTGATAAAGCTAAATACTCCAAGGTTGTGTAATACAACAGATTAATCATTGAGAAGAGTGAAATTATGCTGTTTTGAAAACTATGGCAGGTCAGATTTTCTGCCTAATTATATTAGAAGATTTCTCTAAAAAATACACATTATTTCAAAGACTTATTGGCTGTGAAATAAGTTAAGGGTATTTCAAATGGCTTGTCTGCAAAGAAAGGTGAGATGTAGGGGATCACAGAAAGTCGAGGGGAAAATAGGTCAATATATACATTGCTGTATGGTGAACTAAGCCTTAGGCCAGCAACAATGGAGAGGACCTGACCCTTAGACACGTACAAGTAAGCTGGAATCTTCAAAAGTTCAAATCTTTATAAGTAAAAAGATTTATTAAAATGAATAACCAAGTGTTTTAATTGACATCAGAAGATGAAAACAATAAACCCTGAGAACATAGAAAAAAGATAAATAAAGATATGAGCAGAACTTAATACAACAGAAAACGTATAAAATTCAGGTGATTTAGTAACTCCAAAGAATCTTCTTTGAAAAGATTTAAAAGACACACTTTGATTAAGGAAAACCAAAACATAAGTAAAGAATATACAGAAAGAATCAGGACAATGTTAGAGCAGAGAATATATGAAATGCCAGTAAATTTGAATATTTCTGTCAAGTGGACCATTTCCTAGCTCCTAAAGTTTACCAACACTGACACAAGAGGAAATCATTTAAGGTCATCATGTCTGCCCTTGGCATTCTCGGAACGCCCTGGCCTCAGAATGCAGCCTCTGTAGTCCATGGTAACCTGCGGAGAGGGGGTGGGGCTGAGGGAGGTTGGAACACTGCCCTCACTGAGGGAGTGGGTGTGGCCATCTCTGCTGTGACTGAACAAAGGGCAGGGGAGCAGGGGGCCCAGGGCAGGGCCCTCAGAGCCCGGCAGGCCCAGTGGACTGTCACAAGCTTTTAGGCCCAGGCCAAAGGGCGCCTTCTTTGTCTGCACAGCTGCCCAAACTCTCACCTTTCCACTCAGGCCGCCCTCTTACTTGAAGTGTTTGTGGAAAGTGTCCGCGCAGTATACCGGGCTGCACAGCTAAGCATAGGTCGGGGCATCGTAGCTTCCTGCCAGGTGACCGAAGTTCGCAGGCAGATGGATCCCTGGGACACACGCGGAGAGGCTCCTGCCCGGGTCACAGGCCGCCCACTGCCCCTGCCCCAGATCTGGGGCCGCAAAGCAGCCCTGTCTGATTCCGCTGCCTCTAGAGGGAGTATTGGACCAACACTTGTAGAAAACGGGGTCCTTGCGGGCCACTCATTGGAGGGACACAAATAAATCTTTGCCGACTTTCTGCTGAAACTTACGAGTGTTCACACCTAAGCCTCTTACAAGGTCAGCTGTTTAGCTAAACATGAGCTCATGATCTAAATTTACACAATAATGAAGAAAGCAGCTACAAGGGGAGACAATCAGCCAAAACCATCAATACCAGAATTAGATTCCCAAGGCCATCCATCAGATGTAGGAATAATCGCGTGCAAGGCTGAAAATATACATAAAACTGGAACTGAAACAAGGCACAAGGATGTTTTCAAAGACTGGTAGGATCTCTAAAACATTTTTCAAGGACATGTCATTGATAAAGCTAAATACTCCAAGGTTGTCTAATACAACAGATTAATCATTGAGAAGAGTGAAATTATGCTGTTTTGAAAACTATGCCAGGTCAGATTTTCTGCCTAATTATATAAGAAGATTTCTCTGAAAAATACACATTATTTCAAAGACTTATTGGCTGTGAAATAAGTTAAGGGTATTTCAAATGGCTTGTCTGCAAAGAAAGGTGAGATGTAGGGAATCACAGAAAGTCGAGGGGAAAATAGTTCAATATATACATTGCTGTATGGTGAACTAAGCCTTAGGACAGCAACAATGGAGAGGACCTGACCCTTAGACACGTACAAGTAAGGTGGAATCTTCAAAAGTTCAAATCCTTATAAGTAAAAAGATTTATTAAAATGAATAACCAAGTGTTTTAATTGACATCAGAAGATGAAAACAATAAACCCTGAGAACATAGAAAAAAGATAAATAAAGATATGAGCAGAACTTAATACAACAGAAAACGTATAAAATTCAGGTGATTTAGTAAGTCCAAAGAATCTTCTTTGAAAAGATTGAAAAGACACACTTTGATTAAGGAAAACCAAAACATAAGTAAAGAATATACAGAAAGAGTCAGGACAGTGTTAGAGCAGACAATATATGAAATGCCAGTAAATTTGAACATTTCTGTAAAGTGGACCATTTCCTAGCTCCTAAAGTTTACCAACACTGACACAAGAGGAAATCATTTAAGGTTATCATGTCTGCCCTTGGCATTCTCGGAACGCCCTGGCCTCAGAATGCAGCCTCTCTAGTCCATGGTAAACTGCGGAGAGGGGGAGGGGCTGAGGGAGGTTGGAACACTGCCCTCACTGAGGGAGTGGGTGTGGCCATCTCTGCTGTGACTGAACAAAGGTCAGGGGAGCAGGGGGCCCAGGGCAGGGCCCTCAGAGCCCGGCAGGCCCAGTGGAGTGTCACAAGCATTTAGGCCCAGGCCAAAGGGCGCCTTCTTTGTCTGCACAGCTGCCCAAACTCTCACCTTTCCACTCAGGCCGCACTCTTACTTGAAGTGTGTGTGGAAAGTGTCCGCGCAGTATACCGGGCTGCACAGCTAAGCATAGGTCGGGGCATCGTAGCTTCCTGCCAGGTGACCGAAGTTCGCAGGCAGATGGGTCCCTGGGACACACGCGGAGAGGCTCCTGCCCGGGTCACAGGCCGCCCACTGCCCCTGCCACAGATCTGGGGCCGCAAAGCAGCCCTGTCTGATTCCGCTGCCTCTAGAGGGAGTATTGGACCAACACTTGTAGAAAACGGGGTCCTTGCGGGCCACTCATTGGAGGGACACAAATAAATCTTTGCCGACTTTCTGCTGAAACTTACGAGCGTTCACACCTAAGCCTCTTACAAGGTCAGCTGTTTAGCTAAACATGAGCTCATGATCTAAATTTACACAATAATGAAGAAAGCAGCTACAAGGGGAGACAATCAGCCAAAACCATCAATACCAGAATTAGATTCCCAAGGCCATCCATCAGATGTAGGAATAATCGGGTGCAAGACAGAAAATATACATAAAACTGGAACTGAAACAAGGCACAAGGATGTTTTCAAAGACTGGTAGGATCTCTAAAACATTTTTCAAGGACATGTCATTGATAAAGCTAAATACTCCAAGGTTGTGTAATACAACAGATTAATCATTGAGAAGAGTGAAATTATGCTGTTTTGAAAACTATGGCAGGTCAGATTTTCTGCCTAATTCTATAAGAAGATTTCTCTGAAAAATACACATTATTTCAAAGACTTATTGGCTGTGAAATAAGTTAAGGGTATTTCAAATGGCTTGTCTGCAAAGAAAGGTGAGATGTAGGGAATCACAGAAAGTCGAGGGGAAAATAGGTCAATATATACATTGCTGTATGGTGAACTAAGCCTTAGGACAGCAACAATGGAGAGGACCTGACCCTTAGACACGTACAAGTAAGCTGGAATCTTCAAAAGTTCAAATCTTTATAAGTAAAAAGATTTATTAAAATGAATAACCAAGTGTTTTAATTGACATCAGAAGATGAAAACAATAAACCCTGAGAACATAGAAAAAAGATAAATAAAGATATGAGCAGAACTTAATACAACAGAAAACGTATAAAATTCAGGTGATTTAGTAAGTCCAAAGAATCTTCTTTGAAAAGATTTAAAAGACACACTTTGATTAAGGAAAACCAAAACATAAGTAAAGAATATACAGAAAGAGTCAGGACAATGTTAGAGCAGACAATATATGAAATGCCAGTAAATTTGAACATTTCTGTAAAGTGGACCATTTCCTAGCTCCTAAAGTTTACCAACACTGACACAAGAGGAAATCATTTAAGGTCATCATGTCTGCCCTTGGCATTCTCGGAACGCCCTGGCCTCAGAATGCAGCCTCTCTAGTCCATGGTAACCTGCGGAGAGGGGGAGGGGCTGAGGGAGGTTGGAACACTGCCCTCACTGAGGGAGTGGGTGTGGCCATCTCTGCTTTGACTGAATAAAGGGCAGGGGAGCAGGGGCCCCAGGGCTAGGGCTCTCAGAGCCCGGCAGGCCAAGTGGACTGTCACAAGCTTTCAGGCCCAGGCCAAAGGGCGCCTTCTTTGTCTGCACAGCTGCCCAAACTCTCACCTTTCCACTCAGGCCGCCCTCTTACTTGAAGTGTGTGTGGAACATGTCCGCGCAGTACACCGTGCTGCACAGCTAAGCATAGGTCTGGGCATCGGAGCTTCCTGCCAGGTGACCGGAGTTCGCAGGCAGATGGGTCCCAGGGACACACGCGGAGAGGCTCCTGCCCGGGTCACAGGCCGCCCACTGCCCCTGCCCCAGATCGGGGGCCGAAAAGCAGCCCTGTCTGTGTCCCCTGCCTCTAGAGGGAGTATTGGACCAACACTTGTAGAAAACGGGGTCCTTGTGGGCCACTCATTGGAGGGACACAAATAAATCTTTGCCGACTCTCTGCTGAAACTTACGAGCGTTCACACCTAAGCCTCTTACAAGGTCAGCTGTTTAGCTAAACATGAGCTCATGATCTAAATTTACACAATATTGAAGAAAGCAGCTACAAGGGGAGACAATCAGCCAAAACCATCAATACCCAATTAGATTCCCAAGGCCATCTATCTGATGTAGGAATAATCGGGTGCAAGGCAGAAAATATACATAAAACTGGAACTGAAACAAGGCACAAGGATGTTTTCAAAGACTGGTAGGATCTCTAAAACATTTTTCAAGGACATGTCATTGATAAAGCTAAATACTCCAAGGTTGTGTAATACAACAGATTAATCATTGAGAAGAGTGAAATTATGCTGTTTTGAAAACTATGGCAGGTCAGATTTTCTGCCTAATTCTATAAGAAGATTTCTCTGAAAAATACACATTATTTCAAAGACTTATTGGCTGTGAAATAAGTTAAGGGTATTTCAAATGGCTTGTCTGCAAAGAAAGGTGAGATGTAGGGAATCACAGAAAGTCGAGGGGAAAATAGGTCAATATATACATTGCTGTATGGTGAACTAAGCCTTAGGCCAGCAACAATGGAGAGGACCTGACCCTTAGACACGTACAAGTAAGCTGGAATCTTCAAAAGTTCAAATCTTTATAAGTAAAAAGATTTATTAAAATGAATAACCAAGTGTTTTAATTGACATCAGAAGATGAAAAGAATAAACCCTGAGAACATAGAAAAAAGATAAATAAAGATATGAGCAGAACTTAATACAACAGAAAACGTATAAAATTCAGGTGATTTAGTAAGTCCAAAGAGTCTTCTTTGAAAAGAATTAAAAGACACACTTTGATTAAGGAAAACCAAAACATAAGTAAAGAATATACAGAAAGAGTCAGGACAATGTTAGAGCAGAGAATATATGACATGCCAGTAAATTTGAACATTTCTGTCAAGTGGACCATTTCCTAGCTCCTAAAGTTTACCAACACTGACACAAGAGGAAATCATTTAAGGTCATCATGTCTGCCCTTGGCATTCTCGGAACGCCCTGGCCTCAGAATGCAGCCTCTGTAGTCCATGGTAACCTGCGGAGAGGGGGCGGGGCTGAGGGAGTTTGGAACACTGCCCTCACTGAGGGAGTGGGTGTGGCCATCTCTGCTGTGACTGAACAAAGTGCAGGGGAGCAGGGGGCCCAGGGCAGGGCCCTCAGAGCCCGGCAGGCCCAGTGGAGTGTCACAAGCTTTTAGGCCCAGGCCAAAGGGAGCCTTCTTTGTGTGCACAGCTGCCCAAACACTCACCTTTCCTCTCAGGCCGCCCTCTTACTTGAAGTGAGTGTGGAACTTGTCCGCGCAGTATACCGCGCTGCACAGCTAAGCATAGGTCGGGGCATCGTAGCTTCCTGCCAGGCGACCGAAGTTCGCAGGCAGATGGGTCCCTGGGACACACGCGGAGAGGCTCCTGCCCGGGTCACAGGCCGCCCACTGCCCCTGCCCCAGATCGGGGGCCGCAAAGCAGCCCTGTCTGAGTCCCCTGCCTCTAGAGGGAGTATTGGACCAACACTTGTAGAAAACGGGGTCCTTGCGGGCCACTCATTGGAGGGACACAAATAAATCTTTGCCGACTCTCTGCTGAAACTTACGAGCGTTCACAACTAAGCCTCTTACAAGGTCAGCTGTTTAGCTAAACATGAGCTCATGATCTAAATTTACACAATATTGAAGAAAGCAGCTACAAGGGGAGACAATCAGCCAAAACCATCAATACCCGAATTAGATTCCCAAGGCCATCCATCAGATGTAGGAATAATCGGGTGCAAGGCAGAAAATATACATAAAACTGGAACTGAAACAAGGCACAAGGATGTTTTCAAAGACTGGTAGGATCTCTAAAACATTTTTCAAGGACATGTCATTGATAAAGCTAAATACTCCAAGGTTGTGTAATACAACAGATTAATCATTGAGAAGAGTGAAATTATGCTGTTTTGAAAACTATGGCAGGTCAGATTTTCTGCCTAATTATATAAGAAGATTTCTCTAAAAAATACACATTATTTCAAAGACTTATTGGCTGTGAAATAAGTTAAGGGTATTTCAAATGGCTTGTCTGCAAAGAAAGGTGAGATGTAGGGAATCACAGAAAGTCGAGGGGAAAATAGGTCAATATATACATTGCTGTATGGTGAACTAAGCCTTAGGCCAGCAACAATGGAGAGGACCTGACCCTTAGACACGTACAAGTAAGCTGGAATCTTCAAAAGTTCAAATCTTTATAAGTAAAAAGATTTATTAAAATGAATAAACAAGTGTTTTAATTGACATCAGAAGATGAAAACAATAAACCCTGAGAACATAGAGAAAAGATAAATAAAGATATGCGCAGAACTTAATACAACAGAAAACGTATAAAATTGAGGTGATTTAGTAAGTCCAAAGAATCTTCTTTGAAAAAATTTAAAAGACACACTTTGATTAAGGAAATCCAAAACATAAGTAAAGAATATACAGAAAGAGTCAGGACAATGTTAGAGCAGAGAATATATGAAATGCCAGTAAATTTGAACATTTCTGTCAAGTGGACCATTTCCTAGCTCCTAAAGTTTACCAACACTGACACAAGAGGAAATCATTTAAGGTCATCATGTCTGCCCTTGGCATTCTCGGAACGCCCTGGCCTCAGAATGCAGCCTCTGTAGTCCATGGTAACCTGCGGAGAGGGGGCGGGGCTGAGGGAGGTTGGAACACTGCCCTCACTGAGGGAGTGGGTGTGGCCATCTCTGCTGTGACTGAACAAAGGGCAGGGGAGCAGGGGGCCCAGGGCAGGGCCCTCAGAGCCCGGCAGGCCCAGTGGAGTGTCACAAGCATTTAGGCCCAGGCCAAAGGGCGCTTTCTTTGTCTGCACAGCTGCCCAAACTCTCACCTTTCCACTCAGGCCGCCCTCTTACTTGAAGTGTGTGTGGAACCTGTCCGTGCAGTACACCTCGCTGCACAGCTAACCATAGGTCTGGACATCATAGCTTCCTGCCAGGTGACCGAGGCTCGCAGGCAGATGAGTCCCTGGGACACACGTGGAGAGCCTCCTGCCAGGGCCACAGGCCGCCCACTGCCCCTGCCCCAGATCAGGGGCCGCAAAGCAGCCCTGTCTGAGTCCCGTGCATCTAGAGGCAGTATTGGACCAACACTTGTAGAAAACGGGGTCCTTGCTGGCCACTCATTGGAGGGACACAAATAAATCTTGGCCGAGTTTCTGCTGAAACTTACGAGCGTTCACACCTAAGCCTCTTACAAGGTCAGCTGTTTAGCTAAACATGAGCTCATGATCTAAATTTACACAATAATGAAGAAAGCAGCTACAAGGGGAGACAATCAGCCAAAACAATCAATACCAGTATTAGATTCCCAAGGCCATCCATCAGATGTAGGAATAATCGGGTGCAAGGCAGAAAATATACATAAAACTGGAACTGAAACAAGGCACGAGGATGTTTTCAAAGACTGGTAGGATCTCTAAAACATTTTTAAAGGACATGTCATTGATAAAGCTAAATACACAAAGGTTGTGTAATACAACAGATTAATCATTGAGAAGAGTGAAATTATGCTGTTTTGAAAACTATGGCAGGTCAGATTTTCTGCCTAAATATATAAGAAGATTTCTCTAAAAAATACACATTATTTCAAAGCCTTATTGGCTGAGAAATAAGTTAAGGGTATTTCAAATGGCTTGTCTGCAAAGAAAGGTGAGATGTAGGGGATCACAGAAAGTCTAGGGGAAAATAGGTCAATATATACATTGCTATATGGTGAACTAAGCCTTAGGCCGGCAATAATGGAGAGGACCTGACCCTTAGAAACGTACAAGTAAGCTGGAATCTTCAAAAGTTCAAATCTTTACAAGTAAAAAGATTTATTAAAATGAATAACCAAGTGTTTTAATTGACATCAGAAGATGAAAACAATAAACCCTGTGAACATAGATAAATAAAGATATGAGCAGAACTTAATACAACAGAAAACGTATAAAATTCAGGTGATTAATAAGTCCAAAGAATCTTCTTTGAAAAGATTTAAAAGACACACTTTGATTAAGGAAAACAAAAACAAAGGTAAAGAATATAGAGAAAGAGTCAGGACAATGTTAGAGCAGAGAATATATGAAATGCCAGTAAGTTTGAACATTTCTGTCAAGTGGACCATTTCCTAGTTCCTAAAGTTTACCAAAACTGACACAAGAGGAAATCATTTAAGGTCATCATGTCTGCCCTTGGCATTCTCGGAACACCCTGGCCTCAGAATGCAGCCTCTGTAGTCCATGGTAACCTGCGGAGAGGGGGCGGGGCTGAGGGAGGTTGGAACACTGCCCTCACTGAGGGAGTGGGTGTGGCCATCTCTGCTGTGACTGAACAAAGGGCAGGGGAGCAGGGGGCCCAGGGCAGGGCCCTCAGAGCCCGGCAGGCCCAGTGGAGTGTCACAAGCATTTAGGCCCAGGCCAAAGGGCGCTTTCTTTGTCTGCACAGCTGCCCAAACTCTCACCTTTCCACTCAGGCCGCCCTCTTACTTGAAGTGTGTGTGGAACATTTCCGCGCAGTACACCTCGCTGCACAGTTAAGCATAGGTCTGGGCATCATAGCTTCCTGCCAGGTGACCGAGGCTCGCAGGCAGATGAGTCCCTGGGACACACGCGGAGAGCATCCTGCCAGGGCCACAGGCCGCCCACTGCCCCTGTCCCAGAGCAGGGGCCGCAAAGCAGCCCTGTCTGAGTCCCCTGCCTCTAGACGGAGTATTGGACCAACACTTGTAGAAAACGGGTTCCTTGCGGGCCACTCATTGGAGGGAAACAAATAAATCTTTGCTGACTTTCTGCTGAAACTTACGAGCGTTCACACCTAAGCCTCTTACAAGGTCAGCTGTTTAGCTAAACATGAGCTCATGATCTAAATTTACACAATAATGAAGAAAGCAGCTACAAGGGGAGACAATCAGCCAAAACAATCAATACCAGTATTAGATTCCCAAGGCCATCCATCAGATGTAGGAATAATCGGGTGCAAGGCAGAAAATATACATAAAACTGGAACTGAAACAAGGCACAAGGATGTTTTCAAAGACTGGTAGGATCTCTAAAACATTTTTAAAGGACATGTCATTGATAAAGCTAAATACACAAAGGTTGTGTAATACAACAGATTAATCATTGAGAAGAGTGAAATTATGCTGTTTTGAAAACTATGGCAGGTCAGATTTTCTGCCTAATTATATAAGAAGATTTCTCTAAAAAATACACATTATTTCAAAGCCTTATTGGCTGTGAAATAAGTTAAGGGTATTTCAAATGGCTTGTCTGCAAAGAAAGGTGAGATGTAGGGGATCAC
Source organism: Mesoplodon mirus (assembly GCF_964341445.2). NCBI lineage: Eukaryota > Metazoa > Chordata > Mammalia > Artiodactyla > Ziphiidae > Mesoplodon > Mesoplodon mirus. Next base: position 117,091,891 of record NC_138976.1, on the reverse strand, counting down.
AGAAAGTCGAGGGGAAAATAGGTCAATATATACATTGCTATATGGTGAACTAAGTCTTAGGCCAGCAACAATGGAGAGGACCTGACCCTTAGAAACGTACAAGTAAGCTGGAATCTTCAAAAGTTCAAATCTTTACAAGTAAAAAGATTTATTAAAATGAATAACCAAGTGTTTTAATTGACATCAGAAGATGAAAACAATAAACCCTGTGAACATAGATAAATAAAGATATGAGCAGAACTTAATACAACAGAAAACGTATAAAATTCAGGTGATTAATAAGTCCAAAGAATCTTCTTTGAAAAGATTTAAAAGACACACTTTGATTAAGGAAAACAAAAACATAAGTAAAGAATATACAGAAAGAGTCAGGACAATGTTAGAGCAGAGAATATATGAAATGCCAGTAAGTTTGAACATTTCTGGAAAGTGGACCATTTCCTAGCTCCTAAAGTTTACCAAAACTGACACAAGAGGAAATCATTTAAGGTCATCATGTCTGCCCTTGGCATTCTCGGAACGCCCTGGCCACAGAATGCAGCCTCTGTAGTCCATGGTAACCTGCGGAGAGGGGGCGGGGCTGAGGGAGTTTGGAACACTGCCCTCACTGAGGGAGTGGGTGTGGCCATCTCTGCTGTGACTGAACAAAGGGCAAGGGAGCAGGGGGCCCAGGGCAGGGCCCTCAGAGCCCGGCAGGCCCAGTGGAGTGTCACAAGCATTTAGGCCCAGGCCATAGGGCGCTTTCTTTGTCTGCACAGCTGCCCAAACTCTCAACTTTCCACTCAGGCCGCCCTCTTACTTGAAGTGTGTGTGGAACCTGTTCGCGCAGTACACCTCGCTGCACAGCTAAGCATAGGTCTGGGCATCGTAGCTTCCTGACAGGTGACCGAAGTTCGCAGGCAGATGGGTCCCTGGGACACACGCGGAGAGGCTCCTGCCCGGGCCACAGGCCGCCCACTGCCCCTGTCCCAGAGCAGGGGCCGTAAAGAAGCCCTGTCTGAGTCCCCTGCCTCTAGAGGGAGTATTGGACCAACACTTGTAGAAAACGGGGTCCTTGCAGGCCACTCATTGGAGGGACACAAATAAATCTTTGCTGACTTTCTGCTGAAAATTACGAGCGTTCACACCTAAGCGTCTTACAAGGTCAGCTGTTTAGCTAAACATGAGCTCATGATCTAAATTTACACAATAATGAAGAAAGCAGCTACAGGGTGAGACAATCAGCCAAAACAATCAATACCAGAATTAGATTCCCAAGGCCATCCATCAAATGTAGGAATAATCGGGTGCAAGGCAGAAAATATACATAAAACTGGAACTGAAACAAGGCACAAGGGTGTTTTCAAAGACTGGTAGGATCTCTAAAACATTTTTCAAGGACATGTCATTGATAAAGCTAAATACACAAAGTTGTGTAATACAACAGATTAATCATTGAGAAGAGTGAAATTATGCTGTTTTGAAAACTATGCCAGGTCAGATTTTCTGCCTAATTATATAAGAAGATTTCTCTAAAAAATACACATTATTTCAAAGCCTTATTGGCTGTGAAATAAGTTAAGGGAATTTCAAATGCCTTGTCTGCAAAGAAAGGTGAGATGTAGGGAATCACAGAAAGTCGAGGGGAAAATAGGTCAATATATACATTGCTATATGGTGAACTAAGCCTTAGGCCGGCAACAATGGAGAGGACCTGACCCTTAGAAACGTACAAGTAAGCTGGAATCTTCAAAAGTTCAAATCTTTATAAGTAAAAAGATTTATTAAAATGAATAACCATGTGTTTTAATTGACATCAGAAGATGAAAACCATAAACCCTGAGAACATAGATAAATAAAGATATGAGCAGAACTTAATACAACAGAAAACGTATAAAATTCAGGTGATTTAGTAAGTCCAAAGAATCTCCTTTGAAAAGATTTAAAAGACACACTTTGATTAAGGAAAACAAAAACATAAGTAAAGAATATACAGAAAGAGTCAGGACAATGTTAGAGCAGAGAATATATGAAATGCAAGTAAGTTTGAACATTTCTGGAAAGTGGACCATTTCCTAGCTCCTAAAGTTTACCAACACTGACACAAGAGGAAATCATTTAAGGTCATCATGTCTGCCCTTGGCATTCTCGGAACGCCCTGGCCTCAGAAAGCAGCCTCTGTAGTCCATGGTAACCTGCGGAGAGGGTGCGGGCCTGAGGGAGTTTGGAACACTGCCCTCACTGAGGGAGTGGGTGTGGCCATCTCTGCTGTGACTGAACAAAGGGCAGGGGAGCAGGGGGCCCAGGAGAGGGCCCTCAGAGCCCGGCAGGCCCAGTGGAGTGTCACAAGCATTTAGGCCCAGGCCAAAGGGCGCTTTCTTTGTCTGCACAGCTGCCCAAACTCTCACCTTTCCACTCAGGCCGCCCTCTTACTTGAAGTGTGTGTGGAACCTGTCCGCGCAGTACACCTCGCTGCACAGCTAACCATAGGTCTGGGCATCATAGCTTCCTGCCAGGTGACCGAGGCTCGCAGGCAGATGGGTCCCTGGGACACACGCGGAGAGCCTCCTGCCAGGGCCACAGGCCGCCCACTGCCCCTGCCCCAGATCAGGGGCCGCAAAGTAGCCCTGTCTGAGTCCCCTGCCTCTAGAGGGAGTATTGGACCAAAACTTGTAGAAAACTGGTCCTTGAGGGCCACTCATTGGTGGGACACAAATAAATCTTGGCCGACTTTCTGCTGAAACTTACGAGCGTTCAAACCTAAGCCTCTTACAAGGTCAGCTGTTTAGCTAAACATGAGTTCATGATCTAAGTTTACACAATAATGAAGAAAGCAGCTACAAGGGGAGACAATCAGCCAAAACAATCAATACCAGTATTAGATTCCCAAGGCCATCCATCAGATGTAGGAATAATCGGGTGCAAGGCAGAAAATATACATAAAACTGGAACTGAAACAAGGCACAAGGATGTTTTCAAAGACTGGTAGGATCTCTAAAACATTTTTAAAGGACATGTCATTGATAAAGCTAAATACACAAAGGTTGTGTAATACAACAGATTAATCATTGAGAAGAGTGAAATTATGCTGTTTTGAAAACTATGGCAGGTCAGATTTTCTGCCTAATTATATAAGAAGATTTCTCTAAAAATACACATTATTTCAAAGCCTTATTGGCTGTGAAATAAGTTAAGGGTATTTCAAATGGCTTGTCTGCCAAGAAAGGTGAGATGTAGGGGATCACAGAAAGTCGAGGGGAAAATAGGTCAATATATACATTGCTATAGGGTGAACTAAGACTTAGGCCGGCAACAATGGAGAGGACCTGACCCTTAGAAACGTACAAGTAAGCTGGAATCTTCAAAAGTTCAAATCTTTATAAGTAAAAAGATTTATTAAAATGAATAACCAAGTGTTTTAATTGACATCAGAAGATGAAAACAATAAAACCTGAGAACATAGAAAAAAGTTAAATAAAGATATGAGCAGAACTTAATACAACAGAAAACGTATAAAATTCAGGTGATTTAGTAAGTCCAAAGAATCTTCTTTGAAAAGATTTAAAAGACACACTTTGATTAAGGAAAACAAAAACATAAGTAAAGAATATACAGAAAGAGTCAGGACAATGTTAGAGCAGAGAATATATGAAATGCCAGTAAATTTGAACATTCCTGGAAAGTGGACCATTTCCTAGCTCCTAAAGTTTACCAAAACTGACACAAGAGGAAATCATTTAAGGTCATCATGTCTGCCCTTGGCATTCTTGGAACGCCCTGGCCTCAGAATGCAGCCTCTGTAGTCCATGGTAACCTGCGGAGAGGGGGCGGGGCTGAGGGAGGTTGGAACACTGCCCTCACTGAGGGAGTGGGTGTGGCCATCTCTGCTGTTACTGAACAAAGGGCAGGGGAGCAGGGGGCACAGGGCAGGGCCTCAGAGCCCGGCAGGCCCAGTGTAGTGTCACAAGCATTTAGGCCCAGGCCAAAGGGTGCTTTCTTTGTCTGCACAGCTGCCCAAACTCTCACCTTTCCACTCAGGCCGGCCTCTTACTTGAAGTGTGTGTGGAACCTGTCCACGCAGTACACCTCGCTGCACAGCTAACCATAGGTCTGGGCATCATAGCTTCCTGCCAGGTGACTGAGGCTCGCAGGCAGATGGGTCCCTGGGACACACGCGGAGAGGCTCCTGCCCGGGCCACAGCCCGCCCACTGCCCCTGCCCCAGATCAGGGGCCGCAAAGCAGCCCTGTCTGAGTCCCCAGCCTCTAGAGGGAGTATTGGACCAACACTTGTAGAAAACGGGGTCCTTGAGGGCCACTCATTGGAGGGACAAAAATAAATCTTTGCTGACTTTCTGCTGAAACTTACGAGCGTTCACACATAAGCCTCTTACAAGGTCAGCTGTTTAGCTAAACATGAGCTCATGATCTAAATTTACACAATAATGAAGAAAGCAGCTACAAGGGGAGACAATCAGCCAAAACAATCAATACCAGAATTAGATTCCCAAGGCCATCCATCAGATGTAGGAATAATCGGGTGCAAGGCAGAAAATATACATAAAACTGGAACTGATACAAGGCACGAGGATGTTTTCAAAGACTGGTAGGATCTCTAAAACATTTTTAAAGGACATGTCATTGATAAAGCTAAATACACAAAGGTTGTGTAATACAACAGATTAATCATTGAGAAGTGTGAAATTATGCTGTTTTGAAAACTATGGCAGGTCAGATTTTCTGCCTAATTATATAAGAAGATTTCTCTAAAAAATACACATTATTTCAAAGCCTTATTGGCTGTGAAATAAGTTAAGGGTATTTCAAATGGCTTGTCTGCAAAGAAAGGTGAGATGTAGGGGATCACAGAAAGTCGAGGGGAAAATAGGTCAATATATACATTGCTATATGGTGAACTAAGTCTTAGGCCAGCAACAATGGAGAGGACCTGACCCTTAGAAACGTACAAGTAAGCTGGAATCTTCAAAAGTTCAAATCTTTACAAGTAAAAAGATTTATTAAAATGAATAACCAAGTGTTTTAATTGACATCAGAAAATGAAAACAATAAACCCTGTGAACATAGATAAATAAAGATATGAGCAGAACTTAATAAAACAGAAAACGTATAAAATTCAGGTGATTAATAAGTCCAAAGAATCTTCTTTGAAAAGATTTAAAAGACACACTTTGATTAAGGAAAACAAAAACATAAGTAAAGAATATACAGAAAGAGTCAGGACAATGTTAGAGCAGAGAATATATGAAATGCCAGTAAGTTTGAACATTTCTGGAAAGTGGACCATTTCCTAGCTCCTAAAGTTTACCAACACTGACACAAGAGGAAATCATTTAAGGTCATCATGTCTGCCCTTGGCATTCTCGGAACGCCCTGGCCTCAGAAAGCAGCCTCTGTAGTCCATGGTAACCTGCGGAGAGGGTGCGGGCCTGAGGGATTTTGGAACACTGCCCTCACTGAGGGAGTGGGTGTGGCCATCTCTGCTGTGACTGAACAAAGGGCAGGGGAGCAGGGGGCCCAGGAGAGGGCCCTCAGAGCCCGGCAGGCCCAGTGGAGTGTCACAAGCATTTAGGCCCAGGCCAAAGGGCGCTTTCTTTGTCTGCACAGCTGCCCAAACTCTCACCTTTCCACTCAGGCCGCCCTCTTACTTGAAGTGTGTGTGGAACCTGTCCGCGCAGTACACCTCGCTGCACAGCTAACCATAGGTCTGGGCATCATAGCTTCCTGCCAGGTGACCGAGGCTCGCAGGCAGATGGGTCCCTGGGACACACGCGGAGAGCCTCCTGCCAGGGCCACAGGCCGCCCACTGCCCCTGCCCCAGATCAGGGGCCGCAAAGCAGCCCTGTCTGAGTCCCCTGCCTCTAGAGGGAGTATTGGACCAACACTTGTAGAAAACGGGGTCCTTGAGGGCCACTCATTGGTGGGACACAAATAAATCTTGGCCGACTTTCTGCTGAAACTTACGAGCGTTCAAACCTAAGCCTCTTACAAGGTCAGCTGTTTAGCTAAACATGAGCTCATGATCTAAGTTTACACAATAATGAAGAAAGCAGCTACAAGGGGAGACAATCAGCCAAAACAATCAATACCAGTATTAGATTCCCAAGGCCATCCATCAGATGTAGGAATAATCGGGTGCAAGGCAGAAAATATACATAAAACTGGAACTGAAACAAGGCACAAGGATGTATTCAAAGACTGGTAGGATCTCTAAAACATTTTTAAAGGACATGTCATTGATAAAGCTAAATACACAAAGGTTGTGTAATACAACAGATTAATCATTGAGAAGAGTGAAATTATGCTGTTTTGAAAACTATGGCAGGTCAGATTTTCTGCCTAATTATATAAGAAGATTTCTCTAAAAATACACATTATTTCAAAGCCTTATTGGCTGTGAAATAATTTAAGGGTATTTCAAATGGCTTGTCTGCCAAGAAAGGTGAGATGTAGGGGATCACAGAAAGTCGAGGGGAAAATAGGTCAATATATACATTGCTATAGGGTGAACTAAGACTTAGGCCGGCAACAATGGAGAGGACCTGACCCTTAGAAACGTACAAGTAAGCTGGAATCTTCAAAAGTTCAAATCTTTATAAGTAAAAAGATTTATTAAAATGAATAACCAAGTGTTTTAATTGACATCAGAAGAAGAAAACAATAAAACCTGAGAACATAGAAAAAAGTTAAATAAAGATATGAGCAGAACTTAATACAACAGAAAACGTATAAAATTCAGGTGATTTAGTAAGTCCAAAGAATCTTCTTTGAAAAGATTTAAAAGACACACTTTGATTAAGGAAAACAAAAACATAAGTAAAGAATATACAGAAAGAGTCAGGACAATGTTAGAGCAGAGAATATATGAAATGCCAGTAAATTTGAACATTCCTGGAAAGTGGACCATTTCCTAGCTCCTAAAGTTTACCAAAACTGACACAAGAGGAAATCATTTAAGGTCATCATGTCTGCCCTTGGCATTATTGGAACGCCCTGGCCTCAGAATGCAGCCTCTGTAGTCCATGGTAACCTGCGGAGAGGGGGCGGGGCTGAGGGAGGTTGGAACACTGCCCTCACTGAGGGAGTGGGTGTGGCCATTTCAGCTGTTACTGAACAAAGGGCAGGGGAGCAGGGGGCACAGGGCAGGGCCTCAGAGCCCGGCAGGCCCAGTGTAGTGTCACAAGCATTTATGCCCAGGCCAAAGGGTGCTTTCTTTGTCTGCACAGCTGCCCAAACTCTCACCTTTCCACTCAGGCCGGCCTCTTACTTGAAGTGTGTGTGGAACCTGTCCACGCAGTACACCTCGCTGCACAGCTAACCATAGGTCTGGGCATCATAGCTTCCTGCCAGGTGACTGAGGCTCGCAGGCAGATGGGTCCCTGGGACACACGCGGAGAGGCTCCTGCCCGGGCCACAGGCCGCCCACTGCCCCTGCCCCAGATCAGGGGCCGCAAAGCAGCCCTGTCTGAGTCCCCAGCCTCTAGAGGGAGTATTGGACCAACACTTGTAGAAAACGGGGTCCTTGAGGGCCACTCATTGGAGGGACACAAATAAATCTTTGCTGACTTTCTGCTGAAACTTACGAGCGTTCACACATAAGCCTCTTACAAGGTCAGCTGTTTAGCTAAACATGAGCTCATGATCTAAATTTACACAATAATGAAGAAAGCAGCTACAAGGGGAGACAATCAGCCAAAACAATCAATACCAGAATTAGATTCCCAAGGCCATCCATCAGATGTAGGAATAATCGGGTGCAAGGCAGAAAATATACATAAAACTGGAACTGAAACAAGGCCCAAGGATGTTTTCAAAGACTGGTAGGATCTCTAAAACATTTTTAAAGGACATGTCATTGATAAAGCTAAATACACAAAGGTTGTGTAATACAACAGATTAATCATTGAGAAGTGTGAAATTATGCTGTTTTGAAAACTATGGCAGGTCAGATTTTCTGCCTAATTACATAAGAAGATTTCTCTAAAAAATAAACATTATTTCAAAGCCTTATTGGCTGTGAAATAAGTTAAGGGTATTTCAAATGGCTTGTCTGCCAAGAAAGGTGAGATGTAGGGGATCACAGAAAGTCGAGGGGAAAATAGGTCAATATATACATTGCTATAGGGTGAACTAAGACTTAGGCCGGCAACAATGGAGAGGACCTGACCCTTAGAAACGTACAAGTAAGCTGGAATCTTCAAAAGTTCAAATCTTTATAAGTAAAAAGATTTATTAAAATGAATAACCAAGTGTTTTAATTGAAATCAGAAGATGAAAACAATAAAACCTGAGAACATAGAAAAAAGTTAAATAAAGATATGAGCAGAACTTAATACAACAGAAAACGTATAAAATTCAGGTGATTTAGTAAGTCCAAAGAATCTTCTTTGAAAAGATTTAAAAGACACACTTTGATTAAGGAAAACAAAAACATAAGTAAAGAATATACAGAAAGAGTCAGGACAATGTTAGAGCAGAGAATATATGAAATGCCAGTAAATTTGAACATTCCTGGAAAGTGGACCATTTCCTAGCTCCTAAAGTTTACCAAAACTGACACAAGAGGAAATCATTTAAGGTCATCATGTCTGCCCTTGGCATTCTTGGAACGCCCTGGCCTCAGAATGCAGCCTCTGTAGTCCATGGTAACCTGCGGAGAGGGGGCGGGGCTGAGGGAGGTTGGAACACTGCCCTCACTGAGGGAGTGGGTGTGGCCATCTCTGCTGTTACTGAACAAAGGGCAGGGGAGCAGGGGGCACAGGGCAGGGCCTCAGAGCCCGGCAGGCCCAGTGTAGTGTCACAAGCATTTAGGCCCAGGCCAAAGGGTGCTTTCTTTGTCTGCACAGCTGCCCAAACTCTCACCTTTCCACTCAGGCCGGCCTCTTACTTGAAGTGTGTGTGGAACCCGTCCACGCAGTACACCTCGCTGCACAGCTAACCATAGGTCTGGGCATCATAGCTTCCTGCCAGGTGACTGAGGCTCGCAGGCAGATGGGTCCCTGGGACACACGCGGAGAGGCTCCTGCCCGGGCCACAGGCAGCCCACTGCCCCTGCCCCAGATCAGGGGCTGCAAAGCAGCCCTGTCTGAGTCCCCAGCCTCTAGAGGGAGTATTGGACCAACACTTGTAGAAAACGGGGTCCTTGAGGGCCACTCATTGGAGGGACACAAATAAATCTTTGCTGACTTTCTGCTGAAACTTACGAGCGTTCACACATAAGCCTCTTACAAGGTCAGCTGTTTAGCTAAACATGAGCTCATGATCTAAATTTACACAATAATGAAGAAAGCAGCTACAAGGGGAGACAATCAGCCAAAACAATCAATACCAGAATTAGATTCCCAAGGCCATCCATCAGATGTAGGAATAATCGGGTGCAAGGCAGAAAATATACATAAAACTGGAACTGATACAAGGCACGAGGATGTTTTCAAAGACTGGTAGGATCTCTAAAACATTTTTAAAGGACATGTCATTGATAAAGCTAAATACACAAAGGTTGTGTAATACAACAGATTAATCATTGAGAAGTGTGAAATTATGCTGTTTTGAAAACTATGGCAGGTCAGATTTTCTGCCTAATTATATAAGAAGATTTCTCTAAAAAATACACATTATTTCAAAGCCTTATTGGCTGTGAAATAAGTTAAGGGTATTTCAAATGGCTTGTCTGCAAAGAAAGGTGAGATGTAGGGAATCACAGAAAGTCTAGGGGAAAATAGGTCAATATATACATTGCTATATGGTGCACTAAGCCTTAGGCCAGCAGCAATGGAGAGGACCTGACCCTTAGAAACATACAAGTAAGCTGGAATCTTCAAAAGTTCAAATCTTTACAAGTAAAAATATTTATTAAAATGAATAACCAAGTGTTTTAATTGACATCAGAAGATGAAAACAATAAACCCTGAGAACATAGAAAAAAGATACATAAAGATATAAGCAGAACTTAATACAACAGAAAACGTATAAAATTCAGGTGATTTAGTAAGTCCAAAGAATCTTCTTTGAAAAGAATTAAAAGACACACTTTGATTAAGGAAAACAAAAACATAAGTAAAGAATATACAGAAAGAGTCAGGACAATGTTAGAGCAGAGAATATATGAAATGCCAGTAAGTTTGAACATTTCTGTCAAGTGGACCATTTCCTAGCTCCTAAAGTTTACCAAAACTGACAAAAGAGGAAATCATTTAAGGTCATCATGTCTGCCCTTGGCATTCTCGGAACACCCTGGCCTCAGAATGCAGCCTCTGTAGTCCATGGTAACCTGCGGAGAGGGGGCGGGGCTGAGGGAGGTTGGATCACTGCCCTCACTGAGGGAGTGGGTGTGGCCATCTCTGCTGTGACTGAACAAAGGTCAGGGGAGCAGGGGGCCCATGGCAGGGCCCTCAGAGCCCGGCAGGGCCAGTGGAGTGTCACAAGCATTTAGGCCCAGGCCAAAGGGCGCTTTCTTTGTCTGCACAGCTGCCCAAACTCTCAGCTTTCCACTCAGGCCGCCCTCGTACTTGAAGTGTCTGTGGAACCTGTCCGCGCAGTACACCTCGCTGCACAGCTAACCATAGGTCTGGGCATCATAGCTTCCTGCCAGGTGACCAAGGCTCGCAGGCAGATGGGTACCTGGGACACACGCAGAGAGCCTTCTGCCAGGGCCACAGGCCGCCCACTGCCCCTGCCCCAGATCAGGGGCCGCAAAGCAGCCCTGTCTGTGTCCCCTGCCTCTAGAGGGAGTATTGGACCAACACTTGTAGAAAACGGGGTCCTTGTGGGCCACTCATTGGAGGGACACAAATAAATCTTTGCTGACTTTCTGCTGAAACTTACGAGCGTTCACACCTAAGCCTCTTACAAGGTCAGCTGTTTAGCTAAACATGAGCTCATGATCTAAATTTACACAATAATGAAGAAAGCAGCTACAAGGGGAGACAATCAGCCAAAACAATCAATACCAGAATTAGATTCCCAAGGCCATCCATCAGATGTAGGAATAATCGGGTGCAAGGCAGAAAATATACATAAAACTGGAACTGAAACAAGGCACAAGGATGTTTTCAAAGACTGGTAGGATCTCTGAAACATTTTTAAAGGACATGTCATTGATAAAGCTAAATACACAAAGGTTGTGTAATACAACAGATTAATCATTGAGAAGAGTGAAATTATGCTGTTTTGAAAACTATGGCAGGTCAGATTTTCTGCCTAATTATATAAGAAGATTTCTCTAAAAAATACACATTATTTCAAAGCCTTATTGGCTGTGAAATAAGTTAAGGGTATTTCAAATGGCTTGTCTGCAAAGAAAGGTGAGATGTAGGGGATCACAGAAAGTCGAGGGGAAAATAGGTCAATATATACATTGCTATATGGTGAACTAAGTCTTAGGCCAGCAACAATGGAGAGGACCTGACCCTTAGAAACGTACAAGTAAGCTGGAATCTTCAAAAGTTCAAATCTTTACAAGTAAAAAGATTTATTAAAATGAATAACCATGTGTTTTAATTGACATCAGAAGATGAAAACCATAAACCCTCAGAACATAGTTAAATAAAGATATGAGCAGAACTTAATACAACAGAAAACGTATAAAATTCAGGTGATTTAGTAAGTCCAAAGAATCTTCTTTGAAAAGATTTAAAAGACACACTTTGATTAAGGAAAACAAAAACATAAGTAAAGAATATACAGAAAGAGTCAGGACAATGTTAGAGCAGAGAATATATGAAATGCCAGTAAGTTTGAACATTTCTGGAAAGTGGACCATTTCCTAGCTCCTAAAGTTTACCAACAGTGACACAAGAGGAAATCATTTAAGGTCATCATGTCTGCCCTTGGCATTCTCGGAACGCCCTGGCCTCAGAAAGCAGCCTCTGTAGTCCATGGTAACGTGCGGAGAGGGTGCGGGCCTGAGGGAGTTTGGAACACTGCCCTCACTGAGGGAGTGGGTGTGGCCATCTCTGCTGTGACTGAACAAATGGCAGGGGAGCAGGGGGCCCAGGAGAGGGCCCTCAGAGCCCGGCAGGCCCAGTTGAGTGTCACAAGCATTTAGGCCCAGGCCAAAGGGCGCTTTCTTTGTCTGCACAGCTGCCCAAACTCTCACCTTTCCACTCAGGCCGCCCTCTTACTTGAAGTGTGTGTGGAACCTGTCCGCGCAGTACACCTCGCTGCACAGCTAACCATAGGTCTGGGCATCATAGCTTCCTGCCAGGTGACCGAGGCTCGCAGGCAGATGGGTCCCTGGGACACACGCGGAGAGCCTCCTGCCAGGGCCACAAGCCGCCCACTGCCCCTGCCCCAGATCAGGGGCCGCAAAGCAGCCCTGTCTGAGTCCCCTGCCTCTAGAGGGAGTATTGGACCAACACTTGTAGAAAACGGGGTCCTTGAGGGCCACTCATTGGTGGGACGCAAATAAATCTTGGCCGACTTTCTGCTGAAACTTACGAGCGTTCAAACCTAAGCCTCTTACAAGGTCAGCTGTTTAGCTAAACATGAGCTCATGATCTAAGTTTACACAATAATGAAGAAAGCAGCTACAAGGGGAGACAATCAGCCAAAACAATCAATACCAGTATTAGATTCCCAAGGCCATCCATCAGATGTAGGAATAATCGGGTGCAAGGCAGAAAATATACATAAAACTGGAACTGAAACAAGGCACAAGGATGTTTTCAAAGACTGGTAGGATCTCTAAAACATTTTTAAAGGACATGTCATTGATAAAGCTAAATACACAAAGGTTGTGTAATACAACAGATTAATCATTGAGAAGAGTGAAATTATGCTGTTTTGAAAACTATGGCAGGTCAGATTTTCTGCCTAATTATATAAGAAGATTTCTCTAAAAATACACATTATTTCAAAGCCTTATTGGCTGTGAAATAAGTTAAGGGTATTTCAAATGGCTTGTCTGCCAAGAAAGGTGAGATGTAGGGGATCACAGAAAGTCGAGGGGAAAATAGGTCAATATATACATTGCTATAGGGTGAACTAAGACTTAGGCCGGCAACAATGGAGAGGACCTGACCCTTAGAAACGTACAAGTAAGCTGGAATCTTCAAAAGTTCAAATCTTTATAAGTAAAAAGATTTATTAAAATGAATAACCAAGTGTTTTAATTGAAATCAGAAGATGAAAACAATAAAACCTGAGAACATAGAAAAAAGTTAAATAAAGATATGAGCAGAACTTAATACAACAGAAAACGTATAAAATTCAGGTGATTTAGTAAGTCCAAAGAATCTTCTTTGAAAAGATTTAAAAGACACACTTTGATTAAGGAAAACAAAAACATAAGTAAAGAATATACAGAAAGAGTCAGGACAATGTTAGAGCAGAGAATATATGAAATGCCAGTAAATTTGAACATTCCTGGAAAGTGGACCATTTCCTAGCTCCTAAAGTTTACCAAAACTGACACAAGAGGAAATCATTTAAGGTCATCATGTCTGCCCTTGGCATTCTTGGAACGCCCTGGCCTCAGAATGCAGCCTCTGTAGTCCATGGTAACCTGCGGAGAGGGGGCGGGGCTGAGGGAGGTTGGAACACTGCCCTCACTGAGGGAGTGGGTGTGGCCATCTCTGCTGTTACTGAACAAAGGGCAGGGGAGCAGGGGGCACAGGGCAGGGCCTCAGAGCCCGGCAGGCCCAGTGTAGTGTCACAAGCATTTAGGCCCAGGCCAAAGGGTGCTTTCTTTGTCTGCACAGCTGCCCAAACTCTCACCTTTCCACTCAGGCCGGCCTCTTACTTGAAGTGTGTGTGGAACCCGTCCACGCAGTACACCTCGCTGCACAGCTAACCATAGGTCTGGGCATCATAGCTTCCTGCCAGGTGACTGAGGCTCGCAGGCAGATGGGTCCCTGGGACACACGCGGAGAGGCTCCTGCCCGGGCCACAGGCCGCCCACTGCCCCTGCCCCAGATCAGGGGCTGCAAAGCAGCCCTGTCTGAGTCCCCAGCCTCTAGAGGGAGTATTGGACCAACACTTGTAGAAAACGGGGTCCTTGAGGGCCACTCATTGGAGGGACACAAATAAATCTTTGCTGACTTTCTGCTGAAACTTACGAGCGTTCACACATAAGCCTCTTACAAGGTCAGCTGTTTAGCTAAACATGAGCTCATGATCTAAATTTACACAATAATGAAGAAAGCAGCTACAAGGGGAGACAATCAGCCAAAACAATCAATACCAGAATTAGATTCCCAAGGCCATCCATCAGATGTAGGAATAATCGGGTGCAAGGCAGAAAATATACATAAAACTGGAACTGATACAAGGCACGAGGATGTTTTCAAAGACTGGTAGGATCTCTAAAACATTTTTAAAGGACATGTCATTGATAAAGCTAAATACACAAAGGTTGTGTAATACAACAGATTAATCATTGAGAAGTGTGAAATTATGCTGTTTTGAAAACTATGGCAGGTCAGATTTTCTGCCTAATTGTATAAGAAGATTTCTCTAAAAAATACACATTATTTCAAAGCCTTATTGGCTGTGAAATAAGTTAAGGGTATTTCAAATGGCTTGTCTGCAAAGAAAGGTGAGATGTAGGGAATCACAGAAAGTCTAGGGGAAAATAGGTCAATATATACATTGCTATATGGTGCACTAAGCCTTAGGCCAGCAGCAATGGAGAGGACCTGACCCTTAGAAACATACAAGTAAGCTGGAATCTTCAAAAGTTCAAATCTTTACAAGTAAAAATATTTATTAAAATGAATAACCAAGTGTTTTAATTGACATCAGAAGATGAAAACAATAAACCCTGAGAACATAGAAAAAAGATACATAAAGATATAAGCAGAACTTAATACAACAGAAAACGTATAAAATTCAGGTGATTTAGTAAGTCCAAAGAATCTTCTTTGAAAAGAATTAAAAGACACACTTTGATTAAGGAAAACAAAAACATAAGTAAAGAATATACAGAAAGAGTCAGGACAATGTTAGAGCAGAGAATATATGAAATGCCAGTAAGTTTGAACATTTCTGTCAAGTGGACCATTTCCTAGCTCCTAAAGTTTACCAAAACTGACAAAAGAGGAAATCATTTAAGGTCATCATGTCTGCCCTTGGCATTCTCGGAACACCCTGGCCTCAGAATGCAGCCTCTGTAGTCCATGGTAACCTGCGGAGAGGGGGCGGGGCTGAGGGAGGTTGGATCACTGCCCTCACTGAGGGAGTGGGTGTGGCCATCTCTGCTGTGACTGAACAAAGGGCAGGGGAGCAGGGGGCCAATGGCAGGGCCCTCAGAGCCCGGCAGGGCCAGTGGAGTGTCACAAGCATTTAGGCCCAGGCCAAAGGGCGCTTTCTTTGTCTGCACAGCTGCCCAAACTCTCAGCTTTCCACTCAGGCCGCCCTCTTACTTGAAGTGTCTGTGGAACCTGTCCGCGCAGTACACCTCGCTGCACAGCTAACCATAGGTCTGGGCATGATAGCTTCCTGCCAGGTGACCAAGGCTCGCAGGCAGATGGGTACCTGGGACACACGCAGAGAGCCTTCTGCCAGGGCCACAGGCCGCCCACTGCCCCTGCCCCAGATCAGGGGCCGCAAAGCAGCCCTGTCTGAGTCCCCTGCCTCTAGAGGGAGTATTGGACCAACACTTGTAGAAAACGGGGTCCTTGTGGGCCACTCATTGGAGGGACACAAATAAATCTTTGCTGACTTTCTGTTGAAACTTACGAACGTTCACACCTAAGCCTCTTACAAGGTCAGCTGTTTAGCTAAACATGAGCTCATGATCTAAATTTACACAATAATGAAGAAAGCAGCTACAAGGGGAGACAATCAGCCAAAACAATCAATACCAGAATTAGATTCCCAAGGCCATCCATCAGATGTAGGAATAATCGGGTGCAAGGCAGAAAATATACATAAAACTGGAACTGAAACAAGGCACAAGGATGTTTTCAAAGACTGGTAGGATCTCTAAAACATTTTTAAAGGACATGTCATTGATAAAGCTAAATACACAAAGGTTGTGTAATACAACAGATTAATCATTGAGAAGAGGGAAATTATGCTGTTTTGAAAACTATGGCAGGTCAGATTTTCTGCCTAATTATATAAGAAGATTTCTCTAAAAAATACACATTATTTCAAAGCCTTATTGGCTGTGAAATAAGTTAAGGGTATTTCAAATGGCTTGTCTGCAAAGAAAGGTGAGATGTAGGGGATCACAGAAAGTCGAGGGGAAAATAGGTCAATATATACATTGCTATATGGTGAACTAAGTCTTAGGCCAGCAACAATGGAGAGGACCTGACCCTTAGAAACGTACAAGTAAGCTGGAATCTTCAAAAGTTCAAATCTTTACAAGTAAAAAGATTTATTAAAATGAATAACCATGTGTTTTAATTGACATCAGAAGATGAAAACCATAAACCCTCAGAACATAGATAAATAAAGATATGAGCAGAACTTAATACAACAGAAAACGTATAAAATTCAGGTGATTTAGTAAGTCCAAAGAATCTTCTTTGAAAAGATTTAAAAGACACACTTTGATTAAGGAAAACAAAAACATAAGTAAAGAATATACAGAAAGAGTCAGGACAATGTTAGAGCAGAGAATATATGAATTGCCAGTAAGTTTGAACATTTCTGGAAAGTGGACCATTTCCTAGCTCCTAAAGTTTACCAACACTGACACAAGAGGAAATCATTTAAGGTCATCATGTCTGCCCTTGGCATTCTCGGAACGCCCTGGCCTCAGAAAGCAGCCTCTGTAGTCCATGGTAACGTGCGGAGAGGGTGCGGGCCTGAGGGAGTTTGGAACACTGCCCTCACTGAGGGAGTGGGTGTGGCCATCTCTGCTGTGACTGAACAAAGGGCAGGGGAGCAGGGGGCCCAGGAGAGGGCCCTCAGAGCCCGGCAGGCCCAGTGGAGTGTCACAAGCATTTAGGCCCAGGCCAAAGGGCGCTTTCTTTGTCTGCACAGCTGCCCAAACTCTCACCTTTCCACTCAGGCCGCCCTCTTACTTGAAGTGTGTGTGGAACCTGTCCGCGCAGTACACCTCGCTGCACAGCTAACCATAGGTCTGGGCATCATAGCTTCCTGCCAAGTGACCGAGGCTCGCAGGCAGATGGGTCCCTGGGACACACGCGGAGAGCCTCCTGCCAGGGCCACAGGCCGCCCACTGCCCCTGCCCCAGATCAGGGGCCGCAAAGCAGCCCTGTCTGAGTCCCCTGCCTCTAGAGGGAGTATTGGACCAAAACTTGTAGAAAACGGGGTCCTTGAGGGCCACTCATTGGTGGGACACAAATAAATCTTGGCCGACTTTCTGCTGAAACTTACGAGCGTTCAAACCTAAGCCTCTTACAAGGTCAGCTGTTTAGCTAAACATGAGCTCATGATCTAAGTTTACACAATAATGAAGAAAGCAGCTACAAGGGGAGACAATCAGCCAAAACAATCAATACCAGTATTAGATTCCCAAGGCCATCCATCAGATGTAGGAATAATCGGGTGCAAGGCAGAAAATATACATAAAACTGGAACTGAAACAAGGCACAAGGATGTTTTCAAAGACTGGTAGGATCTCTAAAACATTTTTAAAGGACATGTCATTGATAAAGCTAAATACACAAAGGTTGTGTAATACAACAGATTAATCATTGAGAAGAGTGAAATTATGCTGTTTTGAAAACTATGGCAGGTCAGATTTTCTGCCTAATTATATAAGAAGATTTCTCTAAAAATACACATTATTTCAAAGCCTTATTGGCTGTGAAATAAGTTAAGGGTATTTCAAATGGCTTGTCTGCCAAGAAAGGTGAGATGTAGGGGATCACAGAAAGTCGAGGGGAAAATAGGTCAATATATACATTGCTATAGGGTGAACTAAGCCTTAGGCCGGCAACAATGGAGAGGACCTGACCCTTAGAAACGTACAAGTAAGCTGGAATCTTCAAAAGTTCAAATCTTTATAAGTAAAAAGATTTATTAAAATGAATAACCAAGTGTTTTAATTGACATCAGAAGATGAAAACAATAAAACCTGAGAACATAGAAAAAAGTTAAATAAAGATATGAGCAGAACTTAATACAACAGAAAACGTATAAAATTCAGGTGATTTAGTAAGTCCAAAGAATCTTCTTTGAAAAGATTTAAAAGACACACTTTGATTAAGGAAAACAAAAACATAAGTAAAGAATATACAGAAAGAGTCAGGACAATGTTAGAGCAGAGAATATATGAAATGCCAGTAAATTTGAACATTCCTGGAAAGTGGACCATTTCCTAGCTCCTAAAGTTTACCAAAACTGACACAAGAGGAAATCATTTAAGGTCATCATGACTGCCCTTGGCATTCTTGGAACGCCCTGGCCTCAGAATGCAGCCTCTGTAGTCCATGGTAACCTGCGGAGAGGGGGCGGGGCTGAGGGAGGTTGGAACACTGCCCTCACTGAGGGAGTGGGTGTGGCCATCTCAGCTGTTACTGAACAAAGGGCAGGGGAGCAGGGGGCACAGGGCAGGGCCTCAGAGCCCGGCAGGCCCAGTGTAGTGTCACAAGCATTTAGGCCCAGGCCAAAGGGTGCTTTCTTTGTCTGCACAGCTGCCCAAACTCTCACCTTTCCACTCAGGCCGGCCTCTTACTTGAAGTGTGTGTGGAACCTGTCCACGCAGTACACCTCGCTGCACAGCTAACCATAGGTCTGGGCATCATAGCTTCCTGCCAGGTGACTGAGGCTCGCAGGCAGATGGGTCCCTGGGACACACGCGGAGAGGCTCCTGCCCGGGCCACAGGCCGCCCACTGCCCCTGCCCCAGATCAGGGGCCGCAAAGCAGCCCTGTCTGAGTCCCCAGCCTCTAGAGGGAGTATTGGACCAACACTTGTAGAAAACGGGGTCCTTGAGGGCCACTCATTGGAGGGACACAAATAAATCTTTGCTGACTTTCTGCTGAAACTTACGAGCGTTCACACATAAGCCTCTTACAAGGTCAGCTGTTTAGCTAAACATGAGCTCATGATCTAAATTTACACAATAATGAAGAAAGCAGCTACAAGGGGAGACAATCAGCCAAAACAATCAATACCAGAATTAGATTCCCAAGGCCATCCATCAGATGTAGGAATAATCGGGTGCAAGGCAGAAAATATACATAAAACTGGAACTGAAACAAGGCACGAGGATGTTTTCAAAGACTGGTAGGATCTCTAAAACATTTTTAAAGGACATGTCATTGATAAAGCTAAATACACAAAGGTTGTGTAATACAACAGATTAATCATTGAGAAGTGTGAAATTATGCTGTTTTGAAAACTATGGCAGGTCAGATTTTCTGCCTAAATACATAAGAAGATTTCTCTAAAAAATACACATTATTTCAAAGCCTTATTGGCTGTGAAATAAGTTAAGGGTATTTCAAATGGCTTGTCTGCCAAGAAAGGTGAGATGTAGGGGATCACAGAAAGTCGAGGGGAAAATAGGTCAATATATACATTGCTATAGGGTGAACTAAGACTTAGGCCGGCAACAATGGAGAGGACCTGACCCTTAGAAACGTACAAGTAAGCTGGAATCTTCAAAAGTTCAAATCTTTATAAGTAAAAAGATTTATTAAAATGAATAACCAAGTGTTTTAATTGAAATCAGAAGATGAAAACAATAAAACCTGAGAACATAGAAAAAAGTTAAATAAAGATATGAGCAGAACTTAATACAACAGAAAACGTATAAAATTCAGGTGATTTAGTAAGTCCAAAGAATCTTCTTTGAAAAGATTTAAAAGACACACTTTGATTAAGGAAAACAAAAACATAAGTAAAGAATATACAGAAAGAGTCAGGACAATGTTAGAGCAGAGAATATATGAAATGCCAGTAAATTTGAACATTCCTGGAATGTGGACCATTTCCTAGCTCCTAAAGTTTACCAAAACTGACACAAGAGGAAATCATTTAAGGTCATCATGTCTGCCCTTGGCATTCTTGGAACGCCCTGGCCTCAGAATGCAGCCTCTGTAGTCCATGGTAACCTGCGGAGAGGGGGCGGGGCTGAGGGAGGTTGGAACACTGCCCTCACTGAGGGAGTGGGTGTGGCCATCTCTGCTGTTACTGAACAAAGGGCAGGGGAGCAGGGGGCACAGGGCAGGGCCTCAGAGCCCGGCAGGCCCAGTGTAGTGTCACAAGCATTTAGGCCCAGGCCAAAGGGTGCTTTCTTTGTCTGCACAGCTGCCCAAACTCTCACCTTTCCACTCAGGCCGGCCTCTTACTTGAAGTGTGTGTGGAACCCGTCCACGCAGTACACCTCGCTGCACAGCTAACCATAGGTCTGGGCATCATAGCTTCCTGCCAGGTGACTGAGGCTCGCAGGCAGATGGGTCCCTGGGACACACGCGGAGAGGCTCCTGCCCGGGCCACAGGCCGCCCACTGCCCCTGCCCCAGATCAGGGGCTGCAAAGCAGCCCTGTCTGAGTCCCCAGCCTCTAGAGGGAGTATTGGACCAACACTTGTAGAAAACGGGGTCCTTGAGGGCCACTCATTGGAGGGACACAAATAAATCTTTGCTGACTTTCTGCTGAAACTTACGAGCGTTCACACATAAGCCTCTTACAAGGTCAGCTGTTTAGCTAAACATGAGCTCATGATCTAAATTTACACAATAATGAAGAAAGCAGCTACAAGGGGAGACAATCAGCCAAAACAATCAATACCAGAATTAGATTCCCAAGGCCATCCATCAGATGTAGGAATAATCGGGTGCAAGGCAGAAAATATACATAAAACTGGAACTGATACAAGGCACGAGGATGTTTTCAAAGACTGGTAGGATCTCTAAAACATTTTTAAAGGACATGTCATTGATAAAGCTAAATACACAAAGGTTGTGTAATACAACAGATCAATCATTGAGAAGTGTGAAATTATGCTGTTTTGAAAACTATGGCAGGTCAGATTTTCTGCCTAATTATATAAGAAGATTTCTCTAAAAAATACACATTATTTCAAAGCCTTATTGGCTGTGAAAAAAGTTAATGGTATTTCAAATGGCTTGTCTGCCAAGAAAGGTGAGATGTAGGGGATCACAGAAAGTGGAGGGGAAAATAGGTCAATATATACATTGCTATATGGTGCACTAAGCCTTAGGCCAGCAGCAATGGAGAGGACCTGACCCTTAGAAACATACAAGTAAGCTGGAATCTTCAAAAGTTCAAATCCTTACAAGTAAAAATATTTATTAAAATGAATAACCAAGTGTTTTAATTGACATCAGAAGATGAAAACAATAAACCCTGAGAACATAGAAAAAAGATACATAAAGATATAAGCAGAACTTAATACAACAGAAAACGTATAAAATTCAGGTGATTTAGTAAGTCCAAAGAATCTTCTTTGAAAAGAATTAAAAGACACACTTTGATTAAGGAAAACAAAAACATAAGTAAAGAATATACAGAAAGAGTCAGGACAATGTTAGAGCAGAGAATATATGAAATGCCAGTAAGTTTGAACATTTCTGTCAAGTGGACCATTTCCTAGCTCCTAAAGTTTACCAAAACTGACAAAAGAGGAAATCATTTAAGGTCATCATGTCTGCCCTTGGCATTCTCGGAACGCCCTGGCCTCAGAATGCAGCCTCTGTAGTCTATGGTAACCTGCGGAGAGGGGGCGGGGCTGAGGGAGGTTGGATCACTGCCCTCACTGAGGGAGTGGGTGTGGCCATCTCTGCTGTGACTGAACAAAGGGCAGGGGAGCAGGGGGCCCAGGGCAGGGCCCTCAGAGCCCGGCAGGCCCTGTGAAGTGTCACAAGCTTTTAGGCCCAGGCCAAAGGGCGCCTTCTTTGTCTGCACAGCTGCCCAAACTCTCACTTTCCACTCAGGCCGCCCTCTTACTTAAAGTGTGTGTGGAACGTGTCTGCGCAGTACACCGCGCTGCACAGATAAGCATAGGTCTGGGCATCGTAGCTTCCTGCCAGGTGACCGAAGTTCGCAGGCAGATGGTTCCCAGGGACACATGCGGAGAGGCTCCTGCCCGGGTCACAGGCCGCCCACTGCCCCTGCCCCAGATCGGGGGCCGCAAAGCAGCCCTGTCTGAGTCCCCTGCCACTAGAGGGAGTATTGGACCAACACTTGTAGAAAACGGGGTCCTTGCGGGCCACTCATTGGAGGGACACAAATAAATCTTTGCCGACTTTCTGCTGAAACTTACGAGCGTTCACACCTAAGCCTCTTACAAGGTCAGCTGTTTAGGTAACATGAGCTCATGATCTAAATTTACACAATAATGAAGAAAGCAGCTACAAGGGGAGACAATCAGCCAAAACCATCAATACCAGAATTAGATTCCCAAGGCCATCCTTCAGATGTAGGAATAATCGGGTGCAAGGCAGAAAATATACATAAAACTGGAACTGAAACAAGGCACAAGGATGTTTTCAAAGACTGGTAGGATCTCTAAAACATTTTTCAAGGACATGTCATTGATAAAGATAAATACTCCAAGGTTGTGTAATACAACAGATTAATCATTGAAAAGAGTGAAATTATGCTGTTTTGAAAACTATGCCAGGTCAGATTTTCTGCCTAACTATATAAGAAGATTTCTCTAAAAAATACACATTATTTCAAAGACTTATTGGCTGTGAAATAAGTAAAGGGTATTTCAAATGGCTTGTCTGCAAAGAAAGGTGAGATGTAGGGAATCACAGAAAGTCGAGGGGAAAATAGGTCAATATATACATTGCTGTATGGTGAACTAAGCCTTAGGCCAGCAACAATGGAGAGGTCCTGAATCTTAGACACGAACAAGTAAGCTGGAATCTTCAAAAGTTCAAATCTTTATAAGTAAAAAGATTTATTAAAATGAATAACCAAGTGTTTTAATTGACATCAGAAGATGAAAACAATAAAACCTGAGAACATAGAGAAAAGATAAATAAAGATAGGAGCAGAACTTCATACAACAGAAAACGTATAAAATTCAGGTGATTTAGTAAGTCCAAAGAATCTTCTTTGAAAAGAATTAAAAGACACACTTTGATTAAGGAAAACCAAAACATAAGTAAAGAATATACAGAAAGAGTCAGGACAATGTTAGAGCAGACAATATATGAAATGCCAGTAAATTTGAACATTTCTGTAAAGTGGACCATTTCCTAGCTCCTAAAGTTTGCCAACACTGACACAAGAGGAAATCTTTTAATGTCATCATGTCTGCCCTTGGCATTCTCGGAACGCCCTGGCTCAGAATGCAGCCTCTGTAGTCCATGGTAACCTGCGGATAGGGGGCGGGGCTGAGGGAGGTTGGAACACTGCCCTCACTGAGGGAGTGGGTGTGGCCATCTCTGCTGTGACTGCACAAAAGGCAGGGGAGCAGGGGGACCAGGGCAGGGCCCTCAGAGCCCGGCAGGCCCAGTGGAGGGTCACAAGTTTTTAGGCCCAGGCCAAAGTGCGCCTTCTTTGTCTGCAAAGCTGCCCAAACTCTCACCTTTCCACTCAGGCCGCCCTCTTACTTGAAGTGTGTGTGGAACGTGTCCGCGCAGTACACCGCGCTGCACAGCTAAGCATAGTTCTGGGCATCGTAACTTCCTGCCAGGTGACCGAAGTTCGCAGGCAGATGGGACCCTGGGACACACGCGGAGGGGCTCCTGCCCGGGTCACAGGCCGCCCACTTCCCCTGCCCCAGATCGGGGGCCGCAAAGCAGCCCTGTCTGAGTCCCCTGCCTCTAGAGGGAGTATTGGACCAACACTTGTAGAAAACGGGGTCCTTGCGGGCCACTCATTGGAGGGACACAAATAACTCTTTGCCGACTCTCTGCTGAAACTTACGAGCGTTCACACCTATGCCTCTTACAAGGTCAGCTGTTTAGCTAAACATGAGCTCATGATCTAAATTTACACAATATTGAAGAAAGCAGTTACAAGGGGAGACAATCAGCCAAAACCATCAATACCAGAATTAGATTCCCAAGGCCATCCATCAGATGTAGGAATAATCGGGTGCAAGTCAGAAAATATACATCAAACTGGAACTGAAACAAGGCACAAGGATGTTTTCAAAGACTGGTAGGATCTCTAAAACATTTTTCAAGGACATGTCATCGATAAAGCTAAATACTCCAAGGTTGTGTAATACAACAGATTAATCATTGAGAAGAGTGAAATTATGCTGTTTTGAAAACTATGGCAGGTCAGATTTTCTGCCTAATTATATAAGAAGATTTCTCTAAAAATTACACATTATTTCAAAGACTTATTGTCTGGGAAATAAGTTAAGGGTATTTCAAATTGCTTGTCTGCAAAGAAAGGTGAGATGTAGGGAATCACAGAAAGCCGAGGGGAAAATAGGTCAATATATACATTGCTGTATGGTGAACTAAGCCTTAGGCCAGCAACAATGGAGAGGACCTGACCCTTAGACACGTACAAGTAAGCTGGAATCTTCAAAAGTTCAAATCTTTATAAGTAAAAAGATTTATTAAAATGAATAACCAAGTGTTTTAATTGACATCAGAAGAGGAAAACAATAAAACCTGAGAACATAGAAAAAAGATAAATAAAGATATGAGCAGAACTTAATACAACAGAAAACGTATAAAATTCAGGTGATTTAGTAAGTCCAAAGAATCTTCTTTGAAAAGATTTAAAAGACACACTTTGATTAAGGAAAACCATAACATAAGTAAAGAATATACAGAAAGAGTCAGGACAATGTTAGAGCAGAGAATATATGAAATGCCAGTAAATTTGAACATTTCTGTAAAGTGGACCATTTCCTAGCTCCTAAAGTTTACCAACACTGACACAAGAGGAAATCATTTAAGGTCATCATGTCTGCCCTTGGCATTCTCGGAACGCCCTGGCCTCAGAATGCAGCCTCTGTAGTCCATGGAAACCTGCGGAGAGGGGGCGGGGCTGAGGGAGGTTGGAACACTGCCCTCACTGAGGGAGTGGGTGTGGCCATCTCTGCTGTGACTGAACAAAGGGCAGGGGAGCAGGGGGCCCAGGGCAGGGCCCTCAGGGCCCGGCAGGCCCAGTGGAGTGTCACAAGCTTTTAGGCCCAGGCCAAAGGGCGCATTCTTTGTCTGCACAGCTGCCCAAACTCTCACCTTTCCACTCAGGCCGCCCTCTTACTTGAAGCGTGTGTGGAACGTGTCCGCGCAGTACACCGCGCTGCACAGCTAAGCATAGTTCTGGGCATCATAGCTTCCTGCAAGGTGACCAAAGTTCGCAGGCAGATGGGTCCCTGGGACACACGCGGAGTGGCTCCAGCCCGGGTCACAGGCCGCCCACTGCCCCTGCCCCAGATCGGGGGCCGCAAAGCAGCCCTGTCTGAATCCCCTGCCTCTAGAGGGAGTATTGGACCAACACTTGTAGAAAACGGGGTCCTTGCGGGCCACTCATTGGAGGGACACAAATAAATCTTTGCCGACTTTCTGCTGAAACTTACGAGCGTTCACACCTAAGCCTCTTACAAGGTCAGCTGTTTAGCTAAACATGAGCTCATGATCTAAATTTACACAATAATGAAGAAAGCAGCTACAAGGGGAGACAATCAGCCAAAACAATCAATACCAGTATTAGATTCCCAAGGCCATCCATCAGATGAAGGAATAATCGGGTGCAAGGCAGAAAATATACATAAAACTGGAACTGAAACAAGGCACAAGGATGTTTTCAAAGACTGGTAGGATCTCTAAAACATTTTTCAAGGACATGTCATTGATAAAGCTAAATACTCCAAGGTTGTGTAATACAACAGATTAATCATTGAGAAGATTGAAATTATGCTGTTTTGAAAACTATGGCAGGTCAGATTTTCTGCCTAATTATATAAGAAGATTTCTCTAAAAAATACACATTATTCCAAAGACTTATTGGCTGTGAAATAAGTTAAGGGTATTTCAAATGGCTTGTCTGCAAAGAAAGGTGAGATGTAGGGAATCACAGAAAGTCGAGTGGAAAATAGGTCAATATATACATTGCTGTATGGTGAACTAAGCCTTAGGCCAGCAACAATGGAGAGGACCTGACCCTTAGACACGTACAAGTAAGCTGGAATCTTCAAAAGTTCAAATCTTTATAAGTAAAAAGATTTATTAAAATGAATAACCAAGTGTTTTAATTGACATCAGAAGATGAAAACAATAAACCCTGAGAACATAGAAAAAAGATAAATAAAGATATGAGCAGAACTTAATACAACAGAAAACGGATAAAATTCAGGTGATTTAGTAACTCCAAAGAATCTTCTTTGAAAAGATTTAAAAGACACACTTTGATTAAGGAAAACCAAAAAATAAGTAAAGAATATACAGAAAGAGTCAGGACAATGTTAGAGCAGAGAATATATGAAATGCCAGTAAATTTGAACATTTCTGGAAAGTGGACCATTTCCTAGCTCCTAAAGTTTACCAAAACTGACACAAGAGGAAATCATTTAGAGTCATCATGTCTGCCCTTGGCATTCTCGGAACACGCTGGCCTCAGAATGCAGCCTCTGTAGTCCATGGTAACCTGCGGAGAGGGCGCGGGGCTGAGGGACGTTGGAACACTGCCCTCACTGAGGGAGTGTGTGTGGCCATCTCTGCTGTGATTGAACAAAGGGCAGGGGAGCAGGGGACCCAGGGCAGGGCCCTCAGAGCCCGGCAGGACCAGTGGATTGTCACAAGCTTTTAGGCCCAGGCCAAAGGGTGCCTTCTTTGTCTGAACAGCTGCCCAAACTCTCATCTTTCCACTCAGGCCGCCCTCTTACTTGAAGTGTGTGTGGAACGTGTCCGTGCAGTATACCGCGCTGCACAGCTAAGCATAGGTCTGGGCATCGTAGCTTCCTGCCAGGTGACCGAAGTTCGCAGGCAGATGGGTCCCTGGGACACACGCAGAGAGCCTTCTGCCAGGGCCACAGGCCGCCCACTGCCCCTGCCCCAGATCGGGGGCCGCAAAGCAGCCCTGTCTGAGTCCCCTGCCTCTAGAGGGAGTATTGGACCAACACTTGTAGAAAACGGGGTCCTTGCGGGCCACTCATTGGAGGGAAACAAATAAATCTTTGCCGACTTTCTGCTGAAACTTACGAGAGTTCACACCTAAGCCTCTTACAAGGTCAGCTGTTTAGCTAAACATGAGCTCATGATCTAAATTTACACAATAATGAAGAAAGCAGCTACAAGGGGAGACAATCAGCCAAAACCATCAATACCAGAAATAGATTCCCAAGGCCATCCATCAGATGAAGGAATAATCGAGTGCAAGGCAGAAAATATACATAAAACTGGAACTGAAACAAGGCACAAGGATGTTTTCAAAGACTGGTAGGATCTCTAAAACATTTTTCAAGGACATGTCATTGATAAAGCTAAATACTCCAAGGTTGTGTAATACAACAGATTAATCATTGAGAAGAGTGAAATTATGCTGTTTTGAAAACTATGGCAGGTCAGATTCTCTGCCTAATTATATAAGAAGATTTCTCTAAAAAATACACATTATTTCAAAGACTTATTGGCTGTGAAATAAGTTAAGGGTATTTCAAATGGCTTGTCTGCAAAGAAAGGTGAGATGTAGGGAATCACAGAAAGTCGAGGGGAAAATAGGTCAATATATACATTGCTGTATGGTGAACTAAGCCTTAGGCCAGCAACAATGGAGAGGACCTGACCCTTAGACACGTACAAGTAAGCTGGAATCTTCAAAAGTTCAAATCTTTATAAGTAAAAAGATTTATTAAAATGAATAACCAAGTGTTTTAATTGACATCAGAAGATGAAAACAATAAACCCTGAGAACATAGAAAAAAGATAAATAAAGATATGAGCAGAACTTAATGCAACAGAAAACGTATAAAATTCAGGTGATTTAGTAAGTCCAAAGAATCTTCTTTGAAAAGATTTAAAAGACACACTTTGATTAAGGAAAACCATAACATAAGTAAAGAATATACAGAAAGAGTCAGGACAATGTTATAGCAGAGAATATATGAAATGCCAGTAAATTTGAACATTTCTGTCAAGTGGACCATTTCCTAGCTCCTAAAGTTTACCAACACTGACACAAGAGGAAATCATTTAAGGTCATCATGTCTGCCCTTGGCATTCTCGGAACGCCCTGGCCTCAGAATGCAGCCTCTGTAGTCCATGGTAACCTGCGGAGAGGGGGCGGGGCTGAGGAAGGTTGGAACACTGCCCTCACTGAGGGAGTGGGTGTGGCCATCTCTGCTGTGACTGAACAAAAGTCAGGGGAGAAGGGGGCCCAGGGAAGGGCCCTCAGAGCCCGGCAGGCCCAGTGGAGTGTCACAAGCTTTTAGGCCCAGGCCAAAGGGCGCCTTCTTTGTCTGCACAGCTGCCCAAACTCTCACCTTTCCACTCAGGCCGCCCTCTTACTTGAAGTGTGTGTGGAACGTGTCCGTGCAGTATACCGCGCTGCACAGCTAAGCATACGTCTGGGCATCGTAGCTTCCTGCCAGGTGACCGAAGTTCGCAGGCAGATGGGTCCCTGGGGCACACGTGGAGAGGCTCCTGCCCGGGCCACAGGCTGCCCACTGCCCCTGCCCCAGATCAGGGGGCGCAAAGCAGCCCTGTCTGAGTCCCCTGCCTCTAGAGGGAGTATTGGACCAACACTTGTAGAAAACGGGGTCCTTGTGGGCCACTCATTGGAGGGACACAAATAAATCTTTGCCGACTTTCTGCTGAAACTTACGAGCGTTCACACCTAAGCATCTTACAAGGTCAGCTGTTTAGCTAAACATGAGCTCATGATCTAAATTTACACAATAATGAAGAAAGCAGCTACAAGGGGAGACAATCAGCCAAAACCATCAATACCAGAATTAGATTCCCAAGGCCATCCATCAGATGAAGGAATAATCGGGTGCAAGGCAGAAAATATACATAAAACTGGAACTGAAACAAGGCACAAGGATGTTTTCAAAGACTGGTAGGATCTCTAAAACATTTTTCAAGGACATGTCATTGATAAAGCTAAATACTCCAAGGTTGTGTAATACAACAGATTAATCATTGAGAAGAGTGAAATTATGCTGTTTTGAAAACTATGGCAGGTCAGATTTTCTGCCTAATTATATAAGAAGATTTCTCTAAAAAATACACATTATTCCAAAGACTTATTGGCTGTGAAATAAGTTAAGGGTATTTCAAATGGCTTGTCTGCAAAGAAAGGTGAGATGTAGGGAATCACAGAAAGTCGAGTGGAAAATAGGTCAATATATACATTGCTGTATGGTGAACTAAGCCTTAGGCCAGCAACAATGGAGAGGACCTGACCCTTAGACACGTACAAGTAAGCTGGAATCTTCAAAAGTTCAAATCTTTATAAGTAAAAAGATTTATTAAAATGAATAACCAAGTGTTTTAATTGACATCAGAAGATGAAAACAATAAACCCTGAGAACATAGAAAAAAGATAAATAAAGATATGAGCAGAACTTAATACAACAGAAAACGGATAAAATTCAGGTGATTTAGTAACTCCAAAGAATCTTCTTTGAAAAGATTTAAAAGACACACTTTGATTAAGGAAAACCAAAAAATAAGTAAAGAATATACAGAAAGAGTCAGGACAATGTTAGAGCAGACAATATATGAAATGACAGTAAATATGAACATTTCTGTAAAGTGGACCATTTCCTAGCTCCTAAAGTTTACCAACACTGACACAAGAGGAAATCATTTAAGGTAATCATGTCTGCCCTTGGCATTCTTGGAACGCCCTGGCCTCAGAATGCAGCCTCTGTAGTCCATGGTAACCTGCGGAGAGGGGGCGGGGCTGAGGGAGGTTGGAACATTGCCCTCACTGAGGGAGTGGGTGTGGCCATCTCTGCTGTGACTGAACAAAGGGCAGGGGAGCAGGGGTCCCAGGGCAGGGCCCTCAGAGCCCGGCATGCCCAGTGGAGTGTCACAAGCTTTTAGGCCCAGGCCAAAGGGCGCCTTCTTTGTCTGCACAGCTGCCCAAACTCTCACCTTTCCACTCAGGCCGCCCTCTTACTTGAAGTGTGTGTGGAACGTGTCCGCGCAGTATACCGCGCTGCACAGGTAAGCATAGGTCTGGGCATCGTAGCTTCCTGCCAGGTGACCGAAGTTCGTAGGCAGATGGGTCCCTGGGAAACACACGGAGAGGCTCCTGCCAGGGTCACAGGCCGCCCACTGCCCCTGCCCCAGATCGGGGGCCGCAAAACAGCCCTGTCTGAATCCCCTGCCTCTAGAGGGAGTATTGGACCAACACTTGTAGAAAACCGGGTCCTTGCGGGCCACTCATTGGAGGGACACAGATAAATCTTTGCCGACTTTCTGCTGAAACTTACGAGCGTTCACACCTAAGCCTCTTACAAGGTCAGCTGTTTAGCTAAACATGAGCTCATGATCTAAATTTACCCAATAATGAAGAAAGCATCTACAAGGGGAGACAATCAGCCAAAACCATCAATACCTGAATTAGATTCCCAAGGCCATCCATCAGATGAAGGAATAATCGGGTGCAAGGCAGAAAATATACATAAAACTGGAACTGAAACAAGGCACAAGGATGTTTTAGAAGACTGGTAGGATCTCTAAAACATTTTTCAAGGACATGTCATTGATAAAGCTAAATACTCCAAGGTTGTGTAATACAACAGATTAATCATTGAGAAGAGTGAAATTATGCTGTTTTGAAAACTATGCCAGGTCAGATTTTCTGTCTAATTATATAAGAAGATTTCTCTAAAAAATACACTTTATTTCAAAAAGTTATTGGCTGTGAAATAAGTTATGGGTATTTCAAATGGCTTGTCTGCAAAGAAAGGTGAGATGTAGGGAATCACAGAAAGTCGAGGGGAAAATAGGTCAATATATACATTGCTGTATCGTGAACTAAGGCTTAGGCCAGCAACAATGGAGAGGACCTGACCCTTAGACACGTACAAGTAAGCTGGAATCTTCAAAAGTTCAAATATTTATAAGTTGAATGATTTATTTAAATGAATAACCAAGTGTTTCAATTGACATCAGAAGATGAAAACAATAAACCCTGAGAACATAGAAAAATGATAATTAAAGATATGAGCAGAACTTAATACAACAGAAAACGTATAAAATTCAGGTGATTTAGTAAGTCCAAAGAATCTTCTTTGAAAAGATTTAAAAGACACACTTTGATTAAGGAAAACCAAAACATAAGTAAAGAATATACAGAAAGAGTCAGGACAATGTTAGAGCAGAGAATATATGAAATGCCAGTAAATTTGAACATTTCTGTAAAGTGGACCATTTCCTAGCTCCTAAAGTTTACCAACACTGACACAAGAGGAAATCATTTAAGGTCATCATGTCTGCCCTTGGCGTTCTCGGAACGCCCTGGCCTCAGAATGCAGCCTCTGTAGTCCATGGTAACCTGCGGAGAGGGGGCGGGGCTGAGGGAGGTTGGAACACTGCCCTCACTGAGGGAGTGGGTGTGGCCATCTCTGCTGTGACTGAACAAAGGGCAGGGGAGCAGGGGGCCCAGGGCAGGGCCCTCAGAGCCCGGCAGGACCAGTGGAGTGTCACAAGTTTTTAGGCCCAGGCCAAAGGGCGCCTTCTTTGTCTGCACAGCTGCCCAAACTCTCACCTTTCCACTCAGGCCGCCCTCTTACTTGAAGTGTGTGTGGAACTTGTCCGCGCAGTACACCGCGCTGCACAGCTAAGCATAGATCTGGGCATCGTAGCTTCCTGCCAGGTGACCGAAGTTCGCAGGCAGATGGGTCCCTGGGACACAAGCGGAGGGGCTCCTGCCCGGGACACAGGCCGCACACTGCCCCTGGACCAGATCGGGGGCCGCAAAGCAGCCCTGTCTGAGTCCCCTGCCTCTAGAGGGAGTATTGGACCAACACTTGTAGAAAACGGGGTCCTTGCGGGCCACTCATTGGAGGGACACAAATAAATCTTTGCCGACTTTCTGCTGAAACTTACGAGCGTTCACACCTAAGCCTCTTACAAGGTCAGCTGTTTAGCTAAACATGAGCTCATGATCTAAATTTACACAATATTGAAGAAAGCAGCTACAAGGGGAGACAATCAGCCAAAACCATCAATACCAGAATTAGATTCCCAAGGCCATCAATCAGATGTAGGAATAATCGGGTGCAAGGCAGAAAATATACATAAAACTGGAACTGAAACAAGGCACAAGGATGTTTTCAAAGACTGGTAGGAACTCTAAAACATTTTTCAAGGACATGTCATTGATAAAGCTAAATACTCCAAGGTTGTGTAATACAACAGATTAATCATTGAGAAGAGTGAAATTATGCAGTTTTGAAAACTATGCCAGGTCAGATTTCCTGCCTAATTATATAAGAAGATTTCTCTAAAAAATACACATTATTTCAAAGACTTATTGGCTGTGAAATAAGTTAAGGGTATTTCAAATGGCTTGTCTGCAAAGAAAGGTGAGATGTAGGGAATCACAGAAAGTCGAGTGGAAAATAGGTCAATATATACATTGCTGTATGGTGAACTAAGCCTTAGGCCTGTAACAATGGAGAGGACCTGACCCTTAGACACGAACAAGTAAGCTGGAATCTTCAAAAGTTCAAATCTTTATAAGTAAAAAGATTTATTAAAATGAATAACCAAGTGTTTTAATTGACATCAGAAGATGAAAACAATAAAACCTGAGAACATAGAAAAAAGTTAAATAAAGATATGAGCAGAACTTAATACAACAGAAAACGTATAAAATTCAGGTGATTTAGTAAGTCCAAAGAATCTTCTTTGAAAAGATTTAAAAGACACACTTTGATTAAGAAAAACCAAAACATAAGTAAAGAATATACAGAAAGAGTCAGGACAATGTTAGAGCAGAGAATATATGAAATGCCAGTAAATTTGAACATTTCTGTCAAGTGGACCATTTCCTAGCTCCTAAAGTTTACCAACACTGACACAAGAGGAAATCATTTAAGGTCATCATGTCTGCCCTTGGCATTCTCGGAACGCCCTGGCCTCAGAATGCAGCCTCTGTAGTCCATGGTAACCTGCGGAGAGGGGGCGGGGCTGAGGGAGGTTGGAACACTGCCCTCACTGAGGGAGTGGGTGTGGCCATCTCTGCTGTGACTGAACAAAGGGCAGGGGAGCAGGGGGCCCAGGGCAGGGCCCTCAGAGCCCGGCAGGCCCAGTGGATTGTCACAAGCTTTTAGGCCCAGGCCAAAGGGCGCCTTCTTTGTCTGCACAGCTGCCCAAACTCTCACCTTTCCACTCAGGCCGCCCTCTTACTTGAAGTGTGTGTGGAAAGTGTCCGCGCAGTACACCGCGCTGCACAGCTAAGCATAGTTCTGGGCATCGTAGCTTCCTGCCAGTTGACCGAAGTTTCCAGGCAGATGGGTCCCTGGGACACACGCGGAGGGGCTCCTGCCTGGGTCACAGGCCGCCCAATGCCCCTGCCCCAGATCGGGGGCCGCAAATCAGCCCTGTCTGAGTCCACTGCTTCTAGAGCGAGTATTGGACCAACACTTGTAGAAAACGGGGTCCTTGCAGGCCACTCAATGGAGGGACACAAATAAATCTTTGCCGACTTTCTGCTGAAACTTACGAGCGTTCACACCTAAGCCTCTTACAAGGTCAGCTGTTTAGCTAAACATGAGCTCATGATCTAAATTTACACAATAATGAAGAAAGCAGCTACAAGGGGAGACAATCAGCCCAAACCATCAATACCAGAATTAGATTCCCAAGGCCATCCATCAGATGAAGAAATAATCGGGTGCAAGGCAGAAAATATACATAAAACTGGAACTGAAACAAGGCACAAGGATGTTTTCAAAGACTGGTAGGAACTCTAAAACATTTTTCAAGGACATGTCATTGATAAAGCTAAATACTCCAAGGTTGTGTAATACAATAGATTAATCATTGAGAAGAGTGAAATTATGCTGTTTTGAAAACTATGGCAGGTCAGATTTTCTGCCTAATTATATAAGAAGATTTCTCTAAAAAATACACATTATTTCAAAGACTTATTGGCTGTGAAATAAGTTAAAGGTATTTCAAATGGCTTGTCTGCACAGAAAGGTGAGATGTAGGGAATCACAGAAAGTCGAGGGGAAAATAGGTCAATATATACATTGCTGTATGGTGAACTAAACCTTAGGCCAGTAACAATGGAGAGGACCTGACCCTTAGACACGAACAAGTAAGCTGGAATCTTCAAAAGTTCAAATCTTTATAAGTAAAAAGATTTATTAAAATGAATAACCAAGTGTTTTAAATGACATCAGAAGATGAAAAGAATAAACCCTGAGAACATAGAAAAAAGATAAATAAAGATATGAGCAGAACTTAATACAACAGAAAACGTATAAAATTCAGGTGATTTATTAAGTCCAAAGAATCTTCTTTGAAAAGAATTAAAAGACACACTTTGATTAAGGAAAACCAAAACATAAGTAAAGAATATACAGAAAGACTCAGGACAATGTTAGAGCAGAGAATATATGAAATGCCAGTAAATTTGAACATTTCTGTCAAGTGGACCATTTGCTAGCTCCTAAAGTTTACCAACACTGACACAAGAGGAAATCATTTAAGGTCATCATGTCTGCCCTTGGCATTCTCGGAACGACCTGGCCTCAGAATGCAGCCTCTGTAGTCCATGGTAACCTGCGGAGAGGGGGCGGGGCTGAGGGAGGTTGGAACACTGCCCTCACTGAGGGAGTGGGTGTGGCCATCTCTGCTGTGACTGAACAAAGGGCAGGGGAGCAGGGGTCCCAGGGCAGGGCCCTCAGAGCCCGGCAGGCCCAGTGGATTGTCACAAGCTTTTAGGCCCAGGCCAAAGGGCGCCTTCTTTGTCTGCACAGCTGCCCAAACTCTCACCTTTCCACTCAAGCCGCCCTCTTACTTGAAGTGGGTGTGGAAAGTGTCCGCGCAGTACACCGCGCTGCACAGCTAAGCATAGTTCTGGGCATCGTAGCTTCCTGCCAGGTGACCGAAGTTTGCAGGCAGATGGGTCCCTGGGACACACGCGGAGAGGCTCCTGCCCGGGTCACAGGCCGCCCACTGCCCCTGCCCCAGATCGGGGGCTGCAAAGCAGCCCTGTCTGAGTCCCCTGCCTCTAGAGGGAGTATTGGACCAACACTTGTAGAAAACGGGGTCCTTGCGGGCCACTCATTGGAGGGACACAAATAAATCTTTGCCGACTTTCTGCTGAAACTTACGAGCGATCACACCTAAGCCTCTTACAAGGTCAGCTGTTTAGCTAAACATGAGCTCATGATCTAAATTTACACAATATTGAAGAAAGCAGCTACAAGGGGAGACAATCAGCCCAAACCATCAATACCAGAATTAGATTCCCAAGGCCATCAATCAGATGTAGGAATAATCGGGTGCAAGGCAGAAAATATACATAAAACTGGAACTGAAACAAGGCACAAGGATGTTTTCAAAGACTGGTAGGAACTCTAAAACATTTTTCAAGGACATGTCATTGATAAAGCTAAATACTCCAAGGTTGTGTAATACAACAGATTAATCATTGAGAAGAGTGAAATTATGCTGTTTTGAAAACTATGGCAGGTCAGATTTTCTGCCTATTTATATAAGAAGATTTCTCTAAAAAATACACATTATTTCAAAGACTTATTGGCTGTGAAATAAGTTAAGGGTATTTCAAATGGCTTGTCTGCAAAGAAAGGTGAGATGTAGGGAATCACAGAAAGTCGAGGGGAAAATAGGTCAATATATACATTGCTGTATGGTGAACTAAGCCTTAGGCCAGCAACAATGGAGAGGACCTGACCCTTAGACACGTACAAGTAAGCTGGAATCTTCAAAAGTTCAAATCTTTATAAGTAAAAAGATTTATTACAATGAATAACCAAGTGTTTTTATTGACATCAGAAGATGAAAACAATAAACCCTGAGAACATAGAGAAAAGATAAATAAAGATATGAGCAGAACTTAATACAACAGAAAACGTATAAAATTCAGGTGATTTAGTAAGTCCAAAGAATCTTCTTTGAAAAGATTTAAAAGACACACTTTGATTATGGAAAACCAAAACATAAGTAAAGAATATACAGAAAGAGTCAGGACAATGTTAGAGCAGACAATATATGAAATGCCAGTAAATTTGAACATTTCTGTCAAGTGGACCATTTCCTAGCTCCTAAAGTTTACCAACACTGACACAAGAGGAAATCATTTAAGGTCATCATGTCTGCCCTTGGCATTCTCGGAACGCCCTGGCCTCAGAATGCAGCCTCTGTAGTCCATGGTAACCTGCGGAGAGGGGGCGGGGCTGAGGGAGGTTGGAACACTGCCCTCACTGAGGGAGTGGGTGCGGCCATCTCTGCTGTGACTGAACAAAGGGCAGGGGAGCAGCGGGCCCAGGGCAGGGCCCTCAGAGCCCGGCAGGCCCAGTGGAGTGTCACAAGCTTTTAGGCCAAGGCCAAAGGGCGCCTTCTTTGTCTGCACAGCTGCCCAAACTCTCACCTTTCCACTCAGGCCGCCCTATTACTTGAAGTGTGTGTGGAACGTGTCCGTGCAGTATACCGCGCTGCACAGCTAAGCATAGTTCTGGGCATCGTACCTTCCTGCCAGGTGACCGAAGTTTGCAGGCAGATGGGTCCCTGGGACACACGCGGAGGGGCTCCTGCCCGGGTCACAGGCCGCCCACTGCCCCTGCCCCAGATCGGGGGCCGCAAAGCAGCCCTGTCTGAGTCCCCTGCCTCTAGAGGGAGTATTGGACCAACACTTGTAGAAAACGGGGTC
Source organism: Mesoplodon mirus (assembly GCF_964341445.2). Lineage (NCBI taxonomy): Eukaryota > Metazoa > Chordata > Mammalia > Artiodactyla > Ziphiidae > Mesoplodon > Mesoplodon mirus. The sequence continues at coordinate 117,055,220 of NC_138976.1, read as the reverse complement.
CTTGCGGGCCACTCATTGGAGGGACACAAATAAATCTTTGCCGACTTTCTGCTGAAACTTACGAGCGATCACACCTTAGCCTCTTACAAGGTCAGCTGTTTAGCTAAACATGAACTCATGATCTAAATTTACACAATATTGAAGAAAGCAGCTACAAGGGGAGACAATCAGCCCAAACCATCAATACCAGAATTAGATTCCCAAGGCCATCAATCAGATGTAGGAATAATCGGGTGCAAGGCAGAAAATATACATAAAACTGGAACTGAAACAAGGCACAAGGATGTTTTCAAAGACTGGTAGGAACTCTAAAACATTTGTCAAGGACATGTCATTGATAAATCTAAATACTCCAAGGTTGTGTAATACAACAGATTATTCATTGAGAAGAGTGAAATTATGCTGTTTTGAAAACTATGCCAGGTCAGATTTTCTGCCTAATTATATAAGAAGATTTCTCTAAAAAATACACATTATTTCAAAGACTTATTGGCTGTGAAATAAGTTAAGGGTATTTCAAATGGCTTGTCTGCAAAGAAAGGTGAGATGTAGGGAATCACAGAAAGTCGAGGGGAAAATAGGTCAATATATACATTGCTGTATGGTGAACTAAGCCTTAGGCCAGCAACAATGGAGAGGACCTGACCCTTAGACACGAACAAGTAAGCTGGAATCTTCAAAAGTTCAAATCTTTATAAGTAAAAAGATTTATTAAAATGAATAACCAAGTGTTTTAATTGACATCAGAAGATGAAAACAATAAACCCTGAGAACATAGAAAAAAGATAAATAAAGATATGAGCAGAACTTAATACAACAGAAAACGTATAAAATTCAGGTGATTTAGTAAGTCCAAAGAATCTTCTTTGAAAAGAATTAAAAGACACACTTTGATTAAGGAAAACCAAAACATAAGTAAAGAATATACAGAAAGAGTCAGGACAATGTTAGAGCAGAGAATATATGAAATGCCAGTAAATTTGAACATTTCTGTCAAGTGGACCATTTCCTAGCTCCTAAAGTTTACCAACACTGACACAAGAGGAAATCATTTAAGGTCATCATGTCTGCCCTTGGCATTCTCGGAACGCCCTGGCCTCAGAATGCAGCCTCTGTAGTCCATGGTAACCTGCGGAGAGGGGGCGGGGCTGAGGGAGGTTGGAACACTGCCCTCACTGAGGGAGTGGGTGTGGCCATCTCTGCTGTGACTGAACAAAGGGCAGGGGAGCAGGGGGCCCAGGGCAGGGCCCTCAGAGCCAGGCAGGCCCAGTGGAGTGTCACAAGTTTTTAGGCCCAGGCCAAACGGCGCCTTCTTTGTCTGCACAGCTGCCCAAACTCTCACCTTTCCACTCAGGCCGCCCTCTTACTTGAAGTGTGTGTGGAACGTGTCCGCGCAGTACACCGCGCTGCACAGCTAAACATAGTTCTGGGCATCGTAGCTTCCTGCCACGTGACCGAAGTTTGCAGGCAGATGGGTCCCTGGGACACACCCGGTGGGGCTCCTGCCCGGGTCACAGGCCGCCCACTGCCCCTGCCCCAGATCGGGGGCCGCAAAGCAGCCCTGTCTGAGTCCCCTGCCTCTAGAGGGAGTATTGGACCAACACTTGTAGAAAACGGGGTCCTTGCGGACCACTCATTGGAGGGACACAAATAAATCTTTGCTGACTTTCTGCTGAAACTTATGAGCGTTCACACCTAAGCCTCTTACAAGGTCAGCTGTTTAGCTAATCATGAGCTCATGATCTAAATATGAAGAATAATGAAGAAAGAAGCTACAAGGGGAGACAATCAGCCAAAACAATCAATACCAGAATTAGATTCCCAAGGCCATCCATCAGATGTAGGAATAATCGGGTGCAAGGCAGAAAATATACATAAAACTGGAACTAAAACAAGGCACGAGGATGTTTTCAAAGACTGGTAGGATCTCTAAAACATTTTTCAAGGACATGTCATTGATAAAGCTAAATACTCAAAGGTTGTGTAATACAACAGATTAAGCATTGAGAAGAGTGAAATTATGCTGTTTTGAAAACTATGGCAGGTCAGATTTTCTGCCTAATTATATAAGAAGATTTCTCTAAAAAATACACATTATTTCAAAGACTTATTGGCTGTGAAATAAGTTAAGGGTATTTCAAATGGCTTGTCTGCAAAGAAAGGTGAGATGTAGGGAATCACAGAAAGTCGAGTGGAAAATAGGTCAATATATACATTGCTGTATGGTGAACTAAGCCTTAGGCCAACAACAATGGAGAGGACCTGACCCTTAGACACGTACAAGTAAGCTGGAATCTTCAAAAGTTCAAATATTTAGAAGTAAAAAGATTTATTAAAATGAATAACCAAGTGTTTTAATTGACATCAGAAGATGAAAACAATAAACCCTGAGAACATAGAGAAAAGATAAATAAAGATATGAGCAGAACTTAATACAACAGAAAACGTATAAAATTGAGGTGATTTAGTAAGTCCAAAGAATCTTCTTTGAAAAGATTTAAAAGACACACTTTGATTAAGGAAAACCAAAACATAAGTAAAGAATATACAGAAAGAGTCAGGACAATGTTAGAGCAGAGAATATATGAAATGCCAGTAAATTTGAACATTTCTGTAAAGTGGACCATTTCCTAGCTCCTAAAGTTTACCAACACTGACACAAGAGGAAATCATTTAAGGTCATCATGTCTGCCCTTGGCATTCTCGGAACGCCCTGGCCTCAGAATGCAGCCTCTGTAGTCCATGGTAACCTGCGGAGAGGGGGCGGGGCTGAGGGAGGTTGGAACACTGTCCTCACTGAGGGAGTGGGTGTGGCCATCTCTGCTGTGACTAAACAAAGGGCAGGGGAGCAGGGGGCCCAAGGCAGGGCCCTCAGAGCCCGGCAGGCCCAGTGGATTGTCACAAGCTTTTAGGCCCAGGCCAAAGGGTGCCTTCTTTGTCTGCACAGCTGCCCAAACTCTCTTCTTTCCACTCAGGCCGCCCTCTTACTTGAAGTGTGTGTGGAATGTGTCCGTGCAGTATACAGCGCTGCACAGCTAATCATAGGTCTGGGCATCGTAGCTTCCTGCCAGGTGACCGAAGTTTGCAGGCAGATGGGTCCCTGGGACACACGTGGAGAGGCTCCTGCCCGGGCCACAGGCCGCCCACTGCCCCTGCCCCAGATCGGGGACCGCAAAGCAGCCCTGTCTGAATCCCCTGCCTCTAGAGGTAGTATTGGACCAACACTTGTAGAAAACGGGGTCCTTGTGGGCCAGTCATTGGAGGGACACAAATAAATCTTTGCCGATATTCTGCTGAAACTTACGAGCGTTCACACCTAAGCCTCTTACAAGGTCAGCTGTTTAGCTAAACATGAGCTCATGATCTAAATTTACACAATAATGAAGAAAGCAGCTACAAGGGGAGACAATCAGCCAAAACCATCAATACCAGAATTAGATTCCCAAGGCCATCCATCAGATGTAGGAATAATCGGGTGCAAGGCAGAAAATATACATAAAACTGGAACTGAAACAAGGCACAAGGATGTTTTCAAAGACTGGTAGGATCTCTAAAACATTTTTCAAGGACATGTCTTTGATAAAGCTAAAAATCCAAGGTTGTGTAATACAACAGATTAATCATTGAGAAGAGTGAAATTATGCTGTTTTGAAAACTATGGCAGGTCAGATTTTCTGCCTAATTATATAAGAAGATTTCTCTAAAAAATACACATTATTTCAAAGACTTATTGGCTGTGAAATAAGTTAAGGGTATTTCAAATGGCTTGTCTGCAAAGAAAGGTGAGATGTAGGGAATCACAAAAAGTCGAGGGGAAAATAGGACAATATATACATTGCTGTATGGTGAACTAAGCCTTAGGCCAGCAACAATGGAGAGGACCTGACCCTTAGACACGTACAAGTGAGCTGGAATCTTCAAAAGTTCAAATCTTTATAAGTACAAAGATTTATTAAAATGAATAACCAAGTGTTTTAATTGACATCAGAAGATGAAAACAATAAACCCTGAGAACATAGAGAAAAGATAAATAAAGATATGAGCAGAACTTAATACAACAGAAAACGTATAAAATTCAGGTGATTTAGTAAGTCCAAAGAATCTTCTTTGAAAAGATTTAAAAGACACACTTTGATTAAGGAAAACCAAAACATAAGTAAAGAATATACAGAAAGAGTCAGGACAATGTTAGAGCAGAGAATATATGAAATGCCAGTAAATTTGAACATTTCTGTCAAGTGGACCATTTCCTAGCTCCTAAAGTTTACCAACACTGACACAAGAGGAAATCATTTAAGGTCATCATGTCTGCCCTTGGCATTCTCGGAACGCCCTGGCCTCAGAATGCAGCCTCTGTAGTCCATGGTAACCTGCGGAGAGGGGGCGGGGCTGAGGGAGGTTGGAACACTGCCCTCACTGAGCGAGTGGGTGTGGCCATCTCTGCTGTGACTGAACAAAGGGCAGGGGAGCAGGGGGCCCAGGGCAGGGCCCTCAGAGCCCGGCAGGCCCAGTGGAGTGTCACAAGCTTTTAGGCCCAGGCCAAAGGGCGCCTTCTTTGTCTGCACAGCTGCCCAAACTCTCTTCTTTCCACTCAGGCCGCCCTCTTACTTGAAGTGTGTGTGGAATGTGTCCGTGCAGTATACAGCGCTGCACAGCTAAGCATAGGTCTGGGCATCGTAGCTTCCTGCCAGGTGACCGAAGTTCGCAGGCAGATGGGTCCCTGGGTCACACGCGGAGAGGCTCCTGCCCGGGCCACAGGCCGCCCACTGCCCCTGCCCCAGATCGGGGGCCGCAAAGCAGCCCTGTCTGAGTCCCCTGCCTCTAGAGGGAGTATTGGACCAACACTTGTAGAAAACGGGGTCCTTGCGGGCCACTCATTGGAGGGACACAAATACATCTTTGCCGACTCTCTGCTGAAACTTACGAGCGTTCACACCTAAGCCTCTTACAAGGTCAGCTGTTTAGCTAAACATGAGCTCATGATCTAAATTTACACAATATTGAAGAAAGCAGCTACAAGGGGAGACAATCAGCCAAAACCATCAATACCAGGATTAGATTCCCAAGGCCATCCATCAGATGTAGGAATAATCGGGTGCAAGGCAGAAAATATACATAAAACTGGAACTGAAACAAGGCACAAGGATGTTTTCAAAGACTGGTAGGATCTCTAAAACATTTTTCAAGGACATGTCATTGATAAAGCTAAATACTCCAAGGTTGTGTAATACAACAGATTAATCATTGAGAAGAGTGAAATTATGCTGTTTTGAAAACTATGGCAGGTCAGATTTTCTGCCTAATTATAGAAGAAGATTTCTCTAAAAAATACACATTATTTCAAAGACTTATTGGCTGTGAAATAAGTTAAGGGTATTTCAAATGGCTTGTCTGCAAAGAAAGGTGAGATGTAGGGAATCACAGAAAGTCGAGGTGAAAATAGGTCAATATATACATTGCTGTATGGTGAACTAAGCCTTAGGCCAGCAACAATGGAGAGGACCTGACCCTTAGACACGTACAAGTAAGCTGGAATCTTCAAGAGTTCAAATCTTTATAAGTAAAAAGATTTATTAAAATGAATAACCAAGTGTTTTAATTGACATCAGAAGATGAAAACAATAAACCCTGAGAACATAGAGAAAAGATAAATAAAGATATGAGCAGAACTTAATACAACAGAAAACGTATAAAATTCAGGTGATTTAGTAAGTCCAAAGAATCTTCTTTGAAAAGATTTAAAAGACACACTTTGATTAAGGAAAACCAAAACATAAGTAAAGAATATACAGAAAGAGTCAGGACAATATTAGAGCAGAGAATATATGAAATGCCAGTAAATTTGAACATTTCTGTCAAGTGGACCATTTCCTAGCTCCTAAAGTTTACCAACACTGACACAAGAGGAAATCATTTAAGGTCATCATGTCTGCCCTTGGCATTCTCGGAACGCCCTGGCCTCAGAATGCAGCCTCTGTAGTCCATGGTAACCTGCGGAGAGGGGGCGGGGCTGAGGGAGGTTGGAACACTGCCCTCACTGAGGGAGTGTGTGTGGCCATCTCTGCTGTGAGTGAACAAAGGGCAGGGGAGCAGGGGGCCCAGGGCAGGGCCCTCAGAGCCCGGCAGACCCAGTGGAGTGTCACAAGCTTTTAGGACCAGGCCAAAGGGCGCCTTCTTTGTCTGCACAGCTGCCCAAACTCTCACCTTTCCACTCAGGCCGCCCTCTTACTTGAAGTGTGTGTGGAACGTGTCCGCGCAGTACACCGCGCTGCACAGCTAAGCATAGGTCTGGGCATCGTAGCTTCCTGCCAGGTGATCGAAGTTCGCAGGCAGATGGGTCCCTGGGACACACGCGGAGGGGCTCCTGCCCGGGTCACAGGCCGCCCACTGCCCATGCCCCAGATTGGGGGCCGCAAAGCAGCCCTGTCTGAGTCCCCTGCCTCTAGAGGGAGTATTGGACCAACTCTTGTAGAAAACGGGGTCCTTGCGGGCCACTCATTGGAGGGACACAAATAAATCTTTGCCGACTTTCTGCTGAAACTTACGAGCGTTCACACCTAAGCCTCTTACAAGGTCAGCTGTTTAGCTAAACATGAGCTCATGATCTAAATTTACACAAAAATGAAGAAAGCAGCTACAAGGGGAGACAATCAGCCAAAACCATCAATACCAGAATTAGATTCCCAAGGCCATCCATCAGATGTAGGAATAATCGGGTGCAAGGCAGAAAATATACATAAAACTGGAACTGAAACAAGGCACAAGGATGTTTTCAAAGACTGGTAGGATCTCTAAAACATTTTTCAAGGACATGTCATTGATAAAGCTAAATACTCCAAGGTTGTGTAATACAACAAATTAATCATTGAGAAGAGTGAAATTATGCTGTTTTGAAAACTATGGCAGGTCAGATTTTCTGCCTAATTATATAAGAAGATTTCTCTAAAAAATACACATTATTTCAAAGACTTATTGGATGTGAAATAAGTTAAGGGTATTTCAAATGGCTTGTCTGCAAAGAAAGGTGAGATGTAGGGAATCACAAAAAGTCGAGGGGAAAATAGGTCAATATATACATTGCTGTATGGTGAACTAAGCCTTAGGCCAGCAACAATGGAGAGGACCTGACCCTTAGACACGTACAAGTAAGCTGGAATCTTCAAAAGTTCAAATCTTTATAAGTAAAACGATTTATTAAAATGAATAACCAAGTGTTTTAATTGACATCAGAAGATGAAAACAATAAACCCTGAGAACATAGAAAAAAGATAAATAGGGCCTCCCTGGTGGCGCAAGTGGTTGAGAGTCCGCCTGCCGATGCAGGGTATACGGGTTCGTGCCCCGGTCTGGGAGGATCCCATATGCCGCGGAGCAGCTGGGCCCTTGAGCCATGACCGCTGGGCCTGCGCATCCGGAGCCTGTGCTCCGCAACGGGCGGGGCCGCAACAGTGAGAGGCCCGCATACCACAAAAAGAAAAAAAAAAAAAAAAAAAAGATAAAGATATAAGCAGAACTTAATACAACAGAAAACGTATAAAATTCAGGTGATTTAGTAAGTCCAAAGAATCTTCTTTGAAAAGAATTAAAAGACACACTTTGATTAAGGAAAACCAAAACATAAGTAAAGAATATACAGAAAGAGTCAGGACAATGTTAGAGCAGAGAATATATGAAATGCCAGTAAATTTGAACATTTCTGTCAAGTGGACCATTTCCTAGCTCCTAAAGTTTACCAACACTGACACAAGAGGAAATCATTTAAGGTCATCATGTCTGACCTTGGCATTCTCGGAACGTCCTGGCCTCAGAATGCAGCCTCTGTAGTCCATGGTTACGTGCGGAGAGGGGGCGGGGCTGAGGGAGGTTGGAACACTGCCCTCACTGAGGGAGTGGGTGTGGCCATCTCTGCTGTGACTGAACAAAGGGCAGGGGAGCAGGGGGCCCAGGGCAGGGCCCTCAGAGCCCGGCAGGCCCAGTGGAGTGTCACAAGCTTTTAGGCCCAGGCCAAAGGGCGCCTTCTTTGTCTGCACAGCTGCCCAAACTCTCACCTTTCCACTCAGGCCGCCCTCTTACTTGAAGTGTGTGTGGAACGTGTTCGTGCAGTATACCGCGCTGCACAGCTAAGCATAGGTCTGGGCATCGTAGCTTCCTGCCAGGTGACCGAAGTTCGCAGGCAGATGGGTCCCTGGGACACACGTGGAGAGGCTCCTGCCTGGGCCACAGGCCGCCCACTGCCCCTGCCCCAGATCGGGGGCCGCAAAGCAGCCCTGTCTGAGTCCCCTGCCTCTAGAGGGAGTATTGGACCAACACTTGTAGAAAACGGGGTCCATGCGGGCCACTCATTGGAGGGACACAAATAAATCTTTGCCGACTCTCTGCTGAAACTTACGAGCGTTCACAACTAAGCCTCTTACAAGGTCAGCTGTTTAGCTAAACATGAGCTCATGATCTAAATTTACACAATATTGAAGAAAGCAGCTACAAGGGGAGACAATCAGCCAAAACCATCAATACCAGAATTAGATTCCCAAGGCCATCCATCAGATGAAGGAATAATCGGGTGCAAGGCAGAAAATATACATAAAACTGGAACTGAAACAAGGCACAAGGGTGTTTTCAAAGACTGGTAGGATCTCTAAAACATTTTTCAAGGACATGTCATTGATAAAGCTAAATACTCCAAGGTTGTGTAATACAACAGTTTAATCATTGAGAAGAGTGAAATTATGCTGTTTTGAAAACTATGGCAGGTCAGATTTTCTGCCTAATTATATAAGAAGATTTCTCTAAAAAATACACATTATTTCAAAGCCTTATTGGCTGTGAAATAAGTTAAGGGTATTTCAAATGGCTTGTCTGCAAAGAAAGGTGAGATGTAGGGGATCACAGAAAGTCGAGGGGAAAATAGGTCAATATATACATTGCTAGATGGTGAACTAAGCCTTAGGCCGGCAACAATGGAGAGGACCTGACCCTTAGAAACGTACAAGTAAGCTGGAATCTTCAAAAGTTCAAATCTTTATAAGTAAAAAGATTTATTAAAATGAATAACAAAGTGTTTTAATTGACATCAGAAGATGAAAAGAATAAACCCTGAGAACATAGAAAAAAGTTAAATAGAGATATGAGCAGAACTTAATACAACAGAAAACGTATAAAATTCAGGTGATTTAGTAAGTCCAAAGATTCTTCTTGGAAAAGATTGAAAAGACACACTTTGATTAAGGAAAACAAAAACATAAGTAAAGAATATACAGAAAGAGTCAGGACAATGTTAGAGCAGAGAATATATGAAATGCCAGTAAATTTGAACATTTCTGTCAAGTGGACCATTTCCTAGCTCCTAAAGTTTACCAACACTGAGACAAGAGGAAATCATTTAAGGTCATCATGTCTGACCTTGGCATTCTCGGAACGCCCTGGCCTCAGAATGCAGCCTCTGTAGTCCATGGTAACCTGCGGAGAGGGGGCGGGGCTGAGGGAGGTTGGAACACTGCCCTCACTGAGGGAGTGGGTGTGGCCATCTCTGCTGTGACTGAACAAAGGGCAGGGGAGCAGGGGGCCCAGGGCAGGGCCCTCAGAGCCCGGCTGGCCCAGTGCCGTGTCACAAGCATTTAGGCCCAGGCCAAAGGGCGCTTTCTTTGTCTGCACAGCTGCCCAAACTCTCACCTTTCCACTCAGGCCGCCCTCTTACTTGAAGTGTGTGTGGAACCTGTCTGCGCAGTACACCTCGCTGCACAGCTAACCATAGGTCTGGGTATCGTAGCTTCCTGCCAGGTGACCGAGGCTCGCAGGCAGATGGGTCCCTGGGACACACGCGGAGAGGCTCCTGCCCGGGCCACAAGCCGCCCACTTCCCCTGCCCCAGATCGGGGGCCGCAAAGCAGCCCTGTCTGAGTCCCCTGCCTCTAGAGGGAGTATTGGACCAACACTTGTAGAAAACGGGGTCCTTGCGGGCCACTCATTGGAGGGACACAAATAAATCTTTGCTGACTTTCTGCTGAAACTTATGAGCGTTCACACCTAAGCCTCTTACAAGGTCAGCTGTTTAGCTAATCATAAGCTCATGATCTAAATATGAAGAATAATGAAGAAAGCAGCTACAAGGGGAGACAATCAGCCAAAACAATCAATACCAGAATTAGATTCCCAAGGCCATCCATCAGATGTAGGAATAATCGGGTGCAAGGCAGAAAATATACATAAAACTGGAACTAAAACAAGGCACGAGGATGTTTTCAAAGACTGGTAGGAACTCTAAAACATTTTTCAAGGACATGTCATTGATAAAGCTAAATACTCAAAGGTTGTGTAATACAACAGATTAAGCATTGAGAAGAGTGAAATTATGCTGTTTTGAAAACTATGGCAGGTCAGATTTTCTGCCTAATTATATAAGAAGATTTCTCTAAAAAATACACATTATTTCAAAGACTTATTGGCTCTGAAATAAGTTAAGGGTATTTCAAATGGCTTGTCTGCAAAGAAAGGTGAGATGTAGGGAATCACAGAAAGTCGAGTGGAAAATAGGTCAATATATACATTGCTGTATGGTGAACTAAGCCTTAGGCCAACAACAATGGAGAGGACCTGACCCTTAGACACGTACAAGTAAGCTGGAATCTTCAAAAGTTCAAATCTTTATAAGTAAAAAGATTTATTAAAATGAATAACCAAGTGTTTTAATTGACATCAGAAGATGAAAACAATAAACCCTGAGAACATAGAGAAAAGATAAATAAAGATATGAGCAGAACTTAATACAACAGAAAACGTATAAAATTCAGGTGATTTAGTAAGTCCAAAGAATCTTCTTTGAAAAGATTTAAAAAGACACACTTTGATTAAGGAAAACCAAAACATAAGTAAAGAATATACAGAAAGAGTCAGGACAATGTTAGAGCAGAGAATATATGAAATGCCAGTAAATTTGAACATTTCTGTAAATTGGACCATTTCCTAGCTCCTAAAGTTTACCAACACTGACACAAGAGGAAATCATTTAAGGTCATCATGTCTGCCCTTGGCATTCTCGGAACGCCCTGGCCTCAGAATGCAGCCTCTGTAGTCCATGGTAACCTGCGGAGAGGGGGCGGGGCTGAGGGAGGTTGGAACACTGCCCTCACTGAGGGAGTGGGTGTGGCCATCTCTGCTGTGACTGAACAAAGGGCAGGGGAGCAGGGGGCCCAGGGCAGGGCCCTCAGAGCCCGGCAGGCCCAGTGGAGTGTCACAAGCTTTTAGGCCCAGGCCAAAGGGCGCCTTCTTTGTCTGCACAGCTGCCCAAACTCTCTTCTTTCCACTCAGGCCGCCCTCTTACTTGAAGTGTGTGTGGAATGTGTCCGTGCAGTATACAGCGCTGCACAGCTAAGCATAGGTCTGGGCATCGTAGCTTCCTGCCAGGTGACCGAAGTTCGCAGGCAGATGGGTCCCTGGGACACACGCGGAGAGGCTCCTGCCCTGGCCACAGGCTGCCCACTGCCCCTGCCCCAGATCGGGGGCCGCAAAGCAGCCCTGTCTGAATCCCCTGCCTCTAGAGGTAGTATTGGACCAACACTTGTAGAAAACGGGGTCCTTGTGGGCCAGTCATTGGAGGGACACAAATAAATCTTTGCCGATATTCTGCTGAAACTTACGAGCGTTCACACCTAAGCCTCTTACAAGGTCAGCTGTTTAGCTACACATGAGCTCATGATCTAAATTTACACAATAATGAAGAAAGCAGCTACAAGGGGAGACAATCAGCCAAAACCATCAATACCAGAATTAGATTCCCAAGGCCATCCATCAGATGTAGGAATAATCGGGTGCAAGGCAGAAAATATACATAAAACTGGAACTGAAACAAGGCACAAGGATGTTTTCAAAGACTGGTAGGATCTCTAAAACATTTTTCAAGGACATGTCTTTGATAAAGCTAAAAATCCAAGGTTGTGTAATACAACAGATTAATCATTGAGAAGAGTGAAATTATGCTGTTTTGAAAACTATGGCAGGTCAGATTTTCTGCCTAATTATATAAGAAGATTTCTCTAAAAAATACACATTATTTCAAAGACTTATTGGCTGTGAAATAAGTTAAGGGTATTTCAAATGGCTTGTCTGCAAAGAAAGGTGAGATGTAGGGAATCAGAGAAAGTCGAGGGGAAAATAGGTCAATATATACATTGCTGTATGGTGAACTAAGCCTTAGGCCAGCAACAATGTAGAGGACCTGACCCTTAGACACGTACAAGTAAGCTGGAATCTTCAAAAGTTCAAATATTTAGAAGTAAAAAGATTTATTAAAATGAATAACCAAGTGTTTTAATTGACATCAGAAGATGAAAACAATAAACCCTGAGAACATAGAGAAAAGATAAATAAAGATATGAGCAGAACTTAATACAACAGAAAACGTATAAAATTCAGGTGATTTAGTAAGTCCAAAGAATCTTCTTTGAAAAGATTTAAAAGACACACTTTGATTAAGGAAAACCAAAACATAAGTAAAGAATATACAGAAAGAGTCAGGATAATGTTAGAGCAGAGAATATATGAAATGCCAATAAATTTGAACATTTCTGTCAAGTGGACCATTTCCTAGCTCCTAAAGTTTACCAACACTGACACAAGAGGAAATCATTTAAGGTCATCATGTCTGCCCTTGGCATTCTCGGAACGTCCTGGCCTCAGAATGCAGCCTCTGTAGTCCATGGTAAACTGCGGAGAGGGGGCGGGGCTGAGGGAGGTTGGAACACTGCCCTCACTGAGGGAGTGGGTGTGGCCATCTCTGCTGTGACTGAACAAAGGGCAGGGGAGCAGGGGGCCCAGGGCAGGGCCCTCAGAGCCCGGCAGGCCCAGTGGAGTGTCACAAGCTTTTAGGCCCAGGCCAAAGGGCGCCTTCTTTGTCTGCACAGCTGCCCAAACTCTCTTCTTTCCACTCAGGCCGCCCTCTTACTTGAAGTGTGTGTGGAATGTGTCCGTGCAGTATACAGCGCTGCACAGCTAAGCATAGGTCTGGGCATCGTAGCTTCCTGCCAGGTGACCGAAGTTCGCAGGCAGATGGGTCCCTGGGTCACACGCGGAGAGGCTCCTGCCCGGGCCACAGGCCGCCCACTGCCCCTGCCCCAGATCGGGGGCCGCAAAGCAGCCCTGTCTGAGTCCCCTGCCTCTAGAGGGAGTATTGGACCAACACTTGTAGAAAACGGGGTCCTTGCGGGCCACTCATTGGAGGGACACAAATAAATCTTTGCCGACTTTCTGCTGAAACTTACGAGCGTTCACACCTAAGCCTCTTACAAGGTCAGCTGTTTAGCTAAACATGAGCTCATGATCTAAATTTACACAATATTGAAGAAAGCAGCTACAAGGGGAGACAATCAGCCAAAACCATCAATACCAGAATTAGATTCCCAAGGCCATCCATCAGATGAAGGAATAATCGGGTGCAAGGCAGAAAATATACATAAAACTGGAACTGAAACAAGGCACAAGGATGTTTTCAAAGACTGGTAGGATCTCTAAAACATTTTTCAAGGACATGTCATTGATAAAGCTAAATACTCCAAGGTTGTGTAATACAACAGATTAATCATTGAGAAGAGTGAAATTATGCTGTTTTGAAAACTATGGCAGGTCAGATTTTCTGCCTAATTATATAAGAAGATTTCTCTAAACAATACACATTATTTCAAAGACTTATTGGCTGTGAAATAAGTTAAGGGTATTTCAAATGGCTTGTCTGCAAAGAAAGGTGAGATATAGGGAATCACAGAAAGTCGAGGGGAAAATAGGTCAATATATACATTGCTGTATGGTGAACTAAGCCTTAGGCCAGCAACAATGGAGAGGACCTGACCCTTAGACACGTACAAGTAAGCAGGAATCTTCAAAAGTTCAAATCTTTATAAGTAAAACGATTTATTAAAATGAATAACCAAGTGTTTTAATTGACATCAGAAGATGAAAACAATAAACCCTGAGAACATAGAAAAAAGATAAATAGGCCCTCCCTGGTGGCGCAAGTGGTTGAGAGTCCGCCTGCCGATGCAGGGGATACGGGTTCGTGCCCTGGTCTGGGAGGATCCCATATGCCGCGGAGCGGCTGGGCCCGTGAGCCATGACCGCTGGGCCTGCGCATCCGGAGCCTGTGCTCCACAACGGGGGAGGCCGCAACAGTGAGAGGCCCGCATACCGCAAAAAGAAAAAAAAAAAAAAAAAAGATAAAGATATGAGCAGAACTTAATACAACAGAAAACGTATAAAATTCAGGTGATATAGTAAGTCCAAAGAATCTTCTTTGAAAAGAATTAAAAGACACACTTTGATTAAGGAAAACCAAAACATAAGTAAAGAATATACAGAAAGAGTCAGGACAATGTTAGAGCAGAGAATATATGAAATGCCAGTAAATTTGAACATTTCTGTCAAGTGGACCATTTCCTAGCTCCTAAAGTTTACCAACACTGACAGAAGAGGAAATCATTTAAGGTCATCATGTTTGCCCTTGGCATTCTCGGAACGCCCTGGCCTCAGAATGCAGCCTCTGTAGTCCATGGTAACGTGCGGAGAGGGGGCGGGGCTGAGGGAGTTTGGAACACTGCCCTCACTGAGGGAGTGGGTGTGGCCATCTCTGCTGTGACTGAACAAAGGGCAGGGGAGCAGGGGGACCAGGGCAGGGCCCTCAGAGCCCGGCAGGCCCAGTGGAGTGTCACAAGCTTTTAGGCCCAGGCCAAAGGGCGCCTTCTTTGTCTGCACAGCTGCCCAAACTCTCACCTTTCCACTCAGGCCGCCCTCTTACTTGAAGTGTGTGTGGAACGTGCCCGCGCAGTATACCGCGCTGCACAGCTAAGCATAGGTCTGGGCATCGTAGCTTCCTGCCAGGTGACCGAAGTTCGCAGGCAGATGGGTCCCTGGGAAACACGCGGAGAGTCTCCTGCCCGGGTCACAGGCCGCCCACTGCCCCTGCCCCAGATCGGGGGCCGCAAAGCAGCCCTGTCTGAGTCCCCTGCCTCTAGAGGGAGTATTGGACCAACACTTGTAGAAAACGGGGTCCTTGCGGGCCACTCATTGGAGGGACACAAATACATCTTTGCCGACTCTCTGCTGAAACTTACGAGCGTTCACACCTAAGCCTCTTACAAGGTCAGCTGTTTAGCTAAACATGAGCTCATGATCTAAATTTACACAATATTGAAGAAAGCAGCTACAAGGGGAGACAATCAGCCAAAACCATCAATACCAGGATTAGATTCCCAAGGCCATCCATCAGATGTAGGAATAATCGGGTGCAAGGCAGAAAATATACATAAAACTGGAACTGAAACAAGGCACAAGGATGTTTTCAAAGACTGGTAGAACCTCGAAAACATTTTTCAAGGACATGTCATTGATAAAGCTAAATACTCCAAGGTTGTGTAATACAACAGATTAATCATTGAGAAGAGTGAAATTATGCTGTTTTGAAAACTATGGCAGGTCAGATTTTCTGCCTAATTATAGAAGAAGATTTCTCTAAAAAATACACATTATTTCAAAGACTTATTGGCTGTGAAATAAGTTAAGGGTATTTCAAATGGCTTGTCTGCAAAGAAAGGTGAGATGTAGGGAATCACAGAAAGTCGAGGGGAAAATAGGTCAATATATACATTGCTGTATGGTGAACTAAGCCTTAGGCCAGCAACAATGGAGAGGACCTGACCCTTACACACGTACAAGTAAGCTGGAATCTTCAAAAGTTCAAATCTTTATAATTAAAAATATTTATTAAAATGAATAACCAAGTGTTTTAATTGACATCAGAAGATGAAAACAATAAACCCTGAGAACATAGAGAAAAGATAAATAAAGATATGAGCAGAACTTAATACAACAGAAAACGTATAAAATTCAGGTGATTTAGTAAGTCCAAAGAATCTTCTTTGAAAAGATTTAAAAGATACACTTTGATTAAGGAAAACAAAAACATAAGTAAAGAATATACAGAAAGAGACAGGACAATGTTAGAGCAGAGAATATATGAAATGCCAGTAAATTTGAACATTTCTGTCAAGTGGACCATTTCCTAGCTCCTAAAGTTTACCAACACTGACACAAGAGGAAATCATTTAAGGTCATCATGTCTGCCCTGGGCATTCTCGGAACGCCCTGGCCTCAGAATGCAGCCTCTGTAGTCCATGGTAACCTGCGGAGAGGGGGCGGGGCTGAGGGAGGTTGGAACACTGCCCTCACTGAGGGAGTGGGTGTGGCCATCTCTGCTGTGACTGAACAAAGGGCAGGGGAGCAGGGGGCCCAGGGCAGGGCCCTCAGAGCCCCGCAGGCCCAGTGGATTGTCACAAGCTTTTAGGCCCAGGCGAAAGGGCGCCTTCTTTGTCTGCACAGCTGCCCAAACTCTCTTCTTTCCACTCAGGCCGCCCTCTTACTTGAAGTGTGTGTGGAATGTGTCCGAGCAGTATACAGCGCTGCACAGCTAAGCATAGGTCTGGGCATCGTAGCTTCCTGCCAGGTGACCGAAGTTCGCAGGCAGATGGGTCCCTGGGTCACACGCGGAGAGGCTCCTGCCCGGGCCACAGGCCGCCCACTGCCCCTGCCCCAGATCGGGGGCCGCAAAGCAGCCCTGTCTGAGTCCCCTGCCTCTAGAGGGAGTATTGGACCAACACTTGTAGAAAACGGGGTCCTTGTGGGCCAGTCATTGGAGGGACACAAATAAATCTTTGCCGATATTCTGCTGAAACTTACGAGCGTTCACACCTAAGCCTCTTACAAGGTCAGCTGTTTAGCTACACATGAGCTCATGATCTAAATTTACACAATAATGAAGAAAGCAGCTACAAGGGGAGACAATCAGCCAAAACCATCAATACCAGAATTAGATTCCCAAGGCCATCCATCAGATGTAGGAATAATCGGGTGCAAGGCAGAAAATATACATAAAACTGGAACTGAAACAAGGCACAAGGATGTTTTCAAAGACTGGTAGGATCTCTAAAACATTTTTCAAGGACATGTCTTTGATAAAGCTAAAAATCCAAGGTTGTGTAATACAACAGATTAATCATTGAGAAGAGTGAAATTATGCTGTTTTGAAAACTATGGCAGGTCAGATTTTCTGCCTAATTATATAAGAAGATTTCTCTAAAAAATACACATTATTTCAAAGACTTATTGGCTGTGAAATAAGTTAAGGGTATTTCAAATGGCTTGTCTGCAAAGAAAGGTGAGATGTAGGGAATCACAAAAAGTCGAGGGGAAAATAGGTCAATATATACATTGCTGTATGGTGAACTAAGCCTTAGGCCAGCAACAATGTAGAGGACCTGACCCTTAGACACGTACAAGTAAGCTGGAATCTTCAAAAGTTCAAATATTTAGAAGTAAAAAGATTTATTAAAATGAATAACCAAGTGTTTTAATTGACATCAGAAGATGAAAACAATAAACCCTGAGAACATAGAGAAAAGATAAATAAAGATATGAGCAGAACTTAATACAACAGAAAACGTATAAAATTCAGGTGATTTAGTAAGTCCAAAGAATCTTCTTTGAAAAGATTTAAAAGACACACTTTGATTAAGGAAAACCAAAACATAAGTAAAGAATATACAGAAAGAGACAGGACAATGTTAGAGCAGAGAATATATGAAATGCCAGTAAATTTGAACATTTCTGTCAAGTGGACCATTTCCTAGCTCCTAAAGTTTACCAACACTGACACAAGAGGAAATCATTTAAGGTCATCATGTCTGCCCTGGGCATTCTCGGAACGCCCTGGCCTCAGAATGCAGCCTCTGTAGTCCATGGTAACCTGCGGAGAGGGGGCGGGGCTGAGGGAGGTTGGAACACTGCCCTCACTGAGGGAGTGGGTGTGGCCATCTCTGCTGTGACTGAACAAAGGGCAGGGGAGCAGGGGGCCCAGGGCAGGGCCCTCAGAGCCCCGCAGGCCCAGTGGATTGTCACAAGCTTTTAGGCCCAGGCGAAAGGGCGCCTTCTTTGTCTGCACAGCTGCCCAAACTCTCTTCTTTCCACTCAGGCCGCCCTCTTACTTGAAGTGTGTGTGGAATGTGTCCGAGCAGTATACAGTGCTGCACAGCTAAGCATAGTTCTGGGCATCGTAGCTTCCTGCCAGGTGACCGAAGTTCGCAGGCAGATGGGTCCCTGGGACACACGCGGAGAGGCTCCTGCCCGGGCCACAGGCCGCCCACTGCCCCTGCCCCAGATCGGGGGCCGCAAAGCAGCCCTGTCTGAGTCCCCTGCCTCTAGAGGGAGTATTGGACAAACACTTGTAGAAAACGGGGTCCTTGGGGGCCACTCATTGGAGGGACACAAATAAATCTTTGCCGACTTTCTGCTGAAACTTACGAGCGTTCACACCTAAGCCTCTTACAAGGTCAGCTGTTTAGCTAAACATGAGCTCATGATCTAAATTTACACAATAATGAAGAAAGCAGCTACAAGGGGAGACAATCAGCCAAAACCATCAATACCAGAATTAGATTCCCAAGGCCATCCATCAGATGTAGGAATAATCGGGGGCAAGGCAGAAAATATACATAAAACTGGAAATGAAACAAGGCACAAGGATGTTTTCAAAGACTGGTAGGATCTCTAAAACATTTTTCAAGGACATGTCATTGATAAAGCTAAAAATCCAAGGTTGTGTAATACAACAGATTAATCATTGAGAAGAGTGAAATTATGCTGTTTTGAAAACTATGGCAGGTCAGATTTTCTGACTAATTGTATAAGAAGATTTCTCTAAAAAATACACATTATTTCAAAGACTTATTGGCTGAGAAATAAGTTAAGGGTATTTCAAATGGCTTGTCTGCAAAGAAAGGTGAGATGTAGGGAATCACAAAAAGTCGAGGGGAAAATAGGTCAATATATACATTGCTGTATGGTGAACTAAGCCTTAGGCCAGCAACAATGGAGAGGACCTGACCCTTAGACACGTACAAGTAAGCTGGAATCTTCAAAATTTCAAATCTTTATAAGTAAAAAGATTTATTAAAATGAATAACCAAGTGTTTTAATTGACATCAGAAGATGAAAACAATAAACCCTGAGAACATAGAGAAAAGATAAATAAAGATATGAGC
This sequence comes from Mesoplodon mirus, assembly GCF_964341445.2. Classification (NCBI taxonomy): domain Eukaryota; kingdom Metazoa; phylum Chordata; class Mammalia; order Artiodactyla; family Ziphiidae; genus Mesoplodon; species Mesoplodon mirus. Next base: position 117,036,145 of record NC_138976.1, on the reverse strand, counting down.
AGAACTTAATACAGCAGAAAACGTATAAAATTCAGGTGATTTAGTAAGTCCAAAGAATCTTCTTTGAAAAGATTTAAAATACACACTTTGATTAAGGAAAACCAAAACATAAGTAAAGAATATACAGAAAGAGTCAGGACAATGTTAGAGCAGAGAATATATGAAATGCCAGTAAATTTGAACATTTCTGTCATGTGGACCATTTCCTAGCTCCTAAAGTTTACCAACACTGACACAAGAGGAAATCATTTAAGGTCATCATGTCTGCCCTTGACATTCTCGGAACGCCCTGGCCTCAGAATGCAGCCTCTGTAGTCCATGGTAACCTGCGGAGAGGGGGCGGGGCTGAGGGAGGTTGGAACACTGCCCTCACTGAGGGAGTGGGTGTGGCCATCTCTGCTGTGACTGAACAAAGGGCAGGGGAGCAGGGGGCCCAGGGCAGGGCCCTCAGAGCCCGGCAGGCCCAGTGGAGTGTCACAAGCTTTTAGGCCCAGGCCAAAGGGCGCCTTCTTTGTCTGCACAGCTGCCCAAACTCTCACCTTTCCACTCAGGCCGCCCTCTTACTTGAAGTGTGTGTGGAACGTGTCCGTGCAGTATACCGCGCTGCACAGCTAAGCATAGGTCTGGGCATCGTAGCTTCCTGCCAGGTGACCGAAGTTCGCAGGCAGATGGGTCCCTGGGACACACGTGGAGAGGCTCCTGCCTGGGCCACAGGCCGCCCACTGCCCCTGCCCCAGATCGGGGGCCGCAAAGCAGCCCTGTCTGAGTCCCCTGCCTCTAGAGGGAGTATTGGACCAACACTTGTAGAAAACGGGGTCCTTGCGGGCCACTCATTGGAGGGACACAAATAAATCTTTGCCGACTCTCTGCTGAAACTTACGAGCGTTCACAACTAAGCCTCTTACAAGGTCAGCTGTTTAGCTAAACATGAGCTCATGATCTAAATTTACACAATATTGAAGAAAGCAGCTACAAGGGGAGACAATCAGCCAAAACCATCAATACCAGAATTAGATTCCCAAGGCCATCCATCAGATGAAGGAATAATCGGGTGCAAGGCAGAAAATATACATAAAACTGGAACTGAAACAAGGCACAAGGGTGTTTTCAAAGACTGGTAGGATCTCTAAAACATTTTTCAAGGACATGTCATTGATAAAGCTAAATACTCCAAGGTTGTGTAATACAACAGATTAATCATTGAGAAGAGTGAAATTATGCTGTTTTGAAAACTACGGCAGGTCAGATTTTCTGCCTAATTATATAAGAAGATTTCTCTAAAAAATACACATTATTTCAAAGCCTTATTGGCTGTGAAATAAGTTAAGGGTATTTCAAATGGCTTGTCTGCAAAGAAAGGTGAGATGTAGGGGATCACAGAAAGTCGAGGGGAAAATAGGTCAATATATACATTGCTAGATGGTGAACTAAGCCTTAGGCCGGCAACAATGGAGAGGACCTGACCCTTAGAAACGTACAAGTAAGCTGGAATCTTCAAAAGTTCAAATCTTTATAAGTAAAAAGATTTATTAAAATGAATAACAAAGTGTTTTAATTGACATCAGAAGATGAAAAGAATAAACCCTGAGAACATAGAGAAAAGTTAAATAGAGATATGAGCAGAACTTAATACAACAGAAAACGTATAAAATTCAGGTGATTTAGTAAGTCCAAAGATTCTTCTTGGAAAAGATTGAAAAGACACACTTTGATTAAGGAAAACAAAAACATAAGTAAAGAATATACAGAAAGAGTCAGGACAATGTTAGAGCAGAGAATATATGAAATGCCAGTAAATTTGAACATTTCTGTCAAGTGGACCATTTCCTAGCTCCTAAAGTTTACCAACACTGAGACAAGAGGAAATCATTTAAGGTCATCATGTCTGACCTTGGCATTCTCGGAACGCCCTGGCCTCAGAATGCAGCCTCTGTAGTCCATGGTAACCTGCGGAGAGGGGGCGGGGCTGAGGGAGGTTGGAACACTGCCCTCACTGAGGGAGTGGGTGTGGCCATCTCTGCTGTGACTGAACAAAGGGCAGGGGAGCAGGGGGCCCAGGGCAGGGCCCTCAGAGCCCGGCTGGCCCAGTGCCGTGTCACAAGCATTTAGGCCCAGGCCAAAGGGCGCTTTCTTTGTCTGCACAGCTGCCCAAACTCTCACCTTTCCACTCAGGCCGCCCTCTTACTTGAAGTGTGTGTGGAACCTGTCTGCGCAGTACACCTCGCTGCACAGCTAACCATAGGTCTGGGTATCGTAGCTTCCTGCCAGGTGACCGAGGCTCGCAGGCAGATGGGTCCCTGGGACACACGCGGAGAGGCTCCTGCCCGGGCCACAAGCCGCCCACTTCCCCTGCCCCAGATCGGGGGCCGCAAAGCAGCCCTGTCTGAGTCCCCTGCCTCTAGAGGGAGTATTGGACCATCACTTGTAGAAAACGGGGTCCTTGCGGGCCACTCATTGGAGGGACACAAATAAATCTTTGCTGACTTTCTGCTGAAACTTATGAGCGTTCACACCTAAGCCTCTTACAAGGTCAGCTGTTTAGCTAATCATGAGCTCATGATCTAAATATGAAGAATAATGAAGAAAGCAGCTACAAGGGGAGACAATCAGCCAAAACAATCAATACCAGAATTAGATTCCCAAGGCCATCCATCAGATGTAGGAATAATCGGGTGCAAGGCAGAAAATATACATAAAACTGGAACTAAAACAAGGCACGAGGATGTTTTCAAAGACTGGTAGGAACTCTAAAACATTTTTCAAGGACATGTCATTGATAAAGCTAAATACTCAAAGGTTGTGTAATACAACAGATTAAGCATTGAGAAGAGTGAAATTATGCTGTTTTGAAAACTATGGCAGGTCAGATTTTCTGCCTAATTATATAAGAAGATTTCTCTAAAAAATACACATTATTTCAAAGACTTCTTGGCTGTGAAATAAGTTAAGGGTATTTCAAATGGCTTGTCTGCAAAGAAAGGTGAGATGTAGGGAATCACAGAAAGTCGAGTGGAAAATAGGTCAATATATACATTGCTGTATGGTGAACTAAGCCTTAGGCCAACAACAATGGAGAGGACCTGACCCTTAGACACGTACAAGTAAGCTGGAATCTTCAAAAGTTCAAATCTTTATAAGTAAAAAGATTTATTAAAATGAATAACCAAGTGTTTTAATTGACATCAGAAGATGAAAACAATAAACCCTGAGAACATAGAGAAAAGATAAATAAAGATATGAGCAGAACTTAATACAACAGAAAACGTATAAAATTCAGGTGATTTAGTAAGTCCAAAGAATCTTCTTTGAAAAGATTTAAAAAGACACACTTTGATTAAGGAAAACCAAAACATAAGTAAAGAATATACAGAAAGAGTCAGGACAATGTTAGAGCAGAGAATATATGAAATGCCAGTAAATTTGAACATTTCTGTAAATTGGACCATTTCCTAGCTCCTAAAGTTTACCAACACTGACACAAGAGGAAATCATTTAAGGTCATCATGTCTGCCCTTGGCATTCTCGGAACGCCCTGGCCTCAGAATGCAGCCTCTGTAGTCCATGGTAACCTGCGGAGAGGGGGCGGGGCTGAGGGAGGTTGGAACACTGCCCTCACTGAGCGAGTGGGTGTGGCCATCTCTGCTGTGACTGAACAAAGGGCAGGGGAGCAGGGGGCCCAGGGCAGGGCCCTCAGAGCCCGGCAGGCCCAGTGGAGTGTCACAAGCTTTTAGGCCCAGGCCAAAGGGCGCCTTCTTTGTCTGCACAGCTGCCCAAACTCTCTTCTTTCCACTCAGGCCGCCCTCTTACTTGAAGTGTGTGTGGAATGTGTCCGTGCAGTATACAGCGCTGCACAGCTAAGCATAGGTCTGGGCATCGTAGCTTCCTGCCAGGTGACCGAAGTTCGCAGGCAGATGGGTCCCTGGGTCACACGCGGAGAGGCTCCTGCCCGGGCCACAGGCCGCCCACTGCCCCTGCCCCAGATCGGGGGCAGCAAAGCAGCCCTGTCTGAGTCCCCTGCCTCTAGAGGGAGTATTGGACCAACACTTGTAGAAAACGGGGTCCTTGTGGGCCAGTCATTGGAGGGACACAAATAAATCTTTGCCGATATTCTGCTGAAACTTACGAGCGTTCACACCTAAGCCTCTTACAAGGTCAGCTGTTTAGCTACACATGAGCTCATGATCTAAATTTACACAATAATGAAGAAAGCAGCTACAAGGGGAGACAATCAGCCAAAACCATCAATACCAGAATTAGATTCCCAAGGCCATCCATCAGATGTAGGAATAATCGGGTGCAAGGCAGAAAATATACATAAAACTGGAACTGAAACAAGGCACAAGGATGTTTTCAAAGACTGGTAGGATCTCTAAAACATTTTTCAAGGACATGTCTTTGATAAAGCTAAAAATCCAAGGTTGTGTAATACAACAGATTAATCATTGAGAAGAGTGAAATTATGCTGTTTTGAAAACTATGGCAGGTCAGATTTTCTGCCTAATTATATAAGAAGATTTCTCTAAAAAATACACATTATTTCAAAGACTTATTGGCTGTGAAATAAGTTAAGGGTATTTCAAATGGCTTGTCTGCAAAGAAAGGTGAGATGTAGGGAATCACAAAAAGTCGAGGGGAAAATAGGTCAATATATACATTGCTGTATGGTGAACTAAGCCTTAGGCCAGCAACAATGTAGAGGACCTGACCCTTAGACACGTACAAGTAAGCTGGAATCTTCAAAAGTTCAAATATTTAGAAGTAAAAAGATTTATTAAAATGAATAACCAAGTGTTTTAATTGACATCAGAAGATGAAAACAATAAACCCTGAGAACATAGAGAAAAGATAAATAAAGATATGAGCAGAACTTAATACAACAGAAAACGTATAAAATTCAGGTGATTTAGTAAGTCCAAAGAATCTTCTTTGAAAAGATTTAAAAGACACACTTTGATTAAGGAAAACCAAAACATAAGTAAAGAATATACAGAAAGAGTCAGGATAATGTTAGAGCAGAGAATATATGAAATGCCAATAAATTTGAACATTTCTGTCAAGTGGACCATTTCCTAGCTCCTAAAGTTTACCAACACTGACACAAGAGGAAATCATTTAAGGTCATCATGTCTGCCCTTGGCATTCTCGGAACGTCCTGGCCTCAGAATGCAGCCTCTGTAGTCCATGGTAACGTGCGGAGAGGGGGCGGGGCTGAGGGAGTTTGGAACACTGCCCTCACTGAGGGAGTGGGTGTGGCCATCTCTGCTGTGACTGAACAAAGGGCAGGGAAGCAGGGGGCCCAGGGCAGGGCCCTCAGAGCCCGGCAGGCCCAGTGGAGTGTCACAAGCTTTTAGGCCCAGGCCAAAGGGCGCCTTCTTTGTCTGCACAGCTGCCCAAACTCTCTTCTTTCCACTCAGGCCGCCCTCTTACTTGAAGTGTGTGTGGAATGTGTCCGTGCAGTATACAGCGCTGCACAGCTAAGCATAGGTCTGGGCATCGTAGCTTCCTGCCAGGTGACCGAAGTTCGCAGGCAGATGGGTCCCTGGGTCACACGCGGAGAGGCTCCTGCCCGGGCCACAGGCCGCCCACTGCCCCTGCCCCAGATCGGGGGCCGCAAAGCAGCCCTGTCTGAGTCCCCTGCCTCTAGAGGGAGTATTGGACCAACACTTGTAGAAAACGGGGTCCTTGCGGGCCACTCATTGGAGGGACACAAATAAATCTTTGCCGACTTTCTGCTGAAACTTACGAGCGTTCACACCTAAGCCTCTTACAAGGTCAGCTGTTTAGCTAAACATGAGCTCATGATCTAAATTTACACAATAATGAATAAAGCAGCTACAAGGGGAGAAAATCAGCCAAAACCATCAATACCAGAATTAGATTCCCAAGGCCATCCATCAGATGAAGGAATAATCGGGTGCAAGGGAGAAAATATACATAAAACTGGAACTGAAACAAGGCACAAGGATGTTTTCAAAGACTGGTAGGATCTCTAAAACATTTTTCAAGGACATGTCATTGATAAAGCTAAATACTCCAAGGTTGTGTAATACAACAGATTAATCATTGAGAAGAGTGAAATTATGCTGTTTTGAAAACTATGGCAGGTCAGATTTTCTGCCTAATTATATAAGAAGATTTCTCTAAACAATACACATTATTTCAAAGACTTATTGGCTGTGAAATAAGTTAAGGGTATTTCAAATGGCTTGTCTGCAAAGAAAGGTGAGATATAGGGAATCACAGAAAGTCGAGGGGAAAATAGGTCAATATATACATTGCTGTATGGTGAACTAAGCCTTAGGCCAGCAACAATGGAGAGGACCTGACCCTTAGACACGTACAAGTAAGCTGGAATCTTCAAAAGTTCAAATCTTTATAAGTAAAACGATTTATTAAAATGAATAACCAAGTGTTTTAATTGACATCAGAAGATGAAAACAATAAACCCTGAGAACATAGAAAAAAGATAAATAGGGCCTCCCTGGTGGCGCAAGTGGTTGAGAGTCCGCCTGCCGATGCAGGGGATACGGGTTCGTGCCCTGGTCTGGGAGGATCCCATATGCCGCGGAGCGGCTGGGCCCGTGAGCCATGACCGCTGGGCCTGCGCATCCGGAGCCTGTGCTCCACAACGGGGGAGGCCGCAACAGTGAGAGGCCCGCATACCGCAAAAAGAAAAAAAAAAAAAAAAAAAAAAGATAAAGATATGAGCAGAACTTAATACAACAGAAAACGTATAAAATTCAGGTGATATAGTAAGTCCAAAGAATCTTCTTTGAAAAGAATTAAAAGACACACTTTGATTAAGGAAAACCAAAACATAAGTAAAGAATATACAGAAAGAGTCAGGACAATGTTAGAGCAGAGAATATATGAAATGCCAGTAAATTTGAACATTTCTGTCAAGTGGACCATTTCCTAGCTCCTAAAGTTTACCAACACTGACAGAAGAGGAAATCATTTAAGGTCATCATGTTTGCCCTTGGCATTCTCGGAACGCCCTGGCCTCAGAATGCAGCCTCTGTAGTCCATGGTAACGTGCGGAGAGGGGGCGGGGCTGAGGGAGTTTGGAACACTGCCCTCACTGAGGGAGTGGGTGTGGCCATCTCTGCTGTGACTGAACAAAGGGCAGGGGAGCAGGGGGCCCAGGGCAGGGCCCTCAAAGCCCGGCAGGCCCAGTGGAGTGTCACAAGCTTTTAGGCCCAGGCCAAAGGGCGCCTTCTTTGTCTGCACAGCTGCCCAAACTCTCACCTTTCCACTCAGGCCGCCCTCTTACTTGAAGTGTGTGTGGAACGTGTCCGCGCAGTATACCGCGCTGCACAGCTAAGCATAGGTCTGGGCATCGTAGCTTCCTGCCAGGTGACCGAAGTTCGCAGGCAGATGGGTCCCTGGGACACACGCGGAGAGTCTCCTGCCCGGGACACAGGCCGCCCACTGCCCCTGCCCCAGATCGGGGGCCGCAAAGCAGCCCTGTCTGAGTCCCCTGCCTCTAGAGGGAGTATTGGACCAACACTTGTAGAAAACGGGGTCCTTGCGGGCCACTCATTGGAGGGACACAAATACATCTTTGCCGACTCTCTGCTGAAACTTACGAGCGTTCACACCTAAGCCTCTTACAAGGTCAGCTGTTTAGCTAAACATGAGCTCATGATCTAAATTTACACAATATTGAAGAAAGCAGCTACAAGGGGAGACAATCAGCCAAAACCATCAATACCAGGATTAGATTCCCAAGGCCATCCATCAGATGTAGGAATAATCGGGTGCAAGGCAGAAAATATACATAAAACTGGAACTGAAACAAGGCACAAGGATGTTTTCAAAGACTGGTAGAACCTCTAAAACATTTTTCAAGGACATGTCATTGATAAAGCTAAATACTCCAAGGTTGTGTAATACAACAGATTAATCATTGAGAAGAGTGAAATTATGCTGTTTTGAAAACTATGGCAGGTCAGATTTTCTGCCTAATTATAGAAGAAGATTTCTCTAAAAAATACACATTATTTCAAAGACTTATTGGCTGTGAAATAAGTTAAGGGTATTTCAAATGGCTTGTCTGCAAAGAAAGGTGAGATGTAGGGAATCACAGAAAGTCGAGGGGAAAATAGGTCAATATATACATTGCTGTATGGTGAACTAAGCCTTAGGCCAGCAACAATGGAGAGGACCTGACCCTTACACACGTACAAGTAAGCTGGAATCTTCAAAAGTTCAAATCTTTATAATTAAAAAGATTTATTAAAATGAATAACCAAGTGTTTTAATTGACATCAGAAGATGAAAACAATAAACCCTGAGAACATAGAGAAAAGATAAATAAAGATATGAGCAGAACTTAATACAACAGAAAACGTATAAAATTCAGGTGATTTAGTAAGTCCAAAGAATCTTCTTTGAAAAGATTTAAAAGATACACTTTGATTAAGGAAAACAAAAACATAAGTAAAGAATATACAGAAAGAGACAGGACAATGTTAGAGCAGAGAATATATGAAATGCCAGTAAATTTGAACATTTCTGTCAAGTGGACCATTTCCTAGCTCCTAAAGTTTACCAACACTGACACAAGAGGAAATCATTTAAGGTCATCATGTCTGACCTTGGCATTCTCGGAACGCCCTGGCCTCAGAATGCAGCCTCTGTAGTCCATGGTAACCTGCGGAGAGGGGGCGGGGCTGAGGGAGGTTGGAACACTGCCCTCACTGAGGGAGTGGGTGTGGCCATCTCTGCTGTGACTGAACAAAGGGCAGGGGAGCAGGGGGCCCAGGGCAGGGCCCTCAGAGCCCCGCAGGCCCAGTGGATTGTCACAAGCTTTTAGGCCCAGGCGAAAGGGCGCCTTCTTTGTCTGCACAGCTGCCCAAACTCTCTTCTTTCCACTCAGGCCGCCCTCTTACTTGAAGTGTGTGTGGAATGTGTCCGTGCAGTATACAGTGCTGCACAGCTAAGCATAGTTCTGGGCATCGTAGCTTCCTGCCAGGTGACCGAAGTTCGCAGGCAGATGGGTCCCTGGGACACACGCGGAGAGGCTCCTGCCCGGGCCACAGGCCGCCCACTGCCCCTGCCCCAGATCGGGGGCCGCAAAGCAGCCCTGTCTGAGTCCCCTGCCTCTAGAGGGAGTATTGGACAAACACTTGTAGAAAACGGGGTCCTTGGGGGCCACTCATTGGAGGGACACAAATAAATCTTTGCCGACTTTCTGCTGAAACTTACGAGCGTTCACACCTAAGCCTCTTACAAGGTCAGCTGTTTAGCTAAACATGAGCTCATGATCTAAATTTACACAATAATGAAGAAAGCAGCTACAAGGGGAGACAATCAGCCAAAACCATCAATACCAGAATTAGATTCCCAAGGCCATCCATCAGATGTAGGAATAATCGGGGGCAAGGCAGAAAATATACATAAAACTGGAAATGAAACAAGGCACAAGGATGTTTTCAAAGACTGGTAGGATCTCTAAAACATTTTTCAAGGACATGTCATTGATAAAGCTAAAAATCCAAGGTTGTGTAATACAACAGATTAATCATTGAGAAGAGTGAAATTATGCTGTTTTGAAAACTATGGCAGGTCAGATTTTCTGACTAATTGTATAAGAAGATTTCTCTAAAAAATACACATTATTTCAAAGACTTATTGGCTGAGAAATAAGTTAAGGGTATTTCAAATGGCTTGTCTGCAAAGAAAGGTGAGATGTAGGGAATCACAAAAAGTCGAGGGGAAAATAGGTCAATATATACATTGCTGTATGGTGAACTAAGCCTTAGGCCAGCAACAATGGAGAGGACCTGACACTTAGACACGTACAAGTAAGCTGGAATCTTCAAAATTTCAAATCTTTATAAGTAAAAAGATTTATTAAAATGAATAACCAAGTGTTTTAATTGACATCAGAAGATGAAAACAATAAACCCTGAGAACATAGAGAAAAGATAAATAAAGATATGAGCAGAACTTAATACAGCAGAAAACGTATAAAATTCAGGTGATTTAGTAAGTCCAAAGAATCTTCTTTGAAAAGATTTAAAATACACACTTTGATTAAGGAAAACCAAAACATAAGTAAAGAATATACAGAAAGAGTCAGGACAATGTTAGAGCAGAGAATATATGAAATGCCAGTAAATTTGAACATTTCTGTCATGTGGACCATTTCCTAGCTCCTAAAGTTTACCAACACTGACACAAGAGGAAATCATTTAAGGTCATCATGTCTGCCCTTGACATTCTCGGAACGCCCTGGCCTCAGAATGCAGCCTCTGTAGTCCATGGTAACCTGCGGAGAGGGGGCGGGGCTGAGGGAGGTTGGAACACTGCCCTCACTGAGGGAGTGGGTGTGGCCATCTCTGCTGTGACTGAACAAAGGGCAGGGGAGCAGGGGGCCCAGGGCAGGGCCCTCAGAGCCCGGCAGGCCCAGTGGAGTGTCACAAGCTTTTAGGCCCAGGCCAAAGGGCGCCTTCTTTGTCTGCACAGCTGCCCAAACTCTCTTCTTTCCACTCAGGCCGCCCTCTTACTTGAAGTGTGTGTGGAATGTGTCCATGCAGTATACAGCGCTGCACAGCTAAGCATAGGTCTGGGCATCGTAGCTTCCTGCCAGGTGACCGAAGTTCGCAGGCAGATGGGTCCCTGGGACACACGCGGAGAGGCTCCTGCCCGGGCCACAGGCCGCCCACTGCCCCGGCCCCAGATCGGGGGCCGCAAAGCAGCCCTGTCTGAGTCCCCTGCCTCTAGAGGTAGTATTTGACCAACACTTGTAGAAAACGGGGTCCTTGGGGGCCACTCATTGGAGGGAAACAAATAAATCTTTGCCGACTTTCTGCTGAAACTTACGAGCGTTCACACCTAAGCCTCTTACAAGGTCAGCTGTTTAGCTAAACATGAGCTCATGATCTAAATTTACACAATAATGAAGAAAGCAGCTACAAGGGGTGACAATCAGCCAAAACCATCAATACCAGAATTAGATTCCCAAGGCCATCCATCAGATGAAGGAATAATCGGTTGCAAGGCAGAAAATATACATAAAACTGGAACTGAAACAAGGCACAAGGATGTTTTCAAAGACTGGTAGGATCTCTAAAACATTTTTCAAGGACATGTCATTGATAAAGCTAAATACTCCAAGGTTGTGTAATACAACAAATTAATCATTGAGAAGAGTGAAATTTTGCTGTTTTGAAAACTATGGCAGGTCAGATTTTCTGCCTAATTATAGAAGAAGATTTCTCTAAAAAATACACATTATTTCAAAGACTAATTGGCTGTGAAATAAGTTAAGGGTATTTCAAATGGCTTGTCTGCAAAGAAAGGTGAGATGTAGGGAATCACAAAAAGTCGAGGGGAAAATAGGTCAATATATACATTGCTGTATGGTGAACTAAGCCTTAGGCCAGCAACAATGGAGAGGACCTGACCCTTAGACACGTACAAGTAAGCTGGAATCTTCAAAAGTTCAAATCTTTATAAGTAAAATGATTTATTAAAATGAATAATCAAGTGTTTTAATTGACATCAGAAGATGAAAACAATAAACCCTGAGAACATAGAGAAAAGATAAATAGGGCCTCCCTGGTGACGCAAGTGTTTGAGAGTCCGCCTGCCGATGCAGGGCATACGGGTTCGTGCCCCGGTCTGGGAGGATCCCATATGCCGCGGAGCAGCTGGGCCCGTGAGCCATGACCGCTGGGCCTGCGCATCCGGAGCCTGTGCTCCGCAACGGGGGAGGCCGCAACAGTGAGAGGCCCGCATACCGCAAAAAGAAAAAAAAAAAAAAAAAGATAAAGATATGAGCAGAACTTAATACAACAGAAAACGTATAAAATTCAGGTGATTTAGTAAGTCCAAAGAATCTTCTTTGAAAAGAATTAAAAGACACACTTTGATTAAGGAAAACCAAAACATAAGTAAAGAATATACAGAGAGAGTCAGGACAATGTTAGAGCAGAGAATATATGAAATGCCAGTAAATTTGAACATTTCTGTCAAGTGGACCATTTCCTAGCTCCTAAAGTTTACCAACACTGACACAAGAGGAAATCATTTAAGGTCATCATGTCTGCCCTTGGCATTCTCGGAACGCCCTGGCCTCAGAATGCAGCCTCTGTAGTCCATGGTAACCTGCGGAGAGGGGACGGGGCTGAGGGAGGTTGGAACACTGCCCTCACTGAGGGAGTGGGTGTGGCCATCTCTGCTGTGACTGAACAAAGGGCAGGGGAGCAGGGGGCCCAGGGCAGGGCCCTCAGAGCCCGGCAGGCCCAGTGGAGTGTCACAAGCTTTTAGGCCCAGGCCAAAGGGCGCCTTCTTTGTCTGCACAGCTGCCCAAACTCTCACCTTTCCACTCAGGCCGCCCTCTTACTTGAAGTGTGTGTGGAACGGGTCCGCGCAGTATACCGCGCTGCACAGCTAAGCATAGGTCTGGGCATCGTAGCTTCCTGCCAGGTGACAGAAGTTCGCAGGCAGATATTCCCTGGGACACATGCGGAGAGGCTCCTGCCCGGGTCACAGGCCGCCCACTGCCCCTGCCCCAGATTGGGGGCCGCAAAGCAGCCCTGTCTGAGTCCCCTGCCTCTAGAGGGAGTATTGGACCAACACTTGTAGAAAACGGGGTCCTTGCGTGCCACTCATTGGAGGGACACAAATACATCTTTGCCGACTCTCTGCTGAAACTTACGAGCGTTCACACCTAAGCCTCTTACAAGGTCAGCTGTTTAGCTAAACATGAGCTCATGATCTAAATTTACACAATATTGAAGAAAGCAGCTACAAGGGGAGACAATCAGCCAAAACCATCAATACCAGAATTAGATTCCCAAGGCCATCCATCAGATGTAGGAATAATCGGGTGCAAGGCAGAAAATATACATAAAACTGGAACTGAAACAAGGCACAAGGATGTTTTCAAAGACTGGTAGGATCTCTAAAACATTTTTCAAGGACATGTCATTGATAAAGCTAAATACTCCAAGGTTGTGTAATACAACAGATTAATCATTGAGAAGAGTGAAATTATGCTGTTTTGAAAACTATGGCAGGTCAGATTTTCTGCCTAATTATATAAGAAGATTTCTCTAAAAAATACACATAATTTCAAAGACTTATTGGCTGTGAAATAAGTTAAGGGTATTTCAAATGGCTTGTCTGCAAAGAAAGGTGAGATGTAGGGAATCAGAGAAAGTCGAGGGGAAAATAGGTCAATATATACATTGCTGTATGGTGAACTAAGCCTTAGGCCAGCAACAATGGAGAGGACCTGACCCTTAGACACGTACAAGTAAGCTGGAATCTTCAAAAGTTCAAATCTTTATAAGTAAAAAGATTTATTAAAATGAATAACCAAGTGTTTTAATTGACATCAGAAGATGAAAACAATAAACCCTGAGAACATAGAGAAAAGATAAATAAAGATATGAGCAGAACTTAACACAACAGAAAACATATAAAATTCAGGTGATTTCGTAAGTCCAAAGAATTTTCTTTGAAAAGATTTAAAAGACACACTTTGATTAAGGAAAACCAAAACATAAGTAAAGAATATACAGAAAGAGTCAGGACAATGTTAGAGCAGAGAATATATGAAATGCCAGTAAATTTGAACATTTCTGTCAAGTGGACCATTTCCTAGCTCCTAAAGTTTACCAACACTGACACAAGAGGAAACCATTTAAGGTCATCATGTCTGCCCTTGGCATTCTCGGAACGCCCTGGCCTCAGAATGCAGCCTCTGTAGTCCATGGTAACCTGCGGAGAGAGGGCGGGGCTGAGGGAGGTTGGAACACTGCCCTCACTGAGGGAGTGGGTGTGGCCATCTCTGCTGTGACTGAACAAAGGGCAGGGGAGCAGCGGGCCCAGGGCAGGGCCCTCAGAGCCCGCCTGGCCCAGTGGAGTGTCACAAGTTTTTAGGCCCAGGCCAAAGGACGCCTTCTTTGTCTGCACAGCTGCCCAAACTCTCACCTTTCCACTCAGGCCGCCTTCTTACTTGAAGTGTGTTTGGAACGTGTCCGCGCAGTACACCGCGCTGCACAGATAAGCATAGTTTTGGGCATCGTAGCTTCCTGCCAGGTGACCGAAGTTTGCAGGCAGATGGGTCCCTGGGACACACGCGGAGGGTCTCCTTCCCGGGTCACAGGCTGCCCACTGCCCCTGCCCCAGATCGGGGGCCGCAAAGCAGCCCTGTCTGAGTCCCGTACCTCTAGAGGGAGTATTGGACCAACACTTGTAGAAAACGGGGTCCTTGCGGGCCACTCTTTGGAGGGACACAAATAAATCTTTGCCGACTTTCTGCTGAAACTTACGAGCGTTCACACCTAAGCCTCTTACAAGGTCAGCTGTTTAGCTAAACATGAGCTCATGATCTAAATTTACACAATAAGAAGAAAGCAGCTACAAGGGGAGACAATCAGCCAAAACCATCAATACCAGAATTAGATTCCCAAGGCCATCCATCAGATGTAGGAATAATCGGGTGCAAGGCAGAAAATATACATAAAACTGGAACTGAAACAAGGCACAAGGATGTTTTCAAAGACTGGTAGGATCTCTAAAACATTTTTCAAGGACATGTCATTGATAAAGCTAAATACTCCAAGGTTGTGTAATACAACAGATTAATCATTGAGAACAGTGAAATTATGCTGTTTTGAAAACTATGGCAGGTCAGATTTTCTGCCTAATTATATAAGAAGATTTCTCTAAAAAATACACATTATTTCAAAGACTTATTGGCTGTGAAATAAGTTAAGGGTATTTCAAATGGCTTGTCTGCAAAGAAAGGTGAGATGTAGGGAATCACAGAAAGTCGAGGGGAAAATAGGTCAATATATACATTGCTGTATGGTGAACTAAGCCTTAGGCCAGCAACAATGGAGAGGACCTGACCCTTAGACACGTACAAGTAAGCTGGAATCTTCAAAAGTTCAAATCTTTATAAGTAAAAAGATTTATTAAAATGAATAACCAAGTGTTTTAATTGACATCAGAAGATGAAAACAATAAACCCTGAGAACATAGAGAAAAGATAAATAAAGATATGAGCAGAACTTAATACAACAGAAAACGTATAAAATTCAGGTGATTTAGTAAGTCCAAAGAATCTTCTTTGAAAAGAATTAAAAGACACACTTTGATTAAGGAAAACCAAAACATAAGTAAAGAATATACAGAAAGAGTCAGGACAATGTTAGAGCAGAGAATATATGAAATGCCAGTAAATTTGAACATTTCTGTAAAGTGGACCATTTCCTAGCTCCTAAAGTTTACCAACACTGACACAAGAGGAAATCATTTAAGGTCATCATGTCTGCCCTTGGCATTCTCGGAACGCCCTGGCCTCAGAATGCAGCCTCTGTAGTCCATGGTAACCTGCGGAGAGGGGACGGGGCTGAGGGAGGTTGGAACACTGCCCTCACTGAGGGAGTGGGTGTGGCCATCTCTGCTGTGACTGAACAAAGGGCAGGGGAGCACGGGGCCCAGGGCAGGGCCCTCAGAGCCCGGCTGGCCCAGTGGAGTGTCACAAGTTTTTAGGCCCTGGCCAAAGGACGCCTTCTTTGTCTGCACAGCTGCCCAAACTCTCACCTTTCCACTCAGGCCGCCCTCTTTCTTGAAGTGTGTTTGGAACTTGTCCGCGCAGTACACCGCGCTGCACAGCTAAGCATAGTTCTGGGCATCGTAGCTTCCTGCCAGGTGACCGAAGTTTGCAGGCAGATGGGTCCCTGGGACACACGCGGAGGGTCTCCTTCCCGGGTCACAGGCCGCCCACTGCCCCTGCCCCAGATCGGGGGCCGCAAAGCAGCCCTGTCTGAGTCCCGTACCTCTAGAGGGAGTATTGGACCAACACTTGTAGAAAACGGGGTCCTTGCGGGCCACTCATTGGAGGGACACAAATAAATCTTTGCCGACTTTCTGCTGAAACTTACGAGCGTTCACACCTAAGCCTCTTACAAGGTCAGCTGTTTAGCTAAACATGAGCTCATGATCTAAATTTACACAATAATGAAGAAAGCAGCTACAAGGGGAGACAATCAGCCAAAACCATCAATACCAGAATTAGATTCCCAAGGCCATCCATCAGATGTAGGAATAATCGGGTGCAAGGCAGAAAATATACATCAAACTGGAACTGAAACAAGGCACAAGGATGTTTTCAAAGACTGGTAGGATCTCTAAAACATTTTTCAAGGACATGTCATTGATAAAGCTAAATACTCCAAGGTTGTGTAATACAACAGATTAATCATTGAGAAGAGTGAAATTATGCTGTTTTGAAAACTATGGCAGGTCAGATTTTCTGACTAATTGTATAAGAAGATTTCTCTAAAAAATACACATTATTTCAAAGACTTATTGGCTGAGAAATAAGTTAAGGGTATTTCAAATGGCTTGTCTGCAAAGAAAGGTGAGATGTAGGGAATCACAAAAAGTCGAGGGGAAAATAGGTCAATATATACATTGCTGTATGGTGAACTAAGCCTTAGGCCAGCAACAATGGAGAGGACCTGACACTTAGACACGTACAAGTAAGCTGGAATCTTCAAAATTTCAAATCTTTATAAGTAAAAAGATTTATTAAAATGAATAACCAAGTGTTTTAATTGACATCAGAAGATGAAAACAATAAACCCTGAGAACATAGAGAAAAGATAAATAAAGATATGAGCAGAACTTAATACAGCAGAAAACGTATAAAATTCAGGTGATTTAGTAAGTCCAAAGAATCTTCTTTGAAAAGATTTAAAATACACACTTTGATTAAGGAAAACCAAAACATAAGTAAAGAATATACAGAAAGAGTCAGGACAATGTTAGAGCAGAGAATATATGAAATGCCAGTAAATTTGAACATTTCTGTCATGTGGACCATTTCCTAGCTCCTAAAGTTTACCAACACTGACACAAGAGGAAATCATTTAAGGTCATCATGTCTGCCCTTGACATTCTCGGAACGCCCTGGCCTCAGAATGCAGCCTCTGTAGTCCATGGTAACCTGCGGAGAGGGGGCGGGGCTGAGGGAGGTGGAACACTGCCCTCACTGAGGGAGTGGGTGTGGCCATCTCTGCTGTGACTGAACAAAGGGCAGGGGAGCAGGGGGCCCAGGGCAGGGCCCTCAGAGCACGGCAGGCCCAGTGGAGTGTCACAAGCTTTTAGGCCCAGGCCAAAGGGCGCCTTCTTTGTCTGCACAGCTGCCCAAACTCTCTTCTTTCCACTCAGGCCGCCCTCTTACTTGAAGTGTGTGTGGAATGTGTCCATGCAGTATACAGCGCTGCACAGCTAAGCATAGGTCTGGGCATCGTAGCTTCCTGCCAGGTGACCGAAGTTCGCAGGCAGATGGGTCCCTGGGACACACGCGGAGAGGCTCCTGCCCGGGCCACAGGCCGCCCACTGCCCCGGCCCCTGATCGGGGGCCGCAAAGCAGCCCTGTCTGAGTCCCCTGCCTCTAGAGGGAGTATTGGACCAACACTTGTAGAAAACGGGGT
The DNA here is from genome assembly GCF_964341445.2 of Mesoplodon mirus. Taxonomy (NCBI): domain Eukaryota; kingdom Metazoa; phylum Chordata; class Mammalia; order Artiodactyla; family Ziphiidae; genus Mesoplodon; species Mesoplodon mirus. The sequence goes on along the minus strand of NC_138976.1, from coordinate 117,018,677 downwards.
CCTTGGGGGCCACTCATTGGAGGGAAACAAATAAATCTTTGCCGACTTTCTGCTGAAACTTACGAGCGTTCACACCTAAGCCTCTTACAAGGTCAGCTGTTTAGCTAAACATGAGCTCATGATCTAAATTTACACAATAATGAAGAAAGCAGCTACAAGGGGTGACAATCAGCCAAAACCATCAATACCAGAATTAGATTCCCAAGGCCATCCATCAGATGAAGGAATAATCGGTTGCAAGGCAGAAAATATACATAAAACTGGAACTGAAACAAGGCACAAGGATGTTTTCAAAGACTGGTAGGATCTCTAAAACATTTTTCAAGGACATGTCATTGATAAAGCTAAATACTCCAAGGTTGTGTAATACAACAAATTAATCATTGAGAAGAGTGAAATATTGCTGTTTTGAAAACTATGGCAGGTCAGATTTTCTGCCTAATTATAGAAGAAGATTTCTCTAAAAAATACACATTATTTCAAAGACTAATTGGCTGTGAAATAAGTTAAGGGTATTTCAAATGGCTTGTCTGCAAAGAAAGGTGAGATGTAGGGAATCACAAAAAGTCGAGGGGAAAATAGGTCAATATATACATTGCTGTATGGTGAACTAAGCCTTAGGCCAGCAACAATGGAGAGGACCTGACCCTTAGACACGTACAAGTAAGCTGGAATCTTCAAAAGTTCAAATCTTTATAAGTAAAATGATTTATTAAAATGAATAATCAAGTGTTTTAATTGACATCAGAAGATGAAAACAATAAACCCTGAGAACATAGAGAAAAGATAAATAGGGCCTCCCTGGTGACGCAAGTGTTTGAGAGTCCGCCTGCCGATGCAGGGCATACGGGTTCGTGCCCCGGTCTGGGAGGATCCCATATGCCGCGGAGCAGCTGGGCCCGTGAGCCATGACCGCTGGGCCTGCGCATCCGGAGCCTGTGCTCCGCAACGGGGGAGGCCGCAACAGTGAGAGGCCCGCATACCGCAAAAAGAAAAAAAAAAAAAAAAGATAAAGATATGAGCAGAACTTAATACAACAGAAAACGTATAAAATTCAGGTGATTTAGTAAGTCCAAAGAATCTTCTTTGAAAAGAATTAAAAGACACACTTTGATTAAGGAAAACCAAAACATAAGTAAAGAATATACAGAGAGAGTCAGGACAATGTTAGAGCAGAGAATATATGAAATGCCAGTAAATTTTAACATTTCTGTCAAGTGGACCATTTCCTAGCTCCTAAAGTTTACCAACACTGACACAAGAGGAAATCATTTAAGGTCATCATGTCTGCCCTTGGCATTCTCGGAACGCCCTGGCCGCAGAATGCAGCCTCTGTAGTCCATGGTAACCTGCGGAGAGGGGACGGGGCTGAGGGAGGTTGGAACACTGCCCTCACTGAGGGAGTGGGTGTGGCCATCTCTGCTGTGACTGAACAAAGGGCAGGGGAGCAGGGGGCCCAGGGCAGGGCCCTCAGAGCCCGGCAGGCCCAGTGGAGTGTCACAAGCTTTTAGGCCCAGGCCAAAGGGCGCCTTCTTTGTCTGCACAGCTGCCCAAACTCTCACCTTTCCACTCAGGCCGCCCTCTTACTTGAAGTGTGTGTGGAAAGGGTCCGCGCAGTATACCGCGCTGCACAGCTAAGCATAGGTCTGGGCATCGTAGCTTCCTGCCAGGTGACAGAAGTTCGCAGGCAGATATTCCCTGGGACACATGCGGAGAGGCTCCTGCCCGGGTCACAGGCCGCCCACTGCCCCTGCCCCAGATCGGGGGCCGCAAAGCAGCCCTGTCTGAGTCCCCTGCCTCTAGAGGGAGTATTGGACCAACACTTGTAGAAAACGGGGTCCTTGCGTGCCACTCATTGGAGGGACACAAATACATCTTTGCCGACTCTCTGCTGAAACTTACGAGCGTTCACACCTAAGCCCCTTACAAGGTCAGCTGTTTAGCTAAACATGAGCTCATGATCTAAATTTACACAATATTGAAGAAAGCAGCTACAAGGGGAGACAATCAGCCAAAACCATCAATACCAGAATTAGATTCCCAAGGCCATCCATCAGATGTAGGAATAATCGGGTGCAAGGCAGAAAATATACATAAAACTGGAACTGAAACAAGGCACAAGGATGTTTTCAAAGACTGGTAGGATCTCTAAAACATTTTTCAAGGACATGTCATTGATAAAGCTAAATACTCCAAGGTTGTGTAATACAACAGATTAATCATTGAGAAGAGTGAAATTATGCTGTTTTGAAAACTATGGCAGGTCAGATTTTCTGCCTAATTATATAAGAAGATTTCTCTAAAAAATACACATAATTTCAAAGACTTATTGGCTGTGAAATAAGTTAAGGGTATTTCAAATGGCTTGTCTGCAAAGAAAGGTGAGATGTAGGGAATCAGAGAAAGTCGAGGGGAAAATAGGTCAATATATACATTGCTGTATGGTGAACTAAGCCTTAGGCCAGCAACAATGGAGAGGACCTGACCCTTAGACACGTACAAGTAAGCTGGAATCTTCAAAAGTTCAAATCTTTATAAGTAAAAAGATTTATTAAAATGAATAACCAAGTGTTTTAATTGACATCAGAAGATGAAAACAATAAACCCTGAGAACATAGAGAAAAGATAAATAAAGATATGAGCAGAACTTAACACAACAGAAAACATATAAAATTCAGGTGATTTCGTAAGTCCAAAGAATTTTCTTTGAAAAGATTTAAAAGACACACTTTGATTAAGGAAAACCAAAACATAAGTAAAGAATATACAGAAAGAGTCAGGACAATGTTAGAGCAGAGAATATATGAAATGCCAGTAAATTTGAACATTTCTGTCAAGTGGACCATTTCCTAGCTCCTAAAGTTTACCAACACTGACACAAGAGGAAACCATTTAAGGTCATCATGTCTGCCCTTGGCATTCTCGGAACGCCCTGGCCTCAGAATGCAGCCTCTGTAGTCCATGGTAACCTGCGGAGAGGGGGCGGGGCTGAGGGAGGTTGGAACACTGCCCTCACTGAGGGAGTGGGTGTGGCCATCTCTGCTGTGACTGAACAAAGGGCAGGGGAGCAGCGGGCCCAGGGCAGGGCCCTCAGAGCCCGCCTGGCCCAGTGGAGTGTCACAAGATTTTAGGCCCAGGCCAAAGGACGCCTTCTTTGTCTGCACAGCTGCCCAAACTCTCACCTTTCCACTCAGGCCGCCTTCTTACTTGAAGTGTGTTTGGAACGTGTCCGCGCAGTACACCGCGCTGCACAGCTAAGCATAGTTTTGGGCATCGTAGCTTCCTGCCAGGTGACCGAAGTTTGCAGGCAGATGGGTCCCTGGGACACACGCGGAGGGTCTCCTTCCCGGGTCACAGGCTGCCCACTGCCCCTGCCCCAGATCGGGGGCCGCAAAGCAGCCCTGTCTGAGTCCCGTACCTCTAGATGGAGTATTGGACCAACACTTGTAGAAAACGGGGTCCTTGCGGGCCACTCTTTGGAGGGACACAAATAAATCTTTGCCGACTTTCTGCTGAAACTTACGAGCGTTCACACCTAAGCCTCTTACAAGGTCAGCTGTTTAGCTAAACATGAGCTCATGATCTAAATTTACACAATAAGAAGAAAGCAGCTACAAGGGGAGACAATCAGCCAAAACCATCAATACCAGAATTAGATTCCCAAGGCCATCCATCAGATGTAGGAATAATCGGGTGCAAGGCAGAAAATATACATAAAACTGGAACTGAAACAAGGCACAAGGATGTTTTCAAAGACTGGTAGGATCTCTAAAACATTTTTCAAGGACATGTCATTGATAAAGCTAAATACTCCAAGGTTGTGTAATACAACAGATTAATCATTGAGAACAGTGAAATTATGCTGTTTTGAAAACTATGGCAGGTCAGATTTTCTGCCTAATTATATAAGAAGATTTCTCTAAAAAATACACATTATTTCAAAGACTTATTGGCTGTGAAATAAGTTAAGGGTATTTCAAATGGCTTGTCTGCAAAGAAAGGTGAGATGTAGGGAATCACAGAAAGTCGAGGGGAAAATAGGTCAATATATACATGGCTGTATGGTGAACTAAGCCTTAGGCCAGCAACAATGGAGAGGACCTGACCCTTAGACACGTACAAGTAAGCTGGAATCTTCAAAAGTTCAAATCTTTATAAGTAAAAAGATTTATTAAAATGAATAACCAAGTGTTTTAATTGACATCAGAAGATGAAAACAATAAACCCTGAGAACATAGAGAAAAGATAAATAAAGATATGAGCAGAACTTAATACAACAGAAAACGTATAAAATTCAGGTGATTTCGTAAGTCCAAAGAATTTTCTTTGAAAAGAATTAAAAGACACACTTTGATTAAGGAAAACCAAAACATAAGTAAAGAATATACAGAAAGAGTCAGGACAATGTTAGAGCAGAGAATATATGAAATGCCAGTAAATTTGAACATTTCTGTAAAGTGGACCATTTCCTAGCTCCTAAAGTTTACCAACACTGACACAAGAGGAAATCATTTAAGGTCATCATGTCTGCCCTTGGCATTCTCGGAACGCCCTGGCCTCAGAATGCAGCCTCTGTAGTCCATGGTAACCTGCGGAGAGGGGACGGGGCTGAGGGAGGTGGAACACTGCCCTCACTGAGGGAGTGGGTGTGGCCATCTCTGCTGTGACTGAACAAAGGGCAGGGGAGCAGTGGGCCCAGGGCAGGGCCCTCAGAGCCAGGCAGGCCCAGTGGAGTGTCACAAGATTTTAGGCCCAGGCCAAAGGGCGCCTTCTTTGTCTGCACAGCTGCCCAAACTCTCACCTTTCCACTCAGGCCGCCCTCTTACTTGAAGTGTGTGTGGAACGTGTCCGCGCAGTATACCGCGCTGCACAGCTAAGCATAGGTCTGGGCATCGTAGCTTCCTGCCAGGTGACCGAAGTTCGCAGGCAGATGGGTCCCTGGGACACACGCGGAGAGGCTCCTGCCCGGGTCACAGGCCGCCCACTGCCCCTGCCCCAGATCGGGGGCCGCAAAGCAGCCCTGTCTGAGTCCCCTGCCTCTAGAGGGAGTATTGGACCAACACTTGTAGAAAACGGGGTCCTTGCGGGCCACTCATTGGAGGGACACAAATACATCTTTGCCGACTCTCTGCTGAAAGTTACGAGCGTTCACACCTAAGCCTCTTACAAGGTCAGCTGTTTAGCTAAACATTAGCTCATGATCTAAATTTACACAATATTGAAGAAAGCAGCTACAAGGGGAGACAATCAGCCAAAACCATCAATACCAGAATTAGATTCCCAAGGCCATCCATCAGATGTAGGAATAATCGGGTGCAAGGCAGAAAATATACATAAAACTGGAAGTGAAACAAGGCACAAGGATGTTTTCAAATACTGGTAGGATCTCTAAAACATTTTTCAAGGACATGTCATGGATAAAGCTAAATACTCCAAGGTTGTGTAATACAACAGATTAATCATTGAGAAGAGTGAAATTATGCTGTTTTGAAAAATATGGCAGGTCAGATTTTCTGCCTAATTATAGAAGAAGATTTCTCTAAAAAATACACATTATTTCAAAGACTTATTGGCTGTGAAATAAGTTAAGGGTATTTCAAATGGCTTGTCTGCAAAGAAAGGTGAGATCTAGGGAATCACAGAAAGTCGAGGGGAAAATAGGTCAATATATACATTGCTGTATGGTGAACTAAGCCTTAGGCCAGCAACAATGGAGAGGACCTGACCCTTAGACACGTACAAGTAAGCTGGAATCTTCAAAAGTTCAAATCTTTATAAGTAAAAAGATTTATTAAAATGAATAACCAAGTGTTTTAATTGACATCAGAAGATGAAAACAATAAACCCTGAGAACATAGAGAAAAGATAAATAAAGATATGAGCAGAACTTAATAAAAGAGAAAACGTATAAAATTCAGGTGATTTCGTAAGTTCAAAGAATTTTCTTTGAAAAGAATTAAAAGACACACTTTGATTAAGGAAAACCAAAACATAAGTAAAGAATATACAGAGAGAGTCAGGACAATGTTAGAGCAGAGAATATATGAAATGCCAGTAAATTTGAACATTTCTGTCAAGTGGACCATTTCCTAGCTCCTAAAGTTTACCAACACTGACACAAGAGGAAATCATTTAAGGTCATCATGTCTGCCCTTGGCATTCTCGGAACGCCCTGGCCTCAGAATGCAGCCTCTGTAGTCCATGGTAACCTGCGGAGAGGGGGCGGGGCTGAGGGAGGTTGGAACACTGCCCTCACTGAGGGAGTGGGTGTGGCCATCTCTGCTGTGACTGAACAAAGGGCAGGGGAGCAGGGGGCCCAGGGCAGGGCCCTCAGAGCCCGGCAGGCCCAGTGGAGTGTCACAAGCTTTTAGGCCCAGGCCAGAGGGCGACTTCTTTGTCTGCACAGCTGCCCAAACTCTCACCTTTCCACTCAGGCCGCCCTCTTACTTGAAGTGTGTGTGGAACGTGTCCGCGCAGTATACCGCGCTGCACAGCTAAGCATAGTTCTGGGCATCGTAGCTTCCTGCCAGGTGACAGAAGTTCGCAGGCAGATGTTCCCTGGGACACACGCGGAGAGGCTCCTGCCCGGGTCACAGGCCGCCCACTGCCCCTGCCCCAGATCGGGGGCCGCAAAGCAGCCCTGTGTGAGTCCCCTGCCTCTAGAGGGAGTATTGGACCAACACTTGTAGAAAACGGGGTCCTTGCGGGCCACTCATTGGAGGGACACTAATACATCTTTGCCGACTCTCTGCTGAAACTTACGAGCGTTCACACCTAAGCCTCTTACAAGGTCAGCTGTTTAGCTAAACATGAGCTCATGATCTAAATTTACACAATATTGAAGAAAGCAGCTACAAGGGGAGACAATCAGCCAAAACCATCAATACCAGAATTAGATTCCCAAGGCCATCCATCAGATGTAGGAATAATCGGGTGCAAGGCAGAAAATATACATAAAACTGGAACTGAAACAAGGCACAAGGATGTTCTCAAAGACTGGTAGGATCTCTCAAACATTTTTCAAGGACATGTCATTGATAAAGCTAAATACTCCAACGTTGTGTAATACAACAGATTAATCATTGAGAAGAGTGAAATTATGCTGTTTTGAAAACTATGGCAGGTCAGATTTTCTGCCTAATTATATAAGAAGATTTCTCTAAAAAATACACATAATTTCAAAGACTTATTGGCTGTGAAATAAGTTAAGGATATTTCAAATGGCTTCTCTGCAAAGAAAGGTGAGATGTAGGGAATCACAGAAAGTCGAGGGGAAAATAGGTCAATATATACATTGCTGTATGGTGAACTAAGCCTTAGGCCAGCAACAATGGAGAGGACCTGACCCTTAGACACGTACACGTAAGCTGGAATCTTCAAAAGTTCAAATCTTTATAACTAAAAAGATTTATTAAAATGAATAACCAAGTGTTTTAATTGACATCAGAAGATGAACACAATAAACCCTGAGAACATAGAGAAAAGATAAATAAAGATATGAGCAGAACTTAACACAACAGAAAACATATAAAATTCAGGTGATTTAGTAAGTCCAAAGAATTTTCTTTGAAAAGATTTAAAAGACACACTTTGATTAAGGAAAACCAAAACATAAGTAAAGAATATACAGAAAGAGTCAGGACAATGTTAGAGCAGAGAATATATGAAATGCCAGTAAATTTGAACATTTCTGTCAGGTGGACCATTTCCTAGCTCCTAAAGTTTACCAACACTGACACAAGAGGAAATCATTTAAGGTCATCATGTCTGCCCTTGGCATTCTCGCAAAGCCCTGGCCTCAGAATGCAGCCTCTGTAGTCCATGGTAACCTGCGGAGAGGGTGCGGGGCTGAGGGAGGTTGGAACACTGCCCTCACTGAGGGAGTGTGTGTGGCCATCTCTGCTGTGACTGAACAAAGGGCAGGGGAGCAGGGTGCCCAGGGCAGGGCCCTCAGAGCCCGGCTGGACCAGTGGAGTGTCACAAGTTTTTAGGCCCAGGCCAAAGGACGCCTTCTTTGTCTGCACAGCTGCCCAAACTCTGACATTTCCACTCAGGCCGCCCTCTTACTTGAAGTGTGTGTGGAACGTGTCCGCGCAGTATACCGCGCTGCACAGCTAAGCATAGGTCTGGGCATCGTAGCTTCCTGCCAGGTGACCGAAGTTCGCAGGCAGATGGATCCCTGGGACACACGCGGAGAGGCTCCTGCCCGGGTCACAGGCCGCCCACTGCCCCTGCCCCAGATCGGGGGCCGCAAAGCAGCCCTGTCTGAGTCCCCTGCCTCTAGAGGGAGTATTGGACCAACACTTGTAGAAAACGGGGTCCTTGCGGGCCACTCATTGGAGGGACACAAATACATCTTTGCCGACTCTCTGCTGAAACTTACGAGCGTTCACACCTAAGCCTCTTACAAGGTCAGCTGTTTAGCTAAACATGAGCTCATGATCTAAATTTACACAATATTGAAGAAAGCAGCTACAAGGGGAGACAATCAGCCAAAACCATCAATACCAGAATTAGATTCCCAAGGCCATCCATCAGATGTAGGAATAATCGGGTGCAAGGCAGAAAATATACATAAAACTGGAACTGAAACAAGGCACAAGGATGTTTTCAAAGACTGGTAGGATCTCTAAAACATTTTTCAAGGACATGTCATTGATAAAGCTAAATACTCCAAGGTTGTGTAATACAACAGATTAATCATTGAGAAGAGTGAAATTATGCTGTTTTGAAAACTATGGCAGGTCAGATTTTCTGCCTAATTATAGAAGAAGATTTCTCTAAAAAATACACATTATTTCAAAGACTAATTGGCTGTGAAATAAGTTAAGGGTATTTCAAATGGCTTGTCTGCAAAGAAAGGTGAGATGTAGGGAATCACAGAAAGTCGAGGGGAAAATAGGTCAATATATACATTGCTGTATGGTGAACTAAGCCTTAGGCCAGCAACAATGGAGAGCACCTGACCCTTAGACACGTACAAGTAAGCTGGAATCTTCAAAAGTTCAAATCTTTATAAGTAAAAAGATTTATTAAAATGAATAACCAAGTGTTTTAATTGACATCAGAAGATGAAAACAATAAACCCTGAGAACATAGAGAAAAGATAAATAAAGATATGAGCAGAACTTAATACAACAGAAAACGTATAAAATTCAGGTGATTTAGTAAGTCCAAAGAATCTTCTTTGAAAAGAATTAAAAGACACACTTTGATTAAGGAAAACCAAAACATAAGTAAAGAATATACAGAAAGAGTCAGGACAATGTTAGAGCAGAGAATATATGAAATGCCAGTAAATTTGAACATTTCTGTCAAGTGGACCATTTCCTAGCTCCTAAAGTTTACCAACACTGACACAAGAGGAAATCATTTAAGGTCATCATGTCTGCCCTTGGCATTCTCGGAACGCCCTGGCCTCAGAATGCAGCCTCTGTAGTCCATGGTAACCTGCGGAGAGGGGACGGGGCTGAGGGAGGTTGGAACACTGCCCTCACTGAGGGAGTGGGTGTGGCCATCTCTGCTGTGACTGAACAAAGGGCAGGGGAGCAGTGGGCTCAGTGCAGGGCCCTCAGAGCCAGGCAGGCACAGTGGAGTGTCAGAAGCTTTTAGGCCCAGGCCAAAGGGCGCCTTCTTTGTCTGCACAGCTGCCCAAACTCTCACCTTTCCACTCAGGCCGCCCTCTTACTTGAAGTGTGTGTGGAACGTGTCCGCGCAGTATACCGCGCTGCACAGCTAAGCATAGGTCTGGGCATCGTAGCTTCCTGCCAGGTGACCGAAGTTCGCAGTCAGATGGGTCCCTGGGACACACGCGGAGAGGCTCCTGCCCGGGTCACAGGCCGCCCACTGCCCCTGCCCCAGATCGGGGGCCGCAAAGCAGCCCTGTCTGAGTCCCCTGCCTCTAGAGGGAGTATTGGACCAACACTTGTAGAAAACGGGGTCCTTGCGGGCCACTCATTGGAGGGACACAAATACATCTTTGCCGACTCTCTGCTGAAACTTACGAGCGTTCACACCTAAGCCTCTTACAAGGTCAGCTGTTTAGCTAAACATGAGCTCATGATCTAAATTTACACAATATTGAAGAAAGAAGCTACAAGGGGAGACAATCAGCCAAAACCATCAATACCAGAATTAGATTCCCAAGGCCATCCATCAGATGTAGGAATAATCGGGTGCAAGGCAGAAAATATACATAAAACTGGAACTGAAACAAGGCACAAGGATGTTTTCAAAGACTGGTAGGATCTCTAAAACATTTTTCAAGGACATGTCATTGATAAAGCTAAATACTCCAAGGTTGTGTAATACAACAGATTAATCATTGAGAAGAGTGAAATTATGCTGTTTTGAAAACTATGGCAGGTCAGATTTTCTGCCTAATTATATAAGAAGATTTCTCTAAAAAATACACATTATTTCAAAGACTTATTGGCTGTGAAATAAGTTAAGGGTATTTCAAATGGCTTGTCTGCAAAGAAAGGTGAGATGTAGGGAATCACAGAAAGTCGAGGGGAAAATAGGTCAATATATACATTGCTGTATGGTGAACTAAGCCTTAGGCCAGCAACAATGGAGAGGACCTGACCCTTAGACACGAACAAGTAAGCTGGAATCTTCAAAAGTTCAAATCTTTATAAGTAAAAAGATTTATTAAAATGAATAACCAAGTGTTTTAATTGACATCAGAAGATGAAAACAATAAACCCTGAGAACATAGAAAAAAGATAAATAAAGATATGAGCAGAACTTAATACAACAGAAAACGTATAAAATTCAGGTGATTTAGTAAGTCCAAAGAATCTTCTTTGAAAAGAATTAAAAGACACACTTTGATTAAGGAAAACCAAAACATAAGTAAAGAATATACAGAAAGAGTCAGGACAATGTTAGAGCAGAGAATATATGAAATGCCAGTAAATTTGAACATTTCTGTAAAGTGGACCATTTCCTAGCTCCTAAAGTTTACCAACACTGACACAAGAGGAAATCATTTAAGGTCATCATGTCTGCCCTTGGCATACTCGGAACGCCCTGGCCTCAGAATGCAGCCTCTGTAGTCCATGGTAACCTGCGGAGAGGGGGCGGGGCTGAGGGAGGTTGGAACACTGCCCTCACTGAGGGAGTGGGTGTGGCCATCTCTGCTGTGACTGAACAAAGGGCAGGGGAGAAGGGGGCCCAGGGCAGGGCCCTCAGAACCCGGCAGGCCCAGTGGAGTGTCACAAGTTTTTAGGCCCAGGCCAAAGGGCGCCTTCTTTGTCTGCACAGCTGCCCAAACTCTCACCTTTCCACTCAGGCCGCCCTCTTACTTGAAGTGTGTGTGGAACGTGTCCACGCAGTACACCGCACTGCACAGCTAAGCATATGTCTGGGCATCGTAGCTTCCTGCCAGGTGACCGAAGTTTGCAGGCAGATGGGTCCCTGGGACACATGCGGAGGGTCTCCTGCCCGGGTCTCAGGCCGCCCACTGCCCCTGCCCCAGATCGGGGGCCGCAAAGCAGCCCTGTCTGAGTCCCCTGCCTCTAGAGGGAGTATTGGACCAACACTTGTAGAAAACGGGGTCCTTGCGGGCCACTCATTGGAGGGACACAAATAAATCTTTGCCGACTTTCTGCTGAAACTTACGAGCGTTCACACCTAAGCCTCTTACAAGGTCAGCTGTTTAGCTAAACATGAGCTCATGATCTAAATTTACACAATAATGAAGAAAGCAGCTACAAGGGGAGACAATCAGCCAAAACCATCAATACCAGAATTAGATTCTCAAGGCCATCCATCAGATGAAGGAATAATCGGGTGCAAGGCAGAAAATATACATAAAACTGGAACTGAAACAAGGCACAAGGATGTTTTCAAAGACTGGTAGGATCTCTAAAACATTTTTCAAGGACATGTCATTGATAAAGCTAAATACTCCAAGGTTGTGTAATACAACAGATTAATCATTGAGAAGAGTGAAATTATGCTGTTTTGAAAACTATGGCAGGTCAGATTTTCTGCCTAATTATATAAGAAGATTTCTCTAAAAAATACACATTATTTCAAAGACTTATTGGCTGTGAAATAAGTTAAGGGTATTTCAAATGGCTTGTCTGCAAAGAAAGGTGAGATGTAGGGAATCACAGAAAGTCGAGGGGAAAATAGGTCAATATATACATTACTGTATGGTTAACTAAGCCTTAGGCCAGCAACACTGGAGAGGACCTGACCCTTAGACACGTACAAGTAAGGTGGAATCTTCAAAAGTTCAAATCTTTATAAGTAAAAAGATTTATTAAAATGAATAACCAAGTGTTTTAATTGACATCAGAAGATGAAAACAATAAACCCTGAGAACATAGAAAAAAGATAAATAAAGATATGAGCAGAACTTAATACAACAGAAAACGTATAAAATTCAGGTGATTTAGTAAGTCCAAAGAATCTTCTTTGAAAAGATTTAAAAGATACACTTTGATTAAGGAAAACAAAAACATAAGTAAAGAATATACAGAAAGAGTCAGGACAATGTTAGAGCAGAGAATATATGAAATGCCAGTAAATTTGAACATTTCTGTCAAGTGGACCATTTCCTAGCTCCTAAAGTTTACCAACACTGACACAAGAGGAAATCATTTTAGGTCATCATGTCTGCCCTTGGCATTCTCGGAACGCCCTGGCCTCAGGATGCAGCCTCTGTAGTCCATGGTAACCTGCGGAGAGGGGACGGGGCTGAGGGTGGTTGGAACTCTGGCCTCACTGAAGGAGTGGGTGTGGCCATCTCTGCTGTGACTGAACAAAGGGCAGGGGAGCAGCGGGCCCCGGGCAGGGCCCTCAGAGCACGGCAGGTCCAGTGGAGTGTCACAAGCATTAAGGCCCAGGCCAAAGGGCGCCTTCTTTGTCTGCACAGCTGCCCAAACTCTCACCTTTCCACTCAGGCCGACCTCTTACTTGAAGTGTGTGTGGAACCTGTCCTCACAGTACACCTCGCTGCACAGCTAACCATAGGTCTGGGCATCGTAGCTTCCTGCCAGGTGACCGAAGTTCGCAGGCAGATGTGTCCCAGGGACACATGCAAAGAGGCTCCTGCCCGGGCCACAGGCTGCCCACTGCCCCTGCCCCAGAACAGGGGCCGCCAATCAGCCCTGTCAGAGTCCCCTGCCTCTAGAGGGAGTATTGGACCAACACTTGTAGAAAACGGTGTCCTCGTGGGCAACTCATTAGAGGGACACAAATAAATCTTTGCCGTCTTTCTGCGGAAGCTTACGAGCGTTCACACCTAAGCGTCCTACAAGGTCAGCTGTTTAACTAAACATGAGCTCATGATCTAAATTTACACAATAATGAAGAAATCAGCTACGAGGGGAGACAATCAGTAAAGACTATCAATACCAGAATTAGATTCCCAAGGCCATCCATCAATTGTTGGAATAATCAGGTGCAAGGCAGAATATATACATAAAACTGGACCTGAAACAAGGAACAAGGATGTTTTCAAAGACTGGTAGGATCTATACATGTCATTGATAAAGCTAAATACTCAAAGGTTGTGTAATACAACAGATTAAGCATTGAGAAGAGTGAAATTATGCTGTTTTGAAAACTATGGCAGGTGAGATTTTCTGCCTAATTATATAAGGAGATTTCTCTAAAAATACACATTATTTCAATGACTTATTGGCTGTGAAATAATTTAAGGGTATTTCAAATGGCTTGTCTTCAAAGAAAGGTGAGATGTAGGGAATCACAGAAAGTCGAGGGGAAAATAGGTCAATATATACATTGCTATATGGTGAACTAAACCTTAGGCCAGCCACAATGGAGAGGACCTGACCCTTAGAAACTTACAAGTAAGCTGGAATCTTCAAAAGTTCAAATCTTTATAAGTAAAATATTTATTAAAATGAATAACCAAGTGTTTTAATTGACATCCGAAGATCAAAACAATAAACCCTGAGAACATAGAAAAAAGATAAATAAAGATATGAGCAGAACTTAATACATCAGAAAACGTATAAAATTTAGGTGATTTAGTAAGTCCAAAGAATCTTCTTTGAAAAGATTGAAAAGACACACTTTGATTAAGGAAAACAAAAACATAAGTAAAGAATATACAGAAAGAATCAGGACAATGTTATAGCAGAGAATATAAGAAATGCCAGTAAATTTGAACATTTCTGTAAAGTGGACCATTTCCTAGCTCCTAAAGTTTACCAAACCTGACACAAGAGGAAATCATTTAAGGTCATCATGTCTGCCCTTGGCATTCTCGGAACGCCCTGGCCTCAGGATGCAGCCTCTGTAGTCCATGGTAACTTGCGGAGAGGGGGCGGGGCTGAGGGTGGTTGGAACTCTGCCCTCACTGAAGGAGTGGGTGTGGCCATCTCTGCTGTGACTGAACAAAGGGCAGGGGAGCAGGGGGCCCAGGGCAGGGCCATCAGAGCACGGCAGGTCCAGTGGTGTGTCACAAGCATTTAGGCCCAGGCCAAAGGGCGCCTTCTTTGTCTGCACAGCTGCCCAAACTCTCACCTTTCGACTCAGGCCGACCTCTTACTTGAAGTGTGTGTGGAACCTGTCCTCACAGTACACCTCGCTGCACAGCTAACCATAGGTCTGGGCATCGTAGCTTCCTGCTAGGTGACTGAAGTTCGCAGGCTGATGTGTCCCAGGGACTCATGCAAAGAGGCTCCAGCCCGGGCTACAGGCTGCCCACTGCCCCTGCCCCAGATCAGGGGCCGCCAATCAGCCCTGTTGGAGTCCCCTTCCTCTAGAGGGAGTATTGGACCAACACTTGTAGAAAACGGTGTTCTCGTGGGCAACTCATTGGAGGGACACAAATAAATTTTGCCGACTTTCTCCTGAAGCTTACGAGCGTTCACACCTAAGCGTCTTACAAGGTCAGCTGTTTAGCTAAACATGAGCTCATGATCTAAATTTACACATTAATGAAAAAATCAGCTACGAGGGGAGACAATCATTAAAGACTATCAATACCAGAATTAGATTCCCAAGGCCATCCATCAATTGTTGGAATAATCAGGTGCAAGGCAGAATATATACATAAAACTGGAACTGAAACAAGGAACAAGGATGTTTTCAAAGACTGGTAGGATCTCTAAAACATTTTTAAAGTACATGTCATTGATAAAGCTAAATACTCAAAGGTTGTGTAATACAACAGATTAAGCATTGAGAAGAGTGAAATTATGCTGTTTTGAAAACTATGGCAGGTGAGATTTTCTGCCTAATTATATAAGAAGATTTCTCTAAAAATACATATTATTTCAATGACTTATTGGCTGAGAAATAATTTAAGGGTATTTCAAATGGCTTGTCTGCAAAGAAAGGTGAGATGTAGGGAATCACAGAAATTCGAGGGGAAAATAGGTCAATATATACATTGCTATATGGTGAACTAAACCTTAGGCCAGCCACAATGGAGAGGACCTGACCCTTAGAAACTTACAAGTAAGCTGGAATCTTCAAAAGCTCAAATCTTTATAAGTAAAATATTTATTAAAATGAATAACCAAGTGTTTTAATTGACATCAGAAGATCAAAACAATAAACACTGAGAACATAGAAAAAAGATAAATAAAGATATGAGCAGAACTTAATACAACAGAAAACGTATAAAATTGAGGTGATTTAGTAAGTCCAAAGAATCTTCTTTGAAAAGATTGAAAAGACACACTTTGATTAAGGAAAACAAAAACATAAGTATAGAATATACAGAAAGAATCAGGACAATGTTATAGCAGAAAATATATGAAATGCCAGTAAATTTGAACATTTCTGTAAAGTGGACCATTTCCTAGCTCCTAAAGTTTACCAAACCTGACACAAGAGGAAATCATTTAAGGTCATCATGTCTGCCCTTGGCATTCTCGGTACGCCGTGGCCTCAGGATGCAGCCTCTGTAGTCCATGGTAACCTGCGGAGAGGGGGCAGGGCTGAGGGTGGTTGGAACTCTGCCCTCACTGAAGGAGTGGGTGTGGCCATCTCTGCTGTGACTGAACAAAGGGCAGGGGAGCAGGAGGCCCAGGGCAGGGCCCTCAGAGCACGGCAGGTCCAGTGGGGTGTCACAAGCATTTAGGCCCAGGCCAAAGGGCGCCTTCTTTGTCTGCACAGCTGCCCAAACTCTCACCTTTCCACTCAGGCCGACCTCTTACTTGAAGTGTGTGTGGAACCTGTCCTCACAGTACACCTCGCTGCACAGCTAACCATAGGTCTGGGCATCGTAGCTTCCTGCCAGGTGACCGAAGTTCGCAGGCAGATGTGTCCCAGGGACACATGCAAAGAGGCTCCTGCCCGGGCCACAGGCTGCCCACTGCCCCTGCCCCAGAACAGGGGCCGCCAATCAGCCCTGTCAGAGTCCCCTGCCTCTAGAGGGAGTATTGGACCAACACTTGTAGAAAACGGTGTCCTCGTGGGCAACTCATTAGAGGGACACAAATAAATCTTTGCCGTCTTTCTGCGGAAGCTTACGAGCGTTCACACCTAAGCGTCCTACAAGGTCAGCTGTTTAACTAAACATGAGCTCATGATCTAAATTTACACAATAATGAAGAAATCAGCTACGAGGGGAGACAATCAGTAAAGACTATCAATACCAGAATTAGATTCCCAAGGCCATCCATCAATTGTTGGAATAATCAGGTGCAAGGCAGAATATATACATAAAACTGGACCTGAAACAAGGAACAAGGATGTTTTCAAAGACTGGTAGGATCTATACATGTCATTGATAAAGCTAAATACTCAAAGGTTGTGTAATACAACAGATTAAGCATTGAGAAGAGTGAAATTATGCTGTTTTGAAAACTATGGCAGGTGAGATTTTCTGCCTAATTATATAAGGAGATTTCTCTAAAAATACACATTATTTCAATGACTTATTGGCTGTGAAATAATTTAAGGGTATTTCAAATGGCTTGTCTTCAAAGAAAGGTGAGATGTAGGGAATCACAGAAAGTCGAGGGGAAAATAGGTCAATATATACATTGCTATATGGTGAACTAAACCTTAGGCCAGCCACAATGGAGAGGACCTGACCCTTAGAAACTTACAAGTAAGCTGGAATCTTCAAAAGTTCAAATCTTTATAAGTAAAATATTTATTAAAATGAATAACCAAGTGTTTTAATTGACATCCGAAGATCAAAACAATAAACCCTGAGAACATAGAAAAAAGATAAATAAAGATATGAGCAGAACTTAATACATCAGAAAACGTATAAAATTTAGGTGATTTAGTAAGTCCAAAGAATCTTCTTTGAAAAGATTGAAAAGACACACTTTGATTAAGGAAAACAAAAACATAAGTAAAGAATATACAGAAAGAATCAGGACAATGTTATAGCAGAGAATATAAGAAATGCCAGTAAATTTGAACATTTCTGTAAAGTGGACCATTTCCTAGCTCCTAAAGTTTACCAAACCTGACACAAGAGGAAATCATTTAAGGTCATCATGTCTGCCCTTGGCATTCTCGGAACGCCCTGGCCTCAGGATGCAGCCTCTGTAGTCCATGGTAACTTGCGGAGAGGGGGCGGGGCTGAGGGTGGTTGGAACTCTGCCCTCACTGAAGGAGTGGGTGTGGCCATCTCTGCTGTGACTGAACAAAGGGCAGGGGAGCAGGGGGCCCAGGGCAGGGCCATCAGAGCACGGCAGGTCCAGTGGTGTGTCACAAGCATTTAGGCCCAGGCCAAAGGGCGCCTTCTTTGTCTGCACAGCTGCCCAAACTCTCACCTTTCGACTCAGGCCGACCTCTTACTTGAAGTGTGTGTGGAACCTGTCCTCACAGTACACCTCGCTGCACAGCTAACCATAGGTCTGGGCATCGTAGCTTCCTGCTAGGTGACTGAAGTTCGCAGGCTGATGTGTCCCAGGGACTCATGCAAAGAGGCTCCAGCCCGGGCTACAGGCTGCCCACTGCCCCTGCCCCAGATCAGGGGCCGCCAATCAGCCCTGTTGGAGTCCCCTTCCTCTAGAGGGAGTATTGGACCAACACTTGTAGAAAACGGTGTTCTCGTGGGCAACTCATTGGAGGGACACAAATAAATTTTGCCGACTTTCTCCTGAAGCTTACGAGCGTTCACACCTAAGCGTCTTACAAGGTCAGCTGTTTAGCTAAACATGAGCTCATGATCTAAATTTACACATTAATGAAAAAATCAGCTACGAGGGGAGACAATCATTAAAGACTATCAATACCAGAATTAGATTCCCAAGGCCATCCATCAATTGTTGGAATAATCAGGTGCAAGGCAGAATATATACATAAAACTGGAACTGAAACAAGGAACAAGGATGTTTTCAAAGACTGGTAGGATCTCTAAAACATTTTTAAAGTACATGTCATTGATAAAGCTAAATACTCAAAGGTTGTGTAATACAACAGATTAAGCATTGAGAAGAGTGAAATTATGCTGTTTTGAAAACTATGGCAGGTGAGATTTTCTGCCTAATTATATAAGAAGATTTCTCTAAAAATACATATTATTTCAATGACTTATTGGCTGAGAAATAATTTAAGGGTATTTCAAATGGCTTGTCTGCAAAGAAAGGTGAGATGTAGGGAATCACAGAAATTCGAGGGGAAAATAGGTCAATATATACATTGCTATATGGTGAACTAAACCTTAGGCCAGCCACAATGGAGAGGACCTGACCCTTAGAAACTTACAAGTAAGCTGGAATCTTCAAAAGCTCAAATCTTTATAAGTAAAATATTTATTAAAATGAATAACCAAGTGTTTTAATTGACATCAGAAGATCAAAACAATAAACACTGAGAACATAGAAAAAAGATAAATAAAGATATGAGCAGAACTTAATACAACAGAAAACGTATAAAATTGAGGTGATTTAGTAAGTCCAAAGAATCTTCTTTGAAAAGATTGAAAAGACACACTTTGATTAAGGAAAACAAAAACATAAGTATAGAATATACAGAAAGAATCAGGACAATGTTATAGCAGAAAATATATGAAATGCCAGTAAATTTGAACATTTCTGTAAAGTGGACCATTTCCTAGCTCCTAAAGTTTACCAAACCTGACACAAGAGGAAATCATTTAAGGTCATCATGTCTGCCCTTGGCATTCTCGGTACGCCGTGGCCTCAGGATGCAGCCTCTGTAGTCCATGGTAACCTGCGGAGAGGGGGCAGGGCTGAGGGTGGTTGGAACTCTGCCCTCACTGAAGGAGTGGGTGTGGCCATCTCTGCTGTGACTGAACAAAGGGCAGGGGAGCAGGAGGCCCAGGGCAGGGCCCTCAGAGCACGGCAGGTCCAGTGGGGTGTCACAAGCATTTAGGCCCAGGCCAAAGGGCGCCTTCTTTGTCTGCACAGCTGCCCAAACTCTCACCTTTCCACTCAGGCCGACCTCTTACTTGAAGTGTGTGTGGAACCTGTCCTCACAGTACACCTCGCTGCACAGCTAACCATAGGTCTGGGCATCGTAGCTTCCTGCCAGGTGACCGAAGTTCACAGGCAGATGTGTCCCAGGGACACATGCAGAGAGGCTCCTGCCCGGGCCACAGGCTGCCCACTGCCCCTGCCCCAGATCGGGGGCCACCAATCAGCCCTGTCGGAGTCCCCTTCCTCTAGAGGGAGTATTGGACCAACACTTGTAGAAAACGGTGTCCTCGTGGGCAACTCATTGGAGGGACACAAATAAATCTTTGCCGTCTTTCTGCGGAAGCTTACGAGCGTTCACACCTAAGCGTCTTACAAGGTCAGCTGTTTAGCTAAACATGAGCTCATGATCTAAATTTACACAATAATGAAGAAATCAGCTACGAGGGGAGACAATCAGTAAAGACTATCAATACCAGAATTAGATTCCCAAGGCCATCCATCAATTGTTGGAATAATCAGGTGCAAGGCAGAATATATACATAAAACTGGACCTGAAACAAGGAACAAGGATGTTTTCAAAGACTGGTAGGATCTATACATGTCATTGATAAAGCTAAATACTCAAAGGTTGTGTAATACAACAGATTAAGCATTGAGAAGAGTGAAATTATGCTGTTTTGAAAACTATGGCAGGTGAGATTTTCTGACTAATTATATAAGAAGATTTCTCTAAAAATACACATTATTTCAATGACTTATTGGCTGTGAAATAAGTTAAGGGTATTTCAAATGGCTTGTCTGCAAAGAAAGGTGAGATGTAGGGAATCACAGAAAGACGAGGGGAAAATAGGTCAATATATACATTGCTATATGGTGAACTAAACCTTAGGCCAGCAACAATGGAGAGGACCTGACCCTTAGAAACTTACAAGTAAGCTGGAATCTTCAAAAGTTCCAATCTTTATAAGTAAAATATTTATTAAAATGAATAACCAAGTGTATTAATTGACATCAGAAGATCAAAACAATAAACACTGAGAACATAGAAAAAAGATAAATAAAGATATGAGCAGAACTTAATACAACAGAAAACGTATAAAATTGAGGTGATTTAGTAAGTCCAAAGAATCTTCTTTGAAAAGATTGAAAAGACACACTTTGATTAAGGAAAACAAAAACATAAGTAAAGAATATACAGAAAGAATCAGGACAATGATATAGCAGAGAATATAAGAAATGCCAGTAAATTTGAACATTTCTGTAAAGTGGACCATTTTCTACCTCCTAAAATTTACCAAACCTGACACAAGAGGAAATCATTTAAGGTCATCATGTATGCCCTTGGCATTCTCGGAACGCCCTGGCCTCAGGATGCAGCCTCTGTAGTCCATGGTAACCTGCGGAGAGTGTGCGGGGCTGAGGGTGGTTGGAACTCTGCCCTCACTGAAGGAGTGGGTGTGGCCATCTCTGCTGTGACTGAACAAAGGGCAGGGGAGCAGGGGGCCCAGGGCAGGGCCCTCAGAGCACGGCAGGTCCAGTGGGGTGTCACAAGCATTTAGGCCGAGGCCAAAGGGCGCCTTCTTTGTCTGCACAGCTGCCCAAACTCTCACCTTTCCACTCAGGCCGACCTCTTACTTGAAGTGTGTGTGGAACCTGTCCTCACAGTACACCTCGCTGCACAGCTAACCATAGGTCTGGGCATCGTAGCTTCCTGCCAGGTGACCGAAGTTCACAGGCAGATGTGTCCCAGGGACACATGCAGAGAGGCTCCTGCCCGGGCCACAGGCTGCCCACTGCCCCTGCCCCAGATCGGGGGCCACCAATCAGCCCTGTCGGAGTCCCCTTCCTCTAGAGGGAGTATTGGACCAACACTTGTAGAAAACGGTGTCCTCGTGGGCAACTCATTGGAGGGACACAAATAAATCTTTGCCGTCTTTCTGCGGAAGCTTACGAGCGTTCACACCTAAGCGTCTTACAAGGTCAGCTGTTTAGCTAAACATGAGCTCATGATCTAAATTTACACAATAATGAAGAAATCAGCTACGAGGGGAGACAATCAGTAAAGACTATCAATACCAG
Organism: Mesoplodon mirus; assembly: GCF_964341445.2. Taxonomy (NCBI): domain Eukaryota; kingdom Metazoa; phylum Chordata; class Mammalia; order Artiodactyla; family Ziphiidae; genus Mesoplodon; species Mesoplodon mirus. Next base: position 116,997,258 of record NC_138976.1, on the reverse strand, counting down.
AATTAGATTCCCAAGGCCATCCATCAATTGTTGGAATAATCAGGTGCAAGGCAGAATATATACATAAAACTGGACCTGAAACAAGGAACAAGGATGTTTTCAAAGACTGGTAGGATCTATACATGTCATTGATAAAGCTAAATACTCAAAGGTTGTGTAATACAACAGATTAAGCATTGAGAAGAGTGAAATTATGCTGTTTTGAAAACTATGGCAGGTGAGATTTTCTGACTAATTATATAAGAAGATTTCTCTAAAAATACACATTATTTCAATGACTTATTGGCTGTGAAATAAGTTAAGGGTATTTCAAATGGCTTGTCTGCAAAGAAAGGTGAGATGTAGGGAATCACAGAAAGACGAGGGGAAAATAGGTCAATATATACATTGCTATATGGTGAACTAAACCTTAGGCCAGCAACAATGGAGAGGACCTGACCCTTAGAAACTTACAAGTAAGCTGGAATCTTCAAAAGTTCCAATCTTTATAAGTAAAATATTTATTAAAATGAATAACCAAGTGTATTAATTGACATCAGAAGATCAAAACAATAAACACTGAGAACATAGAAAAAAGATAAATAAAGATATGAGCAGAACTTAATACAACAGAAAACGTATAAAATTGAGGTGATTTAGTAAGTCCAAAGAATCTTCTTTGAAAAGATTGAAAAGACACACTTTGATTAAGGAAAACAAAAACATAAGTAAAGAATATACAGAAAGAATCAGGACAATGATATAGCAGAGAATATAAGAAATGCCAGTAAATTTGAACATTTCTGTAAAGTGGACCATTTTCTACCTCCTAAAATTTACCAAACCTGACACAAGAGGAAATCATTTAAGGTCATCATGTATGCCCTTGGCATTCTCGGAACGCCCTGGCCTCAGGATGCAGCCTCTGTAGTCCATGGTAACCTGCGGAGAGTGTGCGGGGCTGAGGGTGGTTGGAACTCTGCCCTCACTGAAGGAGTGGGTGTGGCCATCTCTGCTGTGACTGAACAAAGGGCAGGGGAGCAGGGGGCCCAGGGCAGGGCCCTCAGAGCACGGCAGGTCCAGTGGGGTGTCACAAGCATTTAGGCCGAGGCCAAAGGGCGCCTTCTTTGTCTGCACAGCTGCCCAAACTCTCACCTTTCCACTCAGGCCGACCTCTTACTTGAAGTGTGTGTGGAACCTGTCCTCACAGTACACCTCGCTGCACAGCTAACCATAGGTCTGGGCATCGTAGCTTCCTGCCAGGTGACCGAAGTTCACAGGCAGATGTGTCCCAGGGACACATGCAGAGAGGCTCCTGCCCGGGCCACAGGCTGCCCACTGCCCCTGCCCCAGATCGGGGGCCACCAATCAGCCCTGTCGGAGTCCCCTTCCTCTAGAGGGAGTATTGGACCAACACTTGTAGAAAACGGTGTCCTCGTGGGCAACTCATTGGAGGGACACAAATAAATCTTTGCCGTCTTTCTGCGGAAGCTTACGAGCGTTCACACCTAAGCGTCTTACAAGGTCAGCTGTTTAGCTAAACATGAGCTCATGATCTAAATTTACACAATAATGAAGAAATCAGCTACGAGGGGAGACAATCAGTAAAGACTATCAATACCAGAATTAGATTCCCAAGGCCATCCATCAATTGTTGGAATAATCAGGTGCAAGGCAGAATATATACATAAAACTGGACCTGAAACAAGGAACAAGGATGTTTTCAAAGACTGGTAGGATCTATACATGTCATTGATAAAGCTAAATACTCAAAGGTTGTGTAATACAACAGATTAAGCATTGAGAAGAGTGAAATTATGCTGTTTTGAAAACTATGGCAGGTGAGATTTTCTGACTAATTATATAAGAAGATTTCTCTAAAAATACACATTATTTCAATGACTTATTGGCTGTGAAATAAGTTAAGGGTATTTCAAATGGCTTGTCTGCAAAGAAAGGTGAGATGTAGGGAATCACAGAAAGACGAGGGGAAAATAGGTCAATATATACATTGCTATATGGTGAACTAAACCTTAGGCCAGCAACAATGGAGAGGACCTGACCCTTAGAAACTTACAAGTAAGCTGGAATCTTCAAAAGTTCCAATCTTTATAAGTAAAATATTTATTAAAATGAATAACCAAGTGTATTAATTGACATCAGAAGATCAAAACAATAAACACTGAGAACATAGAAAAAAGATAAATAAAGATATGAGCAGAACTTAATACAACAGAAAACGTATAAAATTGAGGTGATTTAGTAAGTCCAAAGAATCTTCTTTGAAAAGATTGAAAAGACACACTTTGATTAAGGAAAACAAAAACATAAGTAAAGAATATACAGAAAGAATCAGGACAATGATATAGCAGAGAATATAAGAAATGCCAGTAAATTTGAACATTTCTGTAAAGTGGACCATTTTCTACCTCCTAAAATTTACCAAACCTGACACAAGAGGAAATCATTTAAGGTCATCATGTATGCCCTTGGCATTCTCGGAACGCCCTGGCCTCAGGATGCAGCCTCTGTAGTCCATGGTAACCTGCGGAGAGTGTGCGGGGCTGAGGGTGGTTGGAACTCTGCCCTCACTGAAGGAGTGGGTGTGGCCATCTCTGCTGTGACTGAACAAAGGGCAGGGGAGCAGGGGGCCCAGGGCAGGGCCCTCAGAGCACGGCAGGTCCAGTGGGGTGTCACAAGCATTTAGGCCGAGGCCAAAGGGCGCCTTCTTTGTCTGCACAGCTGCCCAAACTCTCACCTTTCCACTCAGGCCGACCTCTTACTTGAAGTGTGTGTGGAACCTGTCCTCACAGTACACCTCGCTGCACAGCTAACCATAGGTCTGGGCATCGTAGCTTCCTGCCAGGTGACCGAAGTTCGCAGGCAGATGTGTCCCAGGGACACATGCAGAGAGGCTCCTGCACGGGCCACAGGCTGCCCACTGCCCCTGCCCCAGATTGGGGGCCACCAATCAGCCCTGTCGGAGTCCCCTTCCTCTAGAGGGTGTATTGGACCAACACTTGTAGAAAACGGTGTCCTCGTGGGCAACTCATTGGAGGGACACAAATAAATCTTTGCCGTCTTTCTGTGGAAGCTTACGAGCGTTCACACCTAAGCGTCTTACAAGGTCAGCTGTTTAGCTAAATATGAGCTCATGATCTAAATTTACACAATAATGAAGAAATCAGCTACGAGGGGAGACAATCAGTAAAGACTATCAATACCAGAATTAGATTCCCAAGGCCATCCATCAATTGTTGGAATAATCAGGTGCCAGGCAGAATATATACATAAAACTGGAACTGAAACATGGAACAAGGATGTTTTCAAAGACTGGTAGGATCACTAAAACATTTTTAAAGTACATGTGATTGATAAAGCTAAATACTCAAAGGTTGTGTAATACCACAGATTAAGCATTGAGAAGAGTGAAATTATGCTGTTTTGAAAACTATGGCAGGTGAGATTTTCTGCCTAATTTTATAAGAAGATTTCTCTAAAAATACACATTATTTCAATGACTTATTGGCTGTGAAATAAGTTAAGGGTATTTCAAATGGCTTGTCTGCAAAGAAAGGTGAGATGTAGGGAATCACAGAAAGTCGAGGGGAAAATAGGTCAATATATACATTGCTATTTGGTGAACTAAACCTTAGGCCAGCAACAAAGGAGAGGACCTGACCCTTAGAAACTTACAAGTAAGCTGGAATCTTCAAAAGTTCCAATCTTTATAAGTAAAATATTTATTAAAATGAATAACCAAGTGTTTTAATTGACATCAGAAGATCAAAACAATAAACCCTGAGAACATAGAAAAAAGATAAAGATATGAGCAGAACTTAATACAACAGAAAACGTATAAAATTGAGGTGATTTAGTAAGTCCAAAGAATCTTCTTTGAAAAGATTGAAAAGACACACTTTGATTAAGGAAAACAAAAACATAAGTAGAGAATATACAGAAAGAATCAGGACAATGTAATATCAGAGAATATATGAAATGCCAGTAAATTTGAACATTTCTGTAAAGTGGACCATTTCCTAGCTCCTAAAGTTTACCAAACCTGACACAAGAGGAAATCATTTTAGGTCATCATGTCTGCCCTTGGCATTCTCGGAACGCCCTGGCCTCAGGATGCAGCCTCTGCAGTCCATGGTAACCTGCGGAGAGGGGGCGGGGCTGAGGGTGGTTCGAACTCTGCCCTCACTGAAGGAGTGGGTGTGGCCATCTCTGCTGTGACTGAACAAAGGGCAGGGGAGCAGCGGGCCCCGGGCAGGGCCCTCAGAGCACGGCAGGTCCAGTGGGCTGTCACAAGCATTTAGGCCCAGGCCAAAGGGCGCCTTCTTTGTCTGCACAGCTGCCCAAACTCTCACCTTTCCACTCAGGCCGACATCTTACTTGAAGTGTGTGTGGAACCTGTCCTCACAGTACACCTCGCTGCACAGCTAACCATAGGTCTGGGCATCGTAGCTTCCTGCCAGGTGACCGAAGTTCGCAGGCAGATGTGTCCCAGGGACACATGCAAAGAGGCTCCTGCCCGGGCCACAGGCTGCCCACTGCCCCTGCCCCAGATCGGGGGCCGCCAATCAGCCCTGTCGGAGTCCCCTGCCTCTAGAGGGAGTATTGGACCAACACTTGTAGAAAACGGTGTCCTCGTGGGCAACTCATTAGAGGGACACAAATAAATCTTTGCCGTCTTTCTGCGGAAGCTTACGAGCGTTCACACCTAAGCGTCCTACAAGGTCAGCTGTTTAGCTAAACATGAGCTCATGATCTAAATTTACACAATAATGAAGAAATCAGCTACGAGGGGAGACAATCAGTAAAGACTATCAATACCAGAATTAGATTCCCAAGGCCATCCATCAATTGTTGGAATAATCAGGTGCAAGGTAGAATATATACATAAAACTGGACCTGAAACAAGGAACAAGGATGTTTTCAAAGACTGGTAGGATCTATACATGTCATTGATAAAGCTAAATACTCAAAGGTTGTGTAATACAACAGATTAAGCATTGAGAAGAGTGAAATTATGCTGTTTTGAAAACTATGGCAGGTGAGATTTTCTGCCTAATTATATAAGGAGATTTCTCTAAAAATACACATTATTTCAATGACTTATTGGCTGTGAAATAATTTAAGGGTATTTCAAATGCCTTGTCTGCAAAGAAAGGTGAGATGTAGGGAATCACAGAAAGTCGAGGGGAAAATAGGTCAATATATACATTGCTATATGGTGAACTAAACCTTAGGCCAGCCACAATGGAGAGGACCTGACCCTTAGAAACTTACAAGTAAGCTGGAATCTTCAAAAGCTCAAATCTTTATAAGTAAAATATTTATTAAAATGAATAACCAAGTGTTTTAATTGACATCAGAAGATCAAAACAATAAACACTGAGAACATAGAAAAAAGATAAATAAAGATATGAGCAGAACTTAATACAACAGAAAACGTATAAAATTGAGGTGATTTAGTAAGTCCAAAGAATCTTCTTTGAAAAGATTGAAAAGACACACTTTGATTAAGGAAAACAAAAACATAAGTATAGAATATACAGAAAGAATCAGGACAATGTTATAGCAGAAAATATATGAAATGCCAGTAAATTTGAACATTTCTGTAAAGTGGACCATTTCCTAGCTCCTAAAGTTTACCAAACCTGACACAAGAGGAAATCATTTAAGGTCATCATGTCTGCCCTTGGCATTCTCGGTACGCCGTGGCCTCAGGATGCAGCCTCTGTAGTCCATGGTAACCTGCGGAGAGGGGGCAGGGCTGAGGGTGGTTGGAACTCTGCCCTCACTGAAGGAGTGGGTGTGGCCATCTCTGCTGTGACTGAACAAAGGGCAGGGGAGCAGGAGGCCCAGGGCAGGGCCCTCAGAGCACGGCAGGTCCAGTGGGGTGTCACAAGCATTTAGGCCCAGGCCAAAGGGCGCCTTCTTTGTCTGCACAGCTGCCCAAACTCTCACCTTTCCACTCAGGCCGACCTCTTACTTGAAGTGTGTGTGGAACCTGTCCTCACAGTACACCTCGCTGCACAGCTAACCATAGGTCTGGGCATCGTAGCTTCCTGCCAGGTGACCGAAGTTCACAGGCAGATGTGTCCCAGGGACACATGCAGAGAGGCTCCTGCCCGGGCCACAGGCTGCCCACTGCCCCTGCCCCAGATCGGGGGCCACCAATCAGCCCTGTCGGATTCCCCTTCCTCTAGAGGGAGTATTGGACCAACACTTGTAGAAAACGGTGTCCTCGTGGGCAACTCATTGGAGGGACACAAATAAATCTTTGCCGTCTTTCTGCGGAAGCTTACGAGCGTTCACACCTAAGCGTCTTACAAGGTCAGCTGTTTAGCTAAACATGAGCTCATGATCTAAATTTACACAATAATGAAGAAATCAGCTACGAGGGGAGACAATCAGTAAAGACTATCAATACCAGAATTAGATTCCCAAGGCCATCCATCAATTGTTGGAATAATCAGGTGCAAGGCAGAATATATACATAAAACTGGACCTGAAACAAGGAACAAGGATGTTTTCAAAGACTGGTAGGATCTATACATGTCATTGATAAAGCTAAATACTCAAAGGTTGTGTAATACAACAGATTAAGCATTGAGAAGAGTGAAATTATGCTGTTTTGAAAACTATGGCAGGTGAGATTTTCTGACTAATTATATAAGAAGATTTCTCTAAAAATACACATTATTTCAATGACTTATTGGCTGTGAAATAAGTTAAGGGTATTTCAAATGGCTTGTCTGCAAAGAAAGGTGAGATGTAGGGAATCACAGAAAGACGAGGGGAAAATAGGTCAATATATACATTGCTATATGGTGAACTAAACCTTAGGCCAGCAACAATGGAGAGGACCTGACCCTTAGAAACTTACAAGTAAGCTGGAATCTTCAAAAGTTCCAATCTTTATAAGTAAAATATTTATTAAAATGAATAACCAAGTGTATTAATTGACATCAGAAGATCAAAACAATAAACACTGAGAACATAGAAAAAAGATAAATAAAGATATGAGCAGAACTTAATACAACAGAAAACGTATAAAATTGAGGTGATTTAGTAAGTCCAAAGAATCTTCTTTGAAAAGATTGAAAAGACACACTTTGATTAAGGAAAACAAAAACATAAGTAAAGAATATACAGAAAGAATCAGGACAATGATATAGCAGAGAATATAAGAAATGCCAGTAAATTTGAACATTTCTGTAAAGTGGACCATTTTCTACCTCCTAAAATTTACCAAACCTGACACAAGAGGAAATCATTTAAGGTCATCATGTATGCCCTTGGCATTCTCGGAACGCCCTGGCCTCAGGATGCAGCCTCTGTAGTCCATGGTAACCTGCGGAGAGTGTGCGGGGCTGAGGGTGGTTGGAACTCTGCCCTCACTGAAGGAGTGGGTGTGGCCATCTCTGCTGTGACTGAACAAAGGGCAGGGGAGCAGGGGGCCCAGGGCAGGGCCCTCAGAGCACGGCAGGTCCAGTGGGGTGTCACAAGCATTTAGGCCGAGGCCAAAGGGCGCCTTCTTTGTCTGCACAGCTGCCCAAACTCTCACCTTTCCACTCAGGCCGACCTCTTACTTGAAGTGTGTGTGGAACCTGTCCTCACAGTACACCTCGCTGCACAGCTAACCATAGGTCTGGGCATCGTAGCTTCCTGCCAGGTGACCGAAGTTCGCAGGCAGATGTGTCCCAGGGACACATGCAGAGAGGCTCCTGCACGGGCCACAGGCTGCCCACTGCCCCTGCCCCAGATTGGGGGCCACCAATCAGCCCTGTCGGAGTCCCCTTCCTCTAGAGGGTGTATTGGACCAACACTTGTAGAAAACGGTGTCCTCGTGGGCAACTCATTGGAGGGACACAAATAAATCTTTGCCGTCTTTCTGTGGAAGCTTACGAGCGTTCACACCTAAGCGTCTTACAAGGTCAGCTGTTTAGCTAAATATGAGCTCATGATCTAAATTTACACAATAATGAAGAAATCAGCTACGAGGGGAGACAATCAGTAAAGACTATCAATACCAGAATTAGATTCCCAAGGCCATCCATCAATTGTTGGAATAATCAGGTGCCAGGCAGAATATATACATAAAACTGGAACTGAAACATGGAACAAGGATGTTTTCAAAGACTGGTAGGATCACTAAAACATTTTTAAAGTACATGTGATTGATAAAGCTAAATACTCAAAGGTTGTGTAATACCACAGATTAAGCATTGAGAAGAGTGAAATTATGCTGTTTTGAAAACTATGGCAGGTGAGATTTTCTGCCTAATTTTATAAGAAGATTTCTCTAAAAATACACATTATTTCAATGACTTATTGGCTGTGAAATAAGTTAAGGGTATTTCAAATGGCTTGTCTGCAAAGAAAGGTGAGATGTAGGGAATCACAGAAAGTCGAGGGGAAAATAGGTCAATATATACATTGCTATTTGGTGAACTAAACCTTAGGCCAGCAACAAAGGAGAGGACCTGACCCTTAGAAACTTACAAGTAAGCTGGAATCTTCAAAAGTTCCAATCTTTATAAGTAAAATATTTATTAAAATGAATAACCAAGTGTTTTAATTGACATCAGAAGATCAAAACAATAAACCCTGAGAACATAGAAAAAAGATAAAGATATGAGCAGAACTTAATACAACAGAAAACGTATAAAATTGAGGTGATTTAGTAAGTCCAAAGAATCTTCTTTGAAAAGATTGAAAAGACACACTTTGATTAAGGAAAACAAAAACATAAGTAGAGAATATACAGAAAGAATCAGGACAATGTAATATCAGAGAATATATGAAATGCCAGTAAATTTGAACATTTCTGTAAAGTGGACCATTTCCTAGCTCCTAAAGTTTACCAAACCTGACACAAGAGGAAATCATTTTAGGTCATCATGTCTGCCCTTGGCATTCTCGGAACGCCCTGGCCTCAGGATGCAGCCTCTGCAGTCCATGGTAACCTGCGGAGAGGGGGCGGGGCTGAGGGTGGTTCGAACTCTGCCCTCACTGAAGGAGTGGGTGTGGCCATCTCTGCTGTGACTGAACAAAGGGCAGGGGAGCAGCGGGCCCCGGGCAGGGCCCTCAGAGCACGGCAGGTCCAGTGGGCTGTCACAAGCATTTAGGCCCAGGCCAAAGGGCGCCTTCTTTGTCTGCACAGCTGCCCAAACTCTCACCTTTCCACTCAGGCCGACATCTTACTTGAAGTGTGTGTGGAACCTGTCCTCACAGTACACCTCGCTGCACAGCTAACCATAGGTCTGGGCATCGTAGCTTCCTGCCAGGTGACCGAAGTTCGCAGGCAGATGTGTCCCAGGGACACATGCAAAGAGGCTCCTGCCCGGGCCACAGGCTGCCCACTGCCCCTGCCCCAGATCGGGGGCCGCCAATCAGCCCTGTCGGAGTCCCCTGCCTCTAGAGGGAGTATTGGACCAACACTTGTAGAAAACGGTGTCCTCGTGGGCAACTCATTAGAGGGACACAAATAAATCTTTGCCGTCTTTCTGCGGAAGCTTACGAGCGTTCACACCTAAGCGTCCTACAAGGTCAGCTGTTTAGCTAAACATGAGCTCATGATCTAAATTTACACAATAATGAAGAAATCAGCTACGAGGGGAGACAATCAGTAAAGACTATCAATACCAGAATTAGATTCCCAAGGCCATCCATCAATTGTTGGAATAATCAGGTGCAAGGTAGAATATATACATAAAACTGGACCTGAAACAAGGAACAAGGATGTTTTCAAAGACTGGTAGGATCTATACATGTCATTGATAAAGCTAAATACTCAAAGGTTGTGTAATACAACAGATTAAGCATTGAGAAGAGTGAAATTATGCTGTTTTGAAAACTATGGCAGGTGAGATTTTCTGCCTAATTATATAAGGAGATTTCTCTAAAAATACACATTATTTCAATGACTTATTGGCTGTGAAATAATTTAAGGGTATTTCAAATGCCTTGTCTGCAAAGAAAGGTGAGATGTAGGGAATCACAGAAAGTCGAGGGGAAAATAGGTCAATATATACATTGCTATATGGTGAACTAAACCTTAGGCCAGCCACAATGGAGAGGACCTGACCCTTAGAAACTTACAAGTAAGCTGGAATCTTCAAAAGTTCAAATCTTTATAAGTAAAATATTTATTAAAATGAATAACCAAGTGTTTTAATTGACATCCGAAGATCAAAACAATAAACCCTGAGAACATAGAAAAAAGATAAATAAAGATATGAGCAGAACTTAACACAACAGAAAACATATAAAATTCAGGTGATTTAGTAAGTCCAAAGAATTTTCTTTGAAAAGATTTAAAAGACACACTTTGATTAAGGAAAACAAAAACATAAGTAAAGAATATACAGAAAGAATCAGGACAATGTTATAGCAGAGAATATAAGAAATGCCAGTAAATTTGAACATTTCTGTAAAGTGGACCATTTCCTAGCTCCTAAAGTTTACCAATCCTGACACAAGAGGAAATCATTTAAGGTCATCATGTCTGCCCTTGGCATTCTCGGAACGCCCTGGCCTCAGGATGCAGCCTCTGTAGTCCACGTTAACCTGCGGAGAGGGGGCGGGGCTGAGGGTGGTTGGAACTCTGCCCTCACTGAAGGAGTGGGTGTGGCCATCTCTGCTGTGACTGAACAAAGGGCAGGGGAGCAGGGGGCCCAGGGCAGGGCCATCAGAGCACGGCAGGTCCAGTGGTGTGTCACAAGCATTTAGGCCCAGGCCAAAGGGCGCCTTCTTTGTCTGCACAGCTGCCCAAACTCTCACCTTTCCACTCAGGCCGACCTCTTACTTGAAGTGTGTGTGGAACCTGTCCTTACAGTACACCTCGCTGCACAGCTAACCATAGGTCTGGGCATCGTAGCTTCCTGCTAGGTGACCGAAGTTCGCAGGCTGATGTGTCCCAGGGACTCATGCAAAGAGGCTGCAGCGCGGGCCACAGGCTGCCCACTGCCCCTGCCCCAGATCAGGGGCCGCCAATCAGCCCTGTTGGAGTCCCCTTCCTCTAGAGGGAGTATTGGACCAACACTTGTAGAAAACGGTGTCCTCGTGGGAAACTCATTGGAGGGACACAAATAAATTTTGCCGACTTTCTCCTGAAGCTTACGAGCGTTCACACCTACGCGTCTTATAAGGTCAGCTGTTTAGCTAAACATGAGCTCATGATCTAAATTTACACATTAACGAAAAAATCAGCTACGAGGGGAGACAATCATTAAAGACTATCAATACCAGAATTAGATTCCCAAGGCCATCCATCAATTGTTGGAATAATCAGGTGCAAGGCAGAATATATACATAAAACTGGAACTGAAACAAGGAACAAGGATGTTTTCAAAGACTGGTAGGATCTCTAAAATATTTTTCAAGGACATGTCATTGATAAAGGTAAATACTCAAAGGTTGTGAAATACAACAGATTAAGCATTGAGAAGAGTGAAATTATGCTGTTTTGAAAACTATGGCAGGTGAGATTTTCTGCCTAATTATATAAGAAGATTTCTCTAAAAATACACATTATTTCAATGACTTATTGGCTGAGAAATAATTTAAGGGTATTTCAAATGGCTTGTCTGCAAAGAAAGGTGAGATGTAGGGAATCACAGAAAGTCGAGGGGAAAATAGGTCAATATATACATTGCTGTATGGTGAACTAAGCCTTAGGCCAGCAACAATGGAGAGGACCTGACCCTTAGACACGTACAAGTAAGCTGGAATCTTCAAAAGTTCAAATCTTTATAAGTAAAAAGATTTATTAAAATGAATAACCAAGTGTTTTAATTGACATCAGAAGATGAAAACAATAAACCCTGAGAACATAGAGAAAAGATAAATAAAGATATGAGCAGAACTTAATACAACAGAAAACGTATAAAATTCAGGTGATTTAGTAAGTCCAAAGAATTTTCTTTGAAAAAATTTAAAAGACACACTTTGATTAAGGAAAACCAAAACATAAGTAAAGAATATACAGAAAGAGTCAGGACAATGTTAGAGCAGACAATATATGAAATGCCAGTAAATTTGAACATTTCTGTCAAGTGGACCATTTCCTAGCTCCTAAAGTTTACCAACACTGACACAAGAGGAAATCATTTAAGGTCATCATGTCTGCCCTTGGCGTTCTCGGAACGCCCTGGCCTCAGAATGCAGCCTCTGTAGTCCATGGTAACCTGCAGAGAGGGGGCGGGGCTGAGGGAGGTTGGAACACTGCCCTCACTGAGGGAGTGAGTGTGGCCATCTCTGCTGTGACTGAACAAAGGGCAGGGGAGCAGGGGGCCCAGGGCAGGGCCCTCAGAGCCCGGCAGGCCCAGTGGATTGTCACAAGCTTTTAGGCCCAGGCCAAAGGACGCCTTCTTTGTCTGCACAGCTGCCCAAACTCTCTTTTTCCACGCAGGCCGCCCTCTTACTTGAAGTGTGTGTGGAATGTGTCCGTGCAGTATACAGCGCTGCACAGCTAAGCATAGGTCTGGGCATCGTAGCTTCCTGCCAGGTGACCGAAGTTCGCAGGCAGATGGGTACCTGGGACACACGCGGAGAGGCTCCTGCACGGGCCACAGGCCGCCCACTGCCCCTGCCCCAGATCGGGGGCCGCAAAGCAGCCCTGTCTGAGTCCCCTGCCTCTAGAGGGAGTATTGGACCAACACTTGTAGAAAACGGGGTCCTTGCGTGCCACTCATTGGAGGGACACAAATAAATCTTGGCCGACTTTCTGCTGAAACTTACGAGCGTTCACACCTAAGCCTCTTACAAGGTCAGCTGTTTAGCTAAACATGAGCTCATGATCTAAATTTACACAATAATGAAGAAAGCAGCTACAAGGGGAGACAATCACCCAAAACCATCAATACCAGAATTAGATTCCCAAGGCCATCCATCAGATGAAGGAATAATCGGGTGCAAGGCAGAAAATATACATAAAACTGGAACTGACACAAGGCACAAGGATGTTTTCAAAGACTGGTAGGATCTCTAAAACATTTTTCAAGGACATGTCATTGATAAAGCTAAATACTCCAAGGTTGTGTAATACAACAGATTAATCATTGAGGAGCGTGAAATTATGCTGTTTTGAAAACTATGGCAGGTCAGATTTTCTGCCTAATTATATAAGAAGGTTTCTCTAAAAAATACACATTATTTCAAAGACTTATTGGCTGTGAAATAAGTTAAGGGTATTTCAAATGGCTTGTCTGCAAAGAAAGGTGAGATGTAGGGAATCACAAAAAGTCGAGGGGAAAATAGGTCAATATATACATTGCTGTATGGTGAACTAAGCCTTAGGCCAGCAACAATGGAGAGGACCTGACCCTTAGACACGTACAAGTAAGCTGGAATCTTCAAAAGTTCAAATCTTTATAAGTAAAAAGATTTATTAAAATGAATAACCAAGTGTTTTAATTGACATCAGAAGATGAAAACAATAAACCCTGAGAACATAGAGAAAAGATAAATAAAGATATGAGCAGAACTTAATACAACAGAAAACGTATAAAATTCAGGTGATTTAGTAAGTCCAAAGAATCTTCTTTGAAAAGAATTAAAAGACACACTTTGATTAAGGAAAACCAAAACATATGTAAAGTATATACAGAAAGAGTCAGGACAATGTTAGAGCAGAGAATATATGAAATGCCAGTAAATTTGAACATTTCTGTAAAGTGGACCATTTCCTAGCTCCTAAAGTTTACCAACACTGACACAAGAGGAAATCATTTAAGGTCATCATGTCTGCCCTTGGCATTCTCGGAACGCCCTGGCCTCAGAATGCAGCCTCTGTAGTCCATGGTAACCTGCGGAGTGGGGGCGGGGCTGAGGGAGGTTGGAACACTGCCCTCACTGAGGGAGTGGGTGTGGCCATCTCTGCTGTGACTGAACAAAGGGCAGGGGAGCAGGGGGCCCAGGGCAGGGACCTCAGAGCCCGGCAGGCCCAGTGGATTGTCACAAGATTTTAGGCCCAGGACAAAGGGTGCCTTCTTTGTCTGCACAGCTGCCCAAACTCTCTTCTTTCCACTCAGGCCGCCCTCTTACTTGAAGTGTGTGTGAAATGCGTCTGTGCAGTATACAGCGCTGCACAGCTAAGCATAGGTCTGGGCATCGTAGCTTCCTGCCAGGTGACCGAAGTTCGCAGGCAGATGGGTCCCAGGGACACATGCGGAGAGGCTCCTGCCCGTGTCACAGGCCGCCCACTGCCCCTGCCCCAGATCGGGGGCCGCAAATCAGCCCTGTCTGAGTCCCCTGCCTCTAGAGGGAGTATTGGACCAACACTTGTAGAAAACGGGGTCCTTGCGGGCCACTCATTGGAGGGACACAAATACATCTTTGCCGACTCTCTGCTGAAACTTACGAGCGTTCACAACTAAGCCTCTTACAAGGTCAGCTGTTTAGCTAAACATGAGCTCATGATCTAAATTTACACAATAAGAAGAAAGCAGCTACAAGGGGAGACAATCAGCCAAAACCATCAATACCAGAATTAGATTCCCAAGGCCATCCATCAGATGTAGGAATAATCGGGTGCAAGGCAGAAAATATACATAAAACTGGAACTGAAACAAGGCACAAGGATGTTTTCCAAGACTGGTAGGATTTCTAAAACATTTTTCAAGGACATGTCATTGATAAAGCTAAATACTCCAAGGTTGTGTATTACAACAGATTAATCATTGAGAAGACTGAAATTATGCTGTTTTGAAAACTATGGCAGGTCAGATTTTCTGCCTAATTCTATAAGAAGATTTCTCTAAAAAATACACATTATTTCAAAGACTTATTGGCTGTGAAATAAGTTAAGGGTATTTCAAATGGCTTGTCTGCAAAGAAAGGTGAGATGTAGGGAATCACAGAAAGTCGAGGGGAAAATAGGTCAATATATACATTGCTGTATGGTGAACTAAGCCTTAGGCCAGCAACAATGGAGAGGACCTGACCCTTAGACACGTACAAGTAAGCAGGAATCTTCAAAAGTTCAAATGTTTATAAGTAAAAAGATTTATTAAAATGAATAACCAAGTGTTTTAATTGACATCAGAAGATGAAAACAATAAACCGTGAGAACATAGAGAAAAGATAAATAAAGATATGAGCAGAACTTAATACAACAGAAAACGTATAAAATTCAGGTGATTTAGTAAGTCCAAAGAATTTTCTTTGAAAAGATTTAAAAGACACACTTTGATTAAGGAAAACCAAAACATAAGTAAAGAATATACAGAAAGAGTCAGGACAATGTTAGAGCAGAGAATATAGGAAATGCCAGTAAATTTGAACATTTCTGTAAAGTGGACCATTTCCTAGCTCCTAAAGTTTACCAACACTGACCCAAGAGGAAATCATTTAAGGTCATCATGTCTGCCCTTGGCATTCTCGGAACGCCCTGGCCTCAGAATGCAGCCTCTGTAGTCAATGGTAACCTGCGGAGAGGGGGCGGGGCTGAGGGAGGTTGGAACACTGCCCTCACTGAGGGAGTGGGTGTGGCCATCACTGCTGTGACTGAATAAAGGGCAGGGGAGCAGGGGGCCCAGGGCAGGGCCCTCAGAGCCCGGCAGGCCCAGTGGAGTGTCACAAGCTTTTAGGCCCAGGCCAAAGGGCGCCTTCTTTGTCTGCACAACTGCCCAAACTCTCTTCTTTCCACTCAGGCCGCCCTCTTACTTGAAGTGTGTGTGGAACGTGTCCGTGCAGTATACCGCGCTGCACAGCTAAGCATAGGTCTGGGCATCGTAGCTTCCTGCCAGGTGACCGAAGTTCGCAGGCAGATGGGTCCCTGGGACACACGCGGAGAGGCTCCTGCCCGGGCCACAGGCCGCCCACTGCCCCTGCCCCAGATCGGGGGCCGCAAAGCAGCCCTGTCTGAGTCCCCTGCCTCTAGAGGGAGTATTGGACCAACACTTGTAGAAAACGGGGTCCTTGCGGGCCACTCATTGGAGGGACACAAATAAATCTTTGCCGACTTTCTGCTGAAACTTACGAGCGTTCACACCTAAGCCTCTTACAAGGTCACCTGTTTAGCTAAACATGAGCTCATGATCTAAATTTACACAATAATGTAGAAAGCAGCTACAAGGGGAGACAATCAGCCAAAACCATCAATACCAGAATTAGATTCCCAAGGCCATCCATCAGATGAAGGAATAATCGGGTGCAAGGCAGAAAATATACATAAAAGTGGAACTGAAACAAGGCACAAGGATGTTTTCAAAGACTGGTAGGATCTCTAAAACATTTTTCAAGGACATGTCATTGATAAAGCTAAATACTCCAAGGTTGTGTAATACAACAGATTAATCATTGAGAAGAGTGAAATTATGCTGTTTTGAAAACTATGGCAGGTCAGATTTTCTGCCTAATTATATAAGAAGATTTCTCTAAAAAATACACATTATTTCAAAGCCTTATTGGCTGTGAAATAAGTTAAGGGTATTTCAAATGGCTTGTCTGCAAAGAAAGGTGAGATGTAGGGGATCACAGAAAGTCGAGGGGAAAATAGGTCAATATATACATTGCTAGATGGTGAACTAAGCCATAGGCCGGCAACAATGGAGAGGACCTGACCCTTAGAAACGTACAAGTAAGCTGGAATCTTCAAAAGTTCAAATCTTTATAAGTAAAAAGATTTATTAAAATGAATAACCAAGTGTTTTAATTGACATCAGAAGATGAAAAGAATAAACCCTGAGAACATAGAAAAAAGTTAAATAAAGATATGAGCAGAACTTAATACAACAGAAAACG
Organism: Mesoplodon mirus; assembly: GCF_964341445.2. NCBI lineage: Eukaryota > Metazoa > Chordata > Mammalia > Artiodactyla > Ziphiidae > Mesoplodon > Mesoplodon mirus. The sequence continues at coordinate 116,980,518 of NC_138976.1, read as the reverse complement.
TATAAAATTCAGGTGATTTAGTAAGTCCAAAGATTCTTCTTGGAAAAGATTGAAAAGACACACTTTGATTAAGGAAAACAAAAACATAAGTAAAGAATATACAGAAAGAGTCAGGACAATGTTAGAGCAGAGAATATATGAAATGCCAGTAAATTTGAACATTTCTGTCAAGTGGACAATTTCCTAGCTCCTAAAGTTTACCAAAACTGACACAAGAGGAAATCATTTAAGGTCATCATGTCTGCCCTTGGCATTCTCGGAACGCCCTGGCCTCAGAATGCAGCCTCTGTAGTCCATGGTAACCTGCGGAGAGGGGGCGGGGCTGAGGGAGGTTGGAACACTGCCCTCACTGAGGGAGTGGGTGTGGCCATCTCTGCTGTGACTGAACAAAGGGCAGGGGAGAAGGGGGCCCAGGGCAGGGCCCTCAGAGCCCGGCTGGCCCAGTGCCGTGTAACAAGCATTTAGACCCAGGCCAAAGGGCGCTTTCTTTGTCTGCACAGCTGCCCAAACTCTCACCTTTCCACTCAGGCCGCCCTCTGACTTGAAGTGTGTGTGGAACCTGTCTGCGCAGTACACCTCGCTGCACAGCTAACCATAGGTCTGGGCATCGTAGCTTCCTGCCAGGTGACCGAGGCTCGCAGGCCGATGGGTTCCTGCGACACACGCGGAGAGGCTCCTGCCCGGGCCACTGGCCACCCACTGCCCCTGCCCCAGATCGGGGGCCGCAAAGCAGCCCTGTCTGAGTCCCCTGCCTCTACAGGGAGTATTGGACCAACACTTGTAGAAAACAGGGTCCTTGCGGGCCACTCATTGGAGGGACACAAATAAATCTTTGCTGACTTTCTGCTGAAACATACGAGCGTTCACACCTAAGCCTCTTACAAGTTCAGCTGTTTAGCTAATCATGAGCTCATGATCTAAATATGAAGAATAATGAAGAAAGCAGCTACAAGGGGAGACAATCAGCCAAAACAATCAATACCAGAATTAGATTCCCAAGGCCATCCATCAGATGTAGGAATAATCGGGTGCAAGGCAGAAAATATACATAAAACTGGAACTAAAACAAGGCACGAGTATGTTTTCAAAGACTGGTAGGATCTCTAAAACATTTTTCAAGGACATGTCATTGATAAATCTAAATACACAAAGGTTGTGTAATACAACAGATTAATCATTGAGAAGAGTGAAATTATGCTGTTTTGAAAACTATGGCAGGTCAGATTTTGTGCCTAATTATATAAGAAGATTTCTCTAAAAAATACACATTATTTCAAAGATTTATTGGCTGTGAAATAAGTCAAGGGTATTTCAAATGGCTTGTCTGCAAAGAAAGGTGAGATGTAGGGGATCACAGAAAGTCGAGGGGAAAATAGGTCAATATATACATTGCTAGATGGTGAACTAAGCCTTAGGACGGCAACAATGGAGAGGACCTGACCCTTAGAAACGTACAAGTAAGCTGGAATCTTCAAAAGTTCAAATCTTTATAAGTAAAAAATTTATTAAAATGAATAACCAAGTCTTTTAATTGACATCAGAAGATGAAAACAATAAACCCTGAGAACATAGAAAAAAGTTAAATAAAGATATGAGCAGAACTTAATACAACAGAAAACGTATACAATTCAGGTGATTTAGTAAGTCCAAAGAATCTTCTTTGAAAAGATTGAAAAGACACACTTTGATTAAGGAAAACAAAAACATAAGTAAAGAATATACAGAAAGAGTCAGGACAATGTTAGAGCAGTGAATATATGAAATGCCAGTAAATTTGAACATTTCTGTCAAGTGGACCATTTCCTAGCTCCTAAAGTTTACCAAAACTGACACAAGAGGAAATCATTTAAGGTCATCATGTCTGCCCTTGGCATTCTCGGAATGCCCTGGCCTCAGAATGCAGCCTCTGTAGTCCATGGTAACCTGCGGAGAGGGGGTGGGACTGATGGAGGTTGGAACACTGCCCTCACTGAGGGAGTGGGTGTGGCCATCTCTGCTGTGACTGAACAAAGGGCAGGGGAGCAGGGGGCCCAGGGCAGGGCCCTCAGAGCCCGGCAGGCCCAGTGGAGTGTCACAAGCATTTAGGCCCAGGCCAAAGTGCGCTTTCTTTGTCTGCACAGCTGCCCAAACTCTCACCTTTCCACTCAGGCCGCCCTCTTACTTGAAGTGTGTGTGGAACCTGTCCGCGCAGTACACCTCGCTGCACAGCTAAGCATAGGTCTGGGCATCGTAGCTTCCTGCCAGGTGACCGAGGCTCGCAGGCAAATGGGTGCCAGGGACACACGCGGAGAGGCTCCTGCCCGGGCCACAGGCCGCCCACTGCCCCTGCCCCAGATCGGGGGCTGCAAAGCAGCCCTGTCTGAGTCCCCTGCCTCTAGAGGGAGTATTGGACCAACTCTTGTAGAAAACGGGGTCCTTGCGGGCCAGTCATTGGAGGGACACAAATAAATCTTTGCCGACTTTCTGCTGAAACTTACGAGCGTTCACACCTAAGCCTCTTACAAGGTCAGCTGTTTAGCTAAACATGAGCTCATGATCTAAATTTACACAATAATGAAGAAAGCAGCTACAAGGGGAGACAATCAGCCAAAAACATCAATACCAGAATTAGATTCCCAAGGCCATCCATCAGATGAAGGAATAATCGGTTGCAAGGCAGAAAATATACATAAAACTGGAACTGAAACAAGGCACAAGGATGTTTTCAAAGACTGGTAGGATCTCTAAAACATTTTTCAAGGACATGTCATTGATAAAGCTAAAAATCCAAGGTTGTGTAATACAACAGATTAATCATTGAGAAGAGTGAAATTATGCTGTTTTGAAAACTATGGCAGGTCAGATTTTCTGCCTAATTATATAAGAAGATTTCTCTAAAAAATACACATTATTTCAAAGACTTATTGGCTGTGAAATAAGTTAAGGGTATTTCAAATGGCTTGTCTGCAAAGAAAGGTGAGATGTAGGGAATCACAAAAAGTCGAGGGGAAAATAGGTCAATATATACATTGCTGTATGGTGAACTAAGCCTTAGGCCAGCAACAATGGAGAGGACCTGACCCTTAGACACGTACAAGTAAGCTGGAATCTTCAAAAGTTCAAATCTTTATAAGTAAAAAGATTTATTAAAATGAATAACCAAGTGTTTTAATTGACATCAGAAGATGAAAACAATAAACCCTGAGAACATAGAGAAAAGATAAATAAAGATATGAGCAGAACTTAATACAACAGAAAACGTATAAAATTCAGGTGATTTAGTAAGTCCAAAGAATCTTCTTTGAAAAGAATTAAAAGACACACTTTGATTAAGGAAAACCAAAACATATGTAAAGTATATACAGAAAGAGTCAGGACAATGTTAGAGCAGAGAATATATGAAATGCCAGTAAATTTGAACATTTCTGTAAAGTGGACCATTTCCTAGCTCCTAAAGTTTACCAACACTGACACAAGAGGAAATCATTTAAGGTCATCATGTCTGCCCTTGGCATTCTCGGAACGCCCTGGCCTCAGAATGCAGCCTCTGTAGTCCATGGTAACCTGCGGAGTGGGGGCGGGGCTGAGGGAGGTTGGAACACTGCCCTCACTGAGGGAGTGGGTGTGGCCATCTCTGCTGTGACTGAACAAAGGGCAGGGGAGCAGGGGGCCCAGGGCAGGGACCTCAGAGCCCGGCAGGCCCAGTGGATTGTCACAAGATTTTAGGCCCAGGACAAAGGGTGCCTTCTTTGTCTGCACAGCTGCCCAAACTCTCTTCTTTCCACTCAGGCCGCCCTCTTACTTGAAGTGTGTGTGAAATGCGTCTGTGCAGTATACAGCGCTGCACAGCTAAGCATAGGTCTGGGCATCGTAGCTTCCTGCCAGGTGACCGAAGTTCGCAGGCAGATGGGTCCCAGGGACACATGCGGAGAGGCTCCTGCCCGGGTCACAGGCCGCCCACTGCCCCTGCCCCAGATCGGGGGCCGCAAATCAGCCCTGTCTGAGTCCCCTGCCTCTAGAGGGAGTATTGGACCAACACTTGTAGAAAACGGGGTCCTTGCGGGCCACTCATTGGAGGGACACAAATACATCTTTGCCGACTCTCTGCTGAAACTTACGAGCGTTCACAACTAAGCCTCTTACAAGGTCAGCTGTTTAGCTAAACATGAGCTCATGATCTAAATTTACACAATAAGAAGAAAGCAGCTACAAGGGGAGACAATCAGCCAAAACCATCAATACCAGAATTAGATTCCCAAGGCCATCCATCAGATGTAGGAATAATCGGGTGCAAGGCAGAAAATATACATAAAACTGGAACTGAAACAAGGCACAAGGATGTTTTCCAAGACTGGTAGGATTTCTAAAACATTTTTCAAGGACATGTCATTGATAAAGCTAAATACTCCAAGGTTGTGTATTACAACAGATTAATCATTGAGAAGACTGAAATTATGCTGTTTTGAAAACTATGGCAGGTCAGATTTTCTGCCTAATTCTATAAGAAGATTTCTCTAAAAAATACACATTATTTCAAAGACTTATTGGCTGTGAAATAAGTTAAGGGTATTTCAAATGGCTTGTCTGCAAAGAAAGGTGAGATGTAGGGAATCACAGAAAGTCGAGGGGAAAATAGGTCAATATATACATTACTGTATGGTTAACTAAGCCTTAGGCCAGCAACAATGGAGAGGACCTGACCCTTAGACACGTACAAGTAAGCTGGAATCTTCAAAAGTTCAAATCTTTATAAGTAAAAAGATTTATTAAAATGAATAACCAAGTGTTTTAATTGACATCAGAAGAAGAAAACAATAAACCCTGAGAACATAGAAAAAAGATAAATAAAGATATGAGCAGAACTTAATACAACAGAAAACGTATAAAATTCAGGTGATTTAGTAAGTCCAAAGAATCTTCTTTTAAAAGATTTAAAAGATACACTTTGATTAAGGAAAACAAAAACATAAGTAAAGAATATACAGAAAGAGACAGGACAATGTTAGAGCAGAGAATATATGAAATGCCAGTAAATTTGAACATTTCTGTCAAGTGGACCATTTCCTAGCTCCTAAAGTTTACCAACACTGACACAAGAGGAAATCATTTAAGGTCATCATGTCTGCCCTTGGCATTCTCGGAACGCCCTGGCCTCAGAATGCAGCCTCTGTAGTCCATGGTAACCTGCGTAGAGGGGGCGGGGCTGAGGGAGGTTGGAACACTGCCCTCACTGAGGGAGTGGGTGTGGCCATCTCTGCTGTGACTGAACAAAGGGCAGGGGAGCAGGGGGCCCAGGGCAGGGCCCTCAGAGCCCGGCAGGCCCACTGCAGTGTAACAAGCTTTTAGGCCCAGGCCAAAGGGCGCCTTCTTTGTCTGCACAGCTGCCCAAACTCTCACCTTTCCACTCAGGCCGCCCTCTTACTTGAAGTGTGTGTGGAACGTGTCCGCGCAGTACACCGCGCTGCACAGCTAAGCATAGTTCTGGGCATCGTAGCTTCCTGCCAGGTGACCGAAGTTTGCAGGCAGATGGGTCCCTGGGACAAACGTGGAGAGGCTCCTGCCCGGGCCACAGGCCGCCCACTGCCCCTGCTCCAGATCGGGGGCCGCAAAGCAGCCCTGTCTGAGTCCCCTGCCTCTAGAGGGAGTATTGGACCAACACTTGTAGAAAACGGGGTCCTTGCGGGCCACTCATTGGAGGGACACAAATATATCTTTGCCGACTTTCTGCTGAAACTTACGAGCGTTCACACCTAAGCCTCTTACAAGGTCAGCTGTTTAGCTAAACATGAGCTCATGATCTAAATTTACACAATAATGAAGAAAGCAGCTACAAGGGGAGACAATCAGCCAAAACCATCAATACCAGAATTAGATTCCCAAGGCCATCCATCAGATGAAGGAATAATCGGGTGCAAGGCAGAAAATATACAGAAAACTGGAACTGAAACAAGGCACAAGGATGTTTTAGAAGACTGGTAGGATCTCTAAAACATTTTTAAAGGACATGTCATTGATAAAGCTAAATACTCCAAGGTTGTGTAATACAACAGATTAATCATTGAGAAGTGTGAAATTATGCTGTTTTGAAAACTATGGCAGGTCAGATTTTCTGCCTAATTATATAAGACGATTTCTCTAAAAATTACACATTATTTCAAAGACTTATTGGCTGTGAAATAAGTTAAGGGTATTTCAAATGGCTTGTCTGCAAAGAAAGGTGAGATGTAGGGAATCACAGAAAGTCGAGTGGAAAATACGTCAATATATACATTGCTGTATGGTGAACTAAGCCTTAGGCCAGCAACAATGGAGAGGACCTGACCCTTAGACACGTACAAGTAAGCTGGAATCTTCAAAAGTTCAAATCTTTATAAGTAAAAAGATTTATTAAAATGAATAACCAAGTGTTTTAATTGACATCAGAAGATGAAAACAATAAACCCTGAGAACATAAAAAAAAGATAAATAAAGATATGAGCAGAACTTAATACAACAGAAAACGTATAAAATTCAGGTGATTTAGTAAGTCCAAAGAATCTTCTTTGAAAAGAATTAAAAGACACACTTTGATTAAGGAAAACCAAAACATATGTAAAGTATATACAGAAAGAGTCAGGACAATGTTAGAGCAGAGAATATATGAAATGCCAGTAAATTTGAACATTTCTGTAAAGTGGACCATTTCCTAGCTCCTAAAGTTTACCAACACTGACACAAGAGGAAATCATTTAAGGTCATCATGTCTGCCCTTGGCATTCTCGGAACGCCCTGGCCTCAGAATGCAGCCTCTGTAGTCCATGGTAACCTGCGGAGTGGGGGCGGGGCTGAGGGAGGTTGGAACACTGCCCTCACTGAGGGAGTGGGTGTGGCCATCTCTGCTGTGACTGAACAAAGGGCAGGGGAGCAGGGGGCCCAGGGCAGGGACCTCAGAGCCCGGCAGGCCCAGTGGATTGTCACAAGATTTTAGGCCCAGGACAAAGGGTGCCTTCTTTGTCTGCACAGCTGCCCAAACTCTCTTCTTTCCACTCAGGCCGCCCTCTTACTTGAAGTGTGTGTGAAATGCGTCTGTGCAGTATACAGCGCTGCACAGCTAAGCATAGGTCTGGGCATCGTAGCTTCCTGCCAGGTGACCGAAGTTCGCAGGCAGATGGGTCCCAGGGACACATGCGGAGAGGCTCCTGCCCGGGTCACAGGCCGCCCACTGCCCCTGCCCCAGATCGGGGGCCGCAAATCAGCCCTGTCTGAGTCCCCTGCCTCTAGAGGGAGTATTGGACCAACACTTGTAGAAAACGGGGTCCTTGCGGGCCACTCATTGGAGGGACACAAATACATCTTTGCCGACTCTCTGCTGAAACTTACGAGCGTTCACACCTAAGCCTCTTACAAGGTCAGCTGTTTAGCTAAACATGAGCTCATGATCTAAATTTACACAATAAGAAGAAAGCAGCTACAAGGGGAGACAATCAGCCAAAACCATCAATACCAGAATTAGATTCCCAAGGCCATCCATCAGATGTAGGAATAATCGGGTGCAAGGCAGAAAATATACATAAAACTGGAACTGAAACAAGGCACAAGGATGTTTTCCAAGACTGGTAGGATTTCTAAAACATTTTTCAAGGACATGTCATTGATAAAGCTAAATACTCCAAGGTTGTGTATTACAACAGATTAATCATTGAGAAGACTGAAATTATGCTGTTTTGAAAACTATGGCAGGTCAGATTTTCTGCCTAATTCTATAAGAAGATTTCTCTAAAAAATACACATTATTTCAAAGACTTATTGGCTGTGAAATAAGTTAAGGGTATTTCAAATGGCTTGTCTGCAAAGAAAGGTGAGATGTAGGGAATCACAGAAAGTCGAGGGGAAAATAGGTCAATATATACATTACTGTATGGTTAACTAAGCCTTAGGCCAGCAACAATGGAGAGGACCTGACCCTTAGACACGTACAAGTAAGCTGGAATCTTCAAAAGTTCAAATCTTTATAAGTAAAAAGATTTATTAAAATGAATAACCAAGTGTTTTAATTGACATCAGAAGAAGAAAACAATAAACCCTGAGAACATAGAAAAAAGATAAATAAAGATATGAGCAGAACTTAATACAACAGAAAACGTATAAAATTCAGGTGATTTAGTAAGTCCAAAGAATCTTCTTTTAAAAGATTTAAAAGATACACTTTGATTAAGGAAAACAAAAACATAAGTAAAGAATATACAGAAAGAGACAGGACAATGTTAGAGCAGAGAATATATGAAATGCCAGTAAATTTGAACATTTCTGTCAAGTGGACCATTTCCTAGCTCCTAAAGTTTACCAACACTGACACAAGAGGAAATCATTTAAGGTCATCATGTCTGCCCTTGGCATTCTCGGAACGCCCTGGCCTCAGAATGCAGCCTCTGTAGTCCATGGTAACCTGCGTAGAGGGGGCGGGGCTGAGGGAGGTTGGAACACTGCCCTCACTGAGGGAGTGGGTGTGGCCATCTCTGCTGTGACTGAACAAAGGGCAGGGGAGCAGGGGGCCCAGGGCAGGGCCCTCAGAGCCCGGCAGGCCCAGTGGAGTGTCACAAGCTTTTAGGCCCAGGCCAAAGGGCGCCATCTTTGTCTGCACAGCTGCCCAAACTCTCACCTTTCCACTCAGGCCGCCCTCTTACTTGAAGTGTGTGTGGAACGTGTCCGCGCAGTACACCGCGCTGCACAGCTAAGCATAGTTCTGGGCATCGTAGCTTCCTGCCAGGTGACCGAAGTTTGCAGGCAGATGGGTCCCTGGGACAAACGTGGAGAGGCTCCTGCCCGGGCCACAGGCCGCCCACTGCCCCTGCTCCAGATCGGGGGCCGCAAAGCAGCCCTGTCTGAGTCCCCTGCCTCTAGAGGGAGTATTGGACCAACACTTGTAGAAAACGGGGTCCTTGCGGGCCACTCATTGGAGGGACACAAATATATCTTTGCCGACTTTCTGCTGAAACTTACGAGCGTTCACACCTAAGCCTCTTACAAGGTCAGCTGTTTAGCTAAACATGAGCTCATGATCTAAATTTACACAATAATGAAGAAAGCAGCTACAAGGGGAGACAATCAGCCAAAACCATCAATACCAGAATTAGATTCCCAAGGCCATCCATCAGATGAAGGAATAATCGGGTGCAAGGCAGAAAATATACAGAAAACTGGAACTGAAACAAGGCACAAGGATGTTTTAGAAGACTGGTAGGATCTCTAAAACATTTTTAAAGGACATGTCATTGATAAAGCTAAATACTCCAAGGTTGTGTAATACAACAGATTAATCATTGAGAAGTGTGAAATTATGCTGTTTTGAAAACTATGGCAGGTCAGATTTTCTGCCTAATTATATAAGACGATTTCTCTAAAAATTACACATTATTTCAAAGACTTATTGGCTGTGAAATAAGTTAAGGGTATTTCAAATGGCTTGTCTGCAAAGAAAGGTGAGATGTAGGGAATCACAGAAAGTCGAGTGGAAAATACGTCAATATATACATTGCTGTATGGTGAACTAAGCCTTAGGCCAGCAACAATGGAGAGGACCTGACCCTTAGACACGTACAAGTAAGCTGGAATCTTCAAAAGTTCAAATCTTTATAAGTAAAAAGATTTATTAAAATGAATAACCAAGTGTTTTAATTGACATCAGAAGATGAAAACAATAAACCCTGAGAACATAAAAAAAAGATAAATAAAGATATGAGCAGAACTTAATACAACAGAAAACGTATAAAATTCAGGTGATTTAGTAAGTCCAAAGAATCTTCTTTGAAAAGATTTAAAAGACACACTTTGATTAAGGAAAACCAAAACATAAGTAAAGAATATACAGAAAGAGTCAGGAAAATTTTAGAGCAGAGAATATATGAAATGCCAGTAAATTTGAACATTTCTGTAAAGTGGACCATTTCCTAGCTCCTAAAGTTTACCAACACTGACACAAGAGGAAATCATTTAAGGTCATCATGTCTGCCCTTGGCATTCTCGGAACACCCTGGCCTCAGAATGCAGCTTCTGTAGTCCATGGTAACCTGCGGAGAGGGGGCGGGGCTGAGGGAGGTTGGAACACTGCCCTCACTGAGGGAGTGGGTGTGGCCATCTCTGCTGTGACTGAACAAAGGGCAGGGGAGCAGGGGGCCCAGTTCAGGGCCCTCAGAGCCCGGCAGGCCCAGTGGAGTGTCACAATTTTTTGGGCCCAGGCCAAAGGGCGCCTTCTTTGTCTGCACAGCTGCCCAAACTCTCACCTTTCCACTCAGGCCGCCCTCTTACTTGAAGTGTGTGTGGAACGTGTCTGCGCAGTACACCGCGCTGCACAGATAAGCATAGGTCTGGGCATCGTAGCTTCCTGCCAGGTGACCGAAGTTCGCAGGCAGATGGGTCCCAGGGACACATGCGGAGAGGCTCCTGCCCGGGTCACAGGCCGCCCACTGCCCCTGCCCCAGATCGGGGGCCGCAAAGCAGCCCTGTCTGAGTCCCCTGCCTCTAGAGGGAGTATTGGACCAACACTTGTAGAAAACGGGGTCCTTTCGGGCCACTCATTGGAGGGACACAAATAAATCTTTGCCGACTTTCTGCTGAAACTTACGAGCGTTCACACCTAAGCCTCTTACAAGGTCAGCTGTTTAGCTAAACATGAGCTCATGATCTAAATTTACACAATAATGAAGAAAGCAGCTACAAGGGGAGACAATCAGCCAAAACCATCAATACCAGAATTAGATTCCCAAGGCCATCCATCAGATGAAGGAATAATCGGGTGCAAGGCAGAAAATATACAGAAAACTGGAACTGAAACAAGGCACAAGGATGTTTTAGAAGACTGGTAGGATCTCTAAAACATTTTTAAAGGACATGTCATTGATAAAGCTAAATACTCCAAGGTTGTGTAATACAACAGATTAATCATTGAGAAGTGTGAAATTATGCTGTTTTGAAAACTATGGCAGGTCAGATTTTCTGCCTTATTATATAAGAAGATTTCTCTAAAAATTACACATTATTTCAAAGACTTATTGGCTGTGAAATAAGTTAAGGGTATTTCAAATGGCTTGTCTGCAAAGAAAGGTGAGATGTAGGGAATCACAGAAAGTCGAGTGGAAAATACGTCAATATATACATTGCTGTATGGTGAACTAAGCCTTAGGCCAGCAACAATGGAGAGGACCTGACCCTTAGACACGTACAAGTAAGCTGGAATCTTCAAAAGTTCAAATATTTATAAGTAAAAAGATTTATTAAAATGAATAACCAAGTGTTTTAATTGACATCAAAAGATGAAAACAATAAACCCTGAGAACATAGAGAAAAGATAAATAAAGTTATGAGCAGAACTTAATACAACAGAAAACGTATAAAATTCAGGTGATTTAGTAAGTCCAAAGAATCTTCTTTGAAAAGATTTAAAAGACACACTTTGATTAAGGAAAACCAAAACATAAGTAAAGAATATACAGAAAGAGTCAGGACAATGTTAGAGCAGACAATATATGAAATGCCAGTATATTTGAACATTTCTGTCAAGTGGACCATTTCCTAGCTCCTAAAGTTTACCAACACTGACACAAGAGGAAATCATTTAAGGTCATCATGTCTGCCCTTGGCATTCTCGGAATGCCCTGGCCTCAAAATGCAGCCTCTGTAGTCCATGGTAACCTGCGGAGAGGGGGCGGGGTTGAGGGAGGTTGGAACACTGCCCTCACTGAGGGAGTGGGTGTGGCCATCTCTGCTGTGACTGAACAAAGGGCAGGGGAGCAGGGGGCCCAGGGCAGGGCCCTCAGAACCCGGCAGGCCCAGTGGAGTGTCACAAGCTTTTAGGCCCAGGCCAAAGGGCGCCTTCTTTGTCTGCACAGCTGCCCAAACTCTCACCTTTCCACTCAGGCCGCCCTCGTACTTGAAGTGTGTGTGGAACGTGTCCGCGCAGTACACCACGCTGCACAGCTAAGCATAGATCTGGGCATCGTAGCTTCCTGCCAGGTGACCGAAGTTCGCAGGCAGATGGGTCCCTGGGACACACGCGGAGAGGCTCCTGCCCGGGCCACAGGCCGCCCACTGCCCCTGCCCCAGATCGGGGGCCGCAAAGCAGCCCTGTCTGAGTCCCCTGCCTCTAGAGGGAGTATTGGACCAACACTTGTAGAAAACGGGGTCCTTGCGGGCCACTCATTGGAGGGACACAAATAAATCTTTGCCGACTTTCTGCTGAAAGTTACGAGCGTTCACACCTAAGCCTCTTACAAGGTCAGCTGTTTAGCTAAACATGAGCTCATGATCTAAATTTACACAATAATGAATAAAGCAGCTACAAGGGGAGAAAATCAGCCAAAACCATCAATACCAGAATTAGATTCACAAGGCCATCCATCAGATGTAGGAATAATCGGGTGCAAGGCAGAAAATATACATAAAACTGGAACTGAAACAAGCCACAAGGATGTTGTAGAAGACTGGTAGGATCTCTAAAACATTTTTCAAGGACATGTCATTGATAAAGCTAAATACTCCAAGGTTGTGTAATACAACAGATTAATCATTGAGAAGAGTGAAATTATGCTGTTTTGAAAACTATGGCAGGTCAGATTTTCTGCCTAATTATATAAGAAGATTTCTCTAAAAAATACACATTATTTCAAAAATTTTTGGCTGTGAAATAAGTTAAGGGTATTTCAAATGGCTTGTCTGCAAAGAAAGGTGAGATGTAGGGAATCACAGAAAGTTGAGGGGAAAATAGATCAATATATACATTGCTGTATGGTGAACTAAGCTTAGGCCAGCAACAATGGAGAGGACCTGACCCTTAGACACGAACAAGTAAGCTGGAATCTTCAAAAGTTCAAATCTTTATAAGTAAAAAGATTTATTAAAATGAATAACCAAGTGTTTTAATTGACATCAGAAGATGAAAACAATAAACCCTGAGAACATAGAAAAAAGATAAATAAAGATATGAGCAGAACTTAATACAACAGAAAACGTATAAAATTCAGGTGATTTAGTAAGTCCAAAGAATTTTCTTTGAAAAGAATTAAAAGACACACTTTGTTTAAGGAAAACCAAAACATAAGTAAAGAATATACAGAAAGAGTCAGGACAATGTTAGAGCAGAGAATATATGAAATGCCAGTAAATTTGAACATTTCTGTCAAGTGGACCATTTCCTAGCTCCTAAAGTTTACCAACACTGACACAAGAGGAAATCATTTAAGGTCATCATGTCTGCCCTTGGCATTCTCGGAACACCCTGGCCTCAGAATGCAGCCTCTGTAGTCCATGGTAACCTGCGGAGAGGGGGCGGGGCTGAGGGAGGTTGGAACACTGCCCTCACTGAGGGAGTGGGTGTGGCCATCTCTGCTGTGACTGAACAAAGGGCAGGGGAGCAGGGGGCCAATGGCAGGGCCCTCAGAGCCCGGCAGGCCCAGTGGACTGTCACAATCTTTTAGGCCCAGGCCAAAGGGCGCCTTCTTTGTCTGCACAGCTGCCCAAACTCTCACCTTTCCACTCAGGCCGCCCTCTTACTTGAAGTGTGTGTGGAACGTGTCTGCGCAGTACACCGCGCTGCACAGATAAGCATAGGTCTGGGCATCGTAGCTTCCTGCCAGGTGACCGAAGTTCGCAGGCAGATGGGTCCCTGGGACACACGCGGAGGGGCTCCTGCCCGGGTCATAGGCCGCCCACTGCCCCTGCCCCAGATCGGGGGCCGCAAAGCAGCCCTCTCTGAGTCCCCTGCCTCTAGAGGGACTATTGGACCAACACTTGTAGAAAACGGGGTCCTTGCGGGCCACTCATTGGAGGGACACAAATAAATCTTTGCCGACTTTCTGCTGAAACTTACGAGCGTTCACACCTAAGCCTCTTACAAGGTCAGCTGTTTAGCTAAACATGAGCTCATGATCTAAATTTACACAATAATGAAGAAAGCAGCTACAAGGGGAGACAATCAGCCAAAACCATCAATACCAGAATTAGATTCCCAAGGCCATCCATCAGATGTAGGAATAATCGGGTGCAAGGCAGAAAATATACATAAAACTGGAACTGAAACAAGGCACAAGGATGTTTTCAAAGACTGGTAGGATCTCTAAAACTTTTTTTCAAGGACATGTCATTGATAAAGCTAAATACTCCAAGGTTGTGTAATACAACAGATTAATCATTGAGAAGAGTGAAATTATGCTGTTTTGAAAACTATGGCAGGTCAGATTTTCTGCCTAATTATATAAGAAGATTTCTCTAAAAAATACACATTATTTCAAAGACTTCTTGGCTGTGAAATAAGTTAAGGGTATTTCAAATGGCTTGTCTGCAAAGAAAGGTGAGATGTAGGGAATCACAGAAAGTCGAGGGGAAAATAGGTCAATATATACATTGCTGTATGGTGAACTAAGCCTTAGGCCAGCAACAATGGAGAGGACCTGACCCTTAGACATGTACAGGTAAGCTAGAATCTTCAAAAGCTCAAATCTTTATAAGTAAAAAGATTTATTAAAATGAATAACCAAGTGTTTTAATTGACATCAGAAGATGAAAACAATAAACCCTGAGAACATAGAGAAAAGATAAATAAAGATATGAGCAGAACTTAATACAACAGAAAACGTATAAAATTCAGATGATTTAGTAAGTCCAAAGAATCTTCTTTGAAAAGATTTAAAAGACACACTTTGATTAAGGAAAACCAAAACATAAGTAAAGAATATACAGAAAGAGTCAGGACAATGTTAGAGAAGAGAATATATGAAATGCCAGTAAATTTGAACATTTCTGTAAAGTGGACCATTTCCTAGCTCCTAAAGTTTACCAACACTGACACAAGAGGAAATCATTTAAGGTCATCATGTCTGCCCTTGGCATTCTCGGAACGCCCTGGCCTCAGGATGCAGCCTCTGTAGTCCATTGTAAACTGCAGAGAGGGGGCGGGGCTGAGGGAGGTTGGAACACTGCCCTCACTGAGGGAGTGGGTGTGGCCATCTCTGCTGTGACTGAACAAAGGGCAGGGGAGCAAGGGGCCCAGGGCAGGGCCCTCAGAGCCCGGCAGAACCAGTGGAGTGTCACAAGCTTTTAGGCCCAGGACAAAGGGCGCCTTCTTTGTCTGCACAGCTGCCCAAACTCTCACGTTTCCACTCAGGCCGCCCTCTTACTTGAAGTGTGTGTGGAACGTGTCCGCGCAGTATACCGCGCTGCACAGCTAAGCATAGGTCTGGGCATCGTAGCTTCCTGCCAGGTGACCGAAGTTCGCAGGCAGATGGGTCCCTGGGACACACGCGGAGAGGCTCCTGCCCGGGTCACAGGCCGCCCACTGACCCTGCCCCAGATCGGGGGCTGCAAAGCAGCCCTGTCTGAGTCCCCTGCCTCTAGAGGGAGTATTGGACCAACACTTGTAGAAAACGGGGTCCTTGCGGGCCACTCATTGGAGGGACACAAATAAATCTTTGCCGACTTTCTGCTGAAACATATGAGCGTTCACACCTAAGCCTCTTACAAGGTCAGCTGTTTAGCTAAACATGAGCTCATGATCTAAATTTACACAATATTGAAGAAAGCAGCTACAAGGGGAGACAATCAGCCAAAACCATCAATACCAGAATTAGATTCCCAAGGCCATCCATCAGATGTAGGAATAATCGGGTGCAAGGCAGAAAATATACATAAAACTGGAACTGAAACAAGGCACAAGGATGTTTTCAAAGACTGGTAGGATCTCTAAAACATTTTTCAAGGACATGTCATTGATAAAGCTAAATACTCCAAGGTTGTGTAATACAACAGATTAATCATTGAGAAGAGTGAAATTATGCTGTTTTGAAAACTATGGCAGGTCAGATTTTCTGCCTAATTATATAAGAAGATTTCTCTAAAAAATACACATTATTTCAAAGACTTCTTGGCTGTGAAATAAGTTAAGGGTATTTCAAATGGCTTGTCTGCAAAGAAAGGTGAGATGTAGGGAATCACAGAAAGTCGAGGGGAAAATAGGTCAATATATACATTGCTGTATGGTGAACTAAGCCTTAGGCCAGCAACAATGGAGAGGACCTGACCCTTAGACATGTACAGGTAAGCTAGAATCTTCAAAAGCTCAAATCTTTATAAGTAAAAAGATTTATTAAAATGAATAACCAAGTGTTTTAATTGACATCAGAAGATGAAAACAATAAACCCTGAGAACATAGAGAAAAGATAAATAAAGATATGAGCAGAACTTAATACAACAGAAAACGTATAAAATTCAGATGATTTAGTAAGTCCAAAGAATCTTCTTTGAAAAGATTTAAAAGACACACTTTGATTAAGGAAAACCAAAACATAAGTAAAGAATATACAGAAAGAGTCAGGACAATGTTAGAGCAGAGAATATATGAAATGCCAGTAAATTTGAACATTTCTGTAAAGTGGACCATTTCCTAGCTCCTAAAGTTTACCAACACTGACACAAGAGGAAATCATTTAAGGTCATCATGTCTGCCCTTGGCATTCTCGGAACGCCCTGGCCTCAGGATGCAGCCTCTGTAGTCCATTGTAAACTGCAGAGAGGGGGCGGGGCTGAGGGAGGTTGGAACACTGCCCTCACTGAGGGAGTGGGTGTGGCCATCTCTGCTGTGACTGAACAAAGGGCAGGGGAGCAAGGGGCCCAGGGCAGGGCCCTCAGAGCCCGGCAGAACCAGTGGAGTGTCACAAGCTTTTAGGCCCAGGACAAAGGGCGCCTTCTTTGTCTGCACAGCTGCCCAAACTCTCACGTTTCCACTCAGGCCGCCCTCTTACTTGAAGTGTGTGTGGAACGTGTCCGCGCAGTATACCGCGCTGCACAGCTAAGCATAGGTCTGGGCATCGTAGCTTCCTGCCAGGTGACCGAAGTTCGCAGGCAGATGGGTCCCTGGGACACACGCGGAGAGGCTCCTGCCCGGGTCACAGGCCGCCCACTGACCCTGCCCCAGATCGGGGGCCGCAAAGCAGCCCTGTCTGAGTCCCCTGCCTCTAGAGGGAGTATTGGACCAACACTTGTAGAAAACGGGGTCCTTGCGGGCCACTCATTGGAGGGACACAAATAAATCTTTGCCGACTTTCTGCTGAAACATATGAGCGTTCACACCTAAGCCTCTTACACGGTCAGCTGTTTAGCTAAACATGAGCTCATGATCTAAATTTACACAATATTGAAGAAAGCAGCTACAAGGGGAGACAATCAGCCAAAACCATCAATACCAGAATTAGATTCCCAAGGCCATCCATCAGATGTAGGAATAATCGGGTGCAAGGCAGAAAATATACATAAAACTGGAACTGAAACAAGGCACAAGGATGTTTTCAAAGACTGGTAGGATCTCTAAAACATTTTTCAAGGACATGTCATTGATAAAGCTAAATACTCCAAGGTTGTGTAATACAACAGATTAATCATTGAGAAGAGTGAAATTATGCTGTTTTGAAAACTATGGCAGGTCAGATTTTCTGCCTAATTATATAAGAAGATTTCTCTAAAAAATACACATTATTTCAAAGACTTATTGGCTGTGAAATAAGTTAAGGGTATTTCAAATGGCTTGTCTGCAAAGAAAGGTGAGATGTAGGGAATCACAGAAAGTCGAGGGGAAAATAGGTCAATATATACATTGCTGTATGTTGAACTAAGCCTTAGGCCAGCAACAATGGAGAGGACCTGACCCTTAGACACGTACAAGTAAGCTGGAATCTTCAAAAGTTCAAATCTTTATAAGTAAAAAGATTTATTAAAATGAATAACCAAGTGTTTTAATTGACATCAGAAGATGAAAACAATAAACCCTGAGAACATAGAAAAAAGATAAATAAAGATATGAGCAGAACTTAATACAACAGAAAACGTATAAAATTCAGGTGATTTAGTAAGTCCAAAGAATCTTCTTTGAAAAGAATTAAAAGACACACTTTGATTAAGGAAAACCAAAACATAAGTAAAGAATATACAGAAAGAGTCAGGACAATGTTAGAGCAGAGAATATATGAAATGCCAGTAAATTTGAACATTTCTGTCAAGTGGACCATTTCCTAGCTCCTAAAGTTTACCAACACTGACACAAGAGGAAATCATTTAAGGTCATCATGGCTGCCCTTGGCATTCTCGGAACGCCCTGGCATCAGAATGCAGCCTCTGTAGTCCATGGTAACCTGCAGAGAGGGGGCGGGGCTGAGGGAGGTTGGAACACTGCCCTCACTGAGGGAGTGTGTGTGGCCATCTCTGCTGTGACTGAACAAAGGGCAGGGGAGCAGGGGGCCCAGGGCAGGGCCCTCAGAGCCCGGCAGGCCCAGTGGAGTGTCACAAGATTATAGGCCCAGGCCAAAGTGTGCCTTCTTTGTCTGCACAGCTGCCCAAACTCTCACTTTGCCACTCAGGCCGCCCTCTTACTTGAAGTGTGTGTGGAACGTGTCCGCGCAGTACACCACACTGCAAAGCTAAGCATAGTTCTGAGCATCATAGCTTCCTGCCAGGTGACCGAAGTTCGCCGGCAGATGGGTCCCTAAGACACACGCGGAGAGGCTCCTGCCCGGGTCACAGGCCGCCCACTGCCCCTGCCCCAGATCGGGGGCCGCAAAGCAGCCCTGTCTGAGTCCCCTGCCTCTAGAGGGAGTATTGGACCAACACTTGTAGAAAACGGGGTCCTTGCGGGCCACTCATTGGAGGGACACAAATAAATCTTTGCCGACTTTCTGCTGAAACTTACGAGCGTTCACACATAAGCCTCTTACAAGGTCAGCTGTTTATCTAAACATGAGCTCATGATCTAAGTTTACACAATAATGAAGAAAGTCGCTACAAGGGGAGACAATCAGCCAAAACCATCAATACCAGAATTAGATTCCCAAGGCCATCCATCAGATGTAGGAATAATCGGGTGCAAGGCAGAAAATATACATAAAACTGGAACTGAAACAAGGCACAAGGATGTTTTCAAAGACTGGTAGGATCTCTAAAACAATTTTCAAGGACATGTCATTGATAAAGCTAAATACTCCAAGGTTGTGTAATACAACAGATTAATCATTGAGAAGAGTGAAATTATGCTGTTTTGAAAACTATGGCAGGTCAGATTTTCTGCCTAATTATATAAGAAGATTTCTCTAAAAAATACACATTATTTCAAAGACTTCTTGGCTGTGAAATAAGTTAAGGGTATTTCAAATGGCTTGTCTGCAAAGAAAGGTGAGATGTAGGGAATCACAGAAAGTCGAGGGGAAAATAGGTCAATATATACATTGCTGTATGGTGAACTAAGCCTTAGGCCAGCAACAATGGAGAGGACCTGACCCTTAGACATGTACAAGTAAGCTGGAATCTTCAAAAGTTCAAATCTTTATAAGTAAAAAGATTTATTAAAATGAATAACCAAGTGTTTTAATTGACATCAGAAGATGAAAACAATAAACCCTGAGAACATAGAGAAAAGATAAATAAAGATATGAGCAGAACTTAATACAACAGAAAACGTATAAAATTCAGGTGATTTAGTAAGTCCAAAGAATCTTCTTTGAAAAGATTTAAAAGACACACTTTGATTAACGAAAACCAAAACATAAGTAAAGAATATACAGAAAGAGTCAGGACAATGTTAGAGCAGAGAATATATGAAATGCCAGTAAATTTGAACATTTCTGTCAAGTGGACCATTTCCTAGCTCCTAAAGTTTACCAACACTGACACAAGAGGAAATCATTTAAGGTCATCATGCCTGCCCTTGGCATTCTCGGAACGCCCTGGCCTCAGGATGCAGCCTCTGTAGTCCATGGTAACCTGCAGAGAGGGGGCGGGGCTGAGGGAGGTTGGAACACTGCCCTCACTGAGGGAGTGGGTGTGGCCATCTCTGCTGTGACTGAACAAATGGCAGGGGAGCAGGGGTCCCAGGGCAGGGCCCTCAGAGCCCGGCAGGCCCAGTGGAGTGTCACAAGTTTTTAGGCCCAGGCCAAAGGGCGCCTTCTTTGTCTGCACAGCTGCCCAAACTCTCACCTTTCCACTCAGGCCGCCCTCTTACTTGAAGTGTGTGTGGAACGTGTCCGCGCAGTACACCGCGCTGCACATGTAAGCATAGTTCTGCGCATCGTAGCTTCCTGCCAGGTGATCGAAGTTCGCAGGCAGATGGGTCCATGGGACACACGCGGAGGGGCTCCTGCCCGGGTCACAGGCCGCCCACTGCCCCTGCCCCAGATCGGGGGCCGCAAAGCAGCCCTGTCTGAGTCCCCTGCCTCTAGAGGGAGTATTGGACCAACACTTGTAGAAAACGGGGTCCTTGCGGGCCACTCATTGGAGGGACACAAATAAATCTTTGCCGACTTTCTGCTGAAACTTACGAGCGTTCACACCAAGCCTCTTACAAGGTCAGCTGTTTAGCTAAACATGAGCTCATGATGTAAGTTTACACAATAATGAAGAAAGTAGCTACAAGGGGAGACAATCAGCCAAAACCATCAATACCAGAATTAGGTTCCCAAGGCCATCCATCAGATGTAGGAATAATCGGGTGCAAGGCAGAAAATATACATAAAACTGGAACTGAAACAAGGCACAAGGATGTTTTCAAAGACTGGTAGGATCTCTAAAACTTTTTTCAAGGACATGTCATTGATAAAGCTAAATACTCCAAGGTTGTGTAATACAACAGATTAATCATTGAGAAGAGTGAAATTATGCTGTTTTGAAAACTATGGCAGGTCAGATTTTCTGCCTAATTATATAAGAAGATTTCTCTAAAAAATACACATTATTTCAAAGACTTCTTGGCTGTGAAATAAGTTAAGCGTATTTCAAATGGCTTGTCTGCAAAGAAAGGTGAGATGTAGGGAATCACAGAAACTCGAGGGGAAAATAGGTCAATATATACATTGCTGTATGGTGAACTAAGCCTTAGGCCAGCAACAATGGAGAGGACCTGACCCTTAGACACGTACAAGTAAGCTGGAATCTTCAAAAGTTCAAATTTTTATAAGTAAAAAGATTTATTAAAATGAATAACCAAGTGTTTTAATTGACATCAGAAGATGAAAACAATAAACCCTGAGAACATAGAGAAAAGATAAATGAAGATATGAGCAGAACTTAATACAACAGAAAACGTATAAAATTCAGGTGATTTAGTAAGTCCAAAGAATCTTCTTTGAAAAGATTTAAAAGACACACTTTGATTAAGGAAAACCAAAATATAAGTAAAGAATATACAGAAAGAGTCAGGACAATGTTAGAGCACAGAATATATGAAATGCCAGTAAATTTGAACATTTCTGTAAAGTGGACCATTTCCTAGCTCCTAAAGTTTACCAACACTGACACAAGAGGAAATCATTTAAGGTCATCATGTCTGCCCTTGGCATTCTCGGAACGCCCTGGCCTCAGGATGCAGCTTCTGTAGTCCATGGTAACCTGCGGAGAGGGGGCGGGGCTGAGGGAGGTTGGAACACTGCCCTCACTGAGGGAGTGGGTGTGGCCATCTCTGCTGTGACTGAACAAAGGGCAGGGGAGCAGGGGGCCCAGGGCAGGGCCCTCAGAGCCCGGCAGGCCGAGTGGAGTTTCACAAGTTTTTAGGCCCAGGCCAAAGGGCGCCTTCTTTGTCTGCACAGCTGCCCAAACTCTCACCTTTCCACTCAGGCCGCCCTCTTACTTGAAGTGTGTGTGGAACGTGTCCGTGCAGTACACCGCGCTGCACATCTAAGCATAGTTCTGCGCATCGTAGCTTCCTGCCAGGTGACCGAAGTTCGCAGGCAGTTGGGTCCCTGGGACACACGCGGAGAGGCTCCTGCCCGGGTCACAGGCCGCCCACTGCCCCTGCCCCAGATCGGGGGCCGCAAAGCAGCCCTGTCTGAGTCCCCTGCCTCTAGAGGGAGTATTGGACCAACACTTGTAGAAAACGGGGTCCTTGCGGGCCGCTCATTGGAGGGACACAAATAAATCTTTGCCGACTTTCTGCTGAAACTTACGAGCGTTCACAACTAAGCCTCTTACAAGGTCAGCTGTTTAGCTAAACATGAGCTCATGATCTAAATTTACACAATATTGAAGAAAGCAGCTACAAGGGGAGACAATCAGCCAAAACCATCAATACCAGAATTAGATTCCCAAGGCCATCCATCAGATGTAGGAATAATCGGGTGCAAGGCAGAAAATATACATAAAACTGGAACTGAAACAAGGCACAAGGATGTTTTCAAAGACTGGTAGGATCTCTAAAACATTTCTCAAGGACATGTCATTGATAAAGCTAAATACTCCAAGGTTGTGTAATACAACAGATTAATCATTGAGAAGAGTGAAATTATGCTGTTTTGAAAACTATGGCAGGTCAGATTTTCTGCCTAATTATATAAGAAGATTTCTCTAAAAAATACACATTATTTCAAAGACTTCTTGGCTGTGAAATAAGTTAAGGGTATTTCAAATGGCTTGTCTGCAAAGAAAGGTGAGATGTAGGGAATCACAGAAAGTCGAGGGGAAAATAGGTCAATATATACATTGCTGTATGGTGAACTAAGCCTTAGGCCAGCAACAATGGAGAGGACCTGACCCTTAGACACGTACAAGTAAGCTGGAATCTTCAAATGTTCAAATCTTTATAAGTAAAAAGATTTATTAAAATGAATAACCAAGTGTTTTAATTGACATCAGAAGATGAAAACAATAAACCCTGAGAACATAGAGAAAAGATAAATAAAGATATGAGCAGAACTTAATACAACAGAAAACGTATAAAATTCAGGTGATTTAGTAAGTCCAAAGAATCTTCTTTGAAAAGATTGAAAAGACACACTTTGATTAAGGAAAACCAAAACATAAGTAAAGAATATACAGAAAGAGTCAGGACAATGTTAGAGCAGAGAATATAAGAAATGCCAGTAAATATGAACATTTCTGTAAAGTGGACCATTTCCTAGCTCCTAAAGTTTACCAACACTGACACAAGAGGAAATCATTTAAGGTCATCATGTCTGCCCTTGGCATTCCCGGAATGCACTGGCCTCAGAATGCAGCCTCTGTAGTCCATGGTAACCTGCAGAGAGGGGGCGGGGCTGAGGGAGGTTGGAACAATGCCCTCACTGAGGGAGTGGGTGTGGCCATCTCTGCTGTGACTGAACAAAGGGCAGGGGAGCAGGGGGCCCAGGGCAGGGCCCTCAGAGCCCGGCAGGCCCAGTGGAGTGTCACAAGCTTTTAGGCCCAGGCTAAAGGGCGCCTTCTTTGTCTGCACAGCTGCCCAAACTCTCATGTTTCCACTCAGGGCGCCCTCTTACTTGAAGTGTGTGTGGAACGTGTCCGCGCAGTATACCGCGCTGCACAGCTAAGCATAGTTCTGGGCATCGTAGCTTCCTGCCTGGTGACCGAAGTTCGCAGGCAGATGGGTCCCTGGGACACACGCGGAGAAGCTCCAGCCCGGGTCACAGGCCGCCCACTGCCCCTGCCCCAGATCGGGGGCCGCAAAGCAGCCCTGTCTGAGTCCCCTGCCTCTAGAGGGAGTATTGGACCAACACTTGTACAAAACGGGGTCCTTGCGGGCCACTCATTGGAGGGACACAAATACATCTTTGACTACTCTCTGCTGAAACTTACGAGCTTTCACTCCTAAGTCTCTTACAAGGTCAGCTGTTTAGCTAAACATGAGCTCATGATCTAAATTTACACAATATTGAAGAAAGCAGCTACAAGGGGAGACAATCAGCCAAAACCATCAATACCAGAATTAGATTCCCAAGGCCATCCATCAGATGTAGGAATAATCGGGTGCAAGGCAGAAAATATACATCAAACTGGAACTGAAACAAGGCACAAGGATGTTTTCAAAGACTGGTAGGATCTCTAAAACATTTTTCAAGGACATGTCATTGATAAAGCTAAATACTCCAAGGTTGTGTAATACAACAGATTAATCATTGAGAAGAGTGAAATTATGCTGTTTTGAAAACTATGGCAGGTCAGATTTTCTGCCTAATTATATAAGAAGATTTCTCTAAAAAATACACATTATTTCAAATACTTCTTGGCTGTGAAATAAGTTAAGGGTATTTCAAATGGCTTGTCTGCAAAGAAAGGTGAGATGTAGGGAATCACAGAAAGTCGAGGGGAAAATAGGTCAATATATACATTGCTGTATGTTGAACTAAGCCTTAGCCCAGCAACAATGGAGAGGACCTGACCCTAAGACACGTACAAGTAAGCTGGAATCTTCAAAAGTTCAAATCTTTATAAGTAAAAAGATTTATTAAAATGAATAACCAAGTGTTTTAATTGACATCAGAAGATGAAAACAATAAACCCTGAGAACATAGAGAAAAGATAAATAAAGATATGAGCAGAACTTAATACAACAGAAAACGTATAAAATTCAGGTGATTTAGTAAGTCCAAAGAATCTTCTTTGAAAAGAATTAAAACACACACTTTGATTAAGGAAAACCAAAACATAAGTAAAGAATATACAGAAAGAGTCAGGACAATGTTAGAGCAGAGAATATATGAAATGCCAGTAAATTTGAACATTTCTGTCAAGTGGACCATTTCCTAGCTCCTAAAGTTTACCAACACTGACACAAGAGGAAATCATTTAAGGTCATCATGTCTGCCCTTGGCATTCTCGGAACGCCCTGGCCACAGAATGCAGCCTCTGTAGTCCATGGTAACCTGCAGAGAGGGGGGGGGCCGAGGGAAGTTGGAACACTGCCCTCACTGAGGGAGTGGGTGTGGCAACTCTGCTGTGACTGAACAAAGGGCAGGGGAGCAGGGGGTCCAGGGCAGGGCCCTCAGAGCCCGGCAGGCCCAGTGGAGTGTCACAAGCTTTTAGGCCCAGGCCAAAGGGCGCCTTCTTTGTCTGCACAGCTGCCCAAACTCTCACCTTTCCACTCAGGCCGCCCTCGTACTTGAAGTGTGTGTGGAACGTGTCCGCGCAGTACACCACGCTGCACAGCTAAGCATAGATCTGGGCATCGTAGCTTCCTGCCAGGTGACCGAAGTTCGCAGGCAGATGGGTCCCTGGGACACACGCGGAGAGGCTCCTGCCCGGGCCACAGGCCGCCCACTGCCCCTGCCCCAGATCGGGGGCCGCAAAGCAGCCCTGTCTGAGTCCCCTGCCTCTAGAGGGAGTATTGGACCAACACTTGTAGAAAACGGGGTCCTTGCGGGCCACTCATTGGAGGGACACAAATAAATCTTTGCCGACTTTCTGCTGAAAGTTACGAGCGTTCACACCTAAGCCTCTTACAAGGTCAGCTGTTTAGCTAAACATGAGCTCATGATCTAAATTTACACAATAATGAATAAAGCAGCTACAAGGGGAGAAAATCAGCCAAAACCATCAATACCAGAATTAGATTCACAAGGCCATCCATCAGATGTAGGAATAATCGGGTGCAAGGCAGAAAATATACATAAAACTGGAACTGAAACAAGCCACAAGGATGTTGTAGAAGACTGGTAGGATCTCTAAAACATTTTTCAAGGACATGTCATTGATAAAGCTAAATACTCCAAGGTTGTGTAATACAACAGATTAATCATTGAGAAGAGTGAAATTATGCTGTTTTGAAAACTATGGCAGGTCAGATTTTCTGCCTAATTATATAAGAAGATTTCTCTAAAAAATACACATTATTTCAAAAATTTTTGGCTGTGAAATAAGTTAAGGGTATTTCAAATGGCTTGTCTGCAAAGAAAGGTGAGATGTAGGGAATCACAGAAAGTTGAGGGGAAAATAGATCAATATATACATTGCTGTATGGTGAACTAAGCTTAGGCCAGCAACAATGGAGAGGACCTGACCCTTAGACACGAACAAGTAAGCTGGAATCTTCAAAAGTTCAAATCTTTATAAGTAAAAAGATTTATTAAAATGAATAACCAAGTGTTTTAATTGACATCAGAAGATGAAAACAATAAACCCTGAGAACATAGAAAAAAGATAAATAAAGATATGAGCAGAACTTAATACAACAGAAAACGTATAAAATTCAGGTGATTTAGTAAGTCCAAAGAATTTTCTTTGAAAAGAATTAAAAGACACACTTTGTTTAAGGAAAACCAAAACATAAGTAAAGAATATACAGAAAGAGTCAGGACAATGTTAGAGCAGAGAATATATGAAATGCCAGTAAATTTGAACATTTCTGTCAAGTGGACCATTTCCTAGCTCCTAAAGTTTACCAACACTGACACAAGAGGAAATCATTTAAGGTCATCATGTCTGCCCTTGGCATTCTCGGAACACCCTGGCCTCAGAATGCAGCCTCTGTAGTCCATGGTAACCTGCGGAGAGGGGGCGGGGCTGAGGGAGGTTGGAACACTGCCCTCACTGAGGGAGTGGGTGTGGCCATCTCTGCTGTGACTGAACAAAGGGCAGGGGAGCAGGGGGCCAATGGCAGGGCCCTCAGAGCCCGGCAGGCCCAGTGGACTGTCACAATCTTTTAGGCCCAGGCCAAAGGGCGCCTTCTTTGTCTGCACAGCTGCCCAAACTCTCACCTTTCCACTCAGGCCGCCCTCTTACTTGAAGTGTGTGTGGAACGTGTCTGCGCAGTACACCGCGCTGCACAGATAAGCATAGGTCTGGGCATCGTAGCTTCCTGCCAGGTGACCGAAGTTCGCAGGCAGATGGGTCCCTGGGACACACGCGGAGGGGCTCCTGCCCGGGTCATAGGCCGCCCACTGCCCCTGCCCCAGATCGGGGGCCGCAAAGCAGCCCTCTCTGAGTCCCCTGCCTCTAGAGGGACTATTGGACCAACACTTGTAGAAAACGGGGTCCTTGCGGGCCACTCATTGGAGGGACACAAATAAATCTTTGCCGACTTTCTGCTGAAACTTACGAGCGTTCACACCTAAGCCTCTTACAAGGTCAGCTGTTTAGCTAAACATGAGCTCATGATCTAAATTTACACAATAATGAAGAAAGCAGCTACAAGGGGAGACAATCAGCCAAAACCATCAATACCAGAATTAGATTCCCAAGGCCATCCATCAGATGTAGGAATAATCGGGTGCAAGGCAGAAAATATACATAAAACTGGAACTGAAACAAGGCACAAGGATGTTTTCAAAGACTGGTAGGATCTCTAAAACTTTTTTTCAAGGACATGTCATTGATAAAGCTAAATACTCCAAGGTTGTGTAATACAACAGATTAATCATTGAGAAGAGTGAAATTATGCTGTTTTGAAAACTATGGCAGGTCAGATTTTCTGCCTAATTATATAAGAAGATTTCTCTAAAAAATACACATTATTTCAAAGACTTCTTGGCTGTGAAATAAGTTAAGGGTATTTCAAATGGCTTGTCTGCAAAGAAAGGTGAGATGTAGGGAATCACAGAAAGTCGAGGGGAAAATAGGTCAATATATACATTGCTGTATGGTGAACTAAGCCTTAGGCCAGCAACAATGGAGAGGACCTGACCCTTAGACATGTACAGGTAAGCTAGAATCTTCAAAAGCTCAAATCTTTATAAGTAAAAAGATTTATTAAAATGAATAACCAAGTGTTTTAATTGACATCAGAAGATGAAAACAATAAACCCTGAGAACATAGAGAAAAGATAAATAAAGATATGAGCAGAACTTAATACAACAGAAAACGTATAAAATTCAGATGATTTAGTAAGTCCAAAGAATCTTCTTTGAAAAGATTTAAAAGACACACTTTGATTAAGGAAAACCAAAACATAAGTAAAGAATATACAGAAAGAGTCAGGACAATGTTAGAGCAGAGAATATATGAAATGCCAGTAAATTTGAACATTTCTGTAAAGTGGACCATTTCCTAGCTCCTAAAGTTTACCAACACTGACACAAGAGGAAATCATTTAAGGTCATCATGTCTGCCCTTGGCATTCTCGGAACGCCCTGGCCTCAGGATGCAGCCTCTGTAGTCCATTGTAAACTGCAGAGAGGGGGCGGGGCTGAGGGAGGTTGGAACACTGCCCTCACTGAGGGAGTGGGTGTGGCCATCTCTGCTGTGACTGAACAAAGGGCAGGGGAGCAAGGGGCCCAGGGCAGGGCCCTCAGAGCCCGGCAGAACCAGTGGAGTGTCACAAGCTTTTAGGCCCAGGACAAAGGGCGCCTTCTTTGTCTGCACAGCTGCCCAAACTCTCACGTTTCCACTCAGGCCGCCCTCTTACTTGAAGTGTGTGTGGAACGTGTCCGCGCAGTATACCGCGCTGCACAGCTAAGCATAGGTCTGGGCATCGTAGCTTCCTGCCAGGTGACCGAAGTTCGCAGGCAGATGGGTCCCTGGGACACACGCGGAGAGGCTCCTGCCCGGGTCACAGGCCGCCCACTGACCCTGCCCCAGATCGGGGGCCGCAAAGCAGCCCTGTCTGAGTCCCCTGCCTCTAGAGGGAGTATTGGACCAACACTTGTAGAAAACGGGGTCCTTGCGGGCCACTCATTGGAGGGACAAAAATAAATCTTTGCCGACTTTCTGCTGAAACATATGAGCGTTCACACCTAAGCCTCTTACAAGGTCAGCTGTTTAGCTAAACATGAGCTCATGATCTAAATTTACACAATATTGAAGAAAGCAGCTACAAGGGGAGACAATCAGCCAAAACCATCAATACCAGAATTAGATTCCCAAGGCCATCCATCAGATGTAGGAATAATCGGGTGCAAGGCAGAAAATATACATAAAACTGGAACTGAAACAAGGCACAAGGATGTTTTCAAAGACTGGTAGGATCTCTAAAACATTTTTCAAGGACATGTCATTGATAAAGCTAAATACTCCAAGGTTGTGTAATACAACAGATTAATCATTGAGAAGAGTGAAATTATGCTGTTTTGAAAACTATGGCAGGTCAGATTTTCTGCCTAATTATATAAGAAGATTTCTCTAAAAAATACACATTATTTCAAAGACTTCTTGGCTGTGAAATAAGTTAAGGGTATTTCAAATGGCTTGTCTGCAAAGAAAGGTGAGATGTAGGGAATCACAGAAAGTCGAGGGGAAAATAGGTCAATATATACATTGCTGTATGGTGAACTAAGCCTTAGGCCAGCAACAATGGAGAGGACCTGACCCTTAGACATGTACAGGTAAGCTAGAATCTTCAAAAGCTCAAATCTTTATAAGTAAAAAGATTTATTAAAATGAATAACCAAGTGTTTTAATTGACATCAGAAGATGAAAACAATAAACCCTGAGAACATAGAGAAAAGATAAATAAAGATATGAGCAGAACTTAATACAACAGAAAACGTATAAAATTCAGATGATTTAGTAAGTCCAAAGAATCTTCTTTGAAAAGATTTAAAAGACACACTTTGATTAAGGAAAACCAAAACATAAGTAAAGAATATACAGAAAGAGTCAGGACAATGTTAGAGCAGAGAATATATGAAATGCCAGTAAATTTGAACATTTCTGTAAAGTGGACCATTTCCTAGCTCCTAAAGTTTACCAACACTGACACAAGAGGAAATCATTTAAGGTCATCATGTCTGCCCTTGGCATTCTCGGAACGCCCTGGCCTCAGGATGCAGCCTCTGTAGTCCATTGTAAACTGCAGAGAGGGGGCGGGGCTGAGGGAGGTTGGAACACTGCCCTCACTGAGGGAGTGGGTGTGGCCATCTCTGCTGTGACTGAACAAAGGGCAGGGGAGCAAGGGGCCCAGGGCAGGGCCCTCAGAGCCCGGCAGAACCAGTGGAGTGTCACAAGCTTTTAGGCCCAGGCCAAAGGGCGCCTTCTTTGTCTGCACAGCTGCCCAAACTCTCACGTTTCCACTCAGGCCGCCCTCTTACTTGAAGTGTGTGTGGAACGTGTCCGCGCAGTATACCGCGCTGCACAGCTAAGCATAGGTCTGGGCATCGTAGCTTCCTGCCAGGTGACCGAAGTTCGCAGGCAGATGGGTCCCTGGGACACACGCGGAGAGGCTCCTGCCCGGGTCACAGGCCGCCCACTGACCCTGCCCCAGATCGGGGGCCGCAAAGCAGCCCTGTCTGAGTCCCCTGCCTCTAGAGGGAGTATTGGACCAACACTTGTAGAAAACGGGGTCCTTGCGGGCCACTCATTGGAGGGACACAAATAAATCTTTGCCGACTTTCTGCTGAAACATATGAGCGTTCACACCTAAGCCTCTTACACGGTCAGCTGTTTAGCTAAACATGAGCTCATGATCTAAATTTACACAATATTGAAGAAAGCAGCTACAAGGGGAGACAATCAGCCAAAACCATCAATACCAGAATTAGATTCCCAAGGCCATCCATCAGATGTAGGAATAATCGGGTGCAAGGCAGAAAATATACATAAAACTGGAACTGAAACAAGGCACAAGGATGTTTTCAAAGACTGGTAGGATCTCTAAAACATTTTTCAAGGACATGTCATTGATAAAGCTAAATACTCCAAGGTTGTGTAATACAACAGATTAATCATTGAGAAGAGTGAAATTATGCTGTTTTGAAAACTATGGCAGGTCAGATTTTCTGCCTAATTATATAAGAAGATTTCTCTAAAAAATACACATTATTTCAAAGACTTCTTGGCTGTGAAATAAGTTAAGGGTATTTCAAATGGCTTGTCTGCAAAGAAAGGTGAGATGTAGGGAATCACAGAAACTCGAGGGGAAAATAGGTCAATATATACATTGCTGTATGTTGAACTAAGCCTTAGGCCAGCAACAATGGAGAGGACCTGACCCTTAGACACGTACAAGTAAGCTGGAATCTTCAAAAGTTCAAATCTTTATAAGTAAAAAGATTTATTAAAATGAATAACCAAGTGTTTTAATTGACATCAGAAGATGAAAACAATAAACCCTGAGAACATAGAAAAAAGATAAATAAAGATATGAGCAGAACTTAATACAACAGAAAACGTATAAAATTCAGGTGATTTAGTAAGTCCAAAGAATCTTCTTTGAAAAGAATTAAAAGACACACTTTGATTAAGGAAAACCAAAACATAAGTAAAGAATATACAGAAAGAGTCAGGACAATGTTAGAGCAGAGAATATATGAAATGCCAGTAAATTTGAACATTTCTGTCAAGTGGACCATTTCCTAGCTCCTAAAGTTTACCAACACTGACACAAGAGGAAATCATTTAAGGTCATCATGGCTGCCCTTGGCATTCTCGGAACGCCCTGGCATCAGAATGCAGCCTCTGTAGTCCATGGTAACCTGCAGAGAGGGGGCGGGGCTGAGGGAGGTTGGAACACTGCCCTCACTGAGGGAGTGTGTGTGGCCATCTCTGCTGTGACTGAACAAAGGGCAGGGGAGCAGGGGGCCCAGGGCAGGGCCCTCAGAGCCCGGCAGGCCCAGTGGAGTGTCACAAGATTATAGGCCCAGGCCAAAGTGTGCCTTCTTTGTCTGCACAGCTGCCCAAACTCTCACTTTGCCACTCAGGCCGCCCTCTTACTTGAAGTGTGTGTGGAACGTGTCCGCGCAGTACACCACACTGCAAAGCTAAGCATAGTTCTGAGCATCATAGCTTCCTGCCAGGTGACCGAAGTTCGCCGGCAGATGGGTCCCTAAGACACACGCGGAGAGGCTCCTGCCCTGGTCACAGGCCGCCCACTGCCCCTGCCCCAGATCGGGGGCCGCAAAGCAGCCCTGTCTGAGTCCCCTGCCTCTAGAGGGAGTATTGGACCAACACTTGTAGAAAACGGGGTCCTTGCGGGCCACTCATTGGAGGGACACAAATAAATCTTTGCCGACTTTCTGCTGAAACTTACGAGCGTTCACACATAAGCCTCTTACAAGGTCAGCTGTTTATCTAAACATGAGCTCATGATCTAAGTTTACACAATAATGAAGAAAGTCGCTACAAGGGGAGACAATCAGCCAAAACCATCAATACCAGAATTAGATTCCCAAGGCCATCCATCAGATGTAGGAATAATCGGGTGCAAGGCAGAAAATATACATAAAACTGGAACTGAAACAAGGCACAAGGATGTTTTCAAAGACTGGTAGGATCTCTAAAACAATTTTCAAGGACATGTCATTGATAAAGCTAAATACTCCAAGGTTGTGTAATACAACAGATTAATCATTGAGAAGAGTGAAATTATGCTGTTTTGAAAACTATGGCAGGTCAGATTTTCTGCCTAATTATATAAGAAGATTTCTCTAAAAAATACACATTATTTCAAAGACTTCTTGGCTGTGAAATAAGTTAAGGGTATTTCAAATGGCTTGTCTGCAAAGAAAGGTGAGATGTAGGGAATCACAGAAAGTCGAGGGGAAAATAGGTCAATATATACATTGCTGTATGGTGAACTAAGCCTTAGGCCAGCAACAATGGAGAGGACCTGACCCTTAGACATGTACAAGTAAGCTGGAATCTTCAAAAGTTCAAATCTTTATAAGTAAAAAGATTTATTAAAATGAATAACCAAGTGTTTTAATTGACATCAGAAGATGAAAACAATAAACCCTGAGAACATAGAGAAAAGATAAATAAAGATATGAGCAGAACTTAATACAACAGAAAACGTATAAAATTCAGGTGATTTAGTAAGTCCAAAGAATCTTCTTTGAAAAGATTTAAAAGACACACTTTGATTAACGAAAACCAAAACATAAGTAAAGAATATACAGAAAGAGTCAGGACAATGTTAGAGCAGAGAATATATGAAATGCCAGTAAATTTGAACATTTCTGTCAAGTGGACCATTTCCTAGCTCCTAAAGTTTACCAACACTGACACAAGAGGAAATCATTTAAGGTCATCATGCCTGCCCTTGGCATTCTCGGAAAGCCCTGGCCTCAGGATGCAGCCTCTGTAGTCCATGGTAACCTGCAGAGAGGGGGCGGGGCTGAGGGAGGTTGGAACACTGCCCTCACTGAGGGAGTGGGTGTGGCCATCTCTGCTGTGACTGAACAAATGGCAGGGGAGCAGGGGTCCCAGGGCAGGGCCCTCAGAGCCCGGCAGGCCCAGTGGAGTGTCACAAGTTTTTAGGCCCAGGCCAAAGGGCGCCTTCTTTGTCTGCACAGCTGCCCAAACTCTCACCTTTCCACTCAGGCCGCCCTCTTACTTGAAGTGTGTGTGGAACGTGTCCGCGCAGTACACCGCGCTGCACATGTAAGCATAGTTCTGCGCATCGTAGCTTCCTGCCAGGTGATCGAAGTTCGCAGGCAGATGGGTCCATGGGACACACGCGGAGGGGCTCCTGCCCGGGTCACAGGCCGCCCACTGCCCCTGCCCCAGATCGGGGGCCGCAAAGCAGCCCTGTCTGAGTCCCCTGCCTCTAGAGGGAGTATTGGACCAACAATTGTAGAAAACGGGGTCCTTGCGGGCCACTCATTGGAGGGACACAAATAAATCTTTGCCGACTTTCTGCTGAAACTTACGAGCGTTCACACCAAGCCTCTTACAAGGTCAGCTGTTTAGCTAAACATGAGCTCATGATGTAAGTTTACACAATAATGAAGAAAGTAGCTACAAGGGGAGACAATCAGCCAAAACCATCAATACCAGAATTAGATTCCCAAGGCCATCCATCAGATGTAGGAATAATCGGGTGCAAGGCAGAAAATATACATAAAACTGGAACTGAAACAAGGCACAAGGATGTTTTCAAAGACTGGTAGGATCTCTAAAACTTTTTTCAAGGACATGTCATTGATAAAGCTAAATACTCCAAGGTTGTGTAATACAACAGATTAATCATTGAGAAGAGTGAAATTATGCTGTTTTGAAAACTATGGCAGGTCAGATTTTCTGCCTAATTATATAAGAAGATTTCTCTAAAAAATACACATTATTTCAAAGACTTCTTGGCTGTGAAATAAGTTAAGGGTATTTCAAATGGCTTGTCTGCAAAGAAAGGTGAGATGTAGGGAATCACAGAAAGTCGAGGGGAAAATAGGTCAATATATACATTGCTGTATGGTGAACTAAGCCTTAGGCCAGCAACAATGGAGAGGACCTGACCCTTAGACACGTACAAGTAAGCTGGAATCTTCAAAAGTTCAAATCTTTATAAGTAAAAAGATTTATTAAAATGAATAACCAAGTGTTTTAATTGACATCAGAAGATGAAAACAATAAACCCTGAGAACATAGAGAAAAGATAAATGAAGATATGAGCAGAACTTAATACAACAGAAAACGTATAAAATTCAGGTGATTTAGTAAGTCCAAAGAATCTTCTTTGAAAAGATTTAAAAGACACACTTTGATTAAGGAAAACCAAAATATAAGTAAAGAATATACAGAAAGAGTCAGGACAATGTTAGAGCAGAGAATATATGAAATGCCAGTAAATTTGAACATTTCTGTAAAGTGGACCATTTCCTAGCTCCTAAAGTTTACCAACACTGACACAAGAGGAAATCATTTAAGGTCATCATGTCTGCCCTTGGCATTCTCGGAACGCCCTGGCCTCAGGATGCAGCTTCTGTAGTCCATGGTAACCTGCAGAGAGGGGGCGGGGCTGAGGGAGGTTGGAACACTGCCCTCACTGAGGGAGTGGGTGTGGCCATCTCTGCTGTGACTGAACAAAGGGCAGGGGAGCAGGGGGCCCAGGGCAGGGCCCTCAGAGCCCGGCAGGCCGAGTGGAGTTTCACAAGTTTTTAGGCCCAGGCCAAAGGGCGCCTTCTTTGTCTGCACAGCTGCCCAAACTCTCACCTTTCCACTCAGGCCGCCCTCTTACTTGAAGTGTGTGTGGAACGTGTCCGCGCAGTACACCGCGCTGCACATCTAAGCATAGTTCTGCGCATCGTAGCTTCCTGCCAGGTGACCGAAGTTCGCAGGCAGTTGGGTCCCTGGGACACACGCGGAGAGGCTCCTGCCCGGGTCACAGGCCGCCCACTGCCCCTGCCCCAGATCGGGGGCCGCAAAGCAGCCCTGTCTGAGTCCCCTGCTTCTAGAAGGAGTATTGGACCATCACTTGTAGAAAACGGGGTCCTTGCGGGCCACTCATTGGAGGGACACAAATAAATCTTTGCCGACTTTCTGCTGAAACTTACGAGCGTTCACACCTAAGCCTCTTACAAGGTCAGCTGTTTAGCTAAACATGAGCTCATGATCTAAGTTTACACAATAATGAAGAAAGTAGCTACAAGGGGAGACAATCAGCCAAAACCATCAATACCAGAATTAGATTCCCAAGGCCATCCATCAGATGTAGGAATAATCGGGTGCAAGGCAGAAAATATACATAAAACTGGAACTGAAACAAGGCACAAGGATGTTTTCAAAGACTGGTAGGATCTCTAAAACATTTTTCAAGGACATGTCATTGATAAAGCTAAATACTCCAAGGTTGTGTAATACAACAGATTAATCATTGAGAAGAGTGAAATTATGCTGTTTTGAAAACTATGGCAGGTCAGATTTTCTGCCTAATTATATAAGAAGATTTCTCTAAAAAATACACATTATTTCAAAGACTTCTTGGCTGTGAAATAAGTTAAGGGTATTTCAAATGGCTTGTCTGCAAAGAAAGGTGAGATGTAGGGAATCACAGAAAGTCGAGGGGAAAATAGGTCAATATATACATTGCTGTATGGTGAACTAAGCCTTAGGCCAGCAACAATGGAGAGGACCTGACCCTTAGACACGTACAAGTAAGCTGGAATCTTCAAAAGTTCAAATCTTTATAAGTAAAAAGATTTATTAAAATGAATAACCAAGTGTTTTAATTGACATCAGAAGATGAAAACAATAAACCCTGAGAACATAGAGAAAAGATAAATAAAGATATGAGCAGAACTTAATACAACAGAAAACGTATAAAATTCAGGTGATTTAGTAAGTCCAAAGAATCTTCTTTGAAAAGATTGAAAAGACACACTTTGATTAAGGAAAACCAAAACATAAGTAAAGAATATACAGAAAGAGTGAGGACAATGTTCGAGCAGAGAATATATGAAATGCCAGTAAATATGAACATTTCTGTAAAGTGGACCATTTCCTAGCTCCTAAAGTTTACCAACACTGACACAAGAGGAAATCATTTAAGGTCATCATGTCTGCCCTTGGCATTCTCGGAATGCACTGGCCTCAGAATGCAGCCTCTGTAGTCCATGGTAACCTGCAGAGAGGGGGCGGGGCTGAGGGAGGTTGGAACACTGCCCTCACTGAGGGAGTGGGTGTGGCCATCTCTGCTGTGACTGAACAAAGGGCAGGGGAGCAGGGGGCCCAGGGCAGGGCCCTCAGAGACCGGCAGGCCCAGTGGAGTGTCACAAGCTTTTAGGCCCAGGCCAAAGGGCGCCTTCTTTGTCTGCACAGCTGCCCAAACTCTCACGTTTCCACTCAGGCCGCCCTCTTACTTGAAGTGTGTGTGGAACGTGTCCGCGCAGTATACCGCGCTGCACAGCTAAGCATAGTTCTGGGCATCGTAGCTTCCTGCCAGGTGACCGAAGTTCGCAGGGAGATGGGTCCCTGGGACACATGCGGAGAGGCTCCTGCCCGGGTCACAGGCCGCCCACTGCCCCTGCCCCAGATCGGGGGCCGCAAAGCAGCCCTGTCTGAGTCCCCTGCCTCTAGAGGGAGTATTGGACCAACACTTGTAGAAAACGGGGTCCTTGCGGGCCGCTCATTGGAGGGACACAAATAAATCTTTGCCGACTTTCTGCTGAAACTTACGAGCGTTCACAACTAAGCCTCTTACAAGGTCAGCTGTTTAGCTAAACATGAGCTCATGATCTAAATTTACACAATATTGAAGAAAGCAGCTACAAGGGGAGACAATCAGCCAAAACCATCAATACCAGAATTAGATTCCCAAGGCCATCCATCAGATGTAGGAATAATCGGGTGCAAGGCAGAAAATATACATAAAACTGGAACTGAAACAAGGCACAAGGATGTTTTCAAAGACTGGTAGGATCTCTAAAACATTTCTCAAGGACATGTCATTGATAAAGCTAAATACTCCAAGGTTGTGTAATACAACAGATTAATCATTGAGAAGAGTGAAATTATGCTGTTTTGAAAACTATGGCAGGTCAGATTTTCTGCCTAATTATATAAGAAGATTTCTCTAAAAAATACACATTATTTCAAAGACTTCTTGGCTGTGAAATAAGTTAAGGGTATTTCAAATGGCTTGTCTGCAAAGAAAGGTGAGATGTAGGGAATCACAGAAAGTCGAGGGGAAAATAGGTCAATATATACATTGCTGTATGGTGAACTAAGCCTTAGGCCAGCAACAATGGAGAGGACCTGACCCTTAGACACGTACAAGTAAGCTGGAATCTTCAAATGTTCAAATCTTTATAAGTAAAAAGATTTATTAAAATGAATAACCAAGTGTTTTAATTGACATCAGAAGATGAAAACAATAAACCCTGAGAACATAGAGAAAAGATAAATAAAGATATGAGCAGAACTTAATACAACAGAAAACGTATAAAATTCAGGTGATTTAGTAAGTCCAAAGAATCTTCTTTGAAAAGAATTAAAAGACACACTTTGATTAAGGAAAACCAAAACATAAGTAAAGAATATACAGAAAGAGTCAGGACAATGTTAGAGCAGAGAATATAAGAAATGCCAGTAAATATGAACATTTCTGTAAAGTGGACCATTTCCTAGCTCCTAAAGTTTACCAACACTGACACAAGAGGAAATCATTTAAGGTCATCATGTCTGCCCTTGGCATTCCCGGAATGCACTGGCCTCAGAATGCAGCCTCTGTAGTCCATGGTAACCTGCAGAGAGGGGGCGGGGCTGAGGGAGGTTGGAACAATGCCCTCACTGAGGGAGTGGGTGTGGCCATCTCTGCTGTGACTGAACAAAGGGCAGGGGAGCAGGGGGCCCAGGGCAGGGCCCTCAGAGCCCGGCAGGCCCAGTGGAGTGTCACAAGCTTTTAGGCCCAGGCTAAAGGGCGCCTTCTTTGTCTGCACAGCTGCCCAAACTCTCATGTTTCCACTCAGGGCGCCCTCTTACTTGAAGTGTGTGTGGAACGTGTCCGCGCAGTATACCGCGCTGCACAGCTAAGCATAGTTCTGGGCATCGTAGCTTCCTGCCTGGTGACCGAAGTTCGCAGGCAGATGGGTCCCTGGGACACACGCGGAGAAGCTCCAGCCCGGGTCACAGGCCGCCCACTGCCCCTGCCCCAGATCGGGGGCCGCAAAGCAGCCCTGTCTGAGTCCCCTGCCTCTAGAGGGAGTATTGGACCAACACTTGTACAAAACGGGGTCCTTGCGGGCCACTCATTGGAGGGACACAAATACATCTTTGACTACTCTCTGCTGAAACTTACGAGCTTTCACTCCTAAGTCTCTTACAAGGTCAGCTGTTTAGCTAAACATGAGCTCATGATCTAAATTTACACAATATTGAAGAAAGCAGCTACAAGGGGAGACAATCAGCCAAAACCATCAATACCAGAATTAGATTCCCAAGGCCATCCATCAGATGTAGGAATAATCGGGTGCAAGGCAGAAAATATACATCAAACTGGAACTGAAACAAGGCACAAGGATGTTTTCAAAGACTGGTAGGATCTCTAAAACATTTTTCAAGGACATGTCATTGATAAAGCTAAATACTCCAAGGTTGTGTAATACAACAGATTAATCATTGAGAAGAGTGAAATTATGCTGTTTTGAAAACTATGGCAGGTCAGATTTTCTGCCTAATTATATAAGAAGATTTCTCTAAAAAATACACATTATTTCAAATACTTCTTGGCTGTGAAATAAGTTAAGGGTATTTCAAATGGCTTGTCTGCAAAGAAAGGTGAGATGTAGGGAATCACAGAAAGTCGAGGGGAAAATAGGTCAATATATACATTGCTGTATGTTGAACTAAGCCTTAGGCCAGCAACAATGGAGAGGACCTGACCCTTAGACACGTACAAGTAAGCTGGAATCTTCAAAAGTTCAAATCTTTATAAGTAAAAAGATTTATTAAAATGAATAACCAAGTGTTTTAATTGACATCAGAAGATGAAAACAATAAACCCTGAGAACATAGAAAAAAGATAAATAAAGATATGAGCAGAACTTAATACAACAGAAAACGTATAAAATTCAGGTGATTTAGTAAGTCCAAAGAATCTTCTTTGAAAAGAATTAAAAGACACACTTTGATTAAGGAAAACCAAAACATAAGTAAAGAATATACAGAAAGAGTCAGGACAATGTTAGAGCAGAGAATATATGAAATGCCAGTAAATTTGAACATTTCTGTCAAGTGGACCATTTCCTAGCTCCTAAAGTTTACCAACACTGACACAAGAGGAAATCATTTAAGGTCATCATGTCTGCCCTTGGCATTCTCGGAACGCCCTGGCCACAGAATGCAGCCTCTGTAGTCCATGGTAACCTGCAGAGAGGGGGGGGGCCGAGGGAAGTTGGAACACTGCCCTCACTGAGGGAGTGGGTGTGGCAACTCTGCTGTGACTGAACAAAGGGCAGGGGAGCAGGGGGTCCAGGGCAGGGCCCTCAGAGCCCGGCAGGCCCAGTGGAGTGTCACAAGCTTTTAGGCCCAGGCCAAAGGGCGCCTTCTTTGTCTGCACAGCTGCCCAAACTCTCACGTTTCCACTCAGGCCGCCCTCTTACTTGAAGTGTGTGTGGAACGTGTCCGCGCAGTATACCGCGCTGCACAGCTAAGCATAGGTCTGGGCATCGTAGCTTCCTGCCAGGTGACCGAAGTTCGCAGGCAGATGGGTCCCTGGGACACATGCGGAGAGGCTCCTGCCAGGGTCACCGGCCGCCCACTGCCCCTGCCCCAGATCGGGGGCCGCAAAGCAGCCCTGTCTGAGTCCCCTGCCTCTAGAGGGAGTATTGGACCAACACTTGTAGAAAACGGGGTCCTTGCGGGCCACTCATTGGAGGGACACAAATAAATCTTTGCCGACTTTCTGCTGAAACTTACGAGCGTTCACAACTAAGCCTCTTACAAGGTCAGCTGTTTAGCTAAACATGAGCTCATGATCTAAATTTACACAATATTGAAGAAAGCAGCTACAAGGGGAGACAATCAGCCAAAACCATCAATACCAGAATTAGATTCCCAAGGCCATCCATCAGATGTAGGAATAATCGGGTGCAAGGCAGAAAATATACATAAAACTGGAACTGAAACAAGGCACAAGGATGTTTTCAAAGACTGGTAGGATGTCTAAAACATTTTTCAAGGACATATCATTGATAAAGCTAAATACTCCAAGGTTGTGTAATACAACAGATTAATCATTGAGAAGAGTGAAATTATGCTGTTTTGAAAACTATGGCAGGTCAGATTTTCTGCCTAATTATATAAGAAGATTTCTCTAAAAAAAACATTATTTCAAAGACTTCTTGGCTGTGAAATAAGTTAAGGGTATTTCAAAAGGCTTGTCTGCAAAGAAAGGTGAGATGTAGGGAATCACAGAAAGTCGAGGGGAAAATAGGTCAATATATACATTGCTGTATGGTGAACTAAGCCTTAGGCCAGCAACAATGGAGAGGACCTGACCCTTAGACACGTACAAGTAAGCTGGAATCTTCAAATGTTCAAATCTTTATAAGTAAAAAGATTTATTAAAATGAATAACCAAGTGTTTTAATTGACATCAGAAGATGAAAACAATAAACCCTGAGAACATAGAGAAAAGATAAATAAAGATATGAGCAGAACTTAATACAACAGAAAACGTATAAAATTGAGGTGATTTAGTAAGTCCAAAGAATCTTCTTTGAAAAGATTGAAAAGACACACTTTGATTAAGGAAAACCAAAACATAAGTAAAGAATATACAGAAAGAGTCAGGACAATGTTAGAGCAGAGAATTTAAGAAATGCCAGTAAATATGAACATTTCTGTAAAGTGGACCATTTCCTAGCTCCTAAAGTTTACCAACACTGACACAAGAGGAAATCATTTAAGGTCATCATGTCTGCCCTTGGCATTCTCGGAACGCCCTGGCCTCAGAATGCAGCCTCTGTAGTCCATGGTAACCTGCAGAGAGGGGGGGGGCTGAGGGAGGTTGGAACACTTCCCTCACTGAGGGAGTGGGTGTGGCAACTCTGCTGTGACTGAACAAAGGGCAGGGGAGCAGGGGGCCCAGGGCAGGGCCCTCAGAGCCCGGCAGGCCCAGTGGAGTGTCACAAGCTTTTAGGCCCAGGCCAAAGGGCGCCTTCTTTGTCTGCACAGCTGCCCAAACTCTCACCTTTCCACTCAGGGCGCCCTCTTACTTGAAGTGTGTGTGGAACGTGTCCGCGCAGTATACCGCGCTGCACAGCTAAGCATAGGTCTGGGCATCGTATCTTCCTGCCAGGTGACCGAAGTTCGCAGGGAGATGGGTCCCTGGGACACATGCGGAGAGGCTCCTGCCCGGGTCACAGGCCGCCCACTGCCCCTGCCCCAGATCGGGGGCCGCAAAGCAGCCCTGTCTGAGTCCCCTGCCTCTAGAGGGAGTATTGGACCAACACTTGTAGAAAACGGGGTCCTTGCGGGCCGCTCATTGGAGGGACACAAATAAATCTTTGCCGACTTTCTGCTGAAACTTACGAGCGTTCACAACTAAGCCTCTTACAAGGTCAGCTGTTTAGCTAAACATGAGCTCATGATCTAAATTTACACAATATTGAAGAAAGCAGCTACAAGGGGAGACAATCAGCCAAAACCATCAATACCAGAATTAGATTCCCAAGGCCATCCATCAGATGTAGGAATAATCGGGTGCAAGGCAGAAAATATACATAAAACTGGAACTGAAACAAGGCACAAGGATGTTTTCAAAGACTGGTAGGATCTCTAAAACATTTCTCAAGGACATGTCATTGATAAAGCTAAATACTCCAAGGTTGTGTAATACAACAGATTAATCATTGAGAAGAGTGAAATTATGCTGTTTTGAAAACTATGGCAGGTCAGATTTTCTGCCTAATTATATAAGAAGATTTCTCTAAAAAATACACATTATTTCAAAGACTTATTGGCTGTGAAATAAGTTAAGGGTATTTCAAATGGCTTGTCTGCAAAGAAAGGTGAGATGTAGGGAATCACAGAAAGTCGAGGGGAAAATAGGTCAATATATACATTGCTGTATGGTGAACTAAGCCTTAGGCCAGCAACAATGGAGAGGACCTGACCCTTAGACACGTACAAGTAAGCTGGAATCTTCAAATGTTCAAATCTTTATAAGTAAAAAGATTTATTAAAATGAATAACCAAGTGTTTTAATTGACATCAGAAGATGAAAACAATAAACCCTGAGAACATAGAGAAAAGATAAATAAAGATATGAGCAGAACTTAATACAACAGAAAACGTATAAAATTCAGGTGATTTAGTAAGTCCAAAGAATCTTCTTTGAAAAGATTGAAAAGACACACTTTGATTAAGGAAAACCAAAACATAAGTAAAGAATATACAGAAAGAGTCAGGACAATGTTAGAGCAGAGAATATAAGAAATGCCAGTAAATATGAACATTTCTGTAAAGTGGACCATTTCCTAGCTCCTAAAGTTTACCAACACTGACACAAGAGGAAATCATTTAAGGTCATCATGTCTGCCCTTGGCATTCCCGGAATGCACTGGCCTCAGAATGCAGCCTCTGTAGTCCATGGTAACCTGCAGAGAGGG
Organism: Mesoplodon mirus; assembly: GCF_964341445.2. Classification (NCBI taxonomy): domain Eukaryota; kingdom Metazoa; phylum Chordata; class Mammalia; order Artiodactyla; family Ziphiidae; genus Mesoplodon; species Mesoplodon mirus. Next base: position 116,938,073 of record NC_138976.1, on the reverse strand, counting down.
GGCGGGGCTGAGGGAGGTTGGAACAATGCCCTCACTGAGGGAGTGGGTGTGGCCATCTCTGCTGTGACTGAACAAAGGGCAGGGGAGCAGGGGGCCCAGGGCAGGGCCCTCAGAGCCCGGCAGGCCCAGTGGAGTGTCACAAGCTTTTAGGCCCAGGCTAAAGGGCACCTTCTTTGTCTGCACAGCTGCCCAAACTCTCATGTTTCCACTCAGGGCGCCCTCTTACTTGAAGTGTGTGTGGAACGTGTCCGCGCAGTATACCGCGCTGCACAGCTAAGCATAGTTCTGGGCATCGTAGCTTCCTGCCAGGTGACCGAAGTTCGCAGGCAGATGGGTCCCTGGGACACACGCGGAGAAGCTCCAGCCCGGGTCACAGGCCGCCCACTGCCCCTGCCCCAGATCGGGGGCCGCAAAGCAGCCCTGTCTGAGTCCCCTGCCTCTAGAGGGAGTATTGGACCAACACTTGTACAAAACGGGGTCCTTGCGGGCCACTCATTGGAGGGACACAAATACATCTTTGACTACTCTCTGCTGAAACTTACGAGCTTTCACTCCTAAGTCTCTTACAAGGTCAGCTGTTTAGCTAAACATGAGCTCATGATCTAAATTTACACAATATTGAAGAAAGCAGCTACAAGGGGAGACAATCAGCCAAAACCATCAATACCAGAATTAGATTCCCAAGGCCATCCATCAGATGTAGGAATAATCGGGTGCAAGGCAGAAAATATACATAAAACTGGAACTGAAACAAGGCACAAGGATGTTTTCAAAGACTGGTAGGATCTCTAAAACATTTTTCAAGGACATGTCATTGATAAAGCTAAATACTCCAAGGTTGTGTAATACAACAGATTAATCATTGAGAAGAGTGAAATTATGCTGTTTTGAAAACTATGGCAGGTCAGATTTTCTGCCTAATTATATAAGAAGATTTCTCTAAAAAATACACATTATTTCAAAGACTTCTTGGCTGTGAAATAAGTTAAGGGTATTTCAAATGGCTTGTCTGCAAAGAAAGGTGAGATGTAGGGAATCACAGAAAGTCGAGGGGAAAATAGGTCAATATATACATTGCTGTATGTTGAACTAAGCCTTAGGCCAGCAACAATGGAGAGGACCTGACCCTTAGACACGTACAAGTAAGCTGGAATCTTCAAAAGTTCAAATCTTTATAAGTAAAAAGATTTATTAAAATGAATAACCAAGTGTTTTAATTGACATCAGAAGATGAAAACAATAAACCCTGAGAACATAGAGAAAAGATAAATAAAGATATGAGCAGAACTTAATACAACAGAAAACGTATAAAATTCAGGTGATTTAGTAAGTCCAAAGAATCTTCTTTGAAAAGAATTAAAACACACACTTTGATTAAGGAAAACCAAAACATAAGTAAAGAATATACAGAAAGAGTCAGGACAATGTTAGAGCAGAGAATATATGAAATGCCAGTAAATTTGAACATTTCTGTCAAGTGGACCATTTCCTAGCTCCTAAAGTTTACCAACACTGACACAAGAGGAAATCATTTAAGGTCATCATGTCTGCCCTTGGCATTCTCGGAACGCCCTGGCCACAGAATGCAGCCTCTGTAGTCCATGGTAACCTGCAGAGAGGGGGGGGGCCGAGGGAGGTTGGAACACTGCCCTCACTGAGGGAGTGGGTGTGGCAACTCTGCTGTGACTGAACAAAGGGCAGGGGAGCAGGGGGTCCAGGGCAGGGCCCTCAGAGCCCGGCAGGCCCAGTGGAGTGTCACAAGATTTTAGGCCCAGGCCAAAGGGCGCCTTCTTTGTCTGCACAGCTGCCCAAACTCTCACGTTTCCACTCAGGCCGCCCTCTTACTTGAAGTGTGTGTGGAACGTGTCCGCGCAGTATACCGCGCTGCACAGCTAAGCATAGGTCTGGGCATCGTAGCTTCCTGCCAGGTGACCGAAGTTCGCAGGCAGATGGGTCCCTGGGACACATGCGGAGAGGCTCCTGCCAGGGTCACCGGCCGCCCACTGCCCCTGCCCCAGATCGGGGGCCGCAAAGCAGCCCTGTCTGAGTCCCCTGCCTCTAGAGGGAGTATTGGACCAACACTTGTAGAAAACGGGGTCCTTGCGGGCCACTCATTGGAGGGACAGAAATAAATCTTTGCCGACTTTCTGCTGAAACTTACGAGCGTTCACAACTAAGCCTCTTACAAGGTCAGCTGTTTAGCTAAACATGAGCTCATGATCTAAATTTACACAATATTGAAGAAAGCAGCTACAAGGGGAGACAATCAGCCAAAACCATCAATACCAGAATTAGATTCCCAAGGCCATCCATCAGATGTAGGAATAATCGGGTGCAAGGCAGAAAATATACATAAAACTGGAACTGAAACAAGGCACAAGGATGTTTTCAAAGACTGGTAGGATCTCTAAAACATTTTTCAAGGACATATCATTGATAAAGCTAAATACTCCAAGGTTGTGTAATACAACAGATTAATCATTGAGAAGAGTGAAATTATGCTGTTTTGAAAACTATGGCAGGTCAGATTTTCTGCCTAATTATATAAGAAGATTTCTCTAAAAAAAACATTATTTCAAAGATTTCTTGGCTGTGAAATAAGTTAAGGGTATTTCAAATGGCTTGTCTGCAAAGAAAGGTGAGATGTAGGGAATCACAGAAAGTCGAGGGGAAAATAGGTCAATATATACATTGCTGTATGTTGAACTAAGCCTTAGGCCAGCAACAATGGAGAGGACCTGACCCTTAGACACGTACAAGTAAGCTGGAATCTTCAAAAGTTCAAATCTTTATAAGTAAAAAGTTTTATTAAAATGACTAACCAAGTGTTTTAATTGACATCAGAAGATGAAAACAATAAACCCTGAGAACATAGAGAAAAGATAAATAAAGATATGAGCAGAACTTAATACAACAGAAAACGTATAAAATTCAGGTGATTTAGTAAGTCCAAAGAATCTTCTTTGAAAAGATTGAAAAGACACACTTTGATTAAGGAAAACCAAAACATAAGTAAAGAATATACAGAAAGAGTCAGGACAATGTTAGAGCAGAGAATATATGAAATGCCAGTAAATTTGAACATTTCTGTAAAGTGGACCATTTCCTAGCTCCTAAAGTTTACCAACACTGACACAAGAGGAAATCATTTAAGGTCATCATGTCTGCCCTTGGCATTCTCGGAACGCCCTGGTCTCAGAATGCAGCCTCTGTAGTCCATGGTAAACTGCGGAGAGGGGGCCGGGATGAGGGAGGTTGGAACACTGCCCTCACTGAGGGAGTGGGTGTGGCCATCTCTGCTGTGACTGAACAAAGGGCAGGGGAGCAGGGGGCCCAGGGCAGGGCCCTCAGAGCCCGGCAGGCCCAGTGGGGTGTCACAAGCTTTTAGGCCCAGGCCAAAGGGCGCCTTCTTTGTCTGCACAGCTGCCCAAACTCTCACCTTTCCACTCAGGCCGCCCTCTTACTTGAAGTGTGTGTGGAACGTGTCCGCGCAGTATACCGCGCTGCACAGCTAAGCATAGGTCTGGGCATCGTAGCTTCCTGCCAGGTGACCGAAGTTCGCAGGCAGATGGGTCCCTGGGACACACGCGGAGAGGCTCCTGCCCGGATCAGAGGCCGCCCACTGCCCCTGCCCCCGATCGGGGGCCACAAAGCAGCCCTGTCTGAGTCCCCTGCCTCTAGAGGGAGTATTGGACCAACACTTGTAGAAAACGGGGTCCTTGCGGGCCACTCATTGGAGGGACACAAATAAATCTTTGCCGACTTTCTGATGAAACTTACGAGCGTTCACACCTAAGCCTCTTACAAGGTCATCTGTTTAGCTAAACATGAACTCATGATCTAAATTTACACAATATTGAAGAAAGCAGCTACAAGGGGAGACAATCAGCCAAAACCATCAATACCAGAATTAGATTCCCAAGGCCATCCATCAGATGTAGGAATAATCGGGTGCAAGGCAGAAAATATACATAAAACTGGAACTGAAACAAGGCACAAGGATGTTTTCAAAGACTGGTAGGATCTCTAAAACATTTTTCAAGGACATGTCATTGATAAAGCTAAATACTCCAAGGTTGTGTAATACAACAGATTAATCATTGAGAAGAGTGAAATTATGCTGTTTTGAAAACTATGGCAGGTCAGATTTTCTGCCTAATTATATAAGAAGATTTCTCTAAAAAATACACATTATTTCAAAGACTTCTTGGCTGTGAAATAAGTTAAGGGTATTTCAAATGGCTTGTCTGCAAAGAAAGGTGAGATGTAGGGAATCACAGAAAGTCGAGGGGAAAATAGGTCAATATATACATTGCTGTATGGTGAACTAAGCCTTAGGCCAGCAACAATGGAGAGGACCTGACCCTTAGACACGAACAAGTAAGCTGGAATCTTCAAAAGTTCAAATCTTTATAAGTGAAAAGATTTATTAAAATGAATAACCAAGTGTTTTAATTGACATCAGAAGATGAAAACAATAAACCCTGAGAACATAGAGAAAAGATAAATAAAGATATGAGCAGAACTTAATACAACAGAAAACGTATAAAATTCAGGTGATTTAGTAAGTCCAAAGAATCTTCTTTGAAAAGAATTAAAAGACACACTTTGATTAAGGAAAACCAAAACATAAGTAAAGAATATACAGAAAGAGTCAGGACAATGTTAGAGCAGAGAATATATGAAATGCCAGTAAATTTGAACATTTCTGTAAAGTGGACCATTTCCTAGCTCCTAAAGTTTACCAACACTGACACAAGAGGAAATCATTTAAGGTCATCATGTCTGCCCTTGATATTCTCGGAACGCCCTGGCCTCAGAATGCAGCCTCTGTAGTCCATGGTAACCTGCAGAGAGGGGGGGGGGCTGAGGGAGGTTGGAACACTGCCCTCACTGAGGGAGTGGGTGTGGCAACTCTGCTGTGACTGCACAAAGGGCAGGGGAGCAGGGGGCCCAGGGCAGGGCCCTCAGAGCCCGGCAGGCCCAGTGGAGTGTCACAAGCTTTTAGGCCCAGGCCAAAGGGCGCCTTCTTTGTCTGCACAGCTGCCCAAACTCTCACGTTTCCACTCAGGCCGCCCTCTTACTTGAAGTGTGTGTGGAACGTGTCCGCGCAGTATACCGCGCTGCACAACTAAGCATAGGTCTGGGCATCGTAGCTTCCTGCCAGGTGACCGAAGTTCGCAGGCAGATGGGTCCCTGGGACACATGCGGAGAGGCTCCTGCCCGGGTCACAGGCCGCCCACTGCCCCTGCCCCAGATCGGGGGCCGCAAAGCAGCCCTGTCTGAGTCCCCTGCCTCTAGAGGGAGTATTGGACCAACACTTGTAGAAAACGGGGTCCTTGCGGGCCACTCATTGGAGGGACACAAATAAATCTTTGCCGACTTTCTGCTGAAACTTACGAGCGTTCACAACTAAGCCTCTTACAAGGTCAGCTGTTTAGCTAAACATGAGCTCATGATCTAAATTTACACAATATTGAAGAAAGCAGCTACAAGGTGAGACAATCAGCCAAAACCATCAATACCAGAATTAGATTCCCAAGGCCATCCATCAGATGTAGGAATAATCGGGTGCAAGGCAGAAAATATACATAAAACTGGAACTGAAACAAGGCACAGTGATGTTTTCAAAGACTGGTAGGATCTCTAAAACATTTTTCAAGGACATGTCATTGATAAAGCTAAATACTCCAAGGTTGTGTAATACAACAGATTAATCATTGAGAAGAGTGAAATTATGCTGTTTTGAAAACTATGGCAGGTCAGATTTTCTGCCTAATTATATAAGAAGATTTCTCTAAAAAAAACATTATTTCAAAGACTTCTTGGCTGTGAAATAAGTTAAGGGTATTTCAAATGGCTTGTCTGCAAAGAAAGGTGAGATGTAGGGAATCACAGAAAGTTGAGGGGAAAATAGGTCAATATATACATTGCTGTATGGTGAACTAAGCCTTAGGCCAGCAACAATGGAGAGGACCTGACCCTTAGACAGGTACAAGTAAGCTGGAATCTTCAAAAGTTCAAATCTTTATAAGTAAAAAGATTTATTAAAATGAATAACCAAGTGTTTTAATTGACATCAGAAGATGAAAACAATAAACCCTGAGAACATAGAGAAAAGATAAATAAAGATATGAGCAGAACTTAATACAACAGAAAACGTATAAAATTCAGGTGATTTAGTAAGTCCAAAGAATCTTCTTTGAAAAGATTTAAAAGACACACTTTGATTAAGGAAAACCAAAACATAAGTAAAGAATATACAGAAAGAGTCAGGACAATGTTAGAGCAGAGAATATATGAAATGCCAGTAAATTTGAACATTTCTGTAAAGTGGACCATTTCCTAGCTCCTAAAGTTTACCAACACTGACACAAGAGGAAATCATTTAAGGTCATCATGTCTGCCCTTGGCATTCTCGGAACGCCCTGGCCTCAGAATGCAGCCTCTGTAGTCCATGGTAAACTGCGGAGAGGGGGCCGGGATGAGGGAGGTTGGAACACTGCCCTCACTGAGGGAGTGGGTGTGGCCATCTCTGCTGTGACTGAACAAAGGGCAGGGGAGCAGGGGGCCCAGGGCAGGGCCCTCAGAGCCCGGCAGGCCCAGTGGGGTGTCACAAGCTTTTAGGCCCAGGCCAAAGGGCGCCTTCTTTGTCTGCACAGCTGCCCAAACTCTCACCTTTCCGCTCAGGCCGCCCTCTTACTTGAAGTGTGTGTGGAACGTGTCCGCGCAGTATACCGCGCTGCACAGCTAAGCATAGGTCTGGGCATCGTAGCTTCCTGCCAGGTGACCGAAGTTCGCAGGCAGATGGGTCCCTGGGACACACGCGGAGAGGCTCCTGCCCGGATCAGAGGCCGCCCACTGCCCCTGCCCCCGATCGGGGGCCACAAAGCAGCCCTGTCTGAGTCCCCTGCCTCTAGAGGGAGTATTGGACCAACACTTGTAGAAAACGGGGTCCTTGCGGGCCACTCATTGGAGGGACACAAATAAATCTTTGCCGACTTTCTGATGAAACTTACGAGCGTTCACACCTAAGCCTCTTACAAGGTCATCTGTTTAGCTAAACATGAACTCATGATCTAAATTTACACAATATTGAAGAAAGCAGCTACAAGGGGAGACAATCAGCCAAAACCATCAATACCAGAATTAGATTCCCAAGGCCATCCATCAGATGTAGGAATAATCGGGTGCAAGGCAGAAAATATACATAAAACTGGAACTGAAACAAGGCACAAGGATGTTTTCAAAGACTGGTAGGATCTCTAAAACAATTTTCAAGGACATGTCATTGATAAAGCTAAATACTCCAAGGTTGTGTAATACAACAGATTAATCATTGAGAAGAGTGAAATTATGCTGTTTTGAAAACTATGGCAGGTCAGATTTTCTGCCTAATTATATAAGAAGATTTCTCTAAAAAATACACATTATTTCAAAGACTTCTTGGCTGTGAAATAAGTTAAGGGTATTTCAAATGGCTTGTCTGCAAAGAAAGGTGAGATGTAGGGAATCACAGAAAGTCGAGGGGAAAATAGGTCAATATATACATTGCTGTATGGTGAACTAAGCCTTAGGCCAGCAACAATGGAGAGGACCTGACCCTTAGACACGTACAAGTAAGCTGGAATCTTCAAAAGTTCAAATCTTTATAAGTAAAAAGATTTATTAAAATGAATAACCAAGTGTTTTAATTGACATCAGAAGATGAAAACAATAAACCCTGAGAACATAGAGAAAAGATAAATAAAGATATGAGCAGAACTTAATACAACAGAAAACGTATAAAATTCAGGTGATTTAGTAAGTCCAAAGAATCTTCTTTGAAAAGAATTAAAAGACACACTTTGATTAAGGAAAACCAAAACATAAGTAAAGAATATACAGAAAGAGTCAGGACAATGTTAGAGCAGAGAATATATGAAATGCCAGTAAATTTGAACATTTCTGTAAAGTGGACCATTTCCTAGCTCCTAAAGTTTACCAACACTGACACAAGAGGAAATCATTTAAGGTCATCATGTCTGCCCTTGACATTCTCGGAACGCCCTGGCCTCAGAATGCAGCCTCTGTAGTCCATGGTAACCTGCAGAGAGGGGGGGGGCTGAGGGAGGTTGGAACACTGCCCTCACTGAGGGAGTGGGTGTGGCAACTCTGCTGTGACTGAACAAAGGGCAGGGGATCAGGGGGCCCAGGGCAGGGCCCTCAGAGCCCGGCAGGCCCAGTGGAGTGTCACAAGCTTTTAGGCCCAGGCCAAAGGGCGCCTTCTTTGTGTGCACAGCTGCCCAAACTCTCATGTTTCCACTCAGGCCGCCCTCTTACTTGAAGTGTGTGTGGAACGTGTCCGCGCAGTATACCGCGCTGCACAGCTAAGCATAGGTCTGGGCATCGTAGCTTCCTGCCAGGTGACCGAAGTTCGCAGGCAGATGGGTCCCTGGGACACATGCGGAGAGGCTCCTGCCCGGGTCACAGGCCGCCCACTGCCCCTGCCCCAGATCGGGGGCCGCAAAGCAGCCCTGTCTGAGTCCCCTGCCTCTAGAGGGAGTATTGGACCAACACTTGTAGAAAACGGGGTCCTTGCGGGCCACTCATTGGAGGGACACAAATAAATCTTTGCCGACTTTCTGCTGAAACTTACGAGCGTTCACAACTAAGCCTCTTACAAGGTCAGCTGTTTAGCTAAACATGAGCTCATGATCTAAATTTACACAATATTGAAGAAAGCAGCTACAAGGGGAGACAATCAGCCAAAACCATCAATACCAGAATTAGATTCCCAAGGCCATCCATCAGATGTAGGAATAATCGGGTGCAAGGCAGAAAATATACATAAAACTGGAACTGAAACAAGGCACAATGATGTTTTCAAAGACTGGTAGGATCTCTAAAACATTTTTCAAGGACATGTCATTGATAAAGCTAAATACTCCAAGGTTGTGTAATACAACAGATTAATCATTGAGAAGAGTGAAATTATGCTGTTTTGAAAACTATGGCAGGTCAGATTTTCTGCCTAATTATATAAGAAGATTTCTCTAAAAAAAACAGTATTTCAAAGACTTCTTGGCTGTGAAATAAGTTAAGGGTATTTCAAATGGCTTGTCTGCAAAGAAAGGTGAGATGTAGGGAATCACAGAAAGTCGAGGGGAAAATAGGTCAATATATACATTGCTGTATGGTGAACTAAGCCTTAGGCCAGCAACAATGGAGAGGACCTGACCCTTAGACACGTACAAGTAAGCTGGAATCTTCAAAAGTTCAAATCTTTATAAGTAAAAAGTTTTATTAAAATGAATAACCAAGTGTTTTAATTGACATCAGAAGATGAAAACAATAAACCCTGAGAACATAGAGAAAAGATAAATAAAGATATGAGCAGAACTTAATACAACAGAAAACGTATAAAATTCAGGTGATTTAGTAAGTCCAAAGAATCTTCTTTGAAAAGATTTAAAAGACACACTTTGATTAAGGAAAACCAAAACATAAGTAAAGAATATACAGAAAGAGTCAGGACAATGTTAGAGCAGAGAATATATGAAATGCCTGTAAATTTGAACATTTCTGTAAAGTGGACCATTTCCTAGCTCCTAAAGTTTACCAACACTGACACAAGAGGAAATCATTTAAGGTCATCATGTCTGCCCTTGGCATTCTCGGAACGCCCTGGCCTCAGAATGCAGCCTCTGTAGTCCATGGTAAACTGCGGAGAGGGGGCCGGGATGAGGGAGGTTGGAACACTGCCCTCACTGAGGGAGTGGGTGTGGCCATCTCTGCTGTGACTGAACAAAGGGCAGGGGAGCAGGGGGCCCAGGGCAGGGCCCTCAGAGCCCGGCAGGCCCAGTGGAGTGTCACAAGCTTTTAGGCCCAGGCCAAAGGGCGCCTTCTTTGTCTGCACAGCTGCCCAAACTCTCACGTTTCCACTCAGGCCGCCCTCTTACATGAAGTGTGTGTGGAACGTGTTCGCGCAGTATACCGCGCTGCACAGCTAAGCATAGTTCTGGGCATCGTAGCTTCCTGCCAGGTGACCGAAGTTCGCAGGCAGATGGGTCCCTGGGACACACGCGGAGAGGCTCCTGCCCGGGTCACAGGCCGCCCACTGCCCCTGCCCCCGATCGGGGGCCACAAAGCAGCCCTGTCTGAGTCCCCTGCCACTAGAGGGAGTATTGGACCAACACTTGTAGAAAACGGGGTCCTTGCGGGCCACTCATTGGAGGGACACAAATAAATCTTTGCCGACTTTCTGCTGAAACTTACGAGCGTTCACACCTAAGCCTCTTACAAGGTCATCTGTTTAGCTAAACATGAACTCATGATCTAAATTTACACAATATTGAAGAAAGCAGCTACAAGGGGAGACAATCAGCCAAAACCATCAATACCAGAATTAGATTCCCAAGGCCATCCATCAGATGTAGGAATAATCGGGTGCAAGGCAGAAAATATACATAAAACTGGAACTGAAACAAGGCACAAGGATGTTTTCAAAGACTGGTAGGATCTCTAAAACAATTTTCAAGGACATGTCATTGATAAAGCTAAATACTCCAAGGTTGTGTAATACAACAGATTAATCATTGAGAAGAGTGAAATTATGCTGTTTTGAAAACTATGGCAGGTCAGATTTTCTGCCTAATTATATAAGAAGATTTCTCTAAAAAATACACATTATTTCAAAGACTTCTTGGCTGTGAAATAAGTTAAGGGTATTTCAAATGGCTTGTCTGCAAAGAAAGGTGAGATGTAGGGAATCACAGAAAGTCGAGGGGAAAATAGGTCAATATATACATTGCTGTATGGTGAACTAAGCCTTAGGCCAGCAACAATGGAGAGGACCTGACCCTTAGACACGTACAAGTAAGCTGGAATCTTCAAAAGTTCAAATCTTTATAAGTAAAAAGATTTATTAAAATGAATAACCAAGTGTTTTAATTGACATCAGAAGATGAAAACAATAAACCCTGAGAACATAGAAAAAAGATAAATAAAGATATGAGCAGAACTTAATACAACAGAAAACGTATAAAATTCAGGTGATTTAGTAAGTCCAAAGAATCTTCTTTGAAAAGAATTAAAAGACACACTTTGATTAAGGAAAACCAAAACATAAGTAAAGAATATACAGAAAGAGTCAGGACAATGTTAGAGCAGAGAATATATGAAATGCCAGTAAATTTGAACATTTCTGTCAAGTGGACCATTTCCTAGCTCCTAAAGTTTACCAACACTGACACAAGAGGAAATCATTTAAGGTCATCATGTCTGCCCTTGGCATTCTCAGAACGCCCTGGCCTCAGAATGCAGCCTCTGTAGTCCATTGTAAACTGCGGAGAGGGGGCGGGGCTGAGGGCGGTTGGAACACTGCCCTCACTGAGGGAGTGGGTGTGGCCATCTCTGCTGTGACTGAACAAAGGGCAGGGGAGCAGGGGGCCCAGGGCAGGGCCCTCAGAGCCCGGCAGGCCCAGTGGAGTGTCACAAGCTTTTAGGCCCAGGCCAAAGGGCGCCTTCTTTGTCTGCACAGCTGCCCAAACTCTCACCTTTCCACTCAGGCCGCCCTCTTACTTGAAGTGTGTGTGGAACGTGTCCGCGCAGTATACCGCGCTGCACAGCTAAGCATAGGTCTGGGCATCGTAGCTTCCTGACAGGTGATCGAAGTTCGCAGGCAGATGTGTCCCTGGGACACATGCGGGGAGGCTCCTGCCCGGGTCACAGGCCGCCCACTGCCCCTGCCCCAGATCGGGGCCCGCAAAGCAGCCCTGTCTGAGTCCCCTGCCTCTAGAGGGAGTATTGGACCAACACTTGTAGAAAACGGGGTCCTTGCGGGCCACTCATTGGAGGGACACAAATACATCTTTGCCAACTTTCTGCTGAAACTTACGAGCGTTCACAACTAAGCCTCTTACAAGGTCAGCTGTTTAGCTAAACATGAGCTCATGATCTAAATTTACACAATATTGAAGAAAGCAGCTACAAGGGGAGACAATCAGCCAAAACCATCAATACCAGAATTACATTCCCAAGGCCATCCATCAGATGTAGGAATAATCGGGTGCAAGGCAGAAAATATACATAAAACTGGAACTGAAACAAGGCACAATGATGTTTTCAAAGACTGGTAGGATCTCTAAAACATTTTTCAAGGACATGTAATTGATAAAGCTAAATACTCCAAGGTTGTGTAATACAACAGATTAATCATTGAGAAGAGTGAAATTATGCTGTTTTGAAAACTATGGCAGGTCAGATTTTCTGCCTAATTATATAAGAAGATTTCTCTAAAAAAAACATTATTTCAAAGACTTCTTGGCTGTGAAATAAGTTAAGGGTATTTCAAATGGCTTGTCTGCAAAGAAAGGTGAGATGTAGGGAATCACAGAAAGTCGAGGGGAAAATAGGTCAATATATACATTGCTGTATGGTGAACTAAGCCTTAGGCCAGCAACAATGGAGAGGACCTGACCCTTAGACACGTACAAGTAAGCTGGAATCTTCAAAAGTTCAAATCTTTATAAGTAAAAAGTTTTATTAAAATGAATAACCAAGTGTTTTAATTGACATCAGAAGATGAAAACAATAAACCCTGAGAACATAGAGAAAAGATAAATAAAGATATGAGCAGAACTTAATACAACAGAAAACGTATAAAATTCAGGTGATTTAGTAAGTCCAAAGAATCTTCTTTGAAAAGAATTAAAAGACACACTTTGATTAAGGAAAACCAAAACATAAGTAAAGAATATACAGAAAGAGTCAGGACAATGTTAGAGCAGATAATATATGAAATGCCAGTAAATTTGAACATTTCTGTAAAGTGGACCATTTCCTAGCTCCTAAAGTTTACCAACACTGACACAAGAGGAAATCATTTAAGGTCATCATGTCTGCCCTTGGCATTCTCGGAACGCCCTGGCCTCAGAATGCAGCCTCTGTAGTCCATGGTAAACTGCGGAGAGGGGGCCGGGATGAGGGAGGTTGGAACACTGCCCTCACTGAGGGAGTGGGTGTGGCCATCTCTGCTGTGACTGAACAAAGGGCAGGGGAGCAGGGGGCCCAGGGCAGGGCCCTCAGAGCCCGGCAGGCCCAGTGGAGTGTCACAAGCTTTTAGGCCCAGGCCAAAGGGCGCCTTCTTTGTCTGCACAGCTGCCCAAACTCTCATGTTTCCACTCAGGCCGCCCTCTTACTTGAAGTGTGTGTGGAACGTGTCCGCGCAGTATACCGCGCTGCACAGCTAAGCATAGTTCTGGGCATCATAGCTTCCTGCCAGGTGACCGAAGTTCGCAGGCAGATGGGTCCCTGGGACACACGCGGAGAGGTTCCTGCCCGGGTCACAGGCCGCCCACTGCCCCTGCCCCCGATCGGGGGCCACAAAGCAGCCCTGTCTGAGTCCCCTGCCTCTAGAGGGAGTATTGGACCAACACTTGTAAAAAACGGGGTCCTTGTGGGCCACTCATTGGAGGGACACAAATAAATCTTTGCCGACTTTCTGCTGAAACTTACGAGCGTTCACACCTAAGCCTCTTACAAGGTCAGCTGTTTAGCTAAACATGAGCTCATGATCTAAATTTACACAATATTGAAGAAAGCAGCAACAAGGGGAGACAATCAGCCAAAACCATCAATACCAGAATTAGATTCCCAAGGCCATCCATCAGATGTAGGAATAATCGGGTGCAAGGCAGAAAATATACATAAAACTGGAACTGAAACAAGGCACAAGGATGTTTTCAAAGACTGGTAGGATCTCTAAAACATTTTTCAAGGACATGTCATTCATAAAGCTAAATACTCCAAGGTTGTGTAATACAACAGATTAATCATTGAGAAGAGTGAAATTATGCTGTTTTGAAAACTATGGCAGGTCAGATTTTCTGCCTAATTATATAAGAAGATTTCTCTAAAAAATACACATTATTTCAAAGACTTCTTGGCTGTGAAATAAGTTAAGGGTATTTCAAATGGCTTGTCTGCAAAGAAAGGTGAGATGTAGGGAATCACAGAAAGTCGAGGGGAAAATAGGTCAATATATACATTGCTGTATGTTGAACTAAGCCTTAGGCCAGCAACAATGGAGAGGACCTGACCCTTAGACACGTACAAGTAAGCTGGAATCTTCAAAAGTTCAAATCTTTATAAGTAAAAAGATTTATTAAAATGAATAACCAAGTGTTTTAATTGACATCAGAAGATGAAAACAATAAACCCTGATAACATAGAGAAAAGATAAATAAAGATATGAGCAGAACTTAATACAACAGAAAACGTATAAAATTCAGGTGATTTAGTAAGTCCAAAGAATCTTCTTTGAAAAGAATTAAAAGACACACTTTGATTAAGGAAAACCAAAACATAAGTAATGAATATACAGAAAGAGTCAGGACAATGTTAGAGCAGAGAATATATGAAATGCCAGTAAATTTGAACATTTCTGTAAAGTGGACCATTTCCTAGCTCCTAAAGTTTACCAACACTGACACAAGAGGAAATCATTTAAGGTCATCATGTCTGCCCTTGACATTCTCGGAACGCCCTGGCCTCAGAATGCAGCCTCTGTAGTCCATGGTAACCTGCAGAGGGGGGGGGCTGAGGGAGGTTGGAACACTGCCCTCACTGAGGGAGTGGGTGTGGCAACTCTGCTGTGACTGAACAAAGGGCAGGGGATCAGGGGGCCCAGGGCAGGGCCCTCAGAGCCCGGCAGGCCCAGTGGAGTGTCACAAGCTTTTAGGACCAGGTCAAAGGGCGCCTTCTTTGTCTGCACAGCTGCCCAAACTCTCATGTTTCCACTCAGGCCGCCCTCTTACTTGAAGTGTGTGTGGAACGTGTCCGCGCAGTATACCGCGCTGCAAAGCTAAGCATAGGTCTGGGCATCGTAGCTTCCTGCCAGGTGACCGAAGTTCGCAGGCAGATGTGTCCCTGGGACACATGCGGAGAGGCTCCTGCCCGGGTCACAGGCCGCCCACTGCCCCTGCCCCAGATCGGGGGCCGCAAAGCAGCCCTGTCTGAGTCCCCTGCCTCTAGAGGGAGTATTGGACCAACACTTGTAGAAAACGGGGTCCTTGCGGGCCACTCATTGGAGGGACACAAATAAATCTTTGCCGACTTTCTGCTGAAACTTACGAGCGTTCACAACTAAGCCTCTTACAAGGTCAGCTGTTTAGCTAAACATGAGCTCATGATCTAAATTTACACAATATTGAAGAAAGCAGCTACAAGGGGAGACAATCAGCCAAAACCATCAATACCAGAATTAGATTCCCAAGGCCATCCATCAGATGTAGGAATAATCGGGTGCAAGGCAGAAAATATACATAAAACTGGAACTGAAACAAGGCACAATGATGTTTTCAAAGACTGGTAGGATCTCTAAAACATTTTTCAAGGACATGTCATTGATAAAGCTAAATACTCCAAGGTTGTGTAATACAACAGATTAATCATTGAGAAGAGTGAAATTATGCTGTTTTGAAAACTATGGCAGGTCAGATTTTCTGCCTAATTCTATAAGAAGATTTCTCTAAAAAAAACATTATTTCAAAGACTTCTTGGCTGTGAAATAAGTTAAGGGTATTTCAAATGGCTTGTCTGCAAAGAAAGGTGAGATGTAGGGAATCACAGAAAGTCGAGGGGAAAATAGGTCAATATATACATTGCTGTATGGTGAACTAAGCCTTAGGCCAGCAACAATGGAGAGGACCTGACCCTTAGACACGTACAAGTAAGCTGGAATCTTCAAAAGGTCAAATCTTTATAAGTAAAAAGTTTCATTAAAATGAATAACCAAGTGTTTTAATTGACATCAGAAGATGAAAACAATAAACCCTGAGAACATAGAGAAAAGATAAATAAAGATATGAGCAGAACTTAATACAACAGAAAACGTATAAAATTCAGGTGATTTAGTAAGTCCAAAGAATCTTCTTTGAAAAGATTTAAAAGACACACTTTGATTAAGGAAAACCAAAACATAAGTAAAGAATATACAGAAAGAGTCAGGACAATGTTAGAGCAGAGAATATATGAAATGCCAGTAAATTTGAACATTTCTGTCAAGTGGACCATTTCCTAGCTCCTAAAGTTTACCAACACTGACACAAGAGGAAATCATTTAAGGTCATCATGTCTGCCCTTGGCATTCTCGGAACGCCCTGGCCTCAGAATGCAGCCTCTGTAGTCCATGGTAAACTGCGGAGAGGGGGCCGGGATGAGGGAGGTTGGAACACTGCCCTCACTGAGGGAGTGGGTGTGGCCATCTCTGCTGTGACTGAACAAAGGGCAGGGGAGCAGGGGGCCCAGGGCAGGGCCCTCAGAGCCCGGCAGGCCCAGTGGAGTGTCACAAGCTTTTAGGCCCAGGCCAAAGGGCGCCTTCTTTGTCTGCACAGCTGCCCAAACTCTCACGTTTCCACTCAGGCCGCCCTCTTACTTGAAGTGTGTGTGGAACGTGTCCGCGCAGTATACCGCGCTGCACAGCTAAGCATAGTTCTGGGCTTCGTAGCTTCCTGCCAGGTGACCGAAGTTCGCAGGCAGATGGGTCCCTGGGACACACGCGGAGAGGCTCCTGCCCGGGTCACAGGCCGCCCACTGCCCCTGCCCCCGATCGGGGGCCACAAAGCAGCCCTGTCTGAGTCCCCTGCCTCTAGAGGGAGTATTGGACCAACACTTGTAGAAAACGGGGTCCTTGTGGGCCACTCATTGGAGGGACACAAATAAATATTTGCCGACTTTCTGCTGAAACTTACGAGCGTTCACACCTAAGCCTCTTACAAGGTCAGCTGTTTAGCTAAACATGAGCTCATGATCTAAATTTACACAATATTGAAGAAAGCAGCTACAAGGGGAGACAATCAGCCAAAACCATCAATACCAGAATTAGATTCCCAAGGCCATCCATCAGATATAGGAATAATCGGGTGCAAGGCAGAAAATATACATAAAACTGGAACTGAAACAAGGCACAAGGATGTTTTCAAAGACTGGTAGGATCTCTAAAACATTTTTCAAGGACATGTCATTGATAAAGCTAAATACTCCAAGGTTGTGTAATACAACACATTAATCATTGAGAAGAGTGAAATTATGCTGTTTTGAAAACTATGGCAGGTCAGATTTTCTGCCTAATTATATAAGAAGATTTCTCTAAAAATACACATTATTTCAAAGACTTCTTGGCTGTGAAATAAGTTAAGGGTATTTCCAATGGCTTGTCTGCAAAGAAAGGTGAGATGTAGGGAATCACAGAAAGTCGAGGGGAAAATAGGTCAATATATACATTGCTGTATGGTGAACTAAGCCTTAGGCCAGCAACAATGGAGAGGACCTGACCCTTAGACACGTACAAGTAAGCTGGAATCTTCAAAAGTTCAAATCTTTATAAGTAAAAAGATTTATTAAAATGAATAACCAAGTGTTTTAATTGACATCAGAAGATGAAAACAATAAACCCTGAGAACATAGAGAAAAGATAAATAAAGATATGAGCAGAACTTAATACAACAGAAAACGTATAAAATTCAGGTGATTTAGTAAGTCCAAAGAATCTTCTTTGAAAAGAATTAAAAGACACACTTTGATTAAGGAAAACCAAAACATAAGTAAAGAATATACAGAAAGAGTCAGGACAATGTTAGAGCAGAGAATATATGAAATGCCAGTAAATTTGAACATTTCTGTCAAGTGGACCATTTCCTAGCTCCTAAAGTTTACCAACACTGACACAAGAGGAAATCATTTAAGGTCATCATGTCTGCCCTTGACATTCTCGGAACGCCCTGGCCTCAGAATGCAGCCTCTGTAGTCCATGGTAACCTGCAGAGAGGGGGGGGGCTGAGGGAGGTTGGAACACTGCCCTCACTGAGGGAGTGGGTGTGGCAACTCTGCTGTGACTGAACAAAGGGCAGGGGAGCAGGGGGCCCAGGGCAGGGCCCTCAGAGCCCGGCAGGCCCAGTGGAGTGTCACAAGCTTTTAGGCCCAGGCCAAAGGGCGCCTTCTTTGTCTGCACAGCTGCCCAAACTCTCATGTTTCCACTCAGGCCGCCCTCTTACTTGAAGTGTGTGTGGAACGTGTCCGCGCAGTATACCGCGCTGCACAGCTAAGCATAGGTCTGGGCATCGTAGCTTCCTGCCAGGTGACCGAAGTTCGCAGGCAGATGGGTCCCTGGGACACATGCGGAGAGGCTCCTGCCCGGGTCACAGGCCGCCCACTGCCCCTGCCCCAGATCGGGGGCCGCAAAGCAGCCCTGTCTGAGTCCCCTGCCTCTAGAGGGAGTATTGGACCAACACTTGTAGAAAACGGGGTCCTTGCGGGCCACTCATTGGAGGGACACAAATAAATCTTTGCCGACTTTCTGCTGAAACTTACGAGCGTTCACAACTAAGCCTCTTACAAGGTCAGCTGTTTAGCTAAACATGAGCTCATGATCTAAATTTACACAATATTGAAGAAAGCAGCTACAAGGGGAGACAATCAGCCAAAACCATCAATACCAGAATTAGATTCCCAAGGCCATCCATCAGATGTAGGAATAATCGGGTGCAAGGCAGAAAATATACATAAAACTGGAACTGAAACAAGGCACAATGATGTTTTCAAAGACTGGTAGGATCTCTAAAACATTTTTCAAGGACATGTCATTGATAAAGCTAAATACTCCAAGGTTGTGTAATACAACAGATTAATCATTGAGAAGAGTGAAATTATGCTGTTTTGAAAACTATGGCAGGTCAGATTTTCTGCCTAATTATATAAGAAGATTTCTCTAAAAAAAACAGTATTTCAAAGACTTCTTGGCTGTGAAATAAGTTAAGGGTATTTCAAATGGCTTGTCTGCAAAGAAAGGTGAGATGTAGGGAATCACAGAAAGTCGAGGGGAAAATAGGTCAATATATACATTGCTGTATGGTGAACTAAGCCTTAGGCCAGCAACAATGGAGAGGACCTGACCCTTAGACACGTACAAGTAAGCTGGAATCTTCAAAAGTTCAAATCTTTATAAGTAAAAAGTTTTATTAAAATGAATAACCAAGTGTTTTAATTGACATCAGAAGATGAAAACAATAAACCCTGAGAACATAGAGAAAAGATAAATAAAGATATGAGCAGAACTTAATACAACAGAAAACGTATAAAATTCAGGTGATTTAGTAAGTCCAAAGAATCTTCTTTGAAAAGATTTAAAAGACACACTTTGATTAAGGAAAACCAAAACATAAGTAAAGAATATACAGAAAGAGTCAGGACAATGTTAGAGCAGAGAATATATGAAATGCCAGTAAATTTGAACATTTCTGTAAAGTGGACCATTTCCTAGCTCCTAAAGTTTACCAACACTGACACAAGAGGAAATCATTTAAGGTCATCATGTCTGCCCTTGGCATTCTCGGAACGCCCTGGCCTCAGAATGCAGCCTCTGTAGTCCATGGTAAACTGCGGAGAGGGGGCCGGGATGAGGGAGGTTGGAACACTGCCCTCACTGAGGGAGTGGGTGTGGCCATCTCTGCTGTGACTGAACAAAGGGCAGGGGAGCAGGGGGCCCAGGGCAGGGCCCTCAGAGCCTGGCAGGCCCAGTGGAGTGTCACAAGCATTTAGGCCCAGGCCAAAGGGCGCCTTCTTTGTCTGCACAGCTGCTCAAACTCTCACGTTTCCACTCAGGCCGCCCTCTTACTTGAAGTGTGTGTGGAACGTGTCCGCGCAGTATACCGCGCTGCACAGCTAAGCATAGTTCTGGGCATCGTAGCTTCCTGCCAGGTGACCGAAGTTCGCAGGCAGATGGGTCCCTGGGACACACGCGGAGAGGCTCCTGCCCGGGTCACAGGCCGCCCACTGCCCCTGCCCCCGATCGGGGGCCACAAAGCAGCCCTGTCTGAGTCCCCAGCCTCTAGAGGGAGTATTGGACCAACACTTGTAGAAAACGGGGTCCTTGTGGGCCACTCATTGGAGGGACACAAATAAATCTTTGCCGACTTTCTGCTGAAACTTACGAGCGTTCACACCTAAGCCTCTTACAAGGTCAGCTGTTTAGCTAAACATGAGCTCATGATCTAAATTTACACAATATTGAAGAAAGCAGCTACAAGGGGAGACAATCAGCCAAAACCATCAATACCAGAATTAGATTCCCAAGGCCATCCATCAGATGTAGGAATAATCGGGTGCAAGGCAGAAAATATACATAAAACTGGAACTGAAACAAGGCACAAGGATGTTTTCAAAGACTGGTAGGATCTCTAAAACAATTTTCAAGGACATGTCATTGATAAAGCTAAATACTCCAAGGTTGTGTAATACAACAGATTAATCATTGAGAAGAGTGAAATTATGCTGTTTTGAAAACTATGGCAGGTCAGATTTTCTGCCTAATTATATAAGAAGATTTCTCTAAAAAATACACATTATTTCAAAGACTTCTTGGCTGTGAAATAAGTTAAGGGTATTTCAAATGGCTTGTCTGCAAAGAAAGGTGAGATGTAGGGAATCACAGAAAGTCGAGGGGAAAATAGGTCAATATATACATTGCTGTATGGTGAACTATGCCTTAGGCCAGCAACAATGGAGAGGACCTGACCCTTAGACACGTACAAGTAAGCTGGAATCTTCAAAAGTTCAAATCTTTATAAGTAAAAAGATTTATTAAAATGAATAACCAAGTGTTTTAATTGACATCAGAAGATGAAAACAATAAACCCTGAGAACATAGAAAAAAGATAAATAAAGATATTAGCAGAACTTAATACAACAGAAAACGTATAAAATTCAGGTGATTTAGTAAGTCCAAAGAATCTTCTTTGAAAAGAATTAAAAGACACACTTTGATTAAGGAAAACCAAAACATAAGTAAAGAATATACAGAAAGAGTCAGGACAATGTTAGAGCAGAGAATATATGAAATGCCAGTAAATTTGAACATTTCTGTAAAGTGGACCATTTCCTAGCTCCTAAAGTTTACCAACATTGACACAAGAGGATATCATTTAAGGTCATCATGTCTGCCCTTGGCATTCTCGGAACGCCCTGGCCTCAGAATGCAGCCTCTGTAGTCCATGGTAACATGCGGAGAGGGGGCGGGGCTGAGGGAGGTTGGAACACTGCCCTCACTGAGGGAGTGGGTGTGGCCATCTCTGCTGTGACTGAACAAAGGGCAGGGGAGCAGGGGGCCCAGGGCAGGGCCCTCAGAGCCCGGCAGGCCCAGTGGAGTGTCACAAGCTTTTAGGCCCAGGCCAAAGGGCGCCTTCTTTGTCTGCACAGCTTCCCAAACTCTCACCTTTCCACTCAGGCCCCCCTCTTACATGAAGTGTGTGTGGAACGTGTCCGCGCAGTATACCGCGCTGCACAGCTAAGCATAGTTCTGGGCATCGTAGCTTCCTGCCAGGTGACCGAAGTTCGCAGGCAGATGGGTCCCTGGGACACACGCGGAGAGGCTCCTGCCCGGGTCACAGGCCGCCCACTGCCCCTGCCCCCGATCGGGGGCCACAAAGCAGCCCTGTCTGAGTCCCCAGCCTCTAGAGGGAGTATTGGACCAACACTTGTAGAAAACGGGGTCCTTGTGGGCCACTCATTGGAGGGACACAAATAAATCTTTGCCGACTTTCTGCTGAAACTTACGAGCGTTCACACCTAAGCCTCTTACAAGGTCAGCTGTTTAGCTAAACATGAGCTCATGATCTAAATTTACACAATATTGAAGAAAGCAGCTACAAGGGGAGACAATCAGCCAAAACCATCAATACCAGAATTAGATTCCCAAGGCCATCCATCAGATGTAGGAATAATCGGGTGCAAGGCAGAAAATATACATAAAACTGGAACTGAAACAAGGCACAAGGATGTTTTCAAAGACTGGTAGGATCTCTAAAACAATTTTCAAGGACATGTCATTGATAAAGCTAAATACTCCAAGGTTGTGTAATACAACAGATTAATCATTGAGAAGAGTGAAATTATGCTGTTTTGAAAACTATGGCAGGTCAGATTTTCTGCCTAATTATATAAGAAGATTTCTCTAAAAAATACACATTATTTCAAAGACTTCTTGGCTGTGAAATAAGTTAAGGGTATTTCAAATGGCTTGTCTGCAAAGAAAGGTGAGATGTAGGGAATCACAGAAAGTCGAGGGGAAAATAGGTCAATATATACATTGCTGTATGGTGAACTATGCCTTAGGCCAGCAACAATGGAGAGGACCTGACCCTTAGACACGTACAAGTAAGCTGGAATCTTCAAAAGTTCAAATCTTTATAAGTAAAAAGATTTATTAAAATGAATAACCAAGTGTTTTAATTGACATCAGAAGATGAAAACAATAAACCCTGAGAACATAGAAAAAAGATAAATAAAGATATTAGCAGAACTTAATACAACAGAAAACGTATAAAATTCAGGTGATTTAGTAAGTCCAAAGAATCTTCTTTGAAAAGAATTAAAAGACACACTTTGATTAAGGAAAACCAAAACATAAGTAAAGAATATACAGAAAGAGTCAGGACAATGTTAGAGCAGAGAATATATGAAATGCCAGTAAATTTGAACATTTCTGTAAAGTGGACCATTTCCTAGCTCCTAAAGTTTACCAACATTGACACAAGAGGATATCATTTAAGGTCATCATGTCTGCCCTTGGCATTCTCGGAACGCCCTGGCCTCAGAATGCAGCCTCTGTAGTCCATGGTAACATGCGGAGAGGGGGCGGGGCTGAGGGAGGTTGGAACACTGCCCTCACTGAGGGAGTGGGTGTGGCCATCTCTGCTGTGACTGAACAAAGGGCAGGGGAGCAGGGGGCCCAGGGCAGGGCCCTCAGAGCCCGGCAGGCCCAGTGGAGTGTCACAAGCTTTTAGGCCCAGGCCAAAGGGCGCCTTCTTTGTCTGCACAGCTTCCCAAACTCTCACCTTTCCACTCAGGCCCCCCTCTTACTTGAAGTGTGTGTGGAACGTGTCCGCGCAGTATACCGCGCTGCACAGCTAAGCATAGGTCTGGGCATCGTAGCTTCCTGCCAGGTGACCGAAGTTCGCAGGCAGATGGGTCCCTGGGACACATGCGGAGAGGCTCCTGCCCGGGTCACAGGCCGCCCACTGCCCCTGCCCCAGATCGGGGGCCGCAAAGCAGCCCTGTCTGAGTCCCCTGCCTCTAGAGGGAGTATTGGACCAACACTTGTAGAAAACGGGGTCCTTGCGGGCCACTCATTGGAGGGACACAAATAAATCTTTGCCGACTTTCAGCTGAAACTTACGAGCGTTCACAACTAAGCCTCTTACAAGGTCAGCTGTTTAGCTAAACATGAGCTCATGATCTAAATTTACACAATATTGAAGAAAGCAGCTACAAGGGGAGACAATCAGCCAAAACCATCAATACCAGAATTAGATTCCCAAGGCCATCCATCAGATGTAGGAATAATCGGGTGCAAGGCAGAAAATATACATAAAACTGGAACTGAAACAAGGCACAAGGATGTTTTCAAAGACTGGTAGGATCTCTAAAACATTTTTCAAGGACATGTAATTGATAAAGCTAAATATTCCAAGGTTGTGTAATACAACAGATTAATCATTGAGAAGAGTGAAATTATGCTGTTTTGAAAACTATGGCAGGTCAGATTTTCTGCCTAATTATATAAGAAGATTTCTCTAAAAAATACACATTATTTCAAAGACTTCTTGGCTGTGAAATAAGTTAAGGGTATTTCAAATGGCTTGTCTGCAAAGAAAGGTGAGATGTAGGGAATCACAGAAAGTCGAGGGGAAAATAGGTCAATATATACATTGCTGTATGGTGAACTAAGCCTTAGGCCAGCAACAATGGAGAGGACCTGACCCTTAGACACGTACACGTAAGCTGGAATCTTCAAAAGTTCAAATCTTTATAAGTAAAAAGATTTATTAAAATGAATAACCAAGTGTTTTAATTTACATCAGAAGATGAAAACAATAAACCCTGAGAACATAGAGAAAAGATAAATAAAGATATGAGCAGAACTTAATACAACAGAAAACGTATAAAATTCAGGTGATTTAGTAAGTCCAAAGAATCTTCTTTGAAAAGAATTAAAAGACACACTTTGATTAAGGAAAACCAAAACATAAGTAAAGAATATACAGAAAGAGTCAGGACAATGTTAGAGCAGAGAATATATGAAATGCCAGTAAATTTGAACATTTCTGTAAAGTGGACCATTTCCTAGCTCCTAAAGTTTACCAACACTGACACAAGAGGAAATCATTTAAGGTCATCATGTCTGCCCTTGGCATTCTCGGAACGCCCTGGCCTCAGAATGCAGCCTCTGTAGTCCATGGTAACCTGCAGAGAGGGGGGGGGCTGAGGGAGGTTGGAACACTGCCCTCACTGAGGTAGTGGGTGTGGCAACTCTGCTGTGACTGAACAAAGGGCAGGGGAGCAGGGGGCCCAGGGCAGGGCCCTCAGAGCCCGGCAGGCCCAGTGGAGTGTCACAAGCTTTTAGGCCCAGGCCAAAGGGCGCCTTCTTTGTCTGCACAGCTGCCCAAACTCTCACGTTTCCACTCAGGCCGCCCTCTTACTTGAAGTGTGTGTGGAACGTGTCCGCGCAGTATACCGCGCTGCACAGCTAAGCATAGGTCTGGGCATCGTAGCTTCCTGCCAGGTGACCGAAGTTCGCAGGCAGATGGGTCCCAGGGACACACGCGGAGAGGCTCCTGCCCGGGTCACAGGCCGCCCACTGCCCCTGCCCCAGATCGGGGGCCGCAAAGCAGCCCTGTCTGAGTCCCCTGCCTCTAGAGGGAGTATTGGACCAACACTTGTAGAAAACGGGGTCCTTGCGGGCCACTCATTGGAGGGACACAAATAAATCTTTGCCGACTTTCTGCTGAAACTTACGAGCGTTCACAACTAAGCCTCTTACAAGGTCAGCTGTTTAGCTAAACATGAGCTCATGATCTAAATTTACACAATATTGAAGAAAGCAGCTACAAGGGGAGACAATCAGCCAAAACCATCAATACCAGAATTAGATTCCCAAGGCCATCCATCAGATGTAGGAATAATCGGGTGCAAGGCAGAAAATATACATAAAACTGGAACTGAAACAAGGCACAAGGATGTTTTCAAAGACTGGTAGGATCTCTAAAACATTTTTCAAGGACATGTCATTGATAAAGCTAAATACTCCAAGGTTGTGTAATACAACAGATTAATCATTGAGAAGAGTGAAATTATGCTGTTTTGAAAACTATGGCAGGTCAGATTTTCTGCCTAATTATATAAGAAGATTTCTCTAAAAAAAACATTATTTCAAAGACTTCTTGGCTGTGAAATAAGTTAAGGGTATTTCAAATGGCTTGTCTGCAAAGAAAGGTGAGATGTAGGGAATCACAGAAAGTCGAGGGGAAAATAGGTCAATATATACATTGCTGTATGGTGAACTAAGCCTTAGGCCAGCAACAATGGAGAGGACCTGACCCTTAGACACGTACAAGTAAGCTGGAATCTTCAAAAGTTCAAATCTTTATAAGTAAAAAGTTTTATTAAAATGAATAACCAAGTGTTTTAATTGACATCAGAAGATGAAAACAATAAACCCTGAGAACATAGAGAAAAGATAAATAAAGATATGAGCAGAACTTAATACAACAGAAAACGTATAAAATTCAGGTGATTTAGTAAGTCCAAAGAATCTTCTTTGAAAAGATTTAAAAGACACACTTTGATTAAGGAAAACCAAAACATAAGTAAAGAATATACAGAAAGAGTCAGGACAATGTTAGAGCAGAGAATATATGAAATGCCAGTAAATTTGAACATTTCTGTAAAGTGGACCATTTCCTAGCTCCTAAAGTTTACCAACACTGACACAAGAGGAAATCATTTAAGGTCATCATGTCTGCCCTTGGCATTCTCGGAACGCCCTGGCCTCAGAATGCAGCCTCTGTAGTCCATGGTAAACTGCGGAGAGGGGGCCGGGATGAGGGAGGTTGGAACACTGCCCTCACTGAGGGAGTGGGTGTTGCCATCTCTGCTGTGACTGAACAAAGGGCAGGGGAGCAGGGGGCCCAGGGCAGGGCCCTCAGAGCCTGGCAGGCCCAGTGGAGTGTCACAAGCTTTTAGGCCCAGGCCAAAGGGCGCCTTCTTTGTCTGCACAGCTGCTCAAACTCTCACGTTTCCACTCAGGCCGCCCTCTTACTTGAAGTGTGTGTGGAACGTGTCCGCGCAGTATACCGCGCTGCACAGCTAAGCATAGTTCTGGGCATCGTAGCTTCCTGCCAGGTGACCGAAGTTCGCAGGCAGATGGGTCCCTGGGACACACGCGGAGAGGCTCCTGCCCGGGTCACAGGCCTCCCACTGCCCCTGCCCCCGATCGGGGGCCACAAAGCAGCCCTGTCTGAGTCCCCAGCCTCTAGAGGGAGTATTGGACCAACACTTGTAGAAAACGGGGTCCTTGTGGGCCACTCATTGGAGGGACACAAATAAATCTTTGCCGACTTTCTGCTGAAACTTACGAGCGTTCACACCTAAGCCTCTTACAAGGTCAGCTCTTTAGCTAAACATGAGCTCATGATCTAAATTTACACAATATTGAAGAAAGCAGCTACAAGGGGAGACAATCAGCCAAAACCATCAATACCAGAATTAGATTCCCAAGGCCATCCATCAGATGAAGAAATAATCGGGTGCAAGGCAGAAAATATACATAAAACTGGAACTGAAACAAGGCACAAGGATGTTTTCAAAGACTGGTAGGATCTCTAAAACATTTTTCAAGGACATGTCATTGATAAAGCTAAATACTCCAAGGTTGTGTAATACAACAGATTAATCATTGAGAAGAGTGAAATTATGCTGTTTTGAAAACTATGGCAGGTCAGATTTTCTGCCTAATTATATAAGAAGATTTCTCTAAAAAATACACATTATTTCAAAGACTTCTTGGCTGTGAAATAAGTTAAGGGTATTTCAAATGGCTTGTCTGCAAAGAAAGGTGAGATGTAGGGAATCACAGAAAGTCGAGGGGAAAATAGGTCAATATATACATTGCTGTATGGGGAACTAAGCCTTAGGCCAGCAACAATGGAGAGGACCTGACCCTTAGACACGTACAAGTAAGCTGGAATCTTCAAAAGTTCAAATCTTTATAAGTAAAAAGATTTATTAAAATGAATAACCAAGTGTTTTAATTGACATCAGAAGATGAAAACAATAAACCCTGAGAACATAGAAAAAAGATAAATAAAGATATTAGCAGAACTTAATACAACAGAAAACGTATAAAATTCAGGTGATTTAGTAAGTCCAAAGAATCTTCTTTGAAAAGAATTAAAAGACACACTTTGATTAAGGAAAACCAAAACATAAGTAAAGAATATACAGAAAGAGTCAGGACAATGTTAGAGCAGAGAATATATGAAATGCCAGTAAATTTGAACATTTCTGTAAAGTGGACCATTTCCTAGCTCCTAAAGTTTACCAACATTGACACAAGAGGATATCATTTAAGGTCATCATGTCTGCCCTTGGCATTCTCGGAACGCCCTGGCCTCAGAATGCAGCCTCTGTAGTCCATGGTAACATGCGGAGAGGGGGCGGGGCTGAGGGAGGTTGGAACACTGCCCTCACTGAGGGAGTGGGTGTGGCCATCTCTGCTGTGACTGAACAAAGGGCAGGGGAGCAGGGGGCCCAGGGCAGGGCCCTCAGAGCCCGGCAGGCCCAGTGGAGTGTCACAAGCTTTTAGGCCCAGGCCAAAGGGCGCCTTCTTTGTCTGCACAGCTTCCCAAACTCTCACCTTTCCACTCAGGCCGCCCTCTTACTTGAAGTGTGTGTGGAACGTGTCCGCGCAGTATACCGCGCTGCACAGCTAAGCATAGGTCTGGGCATCGTAGCTTCCTGCCAGGTGACCGAAGTTCGCAGGCAGATGGGTCCCTGGGACACATGCGGAGAGGCTCCTGCCCGGGTCACAGGCCGCCCACTGCCCCTGCCCCAGATCGGGGGCCGCAAAGCAGCCCTGTCTGAGTCCCCTGCCTCTAGAGGGAGTATTGGACCAACACTTGTAGAAAACGGGGTCCTTGCGGGCCACTCATTGGAGGGACACAAATAAATCTTTGCCGACTTTCAGCTGAAACTTATGAGCGTTCACAACTAAGCCTCTTACAAGGTCAGCTGTTTAGCTAAACATGAGCTCATGATCTAAATTTACACAATATTGAAGAAAGCAGCTACAAGGGGAGACAATCAGCCAAAACCATCAATACCAGAATTAGATTCCCAAGGCCATCCATCAGATGTAGGAATAATCGGGTGCAAGGCAGAAAATATACATAAAACTGGAACTGAAACAAGGCACAAGGATGTTTTCAAAGACTGGTAGGATCTCTAAAACATTTTTCAAGGACATGTAATTGATAAAGCTAAATATTCCAAGGTTGTGTAATACAACAGATTAATCATTGAGAAGAGTGAAATTATGCTGTTTTGAAAACTATGGCAGGTCAGATTTTCTGCCTAATTATATAAGAAGATTTCTCTAAAAAATACACATTATTTCAAAGACTTATTGGCTGTGAAATAAGTTAAGGGTATTTCAAATGGCTTGTCTGCAAAGAAAGGTGAGATGTAGGGAATCACAGAAAGTCGAGGGGAAAATAGGTCAATATATACATTGCTGTATGGTGAACTAAGCCTTAGGCCAGCAACAATGGAGAGGACCTGACCCTTAGACACGTACACGTAAGCTGGAATCTTCAAAAGTTCAAATCTTTATAAGTAAAAAGATTTATTAAAATGAATAACCAAGTGTTTTAATTGACATCAGAAGATGAAAACAATAAACCCTGAGAACATAGAGAAAAGATAAATAAAGATATGAGCAGAACTTAATACAACAGAAAACGTATAAAATTCAGGTGATTTAGTAAGTCCAAAGAATCTACTTTGAAAAGAATTAAAAGACACACTTTGATTAAGGAAAACCAAAACATAAGTAAAGAATATACAGAAAGAGTCAGGACAATGTTAGAGCAGAGAATATATGAAATGCCAGTAAATTTGAACATTTCTGTAAAGTGGACCATTTCCTAGCTCCTAAAGTTTACCAACACTGACACAAGAGGATATCATTTAAGGTCATCATGTCTGCCCTTGGCATTCTCGGAACGCCCTGGCCTCAGAATGCAGCCTCTGTAGTCCATGGTAACCTGCAGAGAGGGGGGGGGCTGAGGGAGTTTGGAACACTGCCCTCACTGAGGGAGTGGGTGTGGCAACTCTGCTGTGACTGAACAAAGGGCAGGGGAGCAGGGGGCCCAGGGCAGGGCCCTCAGAGCCCGGCAGGCCCAGTGGAGTGTCACAAGCTTTTACGCCCAGGCCAAAGGGCGCCTTCTTTGTCTGCACAGCTGCCCAAACTCTCACGTTTCCACTCAGGCCGCCCTCTTACTTGAAGTGTGTGTGGAACGTGTCCGCGCAGTATACCGCGCTGCACAGCTAAGCATAGGTCTGGGCATCGTAGCTTCCTGCCAGGTGACCGAAGTTCGCAGGCAGATGGGTCCCAGGGACACACGCGGAGAGGCTCCTGCCCGGGTCACAGGCCGCCCACTGCCCCTGCCCCAGATCGGGGGCCGCAAAGCAGCCCTGTCTGAGTCCCCTGCCTCTAGAGGGAGTATTGGACCAACACTTGTAGAAAACGGGGTACTTGCGGGCCACTCATTGGAGGGACAAAAATAAATCTTTGCCGACTTTCTGCTGAAACTTACGAGCGTTCACACCTAAGCCTCTTACAAGGTCAGCTGTTTAGCTAAACATGAGCTCATGATCTAAATTTAAACAATATTGAAGAAAGCAGCTACAAGGGGAGACAATCAGCCAAAACCATCAATACCAGAATTAGATTCCCAAGGCCATCCATCAGATGTAGGAATAATCGGGTGCAAGGCAGAAAATATACATAAAACTGGAACTGAAACAAGGCACAAGGATGTTTTCAAAGACTGGTAGGATCTCTAAAACATTTTTCAAGGACATGTCATTGATAAAGCTAAATAATCAAAGGTTGTGTAATACAACTGATTAATCATTGAGAAGAGTGAAATTATGCAGTTTTGAAAACTATGGCAGGTCAGATTTTCTGCCTAATTATATAAGAAGATTTCTCTAAAAAATACACATTATTTCAAAGACTTCTTGGCTGTGAAATAAGTTAAGGGTATTTCAAATGGCTTGTCTGCAAAGAAAGGTGAGATGTAGGGAATCACAGAAAGTCGAGGGGAAAATAGGTCAATATATACATTGCTGTATGGTGAACTAAGCCTTAGGCCAGCAACAATGGAGAGGACCTGACCCTTAGACACGTACACGTAAGCTGGAATCTTCAAAAGTTCAAATCTTTATAAGTAAAAAGATTTATTAAAATGAATAACCAAGTGTTTTAATTGACATCAGAAGATGAAAACAATAAACCCTGAGAACATAGAGAAAAGATAAATAAAGATATGAGCAGAACTTAATACAACAGAAAACGTATAAAATTCAGGTGATTTAGTAAGTCCAAAGAATCTTCTTTGAAA
Organism: Mesoplodon mirus; assembly: GCF_964341445.2. Classification (NCBI taxonomy): domain Eukaryota; kingdom Metazoa; phylum Chordata; class Mammalia; order Artiodactyla; family Ziphiidae; genus Mesoplodon; species Mesoplodon mirus. The sequence continues at coordinate 116,907,573 of NC_138976.1, read as the reverse complement.
AGAATTAAAAGACACACTTTGATTAAGGAAATCCAAAACATAAGTAAAGAATATACAGAAAGAGTCAGGACAATGTTAGAGCAGAGAATATATGAAATGCCAGTAAATTTGAACATTTCTGTAAAGGGGACCATTTCCTAGCTCCTAAAGTTTACCAACACTGACACAAGAGGAAATCATTTAAGGTCATCATGTCTGCCCTTGGCATTCTCGGAACGCCCTGGCCTCAGAATGCAGCCTCTGTAGTCCATGGTAACCTGCGGAGAGGTGGCGGGGCTGAGGGAGGTTGGAACACTGCCCTCACTGAGGGAGTGGGTGTGGCCATCTCTGCTGTGACTGAACAAAGGGAAGGGGAGCAGGGGGCCCAGGGCAGGGCCCTCAGAGCCCGGCAGGCCCAGTGGAGTGTCACAAGATTTTGGCCCAGGCCAAAGGGCGCCTTCTTTGTCTGCACAGCTGCCCAAACTCTCACCTTTCCACTCAGGCCGCCCTCTTACTTGAAGTGTGTGTGGAACGTGTCCGCGCAGTACATCGCGCTGCACAGCTAAGCATAAGTCTGGGCATCGTAGCTTCCTGCCAGTTGACCGAATTTCGCAGGCAGATGGGTCCCTGGGACACACGCGGAGAGGCTCCTGCCCGGGTCACAGGCCACCCACTGCCCCTGCCCCAGATCGGGGGCCGCAAAGCAGCCCTGTCTTAGTCCCCTGCCTCTAGAGGGAGTATTGGACCAACACTTGTAGAAAACGGGGTCCTTGTGGGCCACTCATTGGAGGGACACAAATAAATCTTTGCCGACTTTCTGCTGAAACTTACGAGCGTTCACACCTAAGCCTCTTACAAGGTCAGCTGTTTAGCTAAACATGAGCTCATGATCTAAATTTACACAATAATGAAGAAAGCAGCTACAAGGGGATACAATCAGCCAAAACCATCAATACCAGAATTAGATTCCCAAGGCCATCCATCAGATGAAGGAATAATCGGGTGCAAGGCAGAAAATATACATAAAACTGGAACTGAAACAAGGCACAAGGATGTATTCAAAGACTGGTAGGATCTCTAAAACATTTTTCAAGGACATGTCATTGATAAAGCTAAATACTCCAAGGTTGTGTAATACAACAGATTAATCATTGAGAAGAGTGAAATTATGCTGTTTTGAAAACTATGGCAGGTCAGATTTTCTGCCTAATTATATAAGAAGATTTCTCTAAAAAATACACATTATTTCAAAGACTTCTTGGCTGTGAAATAAGTTAAGGGTATTTCAAATGGCTTGTCTGCAAAGAAAGGTGAGATGTAGGGAATCACAGAAAGTCGAGGGGAAAATAGGTCAATATATACATTGCTGTATGGTGAACTAAGCCTTAGGCCAGCAACAATGGAGAGGACCTGACCCTTAGACACGTACAAGTAAGCTGGAATTTTCAAAAGTTCAAATCTTTATAAGTAAAAAGAATTATTAAAATGAATAACCAAGTGTTTTAATTGACATCAGAAGATGAAAACAATAAACCCTGAGAACATAGAGAAAAGATAAATAAAGATATGAGCAGAACTTAATACAACAGAAAACGTATAAAATTCAGGTGATTTAGTAAGTCCAAAGAATCTTCTTTGAAAAGATTTAAAAGACACACTTTGATTAAGGAAAACCAAAACATAAGTAAAGAATATACAGAAAGAGTCAGGACAATGTTAGAGCAGAGAATATATGAAATGCCAGTAAATTTGAACATTTCTGTCAAGTGGACCATTTCCTAGCTCCTAAAGTTTACCAACACTGACACAAGAGGAAATCATTTAAGGTCATCATGTCTGCCCTTGGCATTCTCAGAACGCACTGGCCTCAGAATGCAGCCTCTGTAGTCCATTGTAAACTGCGGAGAGGGGGCGGGGCTGAGGGAGGTTGGAACACTGCCCTCACTGAGGGAGTGGGTGTGGCCATCTCTGCTGTGACTGAACAAAGGGCAGGGGAGCAGGGGGCCCAGGGCAGGGCCCTCAGAGCCCGACAGGCCCAGTGGAGTGTCACAAGCTTTTAGGCCCAGGCCAAAGGGCGACTTCTTTGTCTGCACAGCTGCCCAAACTCTCACCTTTCCACTCAGGCCGCCCTCTTACTTGAAGTGTGTGTGGAACGTGTCCGCGCAGTATACCGCGCTGCACAGCTAAGCATAGGTCAGGGCATCGTAGCTTCCTGCCAGGTGATCGAAGTTCGCAGGCAGATGTGTCCCTGGGACACATGCGGAGAGGCTCCTGCCCGGGTCACAGGCCGCCCACTGCCCCTGCCCCAGATCGGGGCCCGCAAAGCAGCCCTGTCTGAGTCCCCTGCCTCTAGAGGGAGTATTGGACCAACACTTGTAGAAAACGGGGTCCTTGCGGGCCACTCATTGGAGGGACACAAATACATCTTTGCCGACTTTCTGCTGAAACTTACGAGCGTTCACAACTAAGCCTCTTACAAGGTCAGCTGTTTAGCTAAACATGAGCTCATGATTAAAATTTACACAATATTGAAGAAAGCAGCTACAAGGGGAGACAATCAGCCAAAACCATCAATACCAGAATTAGATTCCCAAGGCCATCCATCAGATGTAGGAATAATCGGGTGCAAGGCAGAAAATATACATAAAACTGGAACTGAAACAAGGCACAATGATGTTTTCAAAGACTGGTAGGATCTCTAAAACATTTTTCAAGGACATGTAATTGATAAAGCTAAATACTCCAAGGTTGTGTAATACAACAGATTAATCATTGAGAAGAGTGAAATTATGCTGTTTTGAAAACTATGGCAGGTCAGATTTTCTGCCTAATTATATAAGAAGATTTCTCTAAAAAAAACATTATTTCAAAGACTTCTTGGCTGTGAAATAATTTAAGGGTATTTCAAATGGCTTGTCTGCAAAGAAAGGTGAGATGTAGGGAATCACAGAAAGTCGAGGGGAAAATAGGTCAATATATACATTGCTGTATGGTGAACTAAGCCTTAGGCCAGCAACAATGGAGAGGACCTGACCCTTAGACACGTACAAGTAAGCTGGAATCTTCAAAAGTTCAAATCTTTATAAGTAAAAAGTTTTATTAAAATGAATAACCAAGTGTTTTAATTGACATCAGAAGATGAAAACAATAAACCCTGAGAACATAGAGAAAAGATAAATAAAGATATGAGCAGAACTTAATACAACAGAAAACGTATAAAATTCAGGTGATTTAGTAAGTCCAAAGAATCTTCTTTGAAAAGAATTAAAAGACACACTTTGATTAAGGAAAACCAAAACATAAGTAAAGAATATACAGAAAGAGTCAGGACAATGTTAGAGCAGAGAATATATGAAATGCCAGTAAATTTGAACATTTCTGTAAAGTGGACCATTTCCTAGCTCCTAAAGTTTACCAACACTGACACAAGAGGAAATCATTTAAGGTCATCATGTCTGCCCTTGGCATTCTCGGAACGCCCTGGCCTCAGAATGCAGCCTCTGTAGTCCATGGTAAACTGCGGAGAGGGGGCCGGGATGAGGGAGGTTGGAACACTGCCCTCACTGAGGGAGTGGGTGTGGCCATCTCTGCTGTGACTGAACAAAGGGCAGGGGAGCAGGGGGCCCAGGGCAGGGCCCTCAGAGCCCGGCAGGCCCAGTGGTGTGTCACAAGCTTTTAGGCCCAGGCCAAAGGGCGCCTTCTTTGTCTGCACAGCTGCCCAAACTCTCACGTTTCCACTCAGGCCGCCCTCTTACTTGAAGTGTGTGTGGAACGTGTCCGCGCAGTATACCGCGCTGCACAGCTAAGCATAGTTCTGGGCATCGTAGCTTCCTGCCAGGTGACCGAAGTTCGCAGGCAGATGGGTCCCTGGGCCACACGCGGAGAGGCTCCTGCCCGGGTCACAGGCCGCCCACTGCCCCTGCCCCCGATCGGGGGCCACAAAGCAGCCCTGTCTGAGTCCCCTGCCTCTAGAGGGAGTATTGGACCAACACTTGTAGAAAACGGGGTCCTTGTGGGCCACTCATTGGAGGGACACAAATAAATCTTTGCCGACTTTCTGCTGAAACTTACGAGCGTTCACACCTAAGCCTCTTACAAGGTCAGCTGTTTAGCTAAACATGAGCTCATGATCTAAATTTACACAATATTGAAGAAAGCAGCAACAAGGGGAGACAATCAGCCAAAACCATCAATACCAGAATTAGATTCCCAAGGCCATCCATTAGATGTAGGAATAATCGGGTGCAAGGCAGAAAATATAAATAAAACTGGAACTGAAACAAGGCACAAGGATGTTTTCAAAGACTGGTAGGATCTCTAAAACATTTTTCAAGGACATGTCATTGATAAAGCTAAATACTCCAAGGTTGTGTAATACAACAGATTAATCATTGAGAAGAGTGAAATTATGCAGTTTTGAAAACTATGGCAGGTCAGATTTTCTGCCTAATTATATAAGAAGATTTCTCTAAAAAATACACATTATTTCAAAGACTTATTGGCTGTGAAATAAGTTAAGGGTATTTCAAATGGCTTGTCTGCAAAGAAAGGTGAGATGTAGGGAATCAAAGAAAGTCGAGGGGAAAATAGGTCAATATATACATTGCTGTATGGTGAACTAAGCCTTAGGCCAGCAACAATGGAGAGGACCTGACACTTAGACACGAACAAGTAAGCTGGAATCTTCAAAAGTTCAAATATTTATAAGTAAAAAGATTTATTAAAATGAATAACCAAGTGTTTTAATTGACATCAGAAGATGAAAACAATAAACCTTGAGAACATAGAAAAAAGATAAATAAAGATATGAGCAGAACTTAATACAACAGAAAACGTATAAAATTCAGGTGATTTAGTAAGTCCAAAGAATCTTCTTTGAAAAGAATTAAAAGAAACACTTTGATTAAGGAAAACCAAAACATAAGTAAACAATATACAGAAAGAGTCAGGACAATGTTAGAGCAGAGAATATATGAAATGCCAGTAAATTTGAACATTTCTGTAAAGGGGACCATTTCCTAGCTCCTAAAGTTTACCAACACTGACACAAGAGGAAATCATTTAAGGTCATCATGTCTGCCCTTGGCATTCTCGGAACGCCCTGGCCTCAGAATGCAGCCTCTGTAGTCCATGGTAACCTGCGGAGAGGGGGCGGGGCTGAGGGAGGTTGGAACACTGCCCTCACTGAGGGAGTGGGTGTGGCCATCTCTGCTGTGACTGAACAAAGGGAAGGGGAGCAGGGGGCCCAGGGCAGGGCCCTCAGAGCCCGGCAGGCCCAGTGGAGTGTCACAAGATTTTGGCCCAGGCCAAAGGGCGCCTTCTTTGTCTGCACAGCTGCCCAAACTCTCACCTTTCCACTCAGGCCGCCCTCTTACTTGAAGTGTGTGTAGAACGTGTCCGCGCAGTACATCGCGCTGCACAGCTAAGCATAAGTCTGGGCATCGTAGCTTCCTGCCAGGTGACCGAATTTCGCAGGCAGATGGGTCCCTGGGACACACACGGAGAGGCTCCTGGGCGGGTCACAGGCCACCCACTGCCCCTGCCCCAGATCGGGGGCCGCAAAGCAGCCCTGTCTGAGTCCCCTGCCTCTAGAGTGAGTATTGGACCAACACTTGTAGAAAACGGGGTACTTGCGGGCCACTCATTGGAGGGACACAAATAAATCTTTGCCGACTCTCTGCTCAAACTTACGAGCGTTCACACCTAAGCCTCTTACAAGGTCAGCTGTTTAGCTAAACATGAGCTCATGATCTAAATTTACACAATAATGAAGAAAGCAGCTACAAGGGGAGACAATCAGCCAAAACCATCAATACCAGAATTAGATTCCCAAGGCCATCCATCAGATGTAGGAATACTCGGGTGCAAGGCAGAAAATATACATAAAACTGGAACTGAAACAAGGCACAAGGATGTTTTCAAAGACTGGTAGGATCTCTAAAACATTTTTCAAGGACATGTCATTGATAAAGCAAAATACTCCAAGGTTGTGTAATACAACAGATTAATCATTGAGAAGAGTGAAATTATGCTGTTTTGAAAACTATGGCAGGTCAGATTTTCTGCCTAATTATATAAGAAGATTTCTCTAAAAAATACACATTATTTCAAAGACTTCTTGGCTGTGAAATAAGTTAAGGGTATTTCAAATGGCTTGTCTGCAAAGAAAGGTGAGATGTAGGGAATCACAGAAAGTCGAGGGGAAAATAGGTCAATATATACATTGCTGTATGGTGAACTAAGCTTTAGGCCAGCAACAATGGAGAGGACCTGACCCTTAGACACGTACAAGTAAGCTGGAATCTTCAAAAGTTCAAATCTTTATAAGTAAAAAGATTTATTAAAATGAATAACCAAGTGTTTTAATTGATATCAGAAGATGAAATCAATAAACCCTGAGAACATAGAGAAAAGATAAATAAAGATATGAGCAGAACTTAATACAACAGAAAACGTATAAAATTCAGGTGATTTAGTAAGTCCAAAGAATTTTCTTTGAAAAGATTTAAAAGAAACACTTTGATTAAGGAAAACCAAAACATAAGTAAAGAATATACAGAAAGAGTCAGGACAATGTTAGAGCAGAGAATATATGAAATGCCAGTAAATTTGAACATTTCTGTCAAGTGGACCATTTCCTAGCTCCTAAAGTTTACCAACACTGACACAAGAGGAAATCATTTAAGGTCATCATGTCTGCCCTTGGCATTCTCGGAACGCCCTGGCCTCAGAATGCAGCCTCTGTAGTCCATGGTAACGTGCGGAGAGGGGGCGGGGCTGAGGGAGGTTGGAACACTGCCCTCACTGAGGGAGTGGGTGTGGCCATTTCTGCTGTGACTGAACAAAGGGCAGGGGAGCAGGGGGCCCAGGGCAGGGCCCTCAGAGCCCGGCAGGCCCAGTGGAGTGTCACAAGCTTTTAGGCCCAGGCCAAAGTGCGCCTTCTTTGTCTGCACAGCTGCCCAAACTCTCACCTTTCCACTCAGGCCGCCCTCTTACTTGAAGTGTGTGTGGAACGTGTCCGTGCAGTATACCGTGCTGCACAGCTAAGCATAGTTCTGGGCATCGTAGCTTCCTGCCAGGTGACCGAAGGTCGCAGGCAGATGGGTCCCTGGGACACACGCGGAGAGGCTCCTGCCCGGGTCACAGGCCACCCACTGCCCCTGCCCCAGATCGGGGGCCGCAAAGCAGCCCTGTCTTAGTCCCCTGCCTCTAGAGGGAGTATTGGACCAACACTTGTAGAAAACGGGGTCCTTGTGGGCCACTCATTGGAGGGACACAAATAAATCTTTGCCGACTTTCTGCTGAAACTTACGAGCGTTCACACCTAAGCCTCTTACAAGGTCAGCTCTTTAGCTAAACATGAGCTCATGATCTAAATTTACACAATAATGAAGAAAGCAGCTACTAGGGGAGACAATCAGCCAAAACCATCAATACCAGAATTAGATTCCCAAGGCCATCCATCAGATGTAGGAATAATCGGGTGTAAGGAAGAAAATATACATAAAACTGGAACTGAAACAAGGCACAAGGATGTTTTCAAAGACTGGTAGGATCTCTAAAACATTTTTCAAGGACATGTCATTGATAAAGCTAAATACTCCAAGGTTGTGTAATACAACAGATTAATCATTGAGAAGAGTGACATTATGCTGTTTTGAAAACTATGGCAGGTCAGATTTTCTGCCTAATTATATAAGAAGATTTCTCTAAAAAATACACATTATTTCAAAGACTTATTGGCTGTGAAATAAGTTAAGGGTATTTCAAATGGCTTGTCTGCAAAGAAAGGTGAGATGTAGGGAATCACAGAAAGTCGAGGGGATAATAGGTCAATATATACATTGCTGTATGGTGAACTAAGCCTTAGGCCAGCAACAATGGAGAGGACCTGACCCTTAGACACGTACAAGTAAGCTGGAATCTTCAAAAGTTCAAATCTTTATAAGTAAAAAGATTTATTAAAATGAATAACCAAGTGTTTTAATTGACATCAGAAGATGAAAACAATAAACCCTGAGAACATAGAGAAAAGATAAATAAAGATATGAGCTGAACTTAATACAACAGAAAACGTATAATATTCAGGTGATTTAGTAAGTCCAAAGAATTTTCTTTGAAAAGATTTAAAAGACACACTTTGATTAAGGAAAACCAAAACATAAGTAAAGAATATACAGAAAGAGTCAGGACAATGTTAGAGCAGAGAATAAATGAAATGCCAGTAAATTTGAACATTTCTGTCAAGTGGACCATTTCCTAGCTCCTAAAGTTTACCAATACTGACACAAGAGGAAATCATTTAAGGTCATCATGTCTGCCCTTGGCATTCTCGGAACGCCCTGGCCTCAGAATGCAGCCTCTGTAGTCCATGGTAACCTGCGGAGAGTGGGCGGGGCTGAGGGAGGTTGGAACACTGCCCTCACTGAGGGAGTGGGTGTGGCCATCTCTGCTGTGACTGAACAAAGGGCAGGGGAGCAGGGGGCCCAGGGCAGGGCCCTCAGAGCCCGGCAGGCCCAGTGGAGTGTCACAAGTTTTTAGGCCCAGGCCAAAGGGCGCCTTCTTTGTCTGCACAGCTGCCCAAACTCTCACCTTTCCACTCAGGCCGCCCTCTTACTTGAAGTGTGTGTGGAACGTGTCCGCGCAGTACACCGCGCTGCACAGCTAAGCATAGTTCTGGGCATTGTAGCTTCCTGCCAGGTGACCGAAGTTTGCAGGCAGATGGGTCCCTGGGACACACACGGAGGGGCTCCTGCCCGGGTCACAGGCCGCCCACTGCCCCTGCCCCAGATCGGGGGCCGCAAAGCAGCCCTGTCTGAGTCCCCTGCCTCTAGAGGGAGTATTGGACCAACACTTGTAGAAAACGGGGTCCTTGCGGGCCACTCATTGGAGGGACACAAATAAATCTTTGCCGACTTTCTGCTGAAACTTACGAGCGTTCACACCTAAGCCTCTTACAAGGTCATCTGTTTAGCTAAACATGAACTCATGATCTAAATTTACACAATATTGAAGAAAGCAGCAACAAGGGGAGACAATCAGCCAAAACCATCAATACCAGAATTAGATTCCCAAGGCCATCCATCAGATGTAGGAATAATCGGGTGCAAGGCAGAAAATATACATAAAACTGGAACTGAAACAAGGCACAAGGATGTTTTCAAAGACTGGTAGGATCTCTAAAACAATTTTCAAGGATATGTCATTGATAAAGCTAAATACACCAAGGTTGTGTAATACAACAGATTAATCATTGAGAAGACTGAAATTATGCTGTTTTGAAAACTATGGCAGGTCAGATTTTCTGCCTAATTATATAAGAAGATTTCTCTAAAAAATACACATTATTTCAAAGACTTCTTGGCTGTGAAATAAGTTAAGGGTATTTCAAATGGCTTGTCTGCAAAGAAAGGTGAGATGTAGGGAATCACAGAAAGTCGAGGGGAAAATAGGTCAATATATACATTGCTGTATGGTGAACTAAGCCTTAGGCCAGCAACAATGGAGAGGACCTGACCCTTAGACACGTACAAGTAAGCTGGAATCTTCAAAAGTTCAAATCTTTATAAGTAAAAAGATTTATTAAAATGAATAACCAAGTGTTTTAATTGACATCAGAAGATGAAAACAATAAACCCTGAGAACATAGAAAAAAGATAAATAAAGATATGAGCAGAACTTAATACAACAGAAAACGTATAAAATTCAGGTGATTTAGTAAGTCCAAAGAATCTTCTTTGAAAAGAATTAAAAGACACACTTTGATTAAGGAAAACCAAAACATAAGTAAAGAATATACAGAAAGAGTCAGGACAATGTTAGAGCAGAGAATATATGAAATGCCAGTAAATTTGAACATTTCTGTCAAGTGGACCATTTCCTAGCTCCTAAAGTTTACCAACACTGACACAAGAGGAAATCATTTAAGGTCATCATGTCTGCCCTTGGCATTCTCAGAACGCCCTGGCCTCAGAATGCAGCCTCTGTAGTCCATTGTAAACTGCGGAGAGGGGGCGGGGCTGAGGGAGGTTGGAACACTGCCCTCACTGAGGGAGTGGGTGTGGCCATCTCTGCTGTGACTGAACAAAGGGCAGGGGAGCAGGGGGCCCAGGGCAGGGCCCTCAGAGCCCGACAGGCCCAGTGGAGTGTCACAAGCTTTTAGGCCGAGGCCAAAGGGCGACTTCTTTGTCTGCACAGCTGCCCAAACTCTCACCTTTCCACTCAGGCCGCCCTCTTACTTGAAGTGTGTGTGGAACGTGTCCGCGCAGTATACCGCGCTGCACAGCTAAGCATAGGTCTGGGCATCGTAGCTTCCTGCCAGGTGATCGAAGTTCGCAGGCAGATGTGTCCCTGGGACACATGCGGAGAGGCTCCTGCCCGGGTCACAGGCCGCCCACTGCCCCTGCCCCAGATCGGGGCCCGCAAAGCAGCCCTGTCTGAGTCCCCTGCCTCTAGAGGGAGTATTGGACCAACACTTGTAGAAAACGGGGTCCTTGCGGGCCACTCATTGGAGGGACACAAATACATCTTTGCTGACTTTCTGCTGAAACTTACGAGCGTTCACAACTAAGCCTCTTACAAGGTCAGCTGTTTAGCTAAACATGAGCTCATGATCTAAATTTACACAATATTGAAGAAAGCAGCTACAAGGGGAGACAATCAGCCAAAACCATCAATACCAGAATTAGATTCCCAAGGCCATCCATCAGATGTAGGAATAATCGGGTGCAAGGCAGAAAATATACATAAAACTGGAACTGAAACAAGGCACAAGGATGTTTTCAAAGACTGGTAGGATCTCTAAAACATTTTTCAAGGACATGTCATTGATAAAGCTAAATACTCCAAGGTTGTGTAATACAACAGATTAATCATTGAGAAGAGTGAAATTATGCTGTTTTGAAAACTATGGCAGGTCAGATTTTCTGCCTAATTATATAAGAAGATTTCTCTAAAAAAAACATTATTTCAAAGACTTCTTGGCTGTGAAATAATTTAAGGGTATTTCAAATGGCTTGTCTGCAAAGAAAGGTGAGATGTAGGGAATCACAGAAAGTCGAGGGGAAAATAGGTCAATATATACATTGCTGTATGGTGAACTAAGCCTTAGGCCAGCAACAATGGAGAGGACCTGACCCTTAGACACGTACAAGTAAGCTGGAATCTTCAAAAGTTCAAATCTTTATAAGTAAAAAGTTTTATTAAAATGAATAACCAAGTGTTTTAATTGACATCAGAAGATGAAAACAATAAACCCTGAGAACATAGAGAAAAGATAAATAAAGATATGAGCAGAACTTAATACAACAGAAAACGTATAAAATTCAGGTGATTTAGTAAGTCCAAAGAATCTTCTTTGAAAAGAATTAAAAGACACACTTTGATTAAGGAAAACCAAAACATAAGTAAAGAATATACAGAAAGAGTCAGGACAATGTTAGAGCAGAGAATATATGAAATGCCAGTAAATTTGAACATTTCTGTAAAGTGGACCATTTCCTAGCTCCTAAAGTTTACCAACACTGACACAAGAGGAAATCATTTAAGGTCATCATGTCTGCCCTTGGCATTCTCGAAACGCCCTGGCCTCAGAATGCAGCCTCTGTAGTCCATGGTAAACTGCGGAGAGGGGGCCGGGATGAGGGAGGTTGGAACACTGCCCTCACTGAGGGAGTGGGTGTGGCCATCTCTGCTGTGACTGAACAAAGGGCAGGGGAGCAGGGGGCCCAGGGCAGGGCCCTCAGAGCCCGGCAGGCCCAGTGGTGTGTCACAAGCTTTTAGGCCCAGGCCAAAGGGCGCCTTCTTTGTCTGCACAGCTGCCCAAACTCTCACGTTTCCACTCAGGCCGCCCTCTTACTTGAAGTGTGTGTGGAACGTGTCCGCGCAGTATACCGCGCTGCACAGCTAAGCATAGTTCTGGGCATCGTAGCTTCCTGCCAGGTGACCGAAGTTCGCAGGCAGATGGGTCCCTGGGCCACACGCGGAGAGGCTCCTGCCCGGGTCACAGGCCGCCCACTGCCCCTGCCCCCGATCGGGGGCCACAAAGCAGCCCTGTCTGAGTCCCCTGCCTCTAGAGGGAGTATTGGACCAACACTTGTAGAAAACGGGGTCCTTGTGGGCCACTCATTGGAGGGACACAAATAAATCTTTGCCGACTTTCTGCTGAAACTTACGAGCGTTCACACCTAAGCCTCTTACAAGGTCAGCTGTTTAGCTAAACATGAGCTCATGATCTAAATTTACACAATATTTAAGAAAGCAGCAACAAGGGGAGACAATCAGCCAAAACCATCAATACCAGAATTAGATTCCCAAGGCCATCCATCAGATGTAGGAATAATCGGGTGCAAGGCAGAAAATATACATAAAACTGGAACTGAAAAAAGGCACAAGGATGTTTTCAAAGACTGGTAGGATCTCTAAAACATTTTTCAACGACATGTCATTGATAAAGCTAAATACTCCAAGGTTGTGTAATACAACAGATTAATCATTGAGAAGAGTGAAATTATGCTGTTTTGAAAACTATGGCAGGTCAGATTTTCTGCCTAATTATATAAGAAGATTTCTCTAAAAAATACACATTATTTCAAAGACTTATTGGCTGTGAAATAAGTTAAGGGTATTTCAAATGGCTTGTCTGCAAAGAAAGGTGAGATGTAGGGAATCACAGAAAGTCGAGGGGAAAATAGGTCAATATATACATTGCTGTATGGTGAACTAAGCTTTAGGCCAGCAACAATGGAGAGGACCTGACCCTTAGACACGTACAAGTAAGCTGGAATCTTCAAAAGTTCAAATCTTTATAAGTAAAAAGATTTATTAAAATGAATAACCAAGTGTTTTAATTGACATCAGAAGATGAAAACAATAAAACCTGAGAACATAGAAAAAAGATAAATAAAGATATGAGCAGAACTTAATACAACAGAAAACGTATAAAATTCAGGTGATTTAGTAAGTCCAAAGAATCTTCTTTGAAAAGAATTAAAAGACACACTTTGATTAAGGAAAACCAAAACATAAGTAAAGAATATACAGAAAGAGTCAGGACAATGTTAGAGCAGAGAATATATGAAATGCCAGTAAATTTGAACATTTCTGTCAAGTGGACCATTTCCTAGCTCCTAAAGTTTACCAACACTGACACAAGAGGAAATCATTTAAGGTCATCATGTCTGCCCTTGGCATTCTCGGAACGCCCTGGCCTCAGAATGCAGCCTCTGTAGTCCATGGTAACGTGCGGAGAGGGGGCGGGGCTGAGGGAGGTTGGAACACTGCCCTCACTGAGGGAGTGGATGTGGCCATTTCTGCTGTGACTGAACAAAGGGCAGGGGAGCAGGGGGCCCAGGGCAGGGCCCTCAGAGCCCGGCAGGCCCAGTGGAGTGTCACAAGCTTTTAGGCCCAGGCCAAAGGGCGCCTTCTTTGTCTGCACAGCTGCCCAAACTCTCACCTTTCCACTCAGGCCGCCCTCTTACTTGAAGTGTGTGTGGAACGTGTCCGTGCAGTATACCGTGCTGCACAGCTAAGCATAGTTCTGGGCATCGTAGCTTCCTGCCAGGTGACCGAAGGTCGCAGGCAGATGGGTCCCTGGGACACACGCGGAGAGGCTCCTGCCCGGGTCACAGGCCACCCACTGCCCCTGCCCCAGATCGGGGGCCGCAAAGCAGCCCTGTCTTAGTCCCCTGCCTCTAGAGGGAGTATTGGACCAACACTTGTAGAAAACGGGGTCCTTGTGGGCCACTCATTGGAGGGACACAAATAAATCTTTGCCGACTTTCTGCTGAAACTTACGAGCGTTCACACCTAAGCCTCTTACAAGGTCAGCTCTTTAGCTAAACATGAGCTCATGATCTAAATTTACACAATAATGAAGAAAGCAGCTACTAGGGGAGACAATCAGCCAAAACCATCAATACCAGAATTAGATTCCCAAGGCCATCCATCAGATGTAGGAATAATCGGGTGTAAGGCAGAAAATATACATAAAACTGGAACTGAAACAAGGCACAAGGATGTTTTCAAAGACTGGTAGGATCTCTAAAACATTTTTCAAGGACATGTCATTGATAAAGCTAAATACTCCAAGGTTGTGTAATACAACAGATTAATCATTGAGAAGAGTGAAATTATGCTGTTTTGAAAACTATGGCAGGTCAGATTTTCTGCCTAATTATATAAGAAGATTTCTCTAAAAAATACACATTATTTCAAAGACTTATTGGCTGTGAAATAAGTTAAGGGTATTTCAAATGGCTTGTCTGCAAAGAAAGGTGAGATGTAGGGAATCACAGAAAGTCGAGGGGATAATAGGTCAATATATACATTGCTGTATGGTGAACTAAGCCTTAGGCCAGCAACAATGGAGAGGACCTGACCCTTAGACACGTACAAGTAAGCTGGAATCTTCAAAAGTTCAAATCTTTATAAGTAAAAAGATTTATTAAAATGAATAACCAAGTGTTTTAATTGACATCAGAAGATGAAAACAATAAACCCTGAGAACATAGAGAAAAGATAAATAAAGATATGAGCTGAACTTAATACAACAGAAAACGTATAATATTCAGGTGATTTAGTAAGTCCAAAGAATTTTCTTTGAAAAGATTTAAAAGACACACTTTGATTAAGGAAAACCAAAACATAAGTAAAGAATATACAGAAAGAGTCAGGACAATGTTAGAGCAGAGAATATATGAAATGCCAGTAAATTTGAACATTTCTGTCAAGTGGACCATTTCCTAGCTCCTAAAGTTTACCAATACTGACACAAGAGGAAATCATTTAAGGTCATCATGTCTGCCCTTGGCATTCTCGGAACGCCCTGGCCTCAGAATGCAGCCTCTGTAGTCCATGGTAACCTGCGGAGAGTGGGCGGGGCTGAGGGAGGTTGGAACACTGCCCTCACTGAGGGAGTGGGTGTGGCCATCTCTGCTGTGACTGAACAAAGGGCAGGGGAGCAGGGGGCCCAGGGCAGGGCCCTCAGAGCCCGGCAGGCCCAGTGGAGTGTCACACGTTTTTAGGCCCAGGCCAAAGGGCGCCTTCTTTGTCTGCACAGCTGCCCAAACTCTCACCTTTCCACTCAGGCCGCCCTCTTACTTGAAGTGTGTGTGGAACCTGTCCGCGCAGTACACCGCGCTGCACAGCTAAGCATAGTTCTGGGCATTGTAGCTTCCTGCCAGGTGACCGAAGTTTGCAGGCAGATGGGTCCCTGGGACACACACGGAGGGGCTCCTGCCCGGGTCACAGGCCGCCCACTGCCCCTGCCCCAGATCGGGGGCCGCAAAGCAGCCCTGTCTGAGTCCCCTGCCTCTAGAGGGAGTATTGGACCAACACTTGTAGAAAACGGTGTCCTTGCGGGCCACTCATTGGAGGGACACAAATAAATCTTTGCCGACTTTCTGCTGAAACTTACGAGCGTTCACACCTAAGCCTCTTACAAGGTCAGCTGTTTAGCTAAACATGAGCTCATGATCTAAATTTACACAATAATGAAGAAAGCAGCTACAAGGGGAGACAATCAGCCAAAACCATCAATACCAGAATTACATTCCCAAGGCCATCCATCAGATGTAGGAATAATCGGGTGCAAGGCAGAAAATATACATAAAACTGGAACTGAAAAAAGGCACAAGGATGTTTTCAAAGACTGGTAGGATCTCTAAAACATTTTTCAAGGACATGTCATTGATAAAGCTAAATACTCCAAGGTTGTGTAATACAACAGATTAATCATTGAGAAGAGTGAAATTATGCTGTTTTGAAAACTATGGCAGGTCAGATTTTCTGCCTAATTATATAAGAAGATTTCTCTAAAAAATACACATTATTTCAAAGACTTATTGGCTGTGAAATAAGTTAAGGGTATTTCAAATGGCTTGTCTGCAAAGAAAGGTGAGATGTAGGGAATCACAGAAAGTCGAGGGGAAAATAGGTCAATATATACATTGCTGTATGGTGAACTAAGCTTTAGGCCAGCAACAATGGAGAGGACCTGACCCTTAGACACGTACAAGTAAGCTGGAATCTTCAAAAGTTCAAATCTTTATAAGTAAAAAGATTTATTAAAATGAATAACCAAGTGTTTTAATTGACATCAGAAGATGAAAACAATAAACCCTGAGAACATAGAGAAAAGATAAATAAAGATATGAGCAGAACTTAATACAACAGAAAACGTATAAAATTCAGGTGATTTAGTAAGTCCAAAGAATTTTCTTTGAAAAGATTTAAAAGAAACACTTTGATTAAGGAAAACCAAAACATAAGTAAAGAATATAGAGAAAGAGTCAGGACAATGTTAGAGCAGAGAATATATGAAATGCCAGTAAATTTGAACATTTCTGTCAAGTGGACCATTTCCTAGCTCCTAAAGTTTACCAACACTGACACAAGAGGAAATCATTTAAGGTCATCATGTCTGCCCTTGGCATTCTCGGAACGCCCTGGCCTCAGAATGCAGCCTCTGTAGTCCATGGTAACGTGCGGAGAGGGGGCGGGGCTGAGGGAGGTTGGAACACTGCCCTCACTGAGGGAGTGGGTGTGGCCATTTCTGCTGTGACTGAACAAAGGGCAGGGGAGCAGGGGGCCCAGGGCAGGGCCCTCAGAGCCCGGCAGGCCCAGTGGAGTGTCACAAGCTTTTAGGCCCAGGCCAAAGGGCGCCTTCTTTGTCTGCACAGCTGCCCAAACTCTCACCTTTCCACTCAGGCCGCCCTCTTACTTGAAGTGTGTGTGGAACGTGTCCGTGCAGTATACCGTGCTGCACAGCTAAGCATAGTTCTGGGCATCGTAGCTTCCTGCCAGGTGACCGAAGGTCGCAGGCAGATGGGTCCCTGGGACACACGCGGAGAGGCTCCTGCCCGGGTCACAGGCCACCCACTGCCCCTGCCCCAGATCGGGGGCCGCAAAGCAGCCCTGTCTGAGTCCCCTGCCTCTAGAGGGAGTATTGGACCAACACTTGTAGAAAACGGGGTCCTTGTGGGCCACTCATTGGAGGGACACAAATAAATCTTTGCCGACTTTCTGCTGAAACTTACGAGCGTTCACACCTAAGCCTCTTACAAGGTCAGCTGTTTAGCTAAACATGAGCTCATGATCTAAATTTACACAATAATGAAGAAAGCAGCTACAAGGGGAGACAATCAGCCAAAACCATCAATACCAGAATTTGATTCCCAAGGCCATCCATCAGATGTAGGAATAATCGGGTGCAAGGCAGAAAATATACATAAAACTGGAACTGAAACAAGGCACAAGGATGTTTTCAAAGACTGGTAGGATCTCTAAAACATTTTTCAAGGACATGTCATTGATAAAGCTAAATACTCCAAGGTTGTGTAATACAACAGATTAATCATTGAGAAGAGTGAAATTATGCTGTTTTGAAAACTATGGCAGGTCAGATTTTCTGCCTAATTATATAAGAAGATTTCTCTAAAAAATACACATTATTTCAAAGACTTATTGGCTGTGAAATAAGTTAAGGGTATTTCAAATGGCTTGTCTGCAAAGAAAGGTGAGATGTAGGGAATCACAGAAAGTCGAGGGGAAAATAGGTCAATATATACATTGCTGTATGGTGAACTAAGCTTTAGGCCAGCAACAATGGAGAGGACCTGACCCTTAGACACGTACAAGTAAGCTGGAATCTTCAAAAGTTCAAATCTTTATAAGTAAAAAGATTTATTAAAATGAATAACCAAGTGTTTTAATTGACATCAGAAGATGAAAACAATAAACCCTGAGAACATAGAGAACAGATAAATAAAGATATGAGCAGAACTTAATACAACAGAAAACGTATAAAATTCAGGTGATTTAGTAAGTCCAAAGAATTTTCTTTGAAAAGATTTAAAAGAAACACTTTGATTAAGGAAAACCAAAACATAAGTAAAGAATATACAGAAAGAGTCAGGACAATGTTAGAGCAGAGAATATATGAAATGCCAGTAAATTTGAACATTTCTGTCAAGTGGACCATTTCCTAGCTCCTAAAGTTTACCAACACTGACACAAGAGGAAATCATTTAAGGTCATCATGTCTGCCCTTGGCATTCTCGGAACGCCCTGGCCTCAGAATGCAGCCTCTGTAGTCCATGGTAACGTGCGGAGAGGGGGCGGGGCTGAGGGAGGTTGGAACACTGCCCTCACTGAGGGAGTGGGTGTGGCCATTTCTGCTGTGACTGAACAAAGGGCAGGGGAGCAGGGGGCCCAGGGCAGGGCCCTCAGAGCCCGGCAGGCCCAGTGGAGTGTCACAAGCTTTTAGGCCCAGGCCAAAGGGCGCCTTCTTTGTCTGCACAGCTGCCCAAACTCTCACCTTTCCACTCAGGCCGCCCTCTTACTTGAAGTGTGTGTGGAACGTGTCCGTGCAGTATACCGCGCTGCACAGCTAAGCGTACGTCTGGGCATCGTAGCTTCCTGCCAGGTGACGGAAGTTCGCAGGCAGATGGGTCCCTGGGACACACGCGGAGAGGCTCCTGCCCCGGTCACAGGCCGCACATTGCCCCTGCCCCAGATCGGGAGCCGCAAAGCAGCCCTGTCTGAGTCCCCTGCCTCTAGAGGGAGTATTGGACCAACACTTGTAGAAAACGGGGTCCTTGCGGGCCACTCATTGGAGGGACACAAATAAATCTTTGCCGACTTTCTGCTGAAACTTACGAGCGTTCACACCTAAGCCTCTTACAAGGTCAGCTGTTTAGCTAAACATGAGCTCATGATCTAAATTTACACAATAATGAAGAAAGCAGCTACAAGGGGAGACAATCAGCCAAAACCATCAATACCAGAATTACATTCCCAAGGCCATCCATCAGATGTAGGAATAATCGGGTGCAAGGCAGAAAATATACATAAAACTGGAACTGAAAAAAGGCACAAGGATGTTTTCAAAGACTGGTAGGATCTCTAAAACATTTTTCAAGGACATGTCATTGATAAAGCTAAATACTCCAAGGTTGTGTAATACAACAGATTAATCATTGAGAAGAGTGAAATTATGCTGTTTTGAAAACTATGGCAGGTCAGATTTTCTGCCTAATTATATAAGAAGATTTCTCTAAAAAATACACATTATTTCAAAGACTTATTGGCTGTGAAATAAGTTAAGGGTATTTCAAATGGCTTGTCTGCAAAGAAAGGTGAGATGTAGGGAATCACAGAAAGTCGAGGGGAAAATAGGTCAATATATACATTGCTGTATGGTGAACTAAGCTTTAGGCCAGCAACAATGGAGAGGACCTGACCCTTAGACACGTACAAGTAAGCTGGAATCTTCAAAAGTTCAAATCTTTATAAGTAAAAAGATTTATTAAAATGAATAACCAAGTGTTTTAATTGACATCAGAAGATGAAAACAATAAACCCTGAGAACATAGAGAAAAGATAAATAAAGATATGAGCAGAACTTAATACAACAGAAAACGTATAAAATTCAGGTGATTTAGTAAGTCCAAAGAATTTTCTTTGAAAAGATTTAAAAGAAACACTTTGATTAAGGAAAACCAAAACATAAGTAAAGAATATAGAGAAAGAGTCAGGACAATGTTAGAGCAGAGAATATATGAAATGCCAGTAAATTTGAACATTTCTGTCAAGTGGACCATTTCCTAGCTCCTAAAGTTTACCAACACTGACACAAGAGGAAATCATTTAAGGTCATCATGTCTGCCCTTGGCATTCTCGGAACGCCCTGGCCTCAGAATGCAGCCTCTGTAGTCCATGGTAACGTGCGGAGAGGGGGCGGGGCTGAGGGAGGTTGGAACACTGCCCTCACTGAGGGAGTGGGTGTGGCCATTTCTGCTGTGACTGAACAAAGGGCAGGGGAGCAGGGGGCCCAGGGCAGGGCCCTCAGAGCCCGGCAGGCCCAGTGGAGTGTCACAAGCTTTTAGGCCCAGGCCAAAGGGCGCCTTCTTTGTCTGCACAGCTGCCCAAACTCTCACCTTTCCACTCAGGCCGCCCTCTTACTTGAAGTGTGTGTGGAACGTGTCCGTGCAGTATACCGTGCTGCACAGCTAAGCATAGTTCTGGGCATCGTAGCTTCCTGCCAGGTGACCGAAGGTCGCAGGCAGATGGGTCCCTGGGACACACGCGGAGAGGCTCCTGCCCGGGTCACAGGCCACCCACTGCCCCTGCCCCAGATCGGGGGCCGCAAAGCAGCCCTGTCTGAGTCCCCTGCCTCTAGAGGGAGTATTGGACCAACACTTGTAGAAAACGGGGTCCTTGCGGGCCACTCATTGGAGGGACACAAATAAATCTTTGCCGACTTTCTGCTGAAACTTACGAGCGTTCACACCTAAGCCTCTTACAAGGTCAGCTGTTTAGCTAAACATGAGCTCATGATCTAAATTTACACAATAATGAAGAAAGCAGCTACAAGGGGAGACAATCAGCCAAAACCATCAATACCAGAATTTGATTCCCAAGGCCATCCATCAGATGTAGGAATAATCGGGTGCAAGGCAGAAAATATACATAAAACTGGAACTGAAACAAGGCACAAGGATGTTTTCAAAGACTGGTAGGATCTCTAAAACATTTTTCAAGGACATGTCATTGATAAAGCTAAATACTCCAAGGTTGTGTAATACAACAGATTAATCATTGAGAAGAGTGAAATTATGCTGTTTTGAAAACTATGGCAGGTCAGATTTTCTGCCTAATTATATAAGAAGATTTCTCTAAAAAATACACATTATTTCAAAGACTTATTGGCTGTGAAATAAGTTAAGGGTATTTCAAATGGCTTGTCTGCAAAGAAAGGTGAGATGTAGGGAATCACAGAAAGTCGAGGGGAAAATAGGTCAATATATACATTGCTGTATGGTGAACTAAGCTTTAGGCCAGCAACAATGGAGAGGACCTGACCCTTAGACACGTACAAGTAAGCTGGAATCTTCAAAAGTTCAAATCTTTATAAGTAAAAAGATTTATTAAAATGAATAACCAAGTGTTTTAATTGACATCAGAAGATGAAAACAATAAAACCTGAGAACATAGAAAAAAGATAAATAAAGATATGAGCAGAACTTAATACAACAGAAAACGTATAAAATTCAGGTGATTTAGTAAGTCCAAAGAATCTTCTTTGAAAAGAATTAAAAGACACACTTTGATTAAGGAAAACCAAAACATAAGTAAAGAATATACAGAAAGAGTCAGGACAATGTTAGAGCAGAGAATATATGAAATGCCAGTAAATTTGAACATTTCTGTCAAGTGGACCATTTCCTAGCTCCTAAAGTTTACCAACACTGACACAAGAGGAAATCATTTAAGGTCATCATGTCTGCCCTTGGCATTCTCGGAACGCCCTGGCCTCAGAATGCAGCCTCTGTAGTCCATGGTAACGTGCGGAGAGGGGGCGGGGCTGAGGGAGGTTGGAACACTGCCCTCACTGAGGGAGTGGATGTGGCCATTTCTGCTGTGACTGAACAAAGGGCAGGGGAGCAGGGGGCCCAGGGCAGGGCCCTCAGAGCCCGGCAGGCCCAGTGGAGTGTCACAAGCTTTTAGGCCCAGGCCAAAGGGCGCCTTCTTTGTCTGCACAGCTGCCCAAACTCTCACCTTTCCACTCAGGCCGCCCTCTTACTTGAAGTGTGTGTGGAACGTGTCCGTGCAGTATACCGTGCTGCACAGCTAAGCATAGTTCTGGGCATCGTAGCTTCCTGCCAGGTGACCGAAGGTCGCAGGCAGATGGGTCCCTGGGACACACGCGGAGAGGCTCCTGCCCGGGTCACAGGCCACCCACTGCCCCTGCCCCAGATCGGGGGCCGCAAAGCAGCCCTGTCTTAGTCCCCTGCCTCTAGAGGGAGTATTGGACCAACACTTGTAGAAAACGGGGTCCTTGTGGGCCACTCATTGGAGGGACACAAATAAATCTTTGCCGACTTTCTGCTGAAACTTACGAGCGTTCACACCTAAGCCTCTTACAAGGTCAGCTCTTTAGCTAAACATGAGCTCATGATCTAAATTTACACAATAATGAAGAAAGCAGCTACTAGGGGAGACAATCAGCCAAAACCATCAATACCAGAATTAGATTCCCAAGGCCATCCATCAGATGTAGGAATAATCGGGTGTAAGGCAGAAAATATACATAAAACTGGAACTGAAACAAGGCACAAGGATGTTTTCAAAGACTGGTAGGATCTCTAAAACATTTTTCAAGGACATGTCATTGATAAAGCTAAATACTCCAAGGTTGTGTAATACAACAGATTAATCATTGAGAAGAGTGAAATTATGCTGTTTTGAAAACTATGGCAGGTCAGATTTTCTGCCTAATTATATAAGAAGATTTCTCTAAAAAATACACATTATTTCAAAGACTTATTGGCTGTGAAATAAGTTAAGGGTATTTCAAATGGCTTGTCTGCAAAGAAAGGTGAGATGTAGGGAATCACAGAAAGTCGAGGGGATAATAGGTCAATATATACATTGCTGTATGGTGAACTAAGCCTTAGGCCAGCAACAATGGAGAGGACCTGACCCTTAGACACGTACAAGTAAGCTGGAATCTTCAAAAGTTCAAATCTTTATAAGTAAAAAGATTTATTAAAATGAATAACCAAGTGTTTTAATTGACATCAGAAGATGAAAACAATAAACCCTGAGAACATAGAGAAAAGATAAATAAAGATATGAGCTGAACTTAATACAACAGAAAACGTATAATATTCAGGTGATTTAGTAAGTCCAAAGAATTTTCTTTGAAAAGATTTAAAAGACACACTTTGATTAAGGAAAACCAAAACATAAGTAAAGAATATACAGAAAGAGTCAGGACAATGTTAGAGCAGAGAATATATGAAATGCCAGTAAATTTGAACATTTCTGTCAAGTGGACCATTTCCTAGCTCCTAAAGTTTACCAATACTGACACAAGAGGAAATCATTTAAGGTCATCATGTCTGCCCTTGGCATTCTCGGAACGCCCTGGCCTCAGAATGCAGCCTCTGTAGTCCATGGTAACCTGCGGAGAGTGGGCGGGGCTGAGGGAGGTTGGAACACTGCCCTCACTGAGGGAGTGGGTGTGGCCATCTCTGCTGTGACTGAACAAAGGGCAGGGGAGCAGGGGGCCCAGGGCAGGGCCCTCAGAGCCCGGCAGGCCCAGTGGAGTGTCACACGTTTTTAGGCCCAGGCCAAAGGGCGCCTTCTTTGTCTGCACAGCTGCCCAAACTCTCACCTTTCCACTCAGGCCGCCCTCTTACTTGAAGTGTGTGTGGAACCTGTCCGCGCAGTACACCGCGCTGCACAGCTAAGCATAGTTCTGGGCATTGTAGCTTCCTGCCAGGTGACCGAAGTTTGCAGGCAGATGGGTCCCTGGGACACACACGGAGGGGCTCCTGCCCGGGTCACAGGCCGCCCACTGCCCCTGCCCCAGATCGGGGGCCGCAAAGCAGCCCTGTCTGAGTCCCCTGCCTCTAGAGGGAGTATTGGACCAACACTTGTAGAAAACGGTGTCCTTGCGGGCCACTCATTGGAGGGACACAAATAAATCTTTGCCGACTTTCTGCTGAAACTTACGAGCGTTCACACCTAAGCCTCTTACAAGGTCAGCTGTTTAGCTAAACATGAGCTCATGATCTAAATTTACACAATAATGAAGAAAGCAGCTACAAGGGGAGACAATCAGCCAAAACCATCAATACCAGAATTACATTCCCAAGGCCATCCATCAGATGTAGGAATAATCGGGTGCAAGGCAGAAAATATACATAAAACTGGAACTGAAAAAAGGCACAAGGATGTTTTCAAAGACTGGTAGGATCTCTAAAACATTTTTCAAGGACATGTCATTGATAAAGCTAAATACTCCAAGGTTGTGTAATACAACAGATTAATCATTGAGAAGAGTGAAATTATGCTGTTTTGAAAACTATGGCAGGTCAGATTTTCTGCCTAATTATATAAGAAGATTTCTCTAAAAAATACACATTATTTCAAAGACTTATTGGCTGTGAAATAAGTTAAGGGTATTTCAAATGGCTTGTCTGCAAAGAAAGGTGAGATGTAGGGAATCACAGAAAGTCGAGGGGAAAATAGGTCAATATATACATTGCTGTATGGTGAACTAAGCTTTAGGCCAGCAACAATGGAGAGGACCTGACCCTTAGACACGTACAAGTAAGCTGGAATCTTCAAAAGTTCAAATCTTTATAAGTAAAAAGATTTATTAAAATGAATAACCAAGTGTTTTAATTGACATCAGAAGATGAAAACAATAAACCCTGAGAACATAGAGAAAAGATAAATAAAGATATGAGCAGAACTTAATACAACAGAAAACGTATAAAATTCAGGTGATTTAGTAAGTCCAAAGAATTTTCTTTGAAAAGATTTAAAAGAAACACTTTGATTAAGGAAAACCAAAACATAAGTAAAGAATATAGAGAAAGAGTCAGGACAATGTTAGAGCAGAGAATATATGAAATGCCAGTAAATTTGAACATTTCTGTCAAGTGGACCATTTCCTAGCTCCTAAAGTTTACCAACACTGACACAAGAGGAAATCATTTAAGGTCATCATGTCTGCCCTTGGCATTCTCGGAACGCCCTGGCCTCAGAATGCAGCCTCTGTAGTCCATGGTAACGTGCGGAGAGGGGGCGGGGCTGAGGGAGGTTGGAACACTGCCCTCACTGAGGGAGTGGGTGTGGCCATTTCTGCTGTGACTGAACAAAGGGCAGGGGAGCAGGGGGCCCAGGGCAGGGCCCTCAGAGCCCGGCAGGCCCAGTGGAGTGTCACAAGCTTTTAGGCCCAGGCCAAAGGGCGCCTTCTTTGTCTGCACAGCTGCCCAAACTCTCACCTTTCCACTCAGGCCGCCCTCTTACTTGAAGTGTGTGTGGAACGTGTCCGTGCAGTATACCGTGCTGCACAGCTAAGCATAGTTCTGGGCATCGTAGCTTCCTGCCAGGTGACCGAAGGTCGCAGGCAGATGGGTCCCTGGGACACACGCGGAGAGGCTCCTGCCCGGGTCACAGGCCACCCACTGCCCCTGCCCCAGATCGGGGGCCGCAAAGCAGCCCTGTCTGAGTCCCCTGCCTCTAGAGGGAGTATTGGACCAACACTTGTAGAAAACGGGGTCCTTGCGGGCCACTCATTGGAGGGACACAAATAAATCTTTGCCGACTTTCTGCTGAAACTTACGAGCGTTCACACCTAAGCCTCTTACAAGGTCAGCTGTTTAGCTAAACATGAGCTCATGATCTAAATTTACACAATAATGAAGAAAGCAGCTACAAGGGGAGACAATCAGCCAAAACCATCAATACCAGAATTTGATTCCCAAGGCCATCCATCAGATGTAGGAATAATCGGGTGCAAGGCAGAAAATATACATAAAACTGGAACTGAAACAAGGCACAAGGATGTTTTCAAAGACTGGTAGGATCTCTAAAACATTTTTCAAGGACATGTCATTGATAAAGCTAAATACTCCAAGGTTGTGTAATACAACAGATTAATCATTGAGAAGAGTGAAATTATGCTGTTTTGAAAACTATGGCAGGTCAGATTTTCTGCCTAATTATATAAGAAGATTTCTCTAAAAAATACACATTATTTCAAAGACTTATTGGCTGTGAAATAAGTTAAGGGTATTTCAAATGGCTTGTCTGCAAAGAAAGGTGAGATGTAGGGAATCACAGAAAGTCGAGGGGAAAATAGGTCAATATATACATTGCTGTATGGTGAACTAAGCTTTAGGCCAGCAACAATGGAGAGGACCTGACCCTTAGACACGTACAAGTAAGCTGGAATCTTCAAAAGTTCAAATCTTTATAAGTAAAAAGATTTATTAAAATGAATAACCAAGTGTTTTAATTGACATCAGAAGATGAAAACAATAAACCCTGAGAACATAGAGAAAAGATAAATAAAGATATGAGCAGAACTTAATACAACAGAAAACGTATAAAATTCAGGTGATTTAGTAAGTCCAAAGAATTTTCTTTGAAAAGATTTAAAAGAAACACTTTGATTAAGGAAAACCAAAACATAAGTAAAGAATATACAGAAAGAGTCAGGACAATGTTAGAGCAGAGAATATATGAAATGCCAGTAAATTTGAACATTTCTGTCAAGTGGACCATTTCCTAGCTCCTAAAGTTTACCAACACTGACACAAGAGGAAATCATTTAAGGTCATCATGTCTGCCCTTGGCATTCTCGGAACGCCCTGGCCTCAGAATGCAGCCTCTGTAGTCCATGGTAACGTGCGGAGAGGGGGCGGGGCTGAGGGAGGTTGGAACACTGCCCTCACTGAGGGAGTGGGTGTGGCCATTTCTGCTGTGACTGAACAAAGGGCAGGGGAGCAGGGGGCCCAGGGCAGGGCCCTCAGAGCCCGGCAGGCCCAGTGGAGTGTCACAAGCTTTTAGGCCCAGGCCAAAGGGCGCCTTCTTTGTCTGCACAGCTGCCCAAACTCTCACCTTTCCACTCAGGCCGCCCTCTTACTTGAAGTGTGTGTGGAACGTGTCCGTGCAGTATACCGCGCTGCACAGCTAAGCGTACGTCTGGGCATCGTAGCTTCCTGCCAGGTGACGGAAGTTCGCAGGCAGATGGGTCCCTGGGACACACGCGGAGAGGCTCCTGCCCCGGTCACAGGCCGCACATTGCCCCTGCCCCAGATCGGGAGCCGCAAAGCAGCCCTGTCTGAGTCCCCTGCCTCTAGAGGGAGTATTGGACCAACACTTGTAGAAAACGGGGTCCTTGCGGGCCACTCATTGGAGGGACACAAATAAATCTTTGCCGACTTTCTGCTGAAACTTACGAGCGTTCACACCTAAGCCTCTTACAAGGTCAGCTGTTTAGCTAAACATGAGCTCATGATCTAAATTTACACAATAATGAAGAAAGCAGCTACAAGGGGAGACAATCAGCCAAAACCATCAATACCAGAATTACATTCCCAAGGCCATCCATCAGATGTAGGAATAATCGGGTGCAAGGCAGAAAATATACATAAAACTGGAACTGAAAAAAGGCACAAGGATGTTTTCAAAGACTGGTAGGATCTCTAAAACATTTTTCAAGGACATGTCATTGATAAAGCTAAATACTCCAAGGTTGTGTAATACAACAGATTAATCATTGAGAAGAGTGAAATTATGCTGTTTTGAAAACTATGGCAGGTCAGATTTTCTGCCTAATTATATAAGAAGATTTCTCTAAAAAATACACATTATTTCAAAGACTTATTGGCTGTGAAATAAGTTAAGGGTATTTCAAATGGCTTGTCTGCAAAGAAAGGTGAGATGTAGGGAATCACAGAAAGTCGAGGGGAAAATAGGTCAATATATACATTGCTGTATGGTGAACTAAGCTTTAGGCCAGCAACAATGGAGAGGACCTGACCCTTAGACACGTACAAGTAAGCTGGAATCTTCAAAAGTTCAAATCTTTATAAGTAAAAAGATTTATTAAAATGAATAACCAAGTGTTTTAATTGACATCAGAAGATGAAAACAATAAACCCTGAGAACATAGAGAAAAGATAAATAAAGATATGAGCAGAACTTAATACAACAGAAAACGTATAAAATTCAGGTGATTTAGTAAGTCCAAAGAATTTTCTTTGAAAAGATTTAAAAGAAACACTTTGATTAAGGAAAACCAAAACATAAGTAAAGAATATAGAGAAAGAGTCAGGACAATGTTAGAGCAGAGAATATATGAAATGCCAGTAAATTTGAACATTTCTGTCAAGTGGACCATTTCCTAGCTCCTAAAGTTTACCAACACTGACACAAGAGGAAATCATTTAAGGTCATCATGTCTGCCCTTGGCATTCTCGGAACGCCCTGGCCTCAGAATGCAGCCTCTGTAGTCCATGGTAACGTGCGGAGAGGGGGCGGGGCTGAGGGAGGTTGGAACACTGCCCTCACTGAGGGAGTGGGTGTGGCCATTTCTGCTGTGACTGAACAAAGGGCAGGGGAGCAGGGGGCCCAGGGCAGGGCCCTCAGAGCCCGGCAGGCCCAGTGGAGTGTCACAAGCTTTTAGGCCCAGGCCAAAGGGCGCCTTCTTTGTCTGCACAGCTGCCCAAACTCTCACCTTTCCACTCAGGCCGCCCTCTTACTTGAAGTGTGTGTGGAACGTGTCCGTGCAGTATACCGTGCTGCACAGCTAAGCATAGTTCTGGGCATCGTAGCTTCCTGCCAGGTGACCGAAGGTCGCAGGCAGATGGGTCCCTGGGACACACGCGGAGAGGCTCCTGCCCGGGTCACAGGCCACCCACTGCCCCTGCCCCAGATCGGGGGCCGCAAAGCAGCCCTGTCTGAGTCCCCTGCCTCTAGAGGGAGTATTGGACCAACACTTGTAGAAAACGGGGTCCTTGCGGGCCACTCATTGGAGGGACACAAATAAATCTTTGCCGACTTTCTGCTGAAACTTACGAGCGTTCACACCTAAGCCTCTTACAAGGTCAGCTGTTTAGCTAAACATGAGCTCATGATCTAAATTTACACAATAATGAAGAAAGCAGCTACAAGGGGAGACAATCAGCCAAAACCATCAATACCAGAATTTGATTCCCAAGGCCATCCATCAGATGTAGGAATAATCGGGTGCAAGGCAGAAAATATACATAAAACTGGAACTGAAACAAGGCACAAGGATGTTTTCAAAGACTGGTAGGATCTCTAAAACATTTTTCAAGGACATGTCATTGATAAAGCTAAATACTCCAAGGTTGTGTAATACAACAGATTAATCATTGAGAAGAGTGAAATTATGCTGTTTTGAAAACTATGGCAGGTCAGATTTTCTGCCTAATTATATAAGAAGATTTCTCTAAAAAATACACATTATTTCAAAGACTTATTGGCTGTGAAATAAGTTAAGGGTATTTCAAATGGCTTGTCTGCAAAGAAAGGTGAGATGTAGGGAATCACAGAAAGTCGAGGGGAAAATAGGTCAATATATACATTGCTGTATGGTGAACTAAGCTTTAGGCCAGCAACAATGGAGAGGACCTGACCCTTAGACACGTACAAGTAAGCTGGAATCTTCAAAAGTTCAAATCTTTATAAGTAAAAAGATTTATTAAAATGAATAACCAAGTGTTTTAATTGACATCAGAAGATGAAAACAATAAACCCTGAGAACATAGAGAACAGATAAATAAAGATATGAGCAGAACTTAATACAACAGAAAACGTATAAAATTCAGGTGATTTAGTAAGTCCAAAGAATTTTCTTTGAAAAGATTTAAAAGAAACACTTTGATTAAGGAAAACCAAAACATAAGTAAAGAATATACAGAAAGAGTCAGGACAATGTTAGAGCAGAGAATATATGAAATGCCAGTAAATTTGAACATTTCTGTCAAGTGGACCATTTCCTAGCTCCTAAAGTTTACCAACACTGACACAAGAGGAAATCATTTAAGGTCATCATGTCTGCCCTTGGCATTCTCGGAACGCCCTGGCCTCAGAATGCAGCCTCTGTAGTCCATGGTAACGTGCGGAGAGGGGGCGGGGCTGAGGGAGTTTGGAACACTGCCCTCACTGAGGGAGTGGGTGTGGCCATTTCTGCTGTGACTGAACAAAGGGCAGGGGAGCAGGGGGCCCAGGGCAGGGCCCTCAGAGCCCGGCAGGCCCAGTGGAGTGTCACAAGCTTTTAGGCCCAGGCCAAAGGGCGCCTTCTTTGTCTGCACAGCTGCCCAAACTCTCACCTTTCCACTCAGGCCGCCCTCTTACTTGAAGTGTGTGTGGAACGTGTCCGTGCAGTATACCGCGCTGCACAGCTAAGCGTACGTCTGGGCATCGTAGCTTCCTGCCAGGTGACGGAAGTTCGCAGGCAGATGGGTCCCTGGGACACACGCGGAGAGGCTCCTGCCCCGGTCACAGGCCGCACATTGCCCCTGCCCCAGATCGGGAGCCGCAAAGCAGCCCTGTCTGAGTCCCCTGCCTCTAGAGGGAGTATTGGACCAACACTTGTAGAAAACGGGGTCCTTGCGGGCCACTCATTGGAGGGACACAAATAAATCTTTGCCGACTTTCTGCTGAAACTTACGAGCCTTCACACCTAAGCCTCTTACAAGGTCAGCTGTTTAGCTAAACATGAGCTCATGATCTAAATTTACACAATAATGAAGAAAGCAGCTACAAGGGGAGACAATCAGCCAAAACCATCAATACCAGAATTAGATTCCCAAGGCCATCCATCAGATGAAGGAATAATCGGGTGCAAGGCAGAAAATATACATAAAACTGGAACTGAAACAAGGCACAAGGATGTTTTCAAAGACTGGTAGGATCTCTAAAACATTTTTCAAGGACATGTCATTGATAAAGCTAAATACTCCAAGGTTGTGTAATACAACAGATTAATCACTGAGAAGAGTGAAATTATGCTGTTTTGAAAACTATGGCAGGTCAGATTTTCTGCCTAATTATATAAGAAGATTTCTCTAAAAAATACACATTATTTCAAAGACTTATTGGCTGTGAAATAAGTTAAGGGTATTTCAAATGGCTTCTCTGCAAAGAAAGGTGAGATGTAGGGAATCACAGAAAGTCGAGGGGAAAATAGGTCAATATATACATTGCTGTATGGTGAACTAAGCCTTAGGCCAGCAACAATGGAGAGGACCTGACCCTTAGACACGTACAAGTAAGCTGGAATCTTCAAAAGTTCAAATCTTTATAAGTAAAAAGATTTATTAAAATGAATAACCAAGTGTTTTAATTGACATCAGAAGATGAAAACAATAAACCCTGAGAACATAGAGAAAAGATAAATAAAGATATGAGCAGAACTTAATACAACAGAAAACGTATAAAATTCAGGTGATTTAGTAAGTCCAAAGAATCTTCTTTGAAAAGATTTAAAAGACACACTTTGATTAAGGAAAACAAAAACATAAGTAAAGAATATACAGAAAGAGTCAGGACAATGTTAGAGCAGAGAATATATGAAATGCCAGTAAATTTGAACATTTCTGTCAAGTGGACCATTTCCTAGCTCCTAAAGTTTACCAACACTGACACAAGAGGAAATCATTTAAGGTCATCATGTCTGCCCTTGGTATTCTCGGAACGCCCTGGCCTCAGAATGCAGCCTCTGTAGTCCATGGTAACCTGCGGAGAGGGGGCGGGGCTGAGGGAGGTTGGAACACTGCCCTCACTGAGGGAGTGGGTGTGGCCATCTCTGCTGTGACTGAACAAAGGGCAGGGGAGCAGGGGGACAAGGGCAGGGCCCTCAGAGCCCGGCAGGCCCAGTGGAGTGTCACAAGTTTTTAGGCCAAGGCCAAAGGACGCCTTCTTTGTCTGCACAGCTGCCCAAACTCTCACCTTTCCATTAGGGCCGCCCTCTTACTTGAAGTGTGTGTGGAACGTGTCCGCGCAGTACACCGCGCTGCACAGCTAAGCATAGTTCTGGGCATCGTAGCTTCCTGCCAGGTGATCGAAGTTCGCAGGCAGATTGGTCCCTGGGACACACGCGGAGGGTCTCCTGCCCGGGTCACAGGCCGCCCACTGCCCCGGCCCCAGATCGGGGGCCGCAAAGCAGCCCTGTCTGAGTCCCCTGCCTCTAGAGGGAGTATTGGACCAACACTTGTAGAAAACGGGGTCCTTGCGGGCCACTCATTGGAGGGACACAAATAAATCTTTGCCGACTTTCTGCTGAAACTTACGAGCGTTCACACCTAAGCGTCTTACAAGGTCAGCTGTTTAGCTAAACATGTGCTCATGATCTAAATTTACACAATAATGAAGAAAGCAGCTACAAGGGGAGACAATCAGCCAAAACCATCAATACCAGAATTAGATTCCCAAGGCCATCCAATAGATGAAGGAATAAACGGGTGCAAGGCAGAAAATATACATAAAACTGGAACTGAAACAATGCACAAGGATGTTTTCAAAGACTGGTAAGATCTCTAAAACATTTTTCAAGGACTTGTCATTGATAAAGCTAAATACTCCAAGGTTGTGTAATACAACAGATTAATCATTGAGAAGAGTGAAATTATGCTGTTTTGAAAACTATGGCAGGTCAGATTTTCTGCCTAATTATATAAGAAGATTTCTCTAAAAAATACACATAATTTCAAAGACTTATTGGCTGTGAAATAAGTTAAGGGTATTTCAAATGGCTTGTCTGCAAAGAAAGGTGAGATGTAGGGAATCACAGAAAGTCGAGGGGAAAATAGGTCAATATATACATTGCTGTATGGTGAACTAAGCTTAGGCCAGCAACAATGGAGAGGACCTGACCCTTAGAAATGAACAAGTAAGCTGGAATCTTCAAAAGTTCAAATCTTTATAAGTAAAAAGATTTATTAAAATGAATAACCAAGTGTTTTAATTGACATCAGAAGATGAAAACAATAAACCCTGAGAACATAGAAAAAAGATAAATAAAGATATGAGCAGAACTTAATACAACAGAAAACGTATAAAATTCAGGTGATTTAGTAAGTCCAAAGAATCTTCTTTGAAAAGAATTAAAAGACACACTTTGATTAAGGAAAACCAAAACATAAGTAAAGAATATACAGAAAGAGTCAGGACAATGTTAGAGCAGAGAATATATGAAATGCCAGTAAATTTGAACATTTCTGTCAAGTGGACCATTTCCTAGCTCCTAATGTTTACCAACCTTGACACAAGAGGAAATCATTTAAGGTCATCATGTCTGCCCTTGGCATTCTCGGAACGCCCTGGCCTCAGAATGCAGGCTCTGTAGTCCATGGTAACCTGCGGAGAGGGGGCAGGGCTGAGGGAGGTTGGCACACTGCCCTCACTGAGGGAGTGGGTGTGGCCATCTCTGCTGTGACTGAACAAAGGGCAGGGGAGCAGGGGGCCCAGGGCAGGGCCCTCAGAGCCCGGCAGGCCCAGTGGAGTGTCACAAGCTTTTAGGCCCGGGCCAAAGGGCGCCTTCTTTGTCTGCACTGCTGCCCAAACTCTCACCTTTCCACTCAGGCCGCCCTCTTACTTGAAGTGTGTGTGGAACGTGTCCGCGCAGTACACCGCGCTGCACAGCTAAGCATATGTCTGGGCATCGTAGCTTCCTGCCAGGTGACCGAAGTTTGCAGGCAGATGGGTCCCTGGGACACACACGGAGGGGCTCCTGCCCGGGTCACAGGCCGCCCACTGCCCCTGCCCCAGATCGGGGGCCGCAAAGCAGCCCTGTCTGAGTCCCCTGCCTCTAGAGGGAGTATTGGACCAACACTTGTAGAAAACGGTGTCCTTGCGGGCCACTCATTGGAGGGACACAAATAAATCTTTGCCGACTTTCTGCTGAAACTTACGAGCGTTCACACCTAAGCCTCTTACAAGGTCAGCTGTTTAGCTAAACATGAGCTCATGATCTAAATTTACACAATAATGAAGAAAGCAGCTACAAGGGGAGACAATCAGCCAAAACCATCAATACCAGAATTACATTCCCAAGGCCATCCATCAGATGTAGGAATAATCGGGTGCAAGGCAGAAAATATACATAAAACTGGAACTGAAAAAAGGCACAAGGATGTTTTCAAAGACTGGTAGGATCTCTAAAACATTTTTCAAGGACATGTCATTGATAAAGCTAAATACTCCAAGGTTGTGTAATACAACAGATTAATCATTGAGAAGAGTGAAATTATGCTGTTTTGAAAACTATGGCAGGTCAGATTTTCTGCCTAATTATATAAGAAGATTTCTCTAAAAAATACACATTATTTCAAAGACTTATTGGCTGTGAAATAAGTTAAGGGTATTTCAAATGGCTTGTCTGCAAAGAAAGGTGAGATGTAGGGAATCACAGAAAGTCGAGGGGAAAATAGGTCAATATATACATTGCTGTATGGTGAACTAAGCTTTAGGCCAGCAACAATGGAGAGGACCTGACCCTTAGACACGTACAAGTAAGCTGGAATCTTCAAAAGTTCAAATCTTTATAAGTAAAAAGATTTATTAAAATGAATAACCAAGTGTTTTAATTGACATCAGAAGATGAAAACAATAAACCCTGAGAACATAGAGAAAAGATAAATAAAGATATGAGCAGAACTTAATACAACAGAAAACGTATAAAATTCAGGTGATTTAGTAAGTCCAAATAATTTTCTTTGAAAAGATTTAAAAGAAACACTTTGATTAAGGAAAACCAAAACATAAGTAAAGAATATACAGAAAGAGTCAGGACAATGTTAGAGCAGAGAATATATGAAATGCCAGTAAATTTGAACATTTCTGTCAAGTGGACCATTTCCTAGCTCCTAAAGTTTACCAACACTGACACAAGAGGAAATCATTTAAGGTCATCATGTCTGCCCTTGGCATTCTCGGAACGCCCTGGCCTCAGAATGCAGCCTCTGTAGTCCATGGTAACCTGCGGAGTGGGGGCGGGGCTGAGGGAGGTTGGAACACTGCCCTCACTGAGGGAGTGGGTGTGGCCATTTCTGCTGTGACTGAACAAAGGGCAGGGGAGCAGGGGGCCCAGGGCAGGGCCCTCAGAGCCCGGCAGGCCCAGTGGAGTGTCACAAGCTTTTAGGCCCAGGCCAAAGGGCGCCTTCTTTGTCTGCACAGCTGCCCAAACTCTCACCTTTCCATTAGGGCCGCCCTCTTACTTGAAGTGTGTGTGGAACGTGTCCGCGCAGTACACCGCGCTGCACAGCTAAGCATAGTTCTGGGCATCGTAGCTTCCTGCCAGGTGATCGAAGTTCGCAGGCAGATTGGTCCCTGGGACACACGCGGAGGGTCTCCTGCCCGGGTCACAGGCCGCCCACTGCCCCGGCCCCAGATCGGGGGCCGCAAAGCAGCCCTGTCTGAGTCCCCTGCCTCTAGAGGGAGTATTGGACCAACACTTGTAGAAAACGGGGTCCTTGCGGGCCACTCATTGGAGGGACACAAATAAATCTTTGCCGACTTTCTGCTGAAACTTACGAGCGTTCACACCTAAGCGTCTTACAAGGTCAGCTGTTTAGCTAAACATGTGCTCATGATCTAAATTTACACAATAATGAAGAAAGCAGCTACAAGGGGAGACAATCAGCCAAAACCATCAATACCAGAATTAGATTCCCAAGGCCATCCAATAGATGAAGGTATAAACGGGTGCAAGGCAGAAAATATACATAAAACTGGAACTGAAACAATGCACAAGGATGTTTTCAAAGACTGGTAAGATCTCTAAAACATTTTTCAAGGACTTGTCATTGATAAAGCTAAATACTCCAAGGTTGTGTAATCCAACCGATTAATCATTGAGAAGCGTGAAATTATGCTGTTTTGAAAACTATGGCAGGTCAGATTTTCTGCCTAATTATATAAGAAGATTTCTCTAAAAAATACACATAATTTCAAAGACTTATTGGCTGTGAAATAAGTTAAGGGTATTTCAAATGGCTTGTCTGCAAAGAAAGGTGAGATGTAGGGAATCACAGAAAGTCGAGGGGAAAATAGGTCAATATATACATTGCTGTATGGTGAACTAAGCTTAGGCCAGCAACAATGGAGAGGACCTGACCCTTAGAAACGAACAAGTAAGCTGGAATCTTCAAAAGTTCAAATCTTTATAAGTAAAAAGATTTATTAAAATGAATAACCAAGTGTTTTAATTGACATCAGAAGATGAAAACAATAAACCCTGAGAACATAGAAAAAAGATAAATAAAGATATGAGCAGAACTTAATACAACAGAAAACGTATAAAATTCAGGTGATTTAGTAAGTCCAAAGAATCTTCTTTGAAAAGAATTAAAAGACACACTTTGATTAAGGAAAACCAAAACATAAGTAAAGAATATACAGAAAGAGTCAGGACAATGTTAGAGCAGAGAATATATGAAATGCCAGTAAATTTGAACATTTCTGTCAAGTGGACCATTTCCTAGCTCCTAATGTTTACCAACCTTGACACAAGAGGAAATCATTTAAGGTCATCATGTCTGCCCTTGGCATTCTCGGAACGCCCTGGCCTCAGAATGCAGCCTCTGTAGTCCATGGTAACCTGCGGAGAGGGGGCAGGGCTGAGGGAGGTTGGAACACTGCCCTCACTGAGGGAGTGGGTGTGGCCATCTCTGCTGTGACTGAACAAAGGGCAGGGGAGCAGGGGGCCCAGGGCAGGGCCCTCAGAGCCCGGCAGGCCCAGTGGAGTGTCACAAGCTTTTAGGCCCAGGCCAAAGGGCGCCTTCTTTGTCTGCACAGCTGCCCAAACTATCACCTTTCCACTCAGGCCGCCCTCTTACTTGAAGTGTGTGTGGAACGTGTCCGTGCAGAATACCGCGCTGCACAGCTAAGCATAGGTCTGGGCATCGTAGCTTCCTGCCAGGTGACCGAAGTTCGCAGGCAGATGGGTCCCTGGGACACACGCGGAGAGGCTCCTGCCCGGGTCACAGGCCGCCCACTGCCCCTGCCCCAGATCGGGGGCAGCAAATCAGCCCTGTCTTAGTCCCCTGCCTCTAGAGGGAGTATTGGACCAACACTTGTAGAAAAAGGCGTCCTTGCGGGCCACTCATTGGAGGGACACAAATAAATCTTTGCCGAGTTTCTGCTGAAACTTACGAGCGTTCACACCTAAGCCTCTTACAAGGTCAGCTGTTTAGCTAAACATGAGCTCATGATCTAAATTTACACAATAATGAAGAAAGCAGCTACAAGGGGAGACAATCAGCCAAAACCATCAATACCAGAATTAGATTCCCAAGGCCATCCATCAGATGAAGGAATAATCGGGTGCAAGGCAGAAAATATACATAAAACTGGAACTGAAACAAGGCACAAGGATGTTTTAGAAGAGTGGTAGGATCTCTAAAACATTTTTCAAGGACATGTCATTGATAAAGCTAAATACTCCAAGGTTGTGTAATACAACAGATTAATCATTGAGAAGAGTGAAATTATGCTGTTTTGAAAACTATGCCAGGTCAGATTTTCTGCCTAATTATATAAGAAGATTTCTCTAAAAAATACACATAATTTCAAAGACTTATTGGCTGTGAAATAAGTTAAGGGTATTTCAAATGGCTTGTCTGCAAAGAAAGGTGAGATGTAGGGAATCACAGAAAGTCGAGGGGAAAATAGGTCAATATATACATTGCTGTATGGTGAACAAAGCCTTAGGCCAGCAACAATGGAGAGGACCTGACCCTTAGACACGTACAAGTAAGCTGGAGTCTTCAAAAGTTCAAATCTTTATAAGTACAAAGATTTATTAAAATGAATAACCAAGTGTTTTAATTGACATCAGAAGATGAAAACAATAAACCCTGAGAACATAGAGAAAAGATAAATAAAGATATGAGCAGAACTTAATACAACAGAAAACGTATAAAATTCAGGTGATTTAGTAAGTCCAAAGAATCTTCTTTGAAAAGAATTAAAAGACACACTTTGATTAAGGAAAACCAAAACATAAGTAAAGAATATACAGAAAGAGTCAGGACAATGTTAGAGCAGAGAATATATGAAATGCCAGTAAATTTGAACATTTCTGTCAAGTGGACCATTTCCTAGCTCCTAAAGTTTACCAACACTGACACAAGAGGAAATCATTTAAGGTCATCATGTCTGCCCTTGGCATTCTCGGAACGCCCTGGCCTCAGAATGCAGCCTCTGTAGTCCATGGTAACCTGCGGAGACGGGGCGGGGCTGAGGGAGTTTGGAACACTGCCCTCACTGAGGGAGTGGGTGTGGCAATCTCTGCTGTGACTGAACAAAGGGCAGGGGAGCAGGGGGCCCAGGGCAGGGCCCTCAGAGCCCGGCAGGCCCAGTGGAGTGTCACAAGCTTTTAGGCCCAGGCCAAAGGGTGCCTTCTTTGTCTGCACAGCTGCCCAAACTCTCACCTTTCCACTCAGGCCGCCCTCTTACTTGAAGTGTGTGTGGAACGTGTCCGTGCAGTATACCGTGCTGCACAGCTAAGCATAGGTCTGGGCATCGTAGCTTCCTGCCAGGTGACCGAAGTTCGCAGGCAGATGGGTCCCTGGGACACACGCGGAGAGGCTCCTGCCCATGTCACAGGCCGCCCAATGCCCCTGCCCCATATCGGGGGCCGCAAAGCAGCCCTGGCTGAGTCCCCTGCCTCTAGAGGGAGTATTGGACCAACACTTGTAGAAAACGGGGTCCTTGCGGGCCACTCATTGGAGGGACACAAATAAATCTTTGCCGACTTTCTGCTGAAACTTACGAGCGTTCACACCTAAGCCTCTTACAAGGTCAGCTGTTTAGCTAAACATGAGCTCATGATCTAAATTCACACAATAATGAAGAAAGCAGCTACAAGGGGAGACAATCAGCCAAAACCATCAATACCAGAATTAGATTCCCAAGGCCATCCATCAGATGTAGGAATAATCGGGTGCAAGGCAGAAAATATACATCAAACTGGAACTGAAACAAGGCACAAGGATGTTTTCAAAGACTGGTAGGATCTCTAAAACATTTTTCAAGGACATGTCATTGATAAAGCTAAATACTCCAAGGTTGTGTAATACAACAGATTAATCATTGAGAAGAGTGAAATTATGCTGTTTTGAAAACTATGGCAGGTCAGATTTTCTGCCTAATTATATAAGAAGATTTCTCTAAAAAATACACATTATTTCAAAGACTTATTGGCTGTGAAATAAGTTAAGGGTATTTCAAATGGCTTGTCTGCAAAGAAAGGTGAGATGTAGGGAATCACAGAAAGTCGAGGGGAAAATAGGTTAATATATACATGGCTGTATGGTGAACTAAGCCTTAGGCCAGCAACAATGGAGAGGACGTGACCCTTAGACACGTACAAGTAAGCTGGAATCTTCAAAAGTTCAAATCTTTATAAGTAAAAATATTTATTAAAATGAATAACCAAGTGTTTTAATTGACATCAGAAGATGAAAACAATAAACCCTGATAACATAGAAAAAAGATTAATAAAGATATGAGCAGAACTTAATACAACAGAAAACGTATAAAATTCAGGTGATTTAGTAAGTCCAAAGAATCTTCTTTGAAAAGAATTAAAAGACACACTTTGATTAAGGAAAACCAAAACATAAGTAAAGAATATACAGAAAGAGTCAGGACAATGTTAGAGCAGAGAATATATGAAATGCCAGTAAATTTGAACATTTCTGTCAAGTGGACCATTTCCTAGCTCCTAAAGTTTACCAACACTGACACAAGAGGAAATCATTTAAGGTCATCATGTCTGCCCTTGGCATTCTCGGAACGCCCTGACCTCAGAATGCAGCCTCTGTAGTCCATGGTAACCTGCGGAGAGGGGGTGGGGCTGAGGGAGGTTGGAACACTGCCCTCACTGAGGGAGTGGGTGTGGCCATCTCTGCTGTGACTGAACAAAAGTCAGGGGAGCAGTGGGCCCAGGGCAGGGCCCTCAGAGCCCGGCAGGCCCAGTGGAGTGTCACAAGCTTTTAGGCCCAGGCCAAAGGGCGCCTTCTTTGTCTGCACAGCTGCCCAAACTATCACCTTTCCAGTCAGGCCGCCCTCTTACTTGAAGTGTGTGTGGAACGTGTCCGCGCAGTACACCGCGCTACACAGCTAAGCATAGTTCTGGGCATCGTAGCTTCCTGCCAGGTGACTGAAGTTCGCAGGCAGATGGGTCCCTGGGACACACGCGGAGGGGCTCCTGCCCGGGTCACAGGGCGCCCACTGCCCCTGCCCCAGATCGGGGACCGCAAAGCAGCCCTGTCTGAGTCCCCTGCCTCTAGAGGGAGTATTGGAGCAACACTTGTAGAAACGGGGTCCTTGCGGGCCACTCATTGGAGGGACACAAATAAATCTTTGCCGACTTTCTGCTGAAACTTATGAGCGTTCACACCTAAGCCTCTTACAAGGTCAGGTGTTTAGCTAAACATGAGCTCATGATCTAAATTTACACAATAATGAAGAAAGCAGCTACAAGGGGAGACAATCAGCAAAAACAATCAATACCAGAATTAGATTCCCAAGGCCATCCATCAGATGTAGGAATAATCGGGTGCAAGGCAGAAAATATACATCAAACTGGAACTGAAACAAGGCACAAGGATGTTTTCAAAGACTGGTAGGATCTCTAAAACATTTTTCAAGGACATGTCATTGATAAAGCTAAATAATCAAAGGTTGTGTAAT
Source organism: Mesoplodon mirus (assembly GCF_964341445.2). NCBI lineage: Eukaryota > Metazoa > Chordata > Mammalia > Artiodactyla > Ziphiidae > Mesoplodon > Mesoplodon mirus. Next base: position 116,867,562 of record NC_138976.1, on the reverse strand, counting down.
ACAACAGATTAATCATTGAGAAGAGTGAAATTATGCTGTTTTGAAAACTATGGCAGGTCAGATTTTCTGCCTAATTATATAAGAAGATTTCTCTAAAAAATACACATTATTTCAAAGACTTATTGGCTGTGAAATAAGTTAAGGGTATTTCAAATGGCTTGTCTGCAAAGAAAGGTGAGATGTAGGGAATCACAGAAAGTCGAGGGGAAAATAGGTCAATATATACATTGCTGTATGGTGAACTAAGCCTTAGGCCAGCAACAATGGAGAGGACCTGACCCTTAGACACGAACAAGTAAGCTGGAATCTTCAAAAGTTCAAATCTTTATAAGTAAAAAGATTTATTAAAATGAATAACCAAGTGTTTTAATTGACATCAGAAGATGAAAACAATAAACCCTGAGAACATAGAAAAAAGATAAATAAAGATATGAGCAGAACTTAATACAACAGAAAACGTATAAAATTCAGGGATTTAGTAAGTCCAAAGAATCTTCTTTGAAAAGAATTAAAAGACACACTTTGATTAAGGAAAACCAAAACATAAGTAAAGAATATACAGAAAGAGTCAGGACAATGTTAGAGCAGAGAATATATGAAATGCCAGTAAATTTGAACATTTCTGTAAAGTGGACCATTTCCTAGCTCCTAAAGTTTACCAACACTGACACAAGAGGAAATCATTTAAGGTCATCATGTCTGCCCTTGGCATTCTCGGAACGCCCTGGCCTCAGAATGCAGCCTCTGTAGTGCATGGTAACCTGCGGAGAGGGGGCGGGGCTGAGGGAGGTTGGAACACTGCCCTCACTGAGGGAGTGGGTGTGGCCATCTCTGCTGTGACTGAACAAAGGGCAGGGGAGCAGGGGGCCCAGGCCAGGGCCCTCAGAGCCCGGCAGGCCCAGTGGAGTGTCACAAGCTTTTAGGCCCAGGCCAATGGGCGCCTTCTTTGTCTGCACAGCTGCACAAACTCTCACCTTTCCACTCAGGCCGCCCTCTTACTTGAAGTGTGTGTGGAACGTGTCCGCGCAGTACATCGCGCTGCACAGCTATGCATAGGTCTGGGCATCGTAGCTTCCTGCCAGGTGACCGAAGTTCAGAGGCAGATGGGTCCCTGGGACACACGCGGAGAGGCTCCTGGCCGGGTCACAGGCCACCCACTGCCCCGGCCCCAGATCGGGGGCCGCAAAGCAGCCCTGTCTGAGTCCCCTGCCTCTAGAGGGAGTATTGGACCAACACTTGTAGAAAACGGGGTCCTTGCGGGCCACTCATTGGAGGGACACAAATAAATCTTTGCCGACTTTCTGCTGAAACTTACGAGCGTTCACACCTAAGCCTCTTACAAGGTCACCTCTTTAGCTAAACATGAGCTCATGATCTAAATTTACACAATAATGAAGAAAGCATCTACAAGGGGAGACAATCAGCCAAAACCATCAATACCTGAATTAGATTCCCAAGGCCATCCATCAGATGTAGGAATAATCGGGTGCAAGGCAGAAAATATACATAAAACTGGAACTGAAACAAGGCACAAGGATGTTTTCAAAGACTGGTAGGATCTCTAAAACATTTTTCAAGGACATGTCATTGATAAAGCTAAATACTCCAAGGTTGTGTAATACAACAGATTAATCATTGAGAAGAGTGAAATTATGCTGTTTTGAAAACTATGCCAGGTCAGATTTTCTGCCTAATTATATAAGAAGATTTCTCTAAAAAATACACATTATTTCAAAGACTTATTGGCTGTGAAATTAGTTAAGGGTATTTCAAATGGCTTGTCTGCAAAGAAAGGTGAGATGTAGGGAATCACAGAAAGTCGAGGGGAAAATAGGTCAATATATACATTGCTGTATGGTGAACTAAGCTTTAGGCCAGCAACAATGGAGAGGACCTGACCCTTAGACACGTACAAGTAAGCTGGAATCTTCAAAAGTTCAAATCTTTATAAGTACAAAGATTTATTAAAATGAATAACCAAGTGTTTTAATTGACATCAGAAGATGAAAACAATAAACCCTGAGAACATAGAGAAAAGATAAATAAAGATATGAGCAGAACTTAATACAACAGAAAACGTATAAAATTCAGGTGATTTAGTAAGTCCAAAGAATTTTCTTTGAAAAGATTTAAAAGAAACACTTTGATTAAGGAAAACCAAAACATAAGTAAAGAATATACAGAAAGAGTCAGGACAATGTTAGAGCAGAGAATATATGAAATGCCAGTAAATTTGAACATTTCTGTAAAGTGGACCATTTCCTAGCTCCTAAAGTTTACCAACACTGACACAAGAGGAAATCATTTAAGGTCATCATGTCTGCCCTTGGCATACTCGGAACGCCCTGGCCTCAGAATGCAGCCTCTGTAGTCCATGGTAACCTGCGGAGAGGGGGCGGGGCTGAGGGAGGTTGGAACACTGCCCTCACTGAGGGAGTGGGTGTGGCCATCTCTGCTGTGACTGAACAAAGGGCAGGGGAGCAGGGGGCCCAGGGCAGGGCCCTCAGAGCCCGGCAGGCCCAGTGGAGTGTCACAAGCTTTTAGGCCCAGGCCAAAGGGCGCCTTCTTTGTCTGCACAGCTGCCCAAACTCTCACCTTTCCACTCAGGCCGCCCCCTTACTTGAAGTGTGTTTGGAACGTGTCCGCACAGTATACCGCGCTGCACAGCTAAGCATACGTCTGGGCATCGTAGCTTCCTGCCAGGTGACCGAAGTTCGCAGGCAGATGGGTCCCTGGGACACATGCGGAGAGGCTCCTGCCCGGGCCACATGCCGCCCACTGCCCCGGCCCCAGATCGGGGGCCGCAAAGCAGCCCTGTCTGAGTCCCCTGCCTTTAGAGGGAGTATTGGACCAACACTTGTAGAAAACGGGGTCCTTGCGGGCCACTCATTGGAGGGACACAAATAAATCTTTGCCGACTTTCTGCTGAAACTTACGAGCGTTCACACCTAAGCCTCTTACAAGGTCAGCTGTTTAGCTAAACATGAGCTCATGATCTAAATTTACACAATAATGAAGAAAGCAGCCTCAAGGTGAGACAATCAGCCAAAACCATCAATACCAGAATTAGATTCCCAAGGCCATCCATCAGATGAAGGAATAATCGGGTGCAAGGCAGAAAATATACATAAAACTGGAACTGAAACAAGGCACAAGGATGTTTTCAAAGACTGGTAGGATCTCTAAAACATTTTTCAAGGACATGTCATTGATAAAGCTAAATACTCCAAGGTTGTGTAATACAACAGATTAATCATTGAGAAGAGTGAAATTATGCTGTTTTGAAAACTATGGCAGGTCAGATTTTCTGCCTAATTATATAAGAAGATTTCTCTAAAAAATACACATTATTTCAAAGACTTATTGGCTGTGAAATAAGTTAAGGGTATTTCAAATGGCTTGTCTGCAAAGAAAGGTGAGATGTAGGGAATCACAGAAAGTCGAGGGGAAAATAGGTCAATATATACATTGCTGTATGGTGAACTAAGCCTTAGGCCAGCAACAATGGAGAGGACCTGACCCTTAGACACGTACAAGTAAGCTGGAGTCTTCAAAAGTTCAAATCTTTATAAGTACAAAGATTTATTAAAATGAATAACCAAGTGTTTTAATTGACATCAGAAGATGAAAACAATAAACCCTGAGAACATAGAGAAAAGATAAATAAAGATATGAGCAGAACTTAATACAACAGAAAACGTATAAAATTCAGGTGATTTAGTAAGTCCAAAGAATCTTCTTTGAAAAGAATTAAAAGACACACTTTGATTAAGGAAAACCAAAACATAAGTAAAGAATATACAGAAAGAGTCAGGACAATGTTAGAGCAGAGAATATATGAAATGCCAGTAAATTTGAACATTTCTGTCAAGTGGACCATTTCCTAGCTCCTAAAGTTTACCAACACTGACACAAGAGGAAATCATTTAAGGTCATCATGTCTGCCCTTGGCATTCTCGGAAGGCCCTGGCCTCAGAATGCAGCCTCTGTAGTCCATGGTAACCTGCGGAGAGGGGGCGGAGCTGAGGGAGGTTGGAACACTGCCCTCACTGAGGGAGTGGGTGTGGCCATCTCTGCTGTGACTGAACAAAGGGCAGGGGAGCAGGGGACCCAGGGCAGGGCCCTCAGAGCCCGGCAGGCCCAGTGGAGTGTCACAAGATTTTAGGCCCAGGCCAAAGGGCGCCTTCTTTGTCTGCACAGCTGCCCAAACTCTCACCTTTCCACTCAGGCCGCCCCCTTACTTGAAGTGTGTGTGGAACGTGTCCGCGCAGTACACCGCGCTACACAGCTAAGCATAGTTCTGGGCATCGTAGCTTCCTGCCAGGTGACTGAAGTTCGCAGGCAGATGGGTCCCTGGGACACACGCTGAGGGGCTCCTGCCCGGGTCACAGGCCGCCCACTGCCCCTGCCCCAGATCGGGGGCCGCAAAGCAGCCCTGTCTGAGTCCCCTGCCTCTAGAGGGAGTATTGGAGCAACACTTGTAGAAACGGGGTCCTTGCGGGCCACTCATTGGAGGGACACAAATAAATCTTTGCCGACTTTCTGCTGAAACTTACGAGCGTTCACACCTAAGCCTCTTACAAGGTCAGGTGTTTAGCTAAACATGAGCTCATGATCTAAATTTACACAATAATGAAGAAAGCAGCTACAAGGGGAGACAATCAGCAAAAACAATCAATACCAGAATTAGATTCCCAAGGCCATCCATCAGATGTAGGAAAATCGGGTGCAAGGCAGAAAATATACATCAAACTGGAACTGAAACAAGGCACAAGGATGTTTTCAAAGACTGGTATGATCTCTAAAACATTTTTAAAGGACATGTCATTGATAAAGCTAAATAATCAAAGGTTGTGTAATACAACAGATTAATCATTGAGAAGAGTGAAATTATGCTGTTTTGAAAACTATGGCAGGTCAGATTTTCTGCCTAATTATATAAGAAGATTTCTCTAAAAAATACACATTATTTCAAAGACTTATTGGCTGTGAAATAAGTTAAGGGTATTTCAAATGGCTTGTCTGCAAAGAAAGGTGAGATGTAGGGAATCACAGAAAGTCGAGGGGAAAATAGGTCAATATATACATTGCTGTATGGTGAACTAAGCCTTAGGCCAGCAACAATGGAGAGGACCTGACCCTTAGACACGTACAAGTAAGCTGGAATCTTCAAAAGTTCAAATCTTTATAAGTAAAAAGATTTATTAAAATGAATAACCAAGTGTTTTAATTGACATCAGAAGATGAAAACAATAAACCCTTAGAACATAGAGAAAAGATAAATAAAGATATGAGCAGAACTTAATACAACAGAAAACGTATAAAATTCAAGTGATTTAGTAAGTCCAAAGAATCTTCTTTGAAAAGATTTAAAAGACACACTTTGATTAAGGAAAACCAAAACATAAGTAAAGAATATACAGAAAGAGTCAGGACAATGTTAGAGCAGACAATATATGAAATGCCAGTAAATTTGAACATTTCTGTCAAGTGGACCATTTCCTAGCACCTAAAGTTTACCAACACTGACACAAGAGGAAATCATTTAAGGTCATCATGTCTGCCCTTGGCATTCTCGGAACGCCCTGGCCTCAGAATGCAGCCTCTGTAGTCCATGGTAACCTGCGGAGAGGGGGCGGGGCTGAGGGAGGTTGGAACACTGCCCTCACTGAGGGAGTGGGTGTGGCCATCTCTGCTGTGACTGAACAAAGGGCAGGGGAGCAGGGGGCCCAGGGCAGGGCCCTCAGAGCCCGGCAGGCCCAGTGGAGTGTCACAAGCTTTTAGGCCCAGGCCAAAGGGCGCCTTCTTTGTCTGCACAGCTGCCCAAACTCTCACCTTTCCACTCAGGCCGCCCTCTTACTTGAAGTGTGTGTGGAACGTGTCCGTGCAGTATACCGTGCTGCACAGCTAAGCATAGGTCTGGGCATCGTAGCTTCCTGCCAGGTGACCGAAGTTCGCAGGCAGATGGGTCCCTGGGACACACGCGGAGAGGCACCTGCCCATGTCACAGGCCGCCCAATGCCCCTGCCCCAGATCGGGGGCCGCAAAGCAGCCCTGTCTGAGTCCCCTGCCTCTAGAGGGAGTATTGGACCAACACTTGTAGAGAACGGGGTCCTTGCGGGCCTCTCATTGGAGGGACACAAATAAATCTTTGCCGACTTTCTGCTGAAACTTACGAGCGTTCACACCTAAGCCTCTTACAAGGTCAGCTGTTTAGCTAAACATGAGCTCATGTTCTAAATTTACACAATATTGAAGAAAGCAGCTACAAGGGGAGACAATCAGCCAAAACCATCAATACCAGAATTAGATTCCCAAGGCCATCCATCAGATGTAGGAATAATCGGGTACAAGGCAAAAAATATACATCAAACTGGAACTGAAACAAGGCACAAGGATGTTTTCAAAGACTGGTAGGATCTCTAAAATATTTTTCAAGGACATGTCATTGATAAAGCTAAATACTCCAAGGTTGTGTAATACAACAGATTAATCATTGAGAAGAGTGAAATTATGCTGTTTTGAAAACTATGGCAGGTCAGATTTTCTGCCTAATTATATAAGAAGATTTCTCTAAAAAATACACATTATTTCAAAGACTTATTGGCTGTGAAATAAGTTAAGGGTATTTCAAATGGCTTGTCTGCAAAGAAAGGTGAGATGTAGGGAATCACAGAAAGTCGAGGGGAAAATAGTTCAATATATACATTGCTGTATGGTGAACTAAGCCTTAGGCCAGCAACAATGGAGAGGACCTGACCCTTAGACACGTACAAGTAAGCTGGAGTCTTCAAAAGTTCAAATCTTTATAAGTACAAAGATTTATTAAAATGAATAACCAAGTGTTTTAATTGACATCAGAAGATGAAAACAATAAACCCTGAGAACATAGAGAAAAGATAAATAAAGATATGAGCAGAACTTAATACAACAGAAAACGTATAAAATTCAGGTGATTTAGTAAGTCCAAAGAATCTTCTTTGAAAAGAATTAAAAGACACACTTTGATTAAGGAAAACCAAAACATAAGTAAAGAATATACAGAAAGAGTCAGGACAATGTTAGAGCAGAGAATATATGAAATGCCAGTAAATTTGAACATTTCTGTCAAGTGGACCATTTCCTAGCTCCTAAAGTTTACCAACACTGACACAAGAGGAAATCATTTAAGGTCATAATGTCTGCCCTTGGCATTCTCAGAAGGCCCTGGCCTCAGAATGCAGCCTCTGTAGTCCATGGTAACCTGCGGAGAGGGGGCCGAGCTGAGGGAGGTTGGAACACTGCCCTCACTGAGGGAGTGGGTGTGGCCATCTCTGCTGTGACTGAACAAAGTGCAGGGGAGCAGGGGACCCAGGGCAGGGACCTCAGAGCCCGGCAGGCCCAGTGGAGTGTCACAAGCTTTTAGGCCCAGGCCAAAGGGCGCCTTCTTTGTCTGCACAGCTGCCCAAACTCTCACCTTTCCCCTCAGGCCGCCCTCTTACTTGAAGTGTGTGTGGAACGTGTCCGCGCAGTACAACGCGCTACACAGCTAAGCATAGTTCTGGGCATCGTAGCTTCCTGCCAGGTGACTGAAGTTCGCAGGCAGATGGGTCCCTGGGACACACGCGGAGGGGATCCTGCCCGGGTCAGAGGCCGCCCACTGCCCCTGCCCCAGATCGGGGGCCGCAAAGCAGCCCTGTCTGAGTCCCCTGCCTCTAGAGGGAGTATTGGAGCAACACTTGTAGAAACGGGGTCCTTGCGGGCCACTCATTGGAGGGACACAAATAAATCTTTGCCGACTTTCTGCTGAAACTTACGAGCGTTCACACCTAAGCCTCTTACAAGGTCAGGTGTTTAGCTAAACATGAGCTCATGATCTAAATTTACACAATAATGAAGAAAGCATCTACAAGGGGAGACAATCATCAAAAACAATCAATACCAGAATTAGATTCCCAAGGCCATCCATCAGATGTAGGAATAATCGGGTGCAAGGCAGAAAATATACATCAAACTGGAACTGAAACAAGGCACAAGGATGTTTTCAAAGACTGGTAGGATCTCTAAAACATTTTTCAAGGACATGTCATTGATAAAGCTAAATACTCCAAGGTTGTGTAATACAACAGATTAATCATTGAGAAGAGTGAAATTATGCTGTTTTGAAAACTATGGCAGGTCAGATTTTCTGCCTAATTATATAAGAAGATTTCTCTAAAAAATACACATTATTTCAAAGACTTATTGGCTGTGAAATAAGTTAAGGGTATTTCAAATGGCTTGTCTGCAAAGAAAGGTGAGATGTAGGGAATCACAGAAAGTCGAGGGGAAAATAGGTCAATATATACATTGCTGTATGGTGAACTAAGCCTTAGGCCAGCAACAATGGAGAGGACCTGACCCTTAGACACGAACAAGTAAGCTGGAATCTTCAAAAGTTCAAATCTTTATAAGTAAAAAGATTTATTAAAATGAATAACCAAGGGTTTTAATTGACATCAGAAGATGAAAACAATAAACCCTGAGAACATAGAAAAAAGATAAATAAAGATATGAGCAGAACTTAATACAACAGAAAACGTATAAAATTCAGGTGATTTAGTAAGTCCAAAGAAGCTTCTTTGAAAAGAATTAAAAGACACACTTTGATTAAGGAAAACCAAAACATAAGTAAAGAATATACAGAAAGAGTCAGGACAATGTTAGAGCAGAGAATATATGAAATGCCAGTAAATTTGAACATTTCTGTAAAGTGGACCATTTCCTAGCTCCTAAAGTTTACCAACACTGACACAAGAGGAAATCATTTAAGGTCATCATGTCTGCCCTTGGCATTCTCGGAAGGCCCTGGCCTCAGAATGCAGCCTCTGTAGTCCATGGTAACCTGCGGAGAGGGGGCGGGGCTGAGGGAGGTTGGAACACTGCCCTCACTGAGGGAGTGGGTGTGGCCATCTCTGCTGTGACTGAACAAAGGGCAGGGGAGCAGGGGGCCCAGGGCAGGGCCCTCAGAGCCCGGCAGGCCCAGTGGAGTGTCACAAGCTTTTAGGCCCAGGCCAAAGGGCGCCTTCTTTGTCTGCACAGCTGCACAAACTCTCACCTTTCCACTCAGGCCGCCCTCTTACTTGAAGTGTGTGTGGAACGTGTCCGCGCAGTACATCGCGCTGCACAGCTAAGCATAGGTCTGGGCATCGTAGCTTCCTGCCAGGTGACCGAAGTTCGCAGGCAGATGGGTCCCTGGGACACACGCGGAGAGGCTCCTGCCCGGGTCACAGGCCACCCACTGCCCCTGCCCCAGATCGGGGGCCGCAAAGCAGCCCTGTCTGAGTCCCCTGCCTCTAGAGGGAGTATTGGACCAACACTTGTAGAAAACGGGGTCCTTGCGGGCCACTCATTGGAGGGACACAAATAAATCTTTGCCGACTTTCAGCTGAAACTTACGAGCGTTCACACCTAAGCCTCTTACAAGGTCAGCTGTTTAGCTAAACATGAGCTCATGATCTAAATTTACACAATAATGAAGAAAGCAGCTACAAGGGGAGACAAGCAGCAAAAACCATCAATACCAGAATTAGATTCCCAAGGCCATCCATCAGATGTAGGAATAATCGGGTGCAAGGCAGAAAATATACATCAAACTGGAACTGAAACAAGGCACAAGGATGTTTTCAAAGACTGGTAGGATCTCTAAAACATTTTTCAAGGACATGTCATTGATAAAGCTAAATACTCCAAGGTTGTGTAATACAACAGATTAATCATTGAGAAGAGTGAAATTATGCTATTTTGAAAACTATGGCAGGTCAGATTTTCTGCCTAATTCTATAAGAAGATTTCTCTAAAAATACACATTATTTCAAAGACTTATTGGCTGTGAAATAAGTTAAGGGTATTTCAAATGGCTTGTCTGCAAAGAAAGGTGAGATGTAGGGAATCACAGAAAGTCGAGGGGAAAATAGGTCAATATATACATTGCTGTATGGTGAACTAAGCCTTAGGCCAGCAACAATGGAGAGGACCTGACCCTTAGACACGAACAAGTAAGCTGGAATCTTCAAAAGTTCAAATCTATATAAGTAAAAAGATTTATTAGAATGAATAACCAAGTGTTTTAATTGACATCAGAAGATGAAAACAATAAACCCTGAGAACATAGAATAAAGATAAATAAAGATATGAGCAGAACTTAATACAACAGAAAACGTATAAAATTCAGGTGATTTAGTAAGTCCAAAGAATCTTCTTTGAAAAGAATTAAAAGACACACTTTGATTAAGGAAAACCAAAACATAAGTAAAGAATATACAGAAAGAGTCAGGACAATGTTAGAGCAGAGAATATATGAAATGCCAGTAAATTTGAACATTTCTGTCAAGTGGACCATTTCCTAGCTCCTAAAGTTTACCAACACTGACACAAGAGGAAATCATTTAAGGTCATCATGTCTGCCCTTGGCATTCTCGGAACGCCCTGGCCTCAGAATGCAGCCTATGTAGTCCATGGTAACCTGCGGAGAGGGGGCGGGGCTGAGGGAGGTTGGAACACTGCCCTCACTGAGGGAGTGGGTGTGGCCATCTCTGCTGTGACTGAACAAAGGTCAGGGGAGCAGTGGGCCGAGGGCAGGGCCCTCAGAGCCTGGCAGGCCCAGTGGAGTGTCACAAGCTTTTAGGCCCAGGCCAAAGGGCGCCTTCTTTGTCTGCACAGCTGCCCAAACTCTCACCTTTCCACTCAGGCCGCCCTGTTACTTGAAGTGTGTGTGGAACGTGTCCGCGCAGTACATCGCGCAGCACAGCTAAGCATAGGTTTGAGCATCGTAGCTTCCTGCCAGGTGACCGAAGTTCGCAGGCAGATGGGTCCCTGGGACACACGCGGAGAGGCTCCTGGCCGGGTCAGAGGCCACCAACTGCCCCTGCCCCAGATCGGGGGACGCAAAGCAGCCCTGTCTGAGTCCCCTGCCTCTAGAGGGAGTATTGGACCAACACTTGTAGAAAACGGGGTCCTTGCGGGCCACTCATTGGAGGGACACAAATAAATCTTTCCCGACTTTCTGGTGAAACTTACGAGCGTTCACACCTAAGCCTCTTACAAGGTCAGCTGTTTAGCTAAACATGAGCTCATGATCTAAATTTACAGAATAATGAAGAAAGCATCTACAAGGGGAGACAATCAGCCAAAACCATCAATACCAGAATTAGATTCCCAAGGCCATCCATCAGATGTAGGAATAATCGGGTGCAAGGCAGAAAATATACATCAAACTGGAACTGAAACAAGGCACATGGATGTTTTCAAAGACTGGTAGGATCTCTAAAATATTTTTCAAGGACATGTCATTGATAAAGCTAAATACTCCAAGGTTGTGTAATACAACAGATTAATCATTGAGAAGAGTGAAATTATGCTGTTTTGAAAACTATGGCAGGTCAGATTTTCTGCCTAATTATATAAGAAGATTTCTCTAAAAAATACACATTATTTCAAAGACTTATTGGCTGTGAAATAAGTTAAGGGTATTTCAAATGGCTTGTCTGCAAAGAAAGGTGAGATGTAGGGAATCACAGAAAGTCGAGGGGAAAATAGGTCAATATATACATTGCTGTATGGAGAACTAAGCTTTAGGCCAGCAACAATGGAGAGGACCTGACCCTTAGACACGTACAAGTAAGCTGGAATCTTCAAAAGTTCAAATCTTTATAAGTACAAAGATTTATTAAAATGAATAACCAAGTGTTTTAATTGACATCAGAAGATGAAAACAATAAACTCTGAGAACATAGAGAAAAGATAAATAAAGATATGAGCAGAACTTAATACAACAGAAAACGTATAAAATTCAGGTGATTTAGTAAGTCCAAAGAATTTTCTTTGAAAAGATTTAAAAGAAACACTTTGATTAAGGAAAACCAAAACATAAGTAAAGAATATACAGAAAGAGTCAGGACAATGTTAGAGCAGAGAATATATGAAATGCCAGTAAATTTGAACATTTCTGTAAAGTGGACCATTTCCTAGCTCCTAAAGTTTACCAACACTGACACAAGAGGAAATCATTTAAGGTCATCATGTCTGCCCTTGGCATTCTCGGAATGCCCTGGCCTCAGAATGCAGCCTCTGTAGTCCATGGTAACCTGCGGAGAGGGGGCGGGGCTGAGGGAGGTTGGAACACTGCCCTCACTGAGGGAGTGGGTGTGGCCATCTCTGCTGTGACTGAACAAAGGGCAGGGGAGCAGGGGGCCCAGGGCAGGGCCCTCAGAGCCCGGCAGGCCCAGTGGAGTGTCACAAGTTTTTAGGCCCAGGCCAAAGGGAGCCTTCTTTGTCTGCACAGCTGCCCAAACTCTCACCTTTCCACTCAGGCCGCCCTCTTACTTGAAGTGTGTGTGGAACGTGTCCGCGCAGTATACCGCGCTTCACAGCTAAGCATAGGTCTGGGCATCGTAGCTTCCTGCCAGGTGACCGAAGTTCGCAGGCAGATGGGTCCCTGGGACACATGCGGAGAGGCTCCTGCCCGGGCCACAGGCCGCCCACAGCCCCGGCCCCAGATCGGGGGCCGCAAAGCAGCCCTGTCTGAGTCCCCTGCCTCTAGAGGGAGTATTGGACCAACACTTGTAGAAAACGGGGTCCTTGCGGGCCACTCATTGGAGGGACACAAATAAATCTTTGCCGACTTTCTGCTGAAACTTACGAGCGTTCACACCTAAGCCACTTACAAGGTCAGCTGTTTAGCTAAACATGAGCTCATGATCTAAATTTACACAATAATGAAGAAAGCAGCTACAAGGGGAGACAATCAGCCAAAACCATCAATACCAGAATTAGATTCCCAAGGCCATCCATCAGATGAAGGAATAATCGGGTGCAAGGCAGAAAATATACATAAAACTGGAACTGAAACAAGGCACAAGGATGTTTTCAAAGACTGGTAGGATCTCTAAAACATTTTTCAAGGACATGTCATTGATAAAGCTAAATACTCCAAGGTTGTGTAATACAACAGATTAATCATTGAGAAGAGTGAAATTATGCTGTTTTGAAAACTATGGCAGGTCAGATTTTCTGCCTAATTATATAAGAAGATTTCTCTAAAAAATACACATTATTTCAAAGACTTATTGGCTGTGAAATAAGTTAAGGGTATTTCAAATGGCTTGTCTGCAAAGAAAGGTGAGATGTAGGGAATCACAGAAAGTCGAGGGGAAAATAGGTCAATATATACATTGCTGTATGGTGAACTAAGCCTTAGGCCAGCAACAATGGAGAGGACCTGACCCTTAGACACGAACAAGTAAGCTGGAATCTTCAAAAGTTCAAATCTTTATAAGTAAAAAGATTTATTAAAATGAATAACCAAGTGTTTTAATTGACATCAGAAGATGAAAACAATAAACCCTGAGAACATAGAAAAAAGATAAATAAAGATATGAGCAGAACTTAATACAACAGAAAACGTATAAAATTCAGGTGATTTAGTAAGTCCAAAGAATCTTCTTTGAAAAGATTTAAAAGACACACTTTGATTAAGGAAAACCAAAACATAAGTAAAGAATATACAGAAAGAGTCAGGACAATGTTAGAGCAGAGAATATATGAAATGCCAGTAAATTTGAACATTTCTGTAAAGTGGACCATTTCCTAGCTCCTAAAGTTTACCAAAACTGACACAAGAGGAAATCATTTAAGGTCATCATGTCTGCCCTTGGCATTCTCGGAACGCCCTGGCCTCAGAATGCAGCCTCTGTAGTCCATGGTAACCTGCGGAGAGGGGGCGGGGCTGAGGGAGGTTGGAACACTGCCCTCACTGAGGGAGTGGGTGTGGCCATCTCTGCTGTGACTGAACAAAGGTCAGGGGAGCAGTGGGGCCAGGGCAGGGCCCTCAGAGCCTGGCAGGCCCAGTGGAGTGTCACAAGCTTTTAGGCCCAGGCCAAAGGGCGCCTTCTTTGTCTGCACAGCTGCCCAAACTCTCACCTTTCCACTCAGGCCGCCCTCTTACTTGAAGTGTGTGTGGAACGTGTCCGCGCAGTACATCGCGCAGCACAGCTAAGCATACGTCTGGGCATCGTAGGTTCCTGCCAGGTGACCGAAGTTCGCAGGCAGATGGGTCCCTGGGACACACGCGGAGAGGCTCCTGGCCGGGTCAGAGGCCACCAACTGCCCCTGCCCCAGATCGGGGGACGCAAAGCAGCCCTGTCTGAGTCCCCTGCCTCTAGAGGGAGTATTGGACCAACACTTGTAGAAAACGGGGTCCTTGCGGGCCACTCATTGGAGGGACACAAATAAATCTTTGCCGACTTTCTGCTGAAACTTACGAGCGTTCACACCTAAGCCTCTTACAAGGTCAGCTGTTTAGCTAAACATGAGCTCATGATCTAAATTTACACAATAATGAAGAAAGCAGCTACAAGGGGAGACAATCAGCCAAAACCATCAATACCAGAATTAGATTCCCAAGGCCATCCATCAGATGTAGGAATAATCGGGTGCAAGGCAGAAAATATACATAAAACTGGAACTGAAACAAGGCACAAGGATGTTTTCAAAGACTGGTAGGATCTCTAAAACATTTTTCAAGGACATGTCATTGATAAAGCTAAATACTCCAAGGTTGTGTAATACAACAGATTAATCATTGAGAAGAGTGAAATTATGATGTTTTGAAAACTATGGCAGGTCAGATTTTCTGCCTAATTCTATAAGAAGATTTCTCTAAAAAATACACATTATTTCAAAGACTTATTGGCTGTGAAATAAGTTAAGGTTATTTCAAATGGCTTGTCTGCAAAGAAAGGTGAGATGTAGGGAATCACAGAAAGTCGAGGGGAAAATAGGTCAATATATACATTGCTGTATGGTGAACTAAGCCTTAGGCCAGCAACAATGGAGAGGACCTGACCCTTAGACACGTACAAGTAAGCTGGAATCTTCAAAAGTTCAAATCTTCATAAGTAAAAAGATTTATTAAAATGAATAACCAAGTGTTTTAATTGACATCAGAAGATGAAAACAATAAACCCTGAGAACATAGAGAAAAGATAAATAAAGATATGAGCAGAACTTAATACAACAGAAAACGTATAAAATTCAGGTGATTTAGTAAGTCCAAAGAATTTTCTTTGAAAAGATTTAAAAGAAACACTTTGATTAAGGAAAACCAAAACATAAGTAAAGAATATACAGAAAGAGTCAGGACAATGTTAGAGCAGAGAATATATGAAATGCCAGTAAATTTGAACATTTCTGTCAAGTGGACCATTTCCTAGCTCCTAAAGTTTACCAACAGTGACACAAGAGGAAATCATTTAAGGTCATCATGTCTGCCCTTGGCATTCTTGGAATGCCCTGGCCTCAGAATGCAGCCTCTGTAGTCCATGGTAACCTGCGGAGAGGGGGCGGGGCTGAGGGAGGTTGGAACACTGCCCTCACTGAGGGAGTGTGTGTGGCCATCTCTGCTGTGACTGAACAAAGGGCAGGGGAGCAGGGGGCCCAGGGCAGGGCCCTCAGAGCCCGGCAGGCCCAGTGGAGTGTCACAAGCTTTTAGGCCCAGGCCAAAGGGCGCCTTCTTTGTCTGCACAGCTGCCCAAACTCTCACCTTTCCACTCAGGCCGCCCTCTTACTTGAAGTGTGTGTGGAACGTGTCCTTGCAGTATACCGCGCTGCACAGCTAAGCATAGGTCTGGGCATCGTAGCTTCCTGCCATGTGACCGAAGTTCGCAGGCAGATGGGTCCCTGGGACACACGCGGAGAGGCTCCTGCCCGGGTCAGAGGCCACCAACTGCCCCTGCCCCAGATCGGGGGACGCAAAGCAGCCCTGTCTGAGTCCCCTGCCTCTAGAGGGAGTATTGGACCAACACTTGTAGAAAACGGGGTCCTTGCGGGCCACTCATTGGAGGGACACAAATAAATCTTTCCCGAATTTCTGATGAAACTTACGAGCGTTCACACCTAAGCCTCTTACAAGGTCAGCTGTTTAGCTAAACATGAGCTCATGATCTAAATTTACAGAATAATGAAGAAAGCATCTACAAGGGGAGACAATCAGCCAAAACCATCAATACCAGAATTAGATTCCCAAGGCCATCCATCAGATGTAGGAATAATCGGGTGCAAGGCAGAAAATATACATCAAACTGGAACTGAAACAAGGCACAAGGATGTTTTCAAAGACTGGTAGGATCTCTAAAATATTTTTCAAGGACATGTCATTGATAAAGCTAAATACTCCAAGGTTGTGTAATACAACAGATTAATCATTGAGAAGAGTGAAATTATGCTGTTTTGAAAACTATGGCAGGTCAGATTTTCTGCCTAATTATATAAGAAGATTTCTCTAAAAAATACACATTATTTCAAAGACTTATTGGCTGTGAAATAAGTTAAGGGTATTTCAAATGGCTTGTCTGCAAAGAAAGGTGAGATGTAGGGAATCACAGAAAGTCGAGGGGAAAATAGGTCAATATATACATTGCTGTATGGAGAACTAAGCTTTAGGCCAGCAACAATGGAGAGGACCTGACCCTTAGACACGTACAAGTAAGCTGGAATCTTCAAAAGTTCAAATCTTTATAAGTACAAAGATTTATTAAAATGAATAACCAAGTGTTTTAATTGACATCAGAAGATGAAAACAATAAACTCTGAGAACATAGAGAAAAGATAAATAAAGATATGAGCAGAACTTAATACAACAGAAAACGTATAAAATTCAGGTGATTTAGTAAGTCCAAAGAATTTTCTTTGAAAAGATTTAAAAGAAACACTTTGATTAAGGAAAACCAAAACATAAGTAAAGAATATACAGAAAGAGTCAGGACAATGTTAGAGCAGAGAATATATGAAATGCCAGTAAATTTGAACATTTCTGTAAAGTGGACCATTTCCTAGCTCCTAAAGTTTACCAACACTGACACAAGAGGAAATCATTTAAGGTCATCATGTCTGCCCTTGGCATTCTCGGAATGCCCTGGCCTCAGAATGCAGCCTCTGTAGTCCATGGTAACCTGCGGAGAGGGGGCGGGGCTGAGGGAGGTTGGAACACTGCCCTCACTGAGGGAGTGGGTGTGGCCATCTCTGCTGTGACTGAACAAAGGGCAGGGGAGCAGGGGGCCCAGGGCAGGGCCCTCAGAGCCCGGCAGGCCCAGTGGAGTGTCACAAGTTTTTAGGCCCAGGCCAAAGGGAGCCTTCTTTGTCTGCACAGCTGCCCAAACTCTCACCTTTCCACTCAGGCCGCCCTCTTACTTGAAGTGTGTGTGGAACGTGTCCGCGCAGTATACCGCGCTTCACAGCTAAGCATAGGTCTGGGCATCGTAGCTTCCTGCCAGGTGACCGAAGTTCGCAGGCAGATGGGTCCCTGGGACACATGCGGAGAGGCTCCTGCCCGGGCCACAGGCCGCCCACAGCCCCGGCCCCAGATCGGGGGCCGCAAAGCAGCCCTGTCTGAGTCCCCTGCCTCTAGAGGGAGTATTGGACCAACACTTGTAGAAAACGGGGTCCTTGCGGGCCACTCATTGGAGGGACACAAATAAATCTTTGCCGACTTTCTGCTGAAACTTACGAGCGTTCACACCTAAGCCACTTACAAGGTCAGCTGTTTAGCTAAACATGAGCTCATGATCTAAATTTACACAATAATGAAGAAAGCAGCTACAAGGGGAGACAATCAGCCAAAACCATCAATACCAGAATTAGATTCCCAAGGCCATCCATCAGATGAAGGAATAATCGGGTGCAAGGCAGAAAATATACATAAAACTGGAACTGAAACAAGGCACAAGGATGTTTTCAAAGACTGGTAGGATCTCTAAAACATTTTTCAAGGACATGTCATTGATAAAGCTAAATACTCCAAGGTTGTGTAATACAACAGATTAATCATTGAGAAGAGTGAAATTATGCTGTTTTGAAAACTATGGCAGGTCAGATTTTCTGCCTAATTATATAAGAAGATTTCTCTAAAAAATACACATTATTTCAAAGACTTATTGGCTGTGAAATAAGTTAAGGGTATTTCAAATGGCTTGTCTGCAAAGAAAGGTGAGATGTAGGGAATCACAGAAAGTCGAGGGGAAAATAGGTCAATATATACATTGCTGTATGGTGAACTAAGCCTTAGGCCAGCAACAATGGAGAGGACCTGACCCTTAGACACGAACAAGTAAGCTGGAATCTTCAAAAGTTCAAATCTTTATAAGTAAAAAGATTTATTAAAATGAATAACCAAGTGTTTTAATTGACATCAGAAGATGAAAACAATAAACCCTGAGAACATAGAAAAAAGATAAATAAAGATATGAGCAGAACTTAATACAACAGAAAACGTATAAAATTCAGGTGATTTAGTAAGTCCAAAGAATCTTCTTTGAAAAGATTTAAAAGACACACTTTGATTAAGGAAAACCAAAACATAAGTAAAGAATATACAGAAAGAGTCAGGACAATGTTAGAGCAGAGAATATATGAAATGCCAGTAAATTTGAACATTTCTGTAAAGTGGACCATTTCCTAGCTCCTAAAGTTTACCAAAACTGACACAAGAGGAAATCATTTAAGGTCATCATGTCTGCCCTTGGCATTCTCGGAACGCCCTGGCCTCAGAATGCAGCCTCTGTAGTCCATGGTAACCTGCGGAGAGGGGGCGGGGCTGAGGGAGGTTGGAACACTGCCCTCACTGAGGGAGTGGGTGTGGCCATCTCTGCTGTGACTGAACAAAGGTCAGGGGAGCAGTGGGGCCAGGGCAGGGCCCTCAGAGCCTGGCAGGCCCAGTGGAGTGTCACAAGCTTTTAGGCCCAGGCCAAAGGGCGCCTTCTTTGTCTGCACAGCTGCCCAAACTCTCACCTTTCCACTCAGGCCGCCCTCTTACTTGAAGTGTGTGTGGAACGTGTCCGCGCAGTACATCGCGCAGCACAGCTAAGCATACGTCTGGGCATCGTAGGTTCCTGCCAGGTGACCGAAGTTCGCAGGCAGATGGGTCCCTGGGACACACGCGGAGAGGCTCCTGGCCGGGTCAGAGGCCACCAACTGCCCCTGCCCCAGATCGGGGGACGCAAAGCAGCCCTGTCTGAGTCCCCTGCCTCTAGAGGGAGTATTGGACCAACACTTGTAGAAAACGGGGTCCTTGCGGGCCACTCATTGGAGGGACACAAATAAATCTTTGCCGACTTTCTGCTGAAACTTACGAGCGTTCACACCTAAGCCTCTTACAAGGTCAGCTGTTTAGCTAAACATGAGCTCATGATCTAAATTTACACAATAATGAAGAAAGCAGCTACAAGGGGAGACAATCAGCCAAAACCATCAATACCAGAATTAGATTCCCAAGGCCATCCATCAGATGTAGGAATAATCGGGTGCAAGGCAGAAAATATACATAAAACTGGAACTGAAACAAGGCACAAGGATGTTTTCAAAGACTGGTAGGATCTCTAAAACATTTTTCAAGGACATGTCATTGATAAAGCTAAATACTCCAAGGTTGTGTAATACAACAGATTAATCATTGAGAAGAGTGAAATTATGATGTTTTGAAAACTATGGCAGGTCAGATTTTCTGCCTAATTCTATAAGAAGATTTCTCTAAAAAATACACATTATTTCAAAGACTTATTGGCTGTGAAATAAGTTAAGGTTATTTCAAATGGCTTGTCTGCAAAGAAAGGTGAGATGTAGGGAATCACAGAAAGTCGAGGGGAAAATAGGTCAATATATACATTGCTGTATGGTGAACTAAGCCTTAGGCCAGCAACAATGGAGAGGACCTGACCCTTAGACACGTACAAGTAAGCTGGAATCTTCAAAAGTTCAAATCTTCATAAGTAAAAAGATTTATTAAAATGAATAACCAAGTGTTTTAATTGACATCAGAAGATGAAAACAATAAACCCTGAGAACATAGAGAAAAGATAAATAAAGATATGAGCAGAACTTAATACAACAGAAAACGTATAAAATTCAGGTGATTTAGTAAGTCCAAAGAATTTTCTTTGAAAAGATTTAAAAGAAACACTTTGATTAAGGAAAACCAAAACATAAGTAAAGAATATACAGAAAGAGTCAGGACAATGTTAGAGCAGAGAATATATGAAATGCCAGTAAATTTGAACATTTCTGTCAAGTGGACCATTTCCTAGCTCCTAAAGTTTACCAACAGTGACACAAGAGGAAATCATTTAAGGTCATCATGTCTGCCCTTGGCATTCTTGGAATGCCCTGGCCTCAGAATGCAGCCTCTGTAGTCCATGGTAACCTGCGGAGAGGGGGCGGGGCTGAGGGAGGTTGGAACACTGCCCTCACTGAGGGAGTGTGTGTGGCCATCTCTGCTGTGACTGAACAAAGGGCAGGGGAGCAGGGGGCCCAGGGCAGGGCCCTCAGAGCCCGGCAGGCCCAGTGGAGTGTCACAAGCTTTTAGGCCCAGGCCAAAGGGCGCCTTCTTTGTCTGCACAGCTGCCCAAACTCTCACCTTTCCACTCAGGCCGCCCTCTTACTTGAAGTGTGTGTGGAACGTGTCCTTGCAGTATACCGCGCTGCACAGCTAAGCATAGGTCTGGGCATCGTAGCTTCCTGCCAGGTGACCGAAGTTCGCAGGCAGATGGGTCCCTGGGACACACGCGGAGAGGCTCCTGCCCGGGCCACAGGCCGCCCACTGCCCCTGCCCCAGATCGGGGGCCGCAAATCAGCCCTGTCTGAGTCCCCTGCCTCTAGAGGGAGTATTGGACCAACACTTGTAGAAAACGGCGTCCTTGCGGGCCACTCATTGGAGGGACACAAATAAATCTTTGCCGACTTTCTGCTGAAACTTACGAGCGTTCACACCTAAGCCTCTTACAAGGTCAGCTGTTTAGCTAAACATGAGCTCATGATCTAAATTTACACAATAATGAAAAAAGCAGCTACAAGGGGAGACAATCAGCCAAAACCATCAATACCAGAATTAGATTCCCAAGGCCATCCATCAGATGAAGGAATAATCGGGTGAAAGGCAGAAAATATACATCAAACTGGAACTGAAACAAGGCACAAGGATGTTTTCAAAGACTGGTAGGATCTCTAAAATATTTTTCAAGGACATGTCATTGATAAAGCTAAATACTCCAAGGTTGTGTAATACAACAGATTGATCATTGAGAAGAGTGAAATTATGCTGTTTTGAAAACTATGGCAGGTCAGATTTTCTGCCTAATTATATAAGAAGATTTCTCTAAAAAATACACATTATTTCAAAGACTTATTGGCTGTGAAATAAGTTAAGGGTATTTCAAATGGCTTGTCTGCAAAGAAAAGTGAGATGTAGGGAATCACAGAAAGTCGAGGGGAAAATAGGTCAATATATACATTGCTGTATGGTGAACTAAGCCTTAGGCCAGCAACAATGGAGAGGACCTGACCCTTAGACACGTACAAGTAAGCTGGAATCTTCAAAAGTTCAAATCTTTATAAATAAAAAGATTTATTAAAATGAATAACCAAGTGTTTTAATTGACATCAGAAGATGAAAACAATAAACCCTGATAACATAGAGAAAAGATAAATAAAGATATGAGCAGAACTTAATACAACAGAAAACGTATAAAATTCAGGTGATTTAGTAAGTCCAAAGAATCTTCTTTGAAAAGATTTAAAAGACACACTTTGATTAAGGAAAACCAAAACATAAGTAAAGAATATACAGAAAGAGTCAGGACAATGTTAGAGCAGACAATATATGAAATGCCAGTAAATTTGAACATTTCTGTCAAGTGGACCATTTCCTAGCTCCTAAAGTTTACCAACACTGACACAAGAGGAAATCATTTAAGGTCATCATGTCTGCCCTTGGCATTCTCGGAACGCCCTGGCCTCAGAATGCAGCCTGTGTAGTCCATGGTAACCTGCGGAGAGGGGGCGGGGCTGAGGGAGGTTGGAACACAGCCCTCACTGAGGGAGTGGGTGTGGCCATCTCTGCTGTGACTGAACAAAGGGCAGGGGAGCAGGGGGCCCAGGGCAGGGCCCTCAGAGCCAGGCAGGCCCAGTGGAGTGTCACAAGCTTTTAGGCCCAGGCCAAAGGGCGCCTTCTTTGTCTGCACAGCTGCCCAAACTCTCACCTTTCCACTCAGGCCGCCCTCTTACTTGAAGTGTGTGTGGAACGTGTCCGTGCAGTATACCGTGCTGCACAGCTAAGCATAGGTCTGGGCATCGTAGCTTCCTGCCAGGTGACCTAATTTCGCAGGCAGATGGGTCCCTGGGACACACGCGGAGAGGCTCCTGCCCGGGTCACAGGCCGCCCACTGCCCCTGCCCCAGATCGGGGGCCGCAAAGCAGCCCTGTCTGAGTCCCCTGCCTCTAGAGGGAGTATTGGACCAACACTTGTAGAAAACGGGGTCCTTGCGGGCCACTCATTGGAGGGACACAAATAAATCTTTGCCGACTTTCTGCTGAAACTTACGAGCGTTCACACCTAAGCCTCTTACAAGGTCAGCTGTTTAGCTAAACATGAGCTCATGATCTAAATTTACACAATATTGAAGAAAGCAGCTACAAGTGGAGACAATCAGCCAAAACCATGAATACCAGAATTAGATTCCCAAGGCCATCCATCAGATGTAGGAATAATCGGGTGCAAGGCAGAAAATATACATAAAACTGGAACTGAAACAAGGCACAAGGATGTTTTCAAAGACTGGTAGGATCTCTAAAACATTTTTCAAGGACATGTCATTGATAAAGCTAAATACTCCAAGGTTGTGTAATACAACAGATTAATCATTGAGAAGAGTGAAATTATGCTGTTTTGAAAACTATGGCAGGTCAGATTTTCTGCCTAATTATATAAGAAGATTTCTCTAAAAAATACACATTATTTCAAAGCCTTATTGGCTGTGAAATCAGTTAAGGGTATTTCAAATGGCTTGTCTGCAAAGAAAGGTGAGATGTAGGGAATCACAGAAAGTCGAGGGGAAAATAGGTCAATATATACATTGCTGTATGGTGAATTAAGCCTTAGGCCAGCAACAATGGAGAGGACCTGACCCTTAGACACGTACAAGTAAGCCGGAATCTTCAAAAGTTCAAATCTTTATAAGTAAAAAGATTTATTAAAATGAATAACCAAGTGTTTTAATTGACAACAGAAGATGAAAACAATAAACCCTGAGAACATAGAGAAAAGATAAATAAAGATATGAGCAGAACTTAATACAACAGAAAACGTATAAAATTCAGGTGATTTAGTAAGTCCAAAGAATCTTCTTTGAAAAGAATTAAAAGATACACTTTGATTAAGGAAAACCAAAACATAAGTAAAGAATCTACAGAAAGAGTCAGGACAATGTTAGAGCAGAGAATATATGAAATGCCAGTAAATTTGAACATTTCTGTAAAGTGGACCATTTCCTAGCTCCTAAAGTTTACCAACACTGACACAAGAGGAAATCATTTAAGGTCATCATGTCTGCCCTTGGCATTCTCGGAACGCCCTGGACTCAGAATGCAGCCTCTGTAGTCAATGGTAACCTGCGGAGAGGGGGCGGGGCTGAGGGAGGTTGGAACACTGCTCCTCACTGAGGGAGTGGGTGTGGCCATCTCTGCTGTGACTGAACAAAGGGCAGGGGAGCAGGGGGCCCAGGGCAGGGCCCTCAGAGCCAGGCAGGCCCAGTGGAGTGTCACAAGCTTTTAGGCCCAGGCCAAAGGGCACCTTCTTTGTCTGCACAGCTGCCCAAACTCTCACCTTTCCACTCAGGCCGTCCTCTTACTTGAAGTGTGTGTGGAACGTGTCCGTGCAGTACACCGCGCTGCACAGCTAAGCATAGGTCTGGGCATCGTAGCTTCCTGCCAGGTGACTGAAGTTCGCAGGCAGTTGGGTCCCTGGGACACACGCGGAGAGGCTCCTGCCCGGGCCACAGGCCGCCCACTGCCCCTGCCCCAGATCGGGGGCAGCAAAGCAGCCCTGTCTGAGTCCCCTGCCTCTAGAGGGAGTATTGGACCAACACTTGTAGAAAACGGGGTCCTTGCGGGCCACTCATTGGAGGGACACAAATAAATCTTTGCCGACTTTCTGCTGAAACTTACGAGTGTTCACACCTAAGCCTCTTACAAGGTCAGCTCTTTAGCTAAACATGAGCTCATGATCTAAATTTACACAATAATGAAGAAAGCAGCTACAAGGGGAGACAATCAGCCAAAACCATCATTAGCAGAATTAGATTCCCAAGGCCATCCATCAGATGTAGGAATAATCGGGTGCAAGGCAGAAAATATACATAAAACTGGAACTGAAACAAGGCACAAGGATGTTTTCAAAGACTGGTAGGATCTCTAAAACATTTTTCAAGGACATGTCATTGATAAAGCTAAATACTCCAAGGTTGTGTAATACAACAGATTAATCATTGAGAAGAGTGAAATTATGCTGTTTTGAAAACTATGGCAGGTCAGATTTTCTGCCTAATTATATAAGAAGATTTCTCTAAAAAATACACATTATTTCAAAGACTTATTGGCTGTGAAATAAG
Source organism: Mesoplodon mirus (assembly GCF_964341445.2). Classification (NCBI taxonomy): domain Eukaryota; kingdom Metazoa; phylum Chordata; class Mammalia; order Artiodactyla; family Ziphiidae; genus Mesoplodon; species Mesoplodon mirus. Next base: position 116,843,113 of record NC_138976.1, on the reverse strand, counting down.
TTAAGGGTATTTCAAATGGCTTGTCTGCAAAGAAAGGTGAGATGTAGGGAATCACAGAAAGTCGAGGGGAAAATAGGTCAATATATACATTGCTGTATGGTGAACTAAGCCTTAGGCCAGCAACAATGGAGAGGACCTGACCCTTAGACACGTACAAGTAAGCTGGAATCTTCAAAAGTTCAAATCTTTATAAGTAAAAAGATTTATTAAAATGAATAACCAAGTGTTTTAATTGACATCAGAAGATGAAAACAATAAACCCTGAGAACATAGAGAAAAGATAAATAAATATATGAGCAGAACTTAATACAACAGAAAACGTATAAAATTCAGGTGATTTAGTAAGTCCAAAGAATCTTCTTTGAAAAGATTTAAAAGACACACTTTGATTAAGGAAAACCAAAACATAAGTAAAGAATATACAGAAAGAGTCAGGACAATGTTAGAGCAGAGAATATATGAAATGCCAGTAAATTTGAACATTTCTGTAAAGTGGACCATTTCCTAGCTCCTAAAGTTTACCAACACTGACACAAGAGGAAATCATTTAAGGTCATCATGTCTGCCCTTGGCATTCTCGGAACGCCCTGGCCTCAGAATGCAGCCTCTGTAGTCCATGGTAACCTGCGGAGAGGGGGCGGGGCTGAGGAAGGTTGGAACACTGCCCTCACTGAGGGAGTGGGTGTGGCCATCTCTGCTGTGACTGAACAAAGGGCAGGGGAGCAGGGGGCCCAGGGCAGGGCCCTCACAGCCCGGCAGGCCCAGTGGACTGTCACAAGCTTTTAGGCCCAGGCCAAAAGGCGCCATCTTTGTCTGCACAGCTGCCCAAACTCTCACCTTTCCACCCAGGCCGCCCTCTTACTTGAAGTGTGTGTAGAACGTGTCCGTGCAGTACACCGCGCTGCACAGATAAGTATAGGTCTGGGCATCGTAGCTTCCTGCCAGGTGACCGAAGTTCGCAGGCAGATGGGTCCCAGTGACACATGCGGAGAGGCTCCTGCCCGGGTCACAGGCCGCCCACTGCCCCTGCCCCAGATCGGGGGCCGCAAAGCAGCCCTGTCTGAGTCCCCTGCCTCTAGAGGGAGTATTGGACCAACACTTGTAGAAAACGGGGTCCTTGCGGGCCACTCATTGGAGGGACACAAATAAATCTTTGCCGACTTTCTGCTGAAACTTATGAGCGTTCACACCTAAGCCTCTTACAAGGTCAGCTGTTTAGCTAAACATGAGCTCATGATCTAAATTTACACAATAATGAAGAAAGCAGCTACAAGGGGAGACAATCAGCCAAAACCATCAATACCAGAATTAGATTCCCAAGGCCATCCATCAGATGAAGGAATAATCGGGTGCAAGGCAGAAAATATACATAAAACTGGAACTGAAACAAGGCACAAGGATGTTTTCAAAGACTGGTAGGATCTCTAAAACATTTTTCAAGGACATGTCATTGATAAAGCTAAATACTCCAAGGTTGTGTAATACAACAGATTGATCATTGAGAAGAGTGAAATTATGCTGTTTTGAAAACTATGGCAGGTCAGATTTTCTGCCTAATTATATAAGAAGATTTCTCTAAAAAATACACATTATTTCAAAGACTTATTGGCTGTGAAATAAGTTAAGGGTATTTCAAATGGCTTGTCTGCAAAGAAAAGTGAGATGTAGGGAATCACAGAAAGTCGAGGGGAAAATAGGTCAATATATACATTGCTGTATGGTGAACTAAGCCTTAGGCCAGCAACAATGGAGAGGACCTGACCCTTAGACACGTACAAGTAAGCTGGAATCTTCAAAAGTTCAAATCTTTATAAGTAAAAAGATTTATTAAAATGAATAACCAAGTGTTTTAATTGACATCAGAAGATGAAAACAATAAACCCTGATAACATAGAGAAAAGATAAATAAAGATATGAGCAGAACTTAATACAACAGAAAACGTATAAAATTCAGGTGATTTAGTAAGTCCAAAGAATCTTCTTTGAAAAGATTTAAAAGACACACTTTGATTAAGGAAAACCAAAACATAAGTAAAGAATATACAGAAAGAGTCAGGACAATGTTAGAGCAGACAATATATGAAATGCCAGTAAATTTGAACATTTCTGTCAAGTGGACCATTTCCTAGCTCCTAAAGTTTACCAACACTGACACAAGAGGAAATCATTTAAGGTCATCATGTCTGCCCTTGGCATTCTCGGAACGCCCTGGCCTCAGAATGCAGCCTCTGTAGTCCATGGTAACCTGCGGAGAGGGGGCGTGGCTGAGGGAGGTTGGAACACTGCCCTCACTGAGGGAGTGGGTGTGGCCATCTCTGCTGTGACTGAACAAAGGGCAGGGGAGCAGGGGGCCCAGGGCAGGGCCCTCAGAGCCCGGCAGGCCCAGTGGAGTGTCACAAGCTTTTAGGCCCAGGCCAAAGGGCGCCTTCTTTATCTGCACAGCTGCCCAAACTCTCACCTTTCCACTCAGGCCGCCCTCTTACTTGAAGTGTGTGTGGAACGTGTCTGTGCAGTATACCGTGCTGCACAGCTAAGCATAGGTCTGGGCATCGTAGCTTCCTGCCAGGTGACCGAAGTTCGCAGGCAGTTGGGTCCCTGGGACACACGCGGAGAGGCTCCTGCCCGGGTCACAGGCCGCCCACTGCCCCTGCCCCAGATCGGGGGCCGCAAAACAGCCCTGTCTGAGTCCCCTGCCTCTAGAGGGAGTATTGGACCAACACTTGTAGAAAACGGGGTCCTTGCGGGCCACTCATTGGAGGGACACAAATAAATCTTTGCCGACTTTCTGCTGAAACTTACGAGCGTTCACACCTAAGCCTCTTACAAGGTCAGCTGTTTAGCTAAACATGAGCTCATGATCTAAATTTACACAATATTGAAGAAAGCAGCTACAAGTGGAGACAATCAGCCAAAACCATCAATACCAGAATTAGATTCCAAAGGCCATCCATCAGATGTAGGAATAATCGGGTGCAAGGCAGAAAATATACATAAAACTGGAACTGAAACAAGGCACAAGGATGTTTTCAAAGACTGGTAGGATCTCTAAAACATTTTTCAAGGACATGTCATTGATAAAGCTAAATACTCCAAGGTTGTGTAATACAACAGATTAATCATTGAGAAGAGTGAAATTATGCTGTTTTGAAAACTATGGCAGGTCAGATTTTCTGCCTAATTATATAAGAAGATTTCTCTAAAAAATACACATTATTTCAAAGACTTATTGGCTGTGAAATAAGTTAAGGGTATTTCAAATGGCTTGTCTGCAAAGAAAGGTGAGATGTAGGGAATCACAGAAAGTCGAGGGGAAAATAGGTCAATATATACATTGCTGTATGGTGAATTAAGCCTTAGGCCAGCAACAATGGAGAGGACCTGACCCTTAGACACGTACAAGTAAGCCGGAATCTTCAAAAGTTCAAATCTTTATAAGTAAAAAGATTTATTAAAATGAATAACCAAGTGTTTTAATTGACATCAGAAGATGAAAACAATAAACCCTGAGAACATAGAGAAAAGATAAATAAAGATATGAGCAGAACTTAATACAACAGAAAACGTATAAAATTCAGGTGATTTAGTAAGTCCAAAGAATCTTCTTTGAAAAGAATTAAAAGATACACTTTGATTAAGGAAAACCAAAACATAAGTAAAGAATATACAGAAAGAGTCAGGACAATGTTAGAGCAGAGAATATATGAAATGCCAGTAAATTTGAACATTTCTGTAAAGTGGACCATTTCCTAGCTCCTAAAGTTTACCAACACTGACACAAGAGGAAATCATTTAAGGTCATCATGTCTGCCCTTGGCATTCTCGGAACGCCCTGGACTCAGAATGCAGCCTCTGTAGTCCATGGTAACCTGCGGAGAGGGGGCGGGGCTGAGGGAGGTTGGAACACTGCTCCTCACTGAGGGAGTGGGTGTGGCCATCTCTGCTGTGACTGAACAAAGGGCAGGGGAGCAGGGGGCCTAGGGCACGGCCCTCAGAGCCCGGCAGTCCCAGTGGAGTGTCACAAGCTTTTAGGCCCAGGCCAAAGGGCACCTTCTTTGTCTGCACAGCTGCCCAAACTATCACCTTTCCACTCAGGCCGCCCTCTTACTTGAAGTGTGTGTGGAACTTTTCCGTGCAGTATACCGCGCTGCACAGCTAAGCATAGGTCAGGGCATCGTAGCTTCCTGCCAGGTGACCAAAGTTCGCAGGCAGATGGGTCCCTGGGACACACGCGGAGAGGCTCCTGCCCGGGTCACAGGCCACCCACTGCCCCTGCCCCAGATCGGGGGCCGCAAATCAGCCCTGTCTTAGTCCCCTGCCTCTAGAGGAAGTATTGGACCAACACTTGTAGAAAACGGCGTCCTTGCGGGCCACTCATTGGAGGGACACAAATAAATCTTTGCCGACTTTCTGCTGAAACTTACGAGCGTTCACACCTAAGCCTCTTACAAGGTCAGCTGTTTAGCTAAACATGAGCTCATGATCTAAGTTTACACAATAATGAAGAAAGCAGCTACAAGGGGAGACAATCAGCCAAAACCATCAATACCAGAATTAGATTCCCAAGGCCATCCATCAGATGAAGGAATAATCGGGTGCAAGGCAGAAAATATACATAAAACTGGAACTGAAACAAGGCACAAGGGTGTTTTAGAAGACTGGTAGGATCTCTAAAACATTTTTCAAGGACATGTCATTGATAAAGCTAAATACTCCAAGGTTGGGTAATACAACAGATTAATCATTGAGAAGAGTGAAATTATGCTGTTTTGAAAACTATGCCAGGTCAGATTTTCTGCCTAATTATATAAGAAGATTTCTCTAAAAAATACACATTATTTCAAAGACTTATTGGCTGTGAAATAAGTTAAGGGTATTTCAAATGGCTTGTCTGCAAAGAAAGGTGAGATGTAGGGAATCACAGAAAGTCGAGGGGAAAATAGGTCAATATATACATTGCTGTATATTGAACTAAGCCTTAGGCCAGCAACAATGGAGAGGACCTGACCCTTAGACACGTACAAGGAAGCTGGAATCTTCAAAAGTTCAAATCTTTATAAGTAAAAAGATTTATTAAAATGAATAACCAAGTGTTTTAATTGACATCAGAAGATGAAAACAATAAACCCTGAGAACATAGAAAAAAGATAAATAAAGATATGAGCAGAACTTAATACAACAGAAAACGTATAAAATTCAGGTGATTTAGTAAGTCCAAAGAATCTTCTTTGAAAAGATTTAAAAGACACACTTTGATTAAGGAAAACCAAAACATAAGTAAAGAATATACAGAAAGAGTCAGGAAAATGTTAGAGCACAGAATATATGAAATGCCAGTAAATTTGAACATTTCTGTAAAGTGGACCATTTCCTAGCTCCTAAAGTTTACCAACACTGACACAAGAGGAAATCATTTAAGGTCATCATGTCTGCCCTTGGCATTCTCGGAACGCCCTGGCCTCAGAATGCAGCCTCTGTAGTCCATGGTAACCTGCAGAGAGGGGGCGGGGCTGAGGAAGGTTGGAACACTGCCCTCACTGAGGGAGTGGGTGTGGCCATCTCTGCTGTGACTGAACAAAGGGCAGGGGAGCAGGGGGCCCAGGGCAGGGCCCTCACAGCCCGGCAGGCCCAGTGGACTGTCACAAGCTTTTAGGCCCAGGCCAAAAGGCGCCATCTTTGTCTGCACAGCTGCCCAAACTCTCACCTTTCCACCCAGGCCGCCCTCTTACTTGAAGTGTGTGTAGAACGTGTCCGTGCAGTACACCGCGCTGCACAGATAAGTATAGGTCTGGGCATCGTAGCTTCCTGCCAGGTGACCGAAGTTCGCAGGCAGATGGGTCCCAGTGACACATGCGGAGAGGCTCCTGCCCGGGTCACAGGCCGCCCACTGCCCCGGCCCCAGATCGGGGGCCGCAAAGCAGCCCTGTCTGAGTCCCCTGCCTCTAGAGGGAGTATTGGACCAACACTTGTAGAAAACGGGGTCCTTGCGGGCCACTCATTGGAGGGACACAAATAAATCTTTGCCGACTTTCTGCTGAAACTTACGAGCGTTCACACCTAAGCCTCTTACAAGGTCAGCTGTTTAGCTAAACATGAGCTCATGATCTAAATTTACACAATAATGAAGAAAGCAGCAACAAGGGGAGACAATCAGCCAAAACCATCAATACCAGAATTAGATTCCCAAGGCCATCCATCAGATATAGGAATAATCGGGTGCAAGGCAGAAAATATACATAAAACTGGAACTGAAACAAGGCACAAGGATGTTTTAGAAGACTGGTAGGATCTCTAAAACATTTTTCAAGGACATGTCATTGATAAAGCTAAATACTCCAAGGTTGTGTAATACAACAGATTAATCATTGAGAAGAGTGAAATTATGCTGTTTTGAAAACTATGGCAGGTCAGATTTTCTGCCTAATTATATAAGAAGATTTCTCTAAAAAATACACATTATTTCAAAGACTTATTGGCTGTGAAATAAGTTAAGGGTATTTCAAATGGCTTGTCTGCAAAGAAAGGTGAGATGTAGGGAATCACAGAAAGTCGAGGGGAAAATAGGTCAATATATACATTGCTGTATGGTGAACTAAGCCTTAGGCCAGCAACAATGGAGAGGACCTGACCCTTAGACACGAACAAGTAAGCTGGAATCTTCAAAAGTTCAAATCTTTATAAGTAAAAAGATTTATTAAAATGAATAACCAAGTGTTTTAATTGACATCAGAAGATGAAAACAATAAACCCTGAGAACATAGAAAAAAGATAAATAAAGATATGAGCAGAACTTAATAAAACAGAAAACATATAAAATTCAGGTGATTTAGTAAGTCCAAAGAATCTTCTTTGAAAAGAATTAAAAGACACACTTTGATTAAGGAAAACCAAAACATAAGTAAAGAATATACAGAAAGAGTCAGGACAATGTTAGAGCAGAGAATATATGAAATGCCAGTAAATTTGAACATTTCTGTAAAGTGGACCATTTCCTAGCTACTAAAGTTTACCAACACTGACACAAGAGGAAATCATTTAAGGTCATCATGTCTGCCCTTGGCATTCTCGGAACGCCCTGGCCTCAGAATGCAGCCTCTGTAGTCCATGGTAAACTGCGGAGAGGGGGCGGCGATGAGGGAGGTTGGAACACTGCCCTCACTGAGGGAGTGGGTGTGGCCATCTCTGCTGTGACTGAACAAAGGGCAGGGGAGCAGGGGGCCCAGGGCAGGGCCCTCAGAGCCCGGCAGGCCCAGTGGAGTGTCACAAGCTTTTAGGCCCAGGCCAAAGGGCGCCTTCTTTGTCTGCACAGCTGCCCAAACTCTCACCTTTCCACTCAGGCCGCCCTCTTACTTGAAGTGTGTGTGGAACGTGTCCGCGCAGTATACCGTGCTGCACAGCTAAGCATACGTCTGGGCATCGTAGCTTCCTGCCAGGTGACCGAAGTTCGCAGGCAGATGGGTCCCTGGGACACACGCGGAGAGGCTCCTGCCCGGGCCACAGGCCGACCACTGCCCCGGCCCCAGATCGGGGGCCGCAAAGCAGCCCTGTCTGAGTCCCCTGCCTCTAGAGGGAGTATTGGACCAACACTTGTAGAAAACGGGGTCCTTGCGGGCCACTCATTGGAGGGACACAAATAAATCTTTGCCGACTTTCTGCTGAAACTTACGAGCGTTCACACCTAAGCCTCTTACAAGGTCAGCTGTTTAGCTAAACATGAGCTCATGATCTAAATTTACACAATATTGAAGAAAGCAGCTACAAGGGGAGACAATCAGCCAAAACCATCAATACCAGAATTAGATTCCAAAGGCCATCCATCAGATGTAGGAATAATCGGGTGCAAGGCAGAAAATATACATAAAACTGGAACTGAAACAAGGCACAAGGATGTTTTCGAAGACTGGTAGGATCTCTAAAACATTTTTCAAGGACATGTCATTGATAAAGCTAAATACTCCAAGGTTGTGTAATACAACAGATTAATCATTGAGAAGAGTGAAATTATGCTGTTTTGAAAACTATGGCAGGTCAGATTTTCTGCCTAATTATATAAGAAGATTTCTCTAAAAAATACACATTATTTCAAAGACTTATTGGCTGTGAAATAAGTTAAGGGTATTTCAAATGGCTTGTCTGCAAAGAAAGGTGAGATGTAGGGAATCACAGAAAGTCGAGGGGAAAATAGGTCAATATATACATTGCTGTATGGTGAACTAAGCCTTAGGCCAGCAACAATGGAGAGGACCTGACCCTTAGACACGAACAAGTATGCTGGAATATTCAAAAGTTCAAATCTTTATAAGTAAAAAGATTTATTAAAATGAATAACCAAGTGTTTTAATTGACATCAGAAGATGAAAACAATAAACCCTGAGAACATAGAAAAAAGATAAATAAAGATACGAGCAGAACTTAATACAATAGAAAACGTATAAAATTCAGGTGATTTAGTAAGTCCAAAGAATCTTCTTTGAAAAGAATTAAAAGACACACTTTGATTAAGGAAAACCAAAACATAAGTAAAGAATATACAGAAAGAGTCAGGACAATGTTAGAGCAGAGAATATATGAAATGCCAGTAAATTTGAACATTTCTGTAAAGTGGAGCATTTCCTAGCTCCTAATGTTTACCAACACTGACACAAGAGGAAATCATTTAAGGTCATCATGTCTGCCCTTGGCATTCTCGGAACGCCCTGGCCTCAGAATGCAGCCTCTGTAGTCCATGGTAACCTGCGGAGAGGGGGCGGGGCTGAGGGAGGTTGGAACACTGCCCTCACTGAGGGAGTGGGTGTGGCCATCTCTGCTGTGACTGAACAAAGGGCAGGGGAGCAGGGGGCACAGGGCACGGCCCTCAGAGCCCGGCAGGCCCAGTGGAGTGTCACAAGCTTTTAGGCCCAGGCCAAAGGGCGCCTTCTTTGTCTGCACAGCTGCCCAAACTATCACCTTTCCACTCAGGCCGCCCTCTTACTTGAAGTGTGTGTGGAACTTTTCCGTGCAGTATACCGCGCTGCACAGCTAAGCATAGGTCTTGGCATCGTAGCTTCCTGCCAGGTGACCGAAGTTCGCAGGCAGATGGGTCCCTGGGACACACGCGGAGAGGCTCCTGCCCGGGTCACAGGCCACCCACTGCCCCTGCCCCAGATCGGGGGCCGCAAATCAGCCCTGTCTTAGTCCCCTGCCTCTAGAGGGAGTATTGGACCAACACTTGTAGAAAACGGGGTCCTTGCGGGCCACTCATTGGAGGGACACAAATAAATCTTTGCCGACTTTCTGCTGAAACTTACGAGCGTTCACACCTAAGCCTCTTACAAGGTCAGCTGTTTAGCTAAACATGAGCTCATGATCTAAATTTACACAATATTGAAGAAAGCAGCTACAAGTGGAGACAATCAGCCAAAACCATCAATACCAGAATTAGATTCCCAAGGCCATACATCAGATGAAGGAATAATCGGGTGCAAGGCAGAAAATATACATAAAACTGGAACTGAAACAAGGCACAAGGATGTTTTAGAAGACTGGTAGGATCTCTAAAACATTTTTCAAGGACATGTCATTGATAAAGCTAAATACTCCAAGGTTGTGTAATACAACAGATTAATCATTGAGAAGAGTGAAATTATGCTGTTTTGAAAACTATGCCAGGTCAGATTTTCTGCCTAATTATATAAGAAGATTTCTCTAAAAAATACACATTATTTCAAAGACTTATTGGCTGTGAAATAAGTTAAGGGTATTTCAAATGGCTTGTCTGCACAGAAAGGTGAGATGTAGGGAATCACAGAAAGTCGAGGGGAAAATAGGTCAATATATACATTGCTGTATATTGAACTAAGCCTTAGGCCAGCAACAATGGAGAGGACCTGACCCTTAGACACGTACAAGGAAGCTGGAATCTTCAAAAGTTCAAATCTTTATAAGTAAAAAGATTTATTAAAATGAATAACCAAGTGTTTTAATTGACATCAGAAGATGAAAACAATAAACCCTGAGAACATAGAAAAAAGATAAATAAAGATATGAGCAGAACTTAATACAACAGAAAACGTATAAAATTCAGGTGATTTAGTAAGTCCAAAGAATCTTCTTTGAAAAGATTTAAAAGACACACTTTGATTAAGGAAAACCAAAACATAAGTAAAGAATATACAGAAAGAGTCAGGAAAATGTTAGAGCACAGAATATATGAAATGCCAGTAAATTTGAACATTTCTGTAAAGTGGACCATTTCCTAGCTCCTAAAGTTTACCAACACTGACACAAGAGGAAATCATTTAAGGTCATCATGTCTGCCCTTGGCATTCTCGGAACGCCCTGGCCTCAGAATGCAGCCTCTGTAGTCCATGGTAACCTGCGGAGAGGGGGCGGGGCTGAGGGAGGTTGGAACACTGCCCTCACTGAGGGAGTGGGTGTGGCCATCTCTGCTGTGACTGAACAAAGGGAAGGGGAGCAGGGGGCCCAGGGCAGGGCCCTCAGAGCCCGGCAGGCCCAGTGGACTGTCACAAGCTTTTAGGCCCAGGCCAAAAGGCGCCATCTTTGTCTGCACAGCTGCCCAAACTCTCACCTTTCCACCCAGGCCGCCCTCTAACTTGAAGTGTGTGTAGAACGTGTCCGTGCAGTACACCGCGCTGCACATATAAGTATAGGTCTGGGCATCGTAGCTTCCTGCCAGGTGACCGAAGTTCGCAGGCAGATGGGTCCCTGGGACACACGCGGAGAGGCTCCTGCCCGGGCCACAGGCCGCCCACTGCCCCGGCACCAGATCGGGGGCCGCAAAGCAGCCCTGTCTGAGTCCCCTGCCTCTAGAGGGAGTATTGGACCAACCCTTGTAGAAAACGGGGTCCTTGCGGGCCACTCATTGGAGGGACACAAATAAATCTTTGCCGACTTTCTGCTGAAACTTACGAGCGTTCACACCTAAGCCTCTTACAAGGTCAGCTGTTTAGCTAAACATGAGCTCATGATCTAAATTTACACAATAATGAAGAAAGCAGCTACAAGGGGAGACAATCAGCCAAAACCATCAATACCAGAATTAGATTCCCAAGGCCATCCATCAGATATAGGAATAATCTGGTGCAAGGCAGAAAATATACATAAAACTGGAACTGAAACAAGGCACAATGATGTTTTAGAAGACTGGTAGGATCTCTAAAACATTTTTCAAGGACATGTCATTGATAAAGCTAAATACTCCAAGGTTGTGTAATAAAACAGATTAATCATTGAGAAGAGTGAAATTATGCTGTTTTGAAAACTATGGCAGGTCAGATTTTCTGCCTAATTATATAAGAAGATTTCTCTAAAAAATACACATTATTTCAAAGACTTATTGGCTGTGAAATAAGTTAAGGGTATTTCAAATGGCTTGTCTGCAAAGAAAGGTGAGATGTAGGGAATCACAGAAAGTCGAGGGGAAAATAGGTCAATATATACATTGCTGTATGGTGAACTAAGCCTTAGGCCAGCAACAATGGAGAGGACCTGACCCTTAGACACGAACAAGTAAGCTGGAATCTTCAAAAGTTCAAATCTTTATAAGTGAAAAGATTTATTAAAATGAATAACCAAGTGTTTTAATTGACATCAGAAGATGAAAACAATAAACCCTGAGAACATAGAAAAAAGATAAATAAAGATATGAGCAGAACTTAATACAATAGAAAACGTATAAAATGGAGGTGATTTAGTAAGTCCAAAGAATCTTCTTTGAAAAGAATTAAAAGACACACTTTGATTAAGGAAAACCAAAACATAAGTAAAGAATATACAGAAAGAGTCAGGACAATGTTAGAGCAGAGAATATATGAAATGCCAGTAAATTTGAACATTTCTGTAAAGTGGACCATTTCCTAGCTCCTAATGTTTACCAACACTGAAACAAGAGGAAATCATTTAAGGTCATCATGTCTGCCCTTGGCATTCTCGGAACGCCCTGGCCTCAGAATGCAGCCTCTGTAGTCCATGGTAACCTGCGGAGAGGGGGCGGGGCTGAGGGAGGTTGGAACACTGCCCTCACTGAGGGAGTGGGTGTGGCCATCTCTGCTGTGACTGAACAAAGGGCAGGGGAGCAGGGGGCCCAGGGCACGGCCCTCAGAGCCCGGCAGGCCCAGTGGAGTGTCACAAGCTTTTAGGCCCAGGCCAAAGGGCGCCTTCTTTGTCTGCACAGCTGCCCAAACTATCACCTTTCCACTCAGGCCGCCCTCTTACTTGAAGTGTGTGTGGAACTTTTCCGTGCAGTATACCGCGCTGCACAGCTAAGCATAGGTCTGGGCATCGTAGCTTCCTGCCAGGTGACCGAAGTTCGCAGGCAGATGGGTCCCTGGGACACACGCGGAGAGGCTCCTGCCCGGGTCACAGGCCACCCACTGCCCCTGCCCCAGATCGGGGGCCGCAAATCAGCCGTGTCTTAGTCCCCTGCCTCTAGAGGGAGTATTGGACCAACACTTGTAGAAAACGGGGTCCTTGCGGGCCACTCATTGGAGGGACACAAATAAATCTTTGCCGACTTTCTGCTGAAACTTACGAGCGTTCACACCTAAGCCTCTTACAAGGTCAGCTGTTTAGCTAAACATGAGCTCATGATCTAAATTTACACAATAATGAAGAAAGCAGCTACAAGGGGAGACAATCAGCCAAAACCATCAATACCAGAATTAGATTCCCAAGGCCATCCATCAGATGAAGGAATAATCGGGTGCAAGGCAGAAAATATACATAAAAATGGAACTGAAACAAGGCACAAGGGTGTTTTAGAAGACTGGTAGGATCTCTAAAACATTTTTCAAGGACATGTCATTGATAAAGCTAAATACTCCAAGGTTGTGTAATACAACAGATTAATCATTGAGAAGAGTGAAATTATGCTGTTTTGAAAACTATGGCAGGTCAGATTTTCTGCCTAATTATATAAGAAGATTTCTCTAAAAAATACACATTATTTCAAAGACTTATTGGCTGTGAAATAAGTTAAGGGTATTTCAAATGGCTTGTCTGCAAAGAAAGGTGAGATGTAGAGAATCACAGAAAGTCGAGGGGAAAATAGGTCAATATATACATTGCTGTATATTGAACTAAGCCTTAGGCCAGCAACAATGGAGAGGACCTGACCCTTAGACACGTACAAGGAAGCTGGAATCTTCAAAAGTTCAAATCTTTATAAGTAAAAAGATTTATTAAAATGAATAACCAAGTGTTTTAATTGACATCAGAAGATGAAAACAATAAAACCTGAGAACATAGAAAAAAGATAAATAAAGATATGAGCAGAACTTAATACAACAGAAAACGTATAAAATTCAGGTGATTTAGTTAGTCCAAAGAATCTTCTTTGAAAAGATTTAAAAGACACACTTTGATTAAGGAAAACCAAAACATAAGTAAAGAATATACAGAAAGAGTCAGGAAAATGTTAGAGCAGACAATATATGAAATGCCAGTAAATTTGAACATTTCTGTAAAGTGGACCATTTCCTAGCTCCTAAAGTTTACCAACACTGACACAAGAGGAAATCATTTAAGGTCATCATGTCTGCCCTTGGCATTCTCGGAACGCCCTGGCGTCAGAATGCAGCCTCTGTAGTCCATGGTAACCTGCGGAGAGGGGGCGGGGCTGAGGAAGGTTGGAACACTGCCCTCACTGAGGGAGTGGGTGTGGCCATCTCTGCTGTGACTGAACAAAGGGCAGGGGAGCAGGGGGCCCAGGGCAGGGCCCTCAGAGCCCGGCAGGCCCAGTGGACTGTCACAAGCTTTTAGGCCCAGGCCAAAAGGCGCCATCTTTGTCTGCACAGCTGCCCAAACTCTCACCTTTCCACCCAGGCCGCCCTCTTACTTGAAGTGTGTGTAGAACGTGTCCGTGCAGTACACCGCGCTGCACAGATAAGTATAGGTCTGGGCATCGTAGCTTCCTGCCAGGTGACCGAAGTTCGCAGGCAGATGGGTCCCAGTGACACATGCGGAGAGGCTCCTGCCCGGGTCACAGGCCGCCCACTGCCCCTGCCCCAGATCGGGGGCCGCAAAGCAGCCCTGTCTGAGTCCCCTGCCTCTAGAGGGAGTATTGGACCAACCCTTGTAGAAAACGGGGTCCTTGCGGGCCACTCATTGGAGGGACACAAATAAATCTTTGCCGACTTTCTGCTGAAACTTACGAGCGTTCACACCTAAGCCTCTTACAAGGTCAGCTGTTTAGCTAAACATGAGCTCATGATCTAAATTTACACAATATTGAAGAAAGCAGCTACAAGGGGAGACAATCAGCCAAAACCATCAATACCAGAATTAGATTCCAAAGGCCATCCATCAGATGTAGGAATAATCGGGTGCAAGGCAGAAAATATACATAAAACTGGAACTGAAACAAGGCACAAGGATGTTTTCAAAGACTGGTAGGATCTCTAAAACATTTTTCAAGGACATGTCATTGATAAAGCTAAATACTCCAAGGTTGTGTAATACAACAGATTAATCATTGAGAAGAGTGAAATTATGCTGTTTTGAAAACTATGGCAGGTCAGATTTTCTGCCTAATTATATAAGAAGATTTCTCTAAAAAATACACATTATTTCAAAGACTTATTGGCTGTGAAATAAGTTAAGGGTATTTCAAATGGCTTGTCTGCAAAGAAAGGTGAGATGTAGGGAATCACAGAAAGTCGAGGGGAAAATAGGTCAATATATACATTGCTGTATGGTGAACTAAGCCTTAGGCCAGCAACAATGGAGAGGACCTGACCCTTAGACACGTACAAGTAAGCTGGAATCTTCAAAAGTTCAAATCTTTATAAGTAAAAAGATTTATTAAAATGAATAACCAAGTGTTTTAATTGACATCAGAAGATGAAAACAATAAACCCTGAGAACATAGAGAAAAGATAAATAAAGATATGAGCAGAACTTAATACAACAGAAAACGTATAAAATTCAGGTGATTTAGTAAGTCCAAAGAATCTTCTTTGAAAAGATTTAAAAAAAACACTTTGATTAAGGAAAACCAAAACATAAGTAAAGAATATACAGAAAGAGTCAGGACAATGTTAGAGCACAGAATATATGAAATGCCAGTAAATTTGAACATTTCTGTCAAGTGGACCATTTCCTAGCTCCTAAAGTTTACCAACACTGACACAAGAGGAAATCATTTAAGGTCATCATGTCTGCCCTTGGCATTCTCGGAACGCCCTGGCCTCAGAATGCAGCCTCTGTAGTCCATGGTAACCTGCGGAGAGGGGGCGGGGCTGAGGGAGGTTGGAACACTGCCCTCACTGAGGGAGTGGGTGTGGCCATCACAGCTGTGACTGAACAAAGGGCAGGGGAGCAGGGGGCCCAGGGCATGGCCCTCAGAGCCCGGCAGGCCCAGTGGAGTGTCACAAGCTTTTAGGCCCAGGCCAAAGGGCGCCTTCTTTGTCTGCACAGCTGCCCAAACTCTCACCTTTCCACTCAGGCCGCCCTCTTACTTGAAGTGTGTGTGGAACGTGTCCGTGCAGTATACCGTGCTGCACAGCTAAGCATAGGTCTGGGCATCGTAGCTTCCTGCCAGGTGACCGAAGTTCGCAGGCAGATGGGTCCCTGGGACACACGCGGAGAGGCTCCTGCCCGGGACACAGGCCGCCCACTGCCCCGGCCCCAGATCGGGGGCCGCAATCAGCCCTGTCTGTGTCCCCTGCCTCTAGAGGGAGTATTGGACCAACACTTGTAGAAAACGGGGTCCTTGCGGGCCACTCATTGGAGGGACACAGATAAATCTTTGCCGACTTTCTGCTGAAACTTACGAGCGTTCACACCTAAGCCTCTTACAAGGTCAGCTGTTTAGCTAAACATGAGCTCATGATCTAAATTTACACAATAATGAAGAAAGCAGCTACAAGGGGAGACAATCAGCCAAAACCATCAATACCAGAATTAGATTCCCAAGGCCATCCATCAGATGAAGGAATAATCGGGTGCAAGGCAGAAAATATACATAAAACTGGAACTGAAACAAGGCACAAGGATGTTTTCAAAGACTGGTAGGATCTCTAAAACATTTTTCAAGGACATGTCATTGATAAAGCTAAATACTCCAAGGTTGTGTAATACAACAGATTAATCATTGAGAAGAGTGAAATTATGCTGTTTTGAAAACTATGCCAGGTCAAATTTTCTGCCTAATTATATAAGAAGATTTCTCTAAAAAATACACATTATTTCAAAGACTTATTGGCTGTGAAATATGTTAAGGGTATTTCAAATGGCTTGTCTGCAAAGAAAGGTGAGATGTAGGGAATCACAGAAAGTCGAGGGGAAAATAGGTCAATATATACATTGCTGTATGGTGAACTAAGCCTTAGGCCAGCAACAATGGAGAGGACCTGACCCTTAGACACGTACAAGTAAGCCGGAATCTTCAAAAGTTCAAATCTTTATAAGTAAAAAGATTTATTAAAATGAATAACCAAGTGTTTTAATTGACATCACAAGATGAAAACAATAAACCCTGAGAACATAGAGAAAAGATAAATAAAGATATGAGCAGAACTTAATACAACAGAAAACGTATAAAATTCAGGTGATTTAGTAAGTCCACAGAATCTTCTTTGAAAAGAATTAAAAGACACACTTTGATTAAGCAAAACCAAAACATAAGTAAAGAATATACAGAAAGAGTCAGGACAATGTTAGAGCAGAGAATATATGAAATGCCAGTAAATTTGAACATTTCTGTCAAGTGGACCATTTCCTAGCTCCTAAAGTTTACCAACACTGACACAAGAGGTAATCATTTAAGGTCATCATGTCTGCCCTTGGCATTCTCGGAACGCCCTGGACTCAGAATGCAGCCTCTGTAGTCCATGGTAACCTGCGGAGAGGGGGCGGGGCTGAGGGAGGTTGGAACACTGCCCTCACTGAGGGAGTGGGTGTGGCCATCTCTGCTGTGACTGAACAAAGGGCAGGGGAGCAGGGGGCCCAGGGCAGGGCCCTCAGAGCCCGGCAGGCCCAGTGGAGTGTCACAAGCTTTTAGGCCCAGGCCAAAGGGCGCCTTCTTTGTCTGCACAGCTGCCCAAACTCTCACCTTTCCACTCAGGCCGCCCTCTTACTTGAAGTGTGTGTGGAACGTGTCCGTGCAGTATACCGCGCTGCACAGCTAAGCATAGGTCTGGGCATCGTATCTTCCTGCCAGGTGACCAAAGTTCCCAGGCAGATGGGTCCCTGGGACACACGCGGACAGGCTCCTGCCCGGGCCACAGGCCGCCCACTGCCCCTGCCCCAGATCGGGGACCGCAAAGCAGCCCTGTCTGAGTCCCCTGCCTCTAGAGGGAGTATTGGACCAACACTTGTAGAAAACGGGGTCCTTGCGGGCCACTCATTGGAGGGACACAAATAAATCTTTGCCGACTTTCTGCTGAAACTTATGAGCGTTCACACCTAAGCCTCTTACAAGGTCAGCTGTTTAGCTAAACATGAGCTCATGATCTAAATTTACACAATAATGAAGAAAGCAGCTACAAGGGGAGACAATCAGCCAAAACCATCAATACCAGAATTAGATTCCCAAGGCCATCCATCAGATGAAGGAATAATCAGGTGCAAGGCAGAAAATATACATAAAACTGGAACTGAAACAAGGCACAAGGATGTTTTAGAAGACTGGTAGGATCTCTAAAACATTTTTCAAGGACATGTCATTGATAAAGCTAAATACTCCAAGGTTGTGTAATACAACAGATTAATCATTGAGAAGAGTGAAATTATGCTGTTTTGAAAACTATGGCAGGTCAGATTTTCTGCCTAATTATATAAGAAGATTTCTCTAAAAAATACACATTATTTCAAAGACTTATTGGCTGTGAAATAAGTTAAGGGTATTTCAAATGGCTTGTCTGCAAAGAAAGGTGAGATGTAGGGAATCACAGAAAGTCGAGGGGAAAATAGGTCAATATATACATTGCTGTATGGTGAACTAAGCCTTAGGCCAGCAACAATGGAGAGGACCTGACCCTTAGACACGTACAAGTAAGCCGGAATCTTCAAAAGTTCAAATCTTTATAAGTAAAAAGATTTATTAAAATGAATAACCAAGTGTTTTAATTGACATCAGAAGATGAAAACAATAAACCCTGAGAACATAGAGAAAAGATAAATAAAGATATGAGCAGAACTTAATACAACAGAAAACGTATAAAATTCAGGTGATTTAGTAAGTCCACAGAATCTTCTTTGAAAAGAATTAAAAGACACACTTTGATTAAGGAAAACCAAAACATAAGTAAAGAATATACAGAAAGAGTCAGGACAATGTTAGAGCAGAGAATATATGAAATGCCAGTAAATTTGAACATTTCTGTCAAGTGGACCATTTCCTAGCTCCTAAAGTTTACCAACACTGACACAAGAGGAAATCATTTAAGGTCATCATGTCTGCCCTTGGCATTCTCGGAACGCCCTGGCCTCAGAATGCAGCCTCTGTAGTCCATGGTAACCTGCAGAGAGGGGGCGGGGCTGAGGGAGGTTGGAACACTGCCCTCACTGAGGGAGTGGGTGTGGCCATTCTGCTGTGACTGAACAAAGGGCAGGGGAGCAGGGGGCCCAGGGCAGGGCCCTCAGAGCCCGGCAGGCCCAGTGGAGTGTCACAAGCTTTTAGGCCCAGGCCAAAGGGCGCCTTCTTTGTCTGCACAGCTGCCCAAACTCTCACCTTTCCACTCAGGCCGCCCTCTTACCTGAAGTGTGTGTGGAACGTGTCCGTGCAGTATACCGCGCTGCACAGCTAAGCATACGTCTGGGCATCGTAGCGTCCTGCCAGGTGACCCAAGTTCGCAGGCAGATGGGTCCCTGGGACACACGCGGAGAGGCTCCTGCCCGTGTCACAGGCCGCCCACTGCCCCTGCCCCAGATCGGGAGCCGCAAAGCAGCCCTGTCTGAGTCCCCTGCCTCTAGAGGGAGTATTGGACCAACACTTGTAGAAAACGGGGTCCTTGCGGGCCACTCATTGTAGGGACACAAATAAATCTTTGCCGACTTTCTGCTGAAACTTACGAGCGTTCACACCTAAGCCTCTTACAAGGTCAGCTGTTTAGCTAAACATGAGCTCATGATCTAAATTTACACAATAATGAAGAAAGCAGCTACAAGGGGAGACAATCAGCCAAAACCATCAATACCAGAATTAGATTCCCAAGGCCATCCATCAGATGTAGGAATAATCGGGTGCAAGGTAGAAAATATACATAAAACTGGAACAGAAACAAGGCACAAGGATGTTTTCAAAGACTGGTAGGATCTCTAAAACATTTTTCAAGGACATGTCATTGATAAAGCTAAATACTCCAAGGTTGTGTAATACAACAGATTAATCATTGAGAAGAGTGAAATTATGCTGTTTTGAAAACTATGCCAGGTCAGATTTTCTGCCTATTTATATAAGAAGATTTCTCTAAAAAATACACATTATTTCAAAGACTTATTGGCTGTGAAATATGTTAAGGGTATTTCAAATGGCTTGTCTGCAAAGAAAGGTGAGATGTAGGGAATCACAGAAAGTCGAGGGGAAAATAGGTCAATATATACATTGCTGTATGGTGAACTAAGCCTTTGGCCAGCAACGATGGAGAGGACCTGACCCTTAGACACGTACAAGTAAGCTGGAATCTTCAAAAGTTCAAATCTTTATAAGTAAAAAGATTTATTAAAATGAATAACCAACTGTTTTAATTGACATCAGAAGATGAAAACAATAAACCCTGAGAACATAGAGAAAAGATAAATAAAGATATGAGCAGAACTTAATACAACAGAAAACGTATAAAATTCAGGTGATTTAGTAAGTCCAAAGAATTTTCATTGAAAAGATTTAAAAGAAACACTTTGATTAAGGAAAACCAAAACATAAGTAAAGAATATACAGAAAGAGTCAGGACAATGTTAGAGCAGAGAATATATGAAATGCCAGTAAATTTGAACATTTCTGTCAAGTGGACCATTTCCTAGCTCCTAAAGTTTACCAACACTGACACAAGAGGAAATCATTTAAGGTCATCATGTCTGCCCTTGGCATTCTCGGAACGCCCTGGCCTCAGAATGCAGCCTCTGTAGTCCATGGTAACCTGCGGAGAGGGGGCGGGGCTGAGGGAGGTTGGAACACTGCCGTCTCTGAGGGAGTGGGTGTGGCCATCTCTGCTGTGACTGAACAAAGGGCAGGGGAGCAGGGGGCCCAGGGCAGGGCCCTCAGAGCCCGGCAGGGCCAGTGGAGTGTCACAAGCTTTTAGGCCCAGGCCAAAGGGCACCTTCTTTGTCTGCACAGCTGCCCAAACTCTCACCTTTCCACTCAGGCCGCCCTCTTACTTGAAGTGTGTGTGGAACCTGTCCGTGCAGTATACCGCGCTGCACAGCTAAGCATAGGTCTGGGCATCGAAGCTTCCTGCCAGGTGACCGAAGTTCGCAGGCAGATGGGTCCCTGGGACACACGCGGAGAGGCTCCTGCCCGGGCCACAGGCCGCCCACTGCCCCTGCCCCAGATCGGGGGCAGCAAAGCAGCCCTGTCAGAGTCCCCTGCCTCTAGAGGGAGTATTGGACCAACACTTGTAGAAAACGGGGTCCTTGCGGGCCACTCATTGGAGGGACACAAATAAATCTTTGCCGACTTTCTGCTGAAACTTACGAGCGTTCACACCTAAGCCTCTTACAAGGTCAGCTGTTTAGCTAAACATGAGCTCATGATCTAAATTTACACAATAATGAAGAAAGCAGCTACAAGGGGAGACAATCAGCCAAAACCATCAATACCAGAATTTGATTCCCAAGGCCATCCATCAGATGTAGGAATAATCGGGTGCAAGGCAGAAAATATACATAAAACTGGAACTGAAACAAGGCACAAGGATGTTTTCAAAGACTGGTAGGATCTCTAAAACATTTTTCAAGGACATGTCATTGATAAAGCTAAATACTCCAAGGTTGTGTAATACAACAGATTAATCATTGAGAAGAGTGAAATTATGCTGTTTTGAAAACTATGGCAGGTCAGATTTTCTGCCTAATTATATAAGAAGATTTCTCTAAAAAATACACATTATTTCAAAGACTTATTGGCTGTGAAATATGTTAAGGGTATTTCAAATGGCTTGTCTGCAAAGAAAGGTGAGATGTAGGGAATCACAGAAAGTCGAGGGGAAAATAGGTCAATATATACATTGCTGTATGGTGAACTAAGCCTTAGGCCAGCAACAATGGAGAGGACCTGACCCTTAGACACGTACAAGTAAGCCGGAATCTTCAAAAGTTCAAATCTTTATAAGTAAAAAGATTTATTAAAATGAATAACCAAGTGTTTTAATTCACATCACAAGATGAAAACAATAAACCCTGAGAACACAGAGAAAAGATAAATAAAGATATGAGCAGAACTTAATACAACAGAAAACGTATAAAATTCAGGTGATTTAGTAAGTCCAAAGAATCTTCTTTGAAAAGAATTAAAAGACACACTTTGATTAAGGAAAACCAAAACATAAGTAAAGAATATACAGAAAGAGTCAGGACAATGTTAGAGCAGAGAATATATGAAATGCCAGTAAATTTGAACATTTCTGTCAAGTGGACCATTTCCTAGCTCCTAAAGTTTACCAACACTGACACAAGAGGAAATCATTTAAGGTCATCATGTCTGCCCTTGGCATTCTCAGAACGCCCTGGCCTCAGAATACAGCCTCTGTAGTCCATTGTAAACTGCGGAGAGGGGGCGGGGCTGAGGGAGGTTGGAACACTGCCCTCACTGAGGGAGTGGGTGTGGCCATTTCTGCTGTGACTGAACAAAGGGCAGGGGAGCAGGGGGCCCAGGGCAGGGTCCTCAGAGCAAGGCAGGCCCAGTGGAGTGTCACAAGCTTTTAGGCCCAGGCCAAAGGGCGCCTTCTTTGTCTGCACAGCTGCCCAAACTCTCACGTTTCCACTCAGGCCGCCCTCTTACTTGAAGTGTGTGTGGAACGTGTCCGCGCAGTATACCGCGCTGCACAGCTAAGAATACGTCTGGGCATCGTAGCTTCCTGCCAGGTGACCGAAGTTTGCAGGCAGATGGGTCCCTGGGACACACGCGGAGAGGCTCCTGCCCGGGCCACAGGCCGCCCACTGCCCCTGCCCCAGATCGGGGGCCGCAAAGCAGCCCTGTCTGTGTCCCCTGCCTCTAGAGGGAGTATTGGACCAACACTTGTAGAAAACGGGGTCCTTGCGGGCCACTCATTGTAGGGACACAAATAAATCTTTGCCGACTTTCTGCTGAAACTTACGAGCGTTCACACCTAAGCCTCTTACAAGGTCAGCTATTTAGCTAAACATGAGCTCATGATCTAAATTTACACAGTAATGAAGAAAGCAGCTACAAGGGGAGACAATCAGCCAAAACCATCAATACCAGAATTAGATTCCCAAGGCCATCCATCAGATGAAGGAATAATCGGGTGCAAGGCAGAAAATATACATAAAACTGGAACTGAAACAAGGCACAAGGATGTTTTAGAAGAGTGGTAGGATCTCTAAAACATTTTTCAAGGACATGTCATTGATAAAGCTAAATACTCCAAGGTTGTGTAATACAACAGATTAATCATTGAGAAGAGTGAAATTATGCTGTTTTGAAAACTATGGCAGGTCAGATTTTCTGCCTAATTATATAAGAAGATTTCTCTAAAAAATACACATTATTTCAAAGACTTCTTGGCTGTGAAATAAGTTAAGGGTATTTCAAATGGCTTGTCTGCAAAGAAAGGTGAGATGTAGGGAATCACAGAAAGTCGAGGGGAAAATAGGTCAATATATACATTGCTGTATGGTGAACTAAGCCTTAGGCCAGCAACAATGGAGAGGACCTGACCCTTAGACACGTACAAGTAAGCCGGAATCTTCAAAAGTTCAAATCTTTATAAGTAAAAAGATTTATTAAAATGAATAACCAAGTGTTTTAATTGACATCACAAGATGAAAACAATAAACCCTGAGAACATAGAGAAAAGATAAATAAAGATATGAGCAGAACTTAATACAACAGAAAACGTATAAAATTCAGGTGATTTAGTAAGTCCACAGAATCTTCTTTGAAAAGAATTAAAAGACAAACTTTGATTAAGGAAAACCAAAACATAAGTAAAGAATATACAGAAAGAGTCAGGACAATGTTAGAGCAGAGAATATATGAAATGCCAGTAAATTTGAACATTTCTGTCAAGTGGACCATTTCCTAGCTCCTAAAGTTTACCAACACTGACACAAGAGGAAATCATTTAAGGTCATCATGTCTGCCCTTGGCATTCTCGGAACGCCCTGGCCTCAGAATGCAGCCTCTGTAGTCCATGGTAACCTGCGGAGATGGGGCGGGGCTGAGGGAGGTTGGAACACTGCCCTCACTGAGGGAGTGGGTGTGGCCATCTCTGCTGTGACTGAACAAAGGGCAGGGGAGCAGGGGGCCCAGGGCAGGGCCCTCAGAGCCCGGCAGGCCCAGTGGAGTGTCACAAGCTTTTAGGCCCAGGCCAAAGGGCACCTTCTTTGTCTGCACAGCTGCCCAAACTCTCACCTTTCCACTCAGGCCGCCCTCTTACTAGAAGTGTGTGTGGAACGTGTCCGCGCAGTATACCGCGCTGCACAGCTAAGCATAGGTCTGGGCATCGTAGCTTCCTGCCAGGTGACCGAAGTTCGCAGGCAGATGGGTCCCTGGGACACACGCGGAGAGGCTCCTGCCCGGGCCACAGGCCGCCCACTGCCCCTGCCCCAGATCGGGGGCCGCAAAGCAGCCCAGTCTGAGTCCCCTGCCTCTAGAGGGAGTATTGGACCAACACTTGTAGAAAACGGGGTCCTTGCGGGCCACTCATTGGAGGGACACAAATAAATCTTTGCCGACTTTCTGCTGAAACTTACGAGCGTTCACACCTAAGCTTCTTACAAGGTCAGCTGTTTAGCTAAACATGAGCTCATGATCTAAATTTACACAATAATGAAGAAAGCAGCTACAAGGGGAGACAATCATCCAAAACCATCAATACCAGAATTAGATTCCCAAGGCCATCCATCAGATGTAGGAATAATCGGGTGCAAGGCAGAAAATATACATAAAACTGGAACTGAAACAAGGCACAAGGATGTTTTCAAAGACTGGTAGGATCTCTAAAACATTTTTCAAGGACATGTCATTGATAAAGCTAAATACTCCAAGGTTGTGTAATACAACAGATTAATCATTGAGAAGAGTGAAATTATGCTGTTTTGAAAACTATGCCAGGTCAGATTTTCTACCTACTTATATAAGAAGATTTCTCTAAAAAATACACATTATTTCAAAGACTTATTGGCTGTGAAATATGTTAAGGGTATTTCAAATGGCTTGTCTGCAAAGAAAGGTGAGATGTAGGGAATCACAGAAAGTCGAGGGGAAAATAGGTCAATATATACATTGCTGTATGGTGAACTAAGCCTTTGGCCAGCAACAATGGAGAGGACCTGACCCTTAGACACGTACAAGTAAGGTGGAATCTTCAAAAGTTCAAATCTTTATAAGTAAAAAGATTTATTAAAATGAATAACCAAGTGTTTTAATTGACATCACAAGATGAAAACAATAAACCCTGAGAACATAGAGAAAAGATAAATAAAGATATGAGCAGAACTTAATACAACAGAAAACGTATAAAATTCAGGTGATTTAGTAAGTCCAAAGAATTTTCATTGAAAAGATTGAAAAGAAACACTTTGATTAAGGAAAACCAAAACATAAGTAAAGAATATACAGAAAGAGTCAGGACAATGTTAGAGCAGAGAATATATGAAATGCCAGTAAATTTGAACATTTCTGTCAAGTGGACCATTTCCTAGCTCCTAAAGTTTACCAACACTGACACAAGAGGAAATCATTTAAGGTCATCATGTCTGCCCTTGGCATTCTCGGAACGCCCTGGCCTCAGAATGCAGCCTCTGTAGTCCATGGTAACCTGCGGAGAGGCGGCGGGGCTGAGGGAGGTTGGAACACTGCCCTCTCTGAGGGAGTGGGTGTGGCCATCTCTGCTGTGACTGAACAAAGGGCAGGGGAGCAGGGGGCCCAGGGCAGGGCCCTCAGAGCCCGGCAGGCACAGTGGAGTGTCACAAGCTTTTAGGCCCAGGCCAATGGGCACCTTCTTTGTCTGCACAGCTGCCCAAACTCTCACCTTTCCACTCAGGCCGCCCTCTAACTTGAAGTGTGTGTGGAACGTGTCCGTGCAGTATACCGCGCTGCACAGCTAAGCATAGGTCTGGGCATCGTAGCTTCCTGCCAGGTGACCGAAGTTCGCAGGCAGATGTGTCCCTGGGACACACGCGGAGAGGCTCCTGCCCGGGCCACAGGCCGCCCACTGCCCCTGCCCCAGATCGGGAGCCGCAAAGCAGCCCTGTCTGAGTCCCCTGCCTCTAGAGGGAGTATTGGACCAACACTTGTAGAAAACGGGGTCCTTGCGGGCCACTCATTGGAGGGACACAAATAAATCTTTGCCGACTTTCTGCTGAAACTTACGAGCGTTCACACCTAAGCCTCTTACAAGGTCAGCTGTTTAGCTAAACATGAGCTCATGATCTAAATTTACACAATAATGAAGAAAGCAGCTACAAGGGGAGACAATCAGCCAAAACCATCAATACCAGAATTAGATTCCCAAGGCCATCCATCAGATGTAGGAATAATCGGGTGCAAGGCAGAAAATATACATAAAACTGGAACTGAAACAAGGCACAAGGATGTTTTCAAAGACTGGTAGGATCTCTAAAACATTTTTCAAGGACATGTCATTGATAAAGCTAAATACTCCAAGGTTGTTTAATACAACAAATTAATCATTGAGAAGAGTGAAATTATGCTGTTTTGAAAACTATGGCAGGTCAGATTTTCTGCTTAATTATATAAGAAGATTTCTCTAAAAAATACACATTATTTCAAAGACTTATTGGCTGTGAAATAAGTTAAGGGTATTTCAAATGGCTTGTCTGCAAAGAAAGGTGAGATGTAGGGAATCACAGAAAGTCGAGGGGAAAATAGGTCAATATATACATTGCTGTATGGTGAACTAAGCCTTAGGCCAGCAACAATGGAGAGGACCTGACCCTTAGACACGTACAAGTAAGCCGGAATCTTCAGAAGTTCAAATCTTTATAAGTAAAAAGATTTATTAAAATGAATAACCAAGTGTTTTAATTGACATCAGAAGATGAAAACAATAAACCCTGAGAACATAGAGAAAAGATAAATAAAAATATGAGCAGAACTTAATACAACAGAAAACGTATAAAATTCAGGTGATTTAGTAAGTCCAAAGAATTTTCTTTGAAAAGATTTAAAAGAAACACTTTGATTAAGGAAAACCAAAACATAAGTAAAGAATATACAGAAAGAGTCAGGACAATGTTAGAGCAGAGAATATATGAAATGCCAGTAAATTTGAACATTTCTGTCAAGTGGACCATTTCCTAGCTCCTAAAGTTTACCAACACTGACACAAGAGGAAATCATTTAAGGTCATCATGTCTGCCCTTGGCATTCTCGGAACGCCCTGGCCTCAGAATGCAGCCTCTGTAGTCCATGGTAACCTGCGGAGAGGTGGCGGTTCTGAGGGAGGTTGGAACACTGCCGTCACTGAGGGAGTGGGTGTGGCCATCTCTGCTGTGACTGAACAAAGGCAGGGGAGCAGGGGCCCCAGGGCAGGGCCCTCAGAGCCCGGCAGGCCCAGTGGAGTGTCACAAGCTTTTAGGGCCAGGCCAAAGGGCACCTTCTTTGTCTGCTCAGCTGCCCAAACTCTCACCTTTCCACTCAGGCCGCCCTCTTACTTGAAGTGTTTGTGGAACGTGTCCGTGCAGTATACCGCGCTGCACAGCTAAGCATAGGTCTGGGCATCGTAGCTTCCTGCCAGCTGACCGAAGTTCGCAGGCAGATGGGTCTCTGGGACACACGTGGAGAGGCTCCTGCCCGGGTCACGGGCCGCCCACTGCCCCTGCCCCAGATCTGGGGCCGCAAAGCAGCCTTGTCTGAGTCCCCTGCCTCTTGAGGGAGTATTGGACCAACACTTGTAGAAAACGGGGTCCTTGCGGGCCACTCATTGGAGGGACACAAATAAATCTTTGCCGACTTTCTGCTGAAACTTACGAGCGTTCACACCTAAGCCTCTTACAAGGTCAGCTGTTTAGCTAAACATGAGCTCATGATCTAAATTTACACAATAATGAAGAAAGCAGCTACAAGGGGAGACAATCAGCCAAAACCATCAATACCAGAATTAGATTCCCAAGGCCATCCATCAGATGTAGGAATAATCGGGTGCAAGGCAGAAAATATACATAAAACTGGAACTGAAACAAGGCACAAGGATGTTTTCAAAGACTGGTAGGATCTCTAAAACATTTTTCAAGGACATGTCATTGATAAAGCTAAATACTCCAAGGTTGTTTAATACAACAAATTAATCATTGAGAAGAGTGAAATTATGCTGTTTTGAAAACTATGGCAGGTCAGATTTTCTGCTTAATTATATAAGAAGATTTCTCTAAAAAATACACATTATTTCAATAACTTATTGGCTGTGAAATAAGTTAAGGGTATTTCAAATGGCTTGTCTGCAAAGAAAGGTGAGATGTAGGGAATCACAGAAAGTCGAGGGGAAAATAGGTCAATATATACATTGCTGTATGGTGAACTAAGCCTTAGGCCAGCAACAATGGAGAGGACCTGACCCTTAGACACGTACAAGTAAGCCGGAATCTTCAGAAGTTCAAATCTTTATAAGTAAAAAGATTTATTAAAATGAATAACCAAGTGTTTTAATTGACATCAGAAGATGAAAACAATAAACCCTGAGAACATAGAGAAAAGATAAATAAAAATATGAGCAGAACTTAATACAACAGAAAACGTATAAAATTCAGGTGATTTAGTAAGTCCAAAGAATTTTCTTTGAAAAGATTTAAAAGAAACACTTTGATTAAGGAAAACCAAAACATAAGTAAAGAATATACAGAAAGAGTCAGGACAATGTTAGAGCAGAGAATATATGAAATGCCAGTAAATTTGAACATTTCTGTCAAGTGGACCATTTCCTAGCTCCTAAAGTTTACCAACACTGACACAAGAGGAAATCATTTAAGGTCATCATGTCTGCCCTTGGCATTCTCGGAACGCCCTGGCCTCAGAATGCAGCCTCTGTAGTCCATGGTAACCTGCGGAGAGGTGGCGGTTCTGAGGGAGGTTGGAACACTGCCGTCACTGAGGGAGTGGGTGTGGCCATCTCTGCTGTGACTGAACAAAGGCAGGGGAGCAGGGGCCCCAGGGCAGGGCCCTCAGAGCCCGGCAGGCCCAGTGGAGTGTCACAAGCTTTTAGGGCCAGGCCAAAGGGCACCTTCTTTGTCTGCTCAGCTGCCCAAACTCTCACCTTTCCACTCAGGCCGCCCTCTTACTTGAAGTGTTTGTGGAACGTGTCCGTGCAGTATACCGCGCTGCACAGCTAAGCATAGGTCTGGGCATCGTAGCTTCCTGCCAGCTGACCGAAGTTCGCAGGCAGATGTGTCCCTGGGACACACGCGGAGAGGCTCCTGCCCGGGCCACAGGCCGCCCACTGCCCCTGCCCCAGATCGGGGGCAGCAAAGCAGCCTTGTCTGAGTCCCCTGCCTCTAGAGGGAGTATTGGACCAACACTTGTAGAAAACAGGGTCCTTGCGGGCCACTCATTGGAGGGACACAAATAAATCTTTGCCGACTTTCTGCTGAAACTTACGAGCTTTCACACCTAAGCGTCTTACAAGGTCATCTGTTTAGCTAAACATGAGCTCATGATCTAAATTTACACAATAATGAAGAAAGCAGCTACAAGGGGAGACAATCAGCCAAAACCATCAATACCAGAATTAGATTCCCAAGGCCATCCATCAGATGTAGGAATAATCGGGTGCAAGGCAGAAAATATACATAAAACTGGAACTGAAACAAGGCACAAGGATGTTTTCAAAGACTGGTAGGATCTCTAAAACATTTTTCAAGGACATGTCATTGATAAAGCTAAATACTCCAAGGTGGTGTAATACAACAGATTAATCATTGAGAAGAGTGAAATTATGCTGTTTTGAAAACTATGGCAGGTCAGATTTTCTGCCTAATTATATAAGAAGATTTCTCTAAAAAATACACATTCTTTCAAAGACTTATTGGCTGTGAAATAAGTTAAGGGTATTTCAAATGGCTTGTCTGCACAGAAAGGTGAGATGTAGGGAATCACAGAAAGTCGAGGGGAAAATAGGTCAATATATACATTGCTGTATGGTGAACTAAGCCTTAGGCCAGCAACAATGGAGAGGACATGACCCTTAGACACGTACAAGTAAGCCGGAATCTTCAAAAGTTCAAATCTTTATAAGTAAAAAGATTTATTAAAATGAATAACCAAGTGTTTTAATTGACATCAGAAGATGAAAACAATAAACCCTGAGAACATAGAAAAAAGATAAATAAAGATATGAGCAGAACTTAATACAACAGAAAACGTATAAAATTCAGGTGATTTAGTAAGTCCAAAGAATCTTCTTTGAAAAGAATTAAAAGACACACTTTGATTAAGGAAAACCAAAACATAAGTAAAGAATATACAGAAAGAGTCAGGACAATGTTAGAGCAGAGAATATATGAAATGCCAGTAAATTTGAACATTTCTGGAAAGTGGACCATTTCCTAGCTCCTAAAGTTTACCAACACTGACAGAAGAGGAAATCATTTAAGGTCATCATGTCTGCCCTTGGCATTCTCGGAACGCCCTGGCCTCAGAATGCAGCCTCTGTAGTCCAAGGTAACCTGCGGAGAGGGGGCGGGGCTGAGGGAGGTTGGAACACTGCCCTCACTGAGGGAGTGGGTGTGGCCATCTCTGCTCTGACTGAACACAGGGCAGGGGAGCAGGGGGCCCAGGGCAGGGCCCTCAGAGCACGGCAGGCCCAGTGGAGTGTCACAAGCTTTTAGGCCCAAGCCAAAGGGCGCCTTCTTTGTCTGCACAGCTGCCCAAACTCTCACCTTTCCACTCAGGCCGCCCTCTTACTTGAAGTGTGTGTGGAACCTGTCCGTGCAGCATACCGCACTGCACAGCTAAGCATAGGTCTGGGCATCGTAGCTTCCTGCCAGGTGACCGAAGTTCGCAGGCAGTTGGGTCCCTGGGACACACGCGGAGAGGCTCCTGCCCGGGTCACAGGCCGCCCACTGCCCCTGCCCCAGATCGGGAGCCGCAAATCAGCCTTGTCTGAGTCCCCTGCCTCTAGAGGGAGTATTGGACCAACACTTGTAGAAAACGGGATCCTTGCAGCCCCTCATTGGAGGGACACAAATAAATCTTTGCCGACTTTCTGCTGAAACTTACGAGCGTTCAAACCTAAGCCTCTTACAAGGTCAGCTGTTTAGCTAAACATGAGCTCATGATCTAAATTTACACAATAATGAAGAAAGCAGCTACAAGGGGAGACAATCAGCCAAAACCATCAATACCAGAATTAGATTCCCAAGGCCATCCATCAGATGTAGGAATAATCGGGTGCAAGGCAGAAAATATACATAAACCTGGAACTGAAACAAGGCACAAGGATGTTTTCAAAGACTGGTAGGATCTCTAAAACATTTTTCAAGGACATGTCATTGATAAAGCTAAATACTCCAAGGTGGTGTAATACAACAGATTAATCATTGAGAAGAGTGAAATTATGCTGTTTTGAAAACTATGGCAGGTCAGATTTTCTGCCTAATTATATAAGAAGATTTCTCTAAAAAATACACATTATTTCAAAGACTTCTTGGCTGTGAAATAAGTTAAGGGTATTTCAAATGGCTTGTCTGCAAAGAAAGGTGAGATGTAGGGAATCACAGAAAGTCGAGGGGAAAATAGGTCAATATATACATTGCTGTATGGTGAACTAAGCCTTAGGCCAGCAACAATGGAGAGGACCTGACCCTTAGACACGTACAAGTAAGCTGGAATCTTCAAAAGTTCAAATCTTTATAAGTAAAAAGATTTATTAAAATGAATAACCAAGTGTTTTAATTGACATCAGAAGATGAAAACAATAAACCCTGAGAACATAGTGAAAAGATAAATAAAAATATGAGCAGAACTTAATACAACAGAAAACGTATAAAATTCAGGTGATTTAGTAAGTCCAAAGAATTTTCTTTGAAAAGATTTAAAAGAAACACTTTGATTAAGGAAAACCAAAACATAAGTAAAGAATATACAGAAAGAGTCAGGACAATGTTAGAGCAGAGAATATATGAAATGCCAGTAAATTTGAACATTTCTGTAAAGTGGACCATTTCCTAGCTCCTAAAGTTTACCAACACTGACACAAGAGGAAATCATTTAAGGTCATCATGTCTGCCCTTGGCATTCTCGGAACGCCCTGGCCTCAGAATGCAGCCTCTGTAGTCCATGGTAACCTGCGGAGAGGGGGCGGGTCTGAGGGAGGTTGGAACACTGCCCTCACTGAGGGAGTAGGTGTGGCCATCTCTGCTGTGACTGAACAAAGGGCAGGGGAGCAGGGGACCCAGGGCAGGGCCCTCAGAGCCCGGCAGGCCCAGTGGAGTGTCACAAGCTTTTAGGCCCAGGCCAAAGGGCGCCTTCTTTGTCTGCACAGCTGCCCAAACTCTCACCTTTCCACTCAGGCCGCCCTCTTACTTGAAGTGTGTGTGGAACGTGTCCATGCAGTATACCGAGCTGCACAGCTAAGCATAGGTCTGGGCATCGTAGGTTCCTGCCAGGTGACCGAAGTTCGCAGGCAGATTGGTCCCTGGGACACACGCGGAGAGGCTCCTGCCCGGGCCACAGGCCGCCCACTGCCCCTGCCCCAGATCGGGGGCAGCAAAGCAGCCCTGTCTGAGTCCCCTGCCTCTAGAGGAAGTATTGGACCAACACTTGTAGAAAACGGGGTCCTTGCGGGCCACTCATTGGAGGGACACAAATAAATCTTTGCCGACTTTCTGCTGAAACTTACGAGCGTTCACACCTAAGCCTCTTACAAGGTCAGGTGTTTAGCTAAACATGAGCTCATGATCTAAATTTACACAATAATGAAGAAAGCAGCTACAAGGGGAGACAATCAGCCAAAACCAACAATACCAGAATTAGATTCCCAAGGCCATCCATCAGATGTAGGAATAATCGGGTGCAAGGCAGACAATATATATAAAACTGGAACTGAAACAAGGCACAAGGATGTTTTCAAAGACTGGTAGGATCTCTAAAACATTTTTCAAGGACATGTCATTGATAAAGCTAAATATTCCAAGGTTGTGTAATACAACAGATTAATCATTGAGAAGAGTGAATTTATGCTGTTTTGAAAACTATGGCAGGTCAGATTTTCTGCCTAATTATATAAGAAGATTTCTCTAAAAAATACACATTATTTCAAAGACTTATTGGCTGTGAAATAAGTTAAGGGTATTTCAAATGGCTTGTCTGCAAAGAAAGGTGAGATGTAGGGAATCACAGAAAGTCGAGGGGAAAATAGGTCAATATATACATTGCTGTATGGTGAACTAAGCCTTAGGCCAGCAACAATGGTGAGGACCTGACCCTTAGACACGTACATGTAAGCCGGAATCTTCAAAAGTTCAAATCTTTATAAGTAAAAAGATTTATTAAAATGAATAACCAAGTGTTTTAATTGACATCAGAAGATGAAAACAATAAACCCTGAGAACATAGAGAAAAGATAAATAAAGATATGAGCAGAACTTAATACAATAGAAAACGTATAAAATTCAGGTGATTTAGTAAGTCCAAAGAATCTTCTTTGAAAAGAATTAAAAGACACACATTGATTAAGGAAAACCAAAACATAAGTAAAGAATATACAGAAAGAGTCCGGACAATGTTAGACCAGAGAATATATGAAATGCCAGTAAATTTGAACATTTCTGTAAAGTGGACCATTTCCTAGCTCCTAAAGTTTACCAACACTGACACAAGAGGAAATCATTTAAGGTCATCATGTCTGCCCTTGGCATTCTCGGAACGCCCTGGCCTCAGAATGCAGCCTCTGTAGTCCATGGTAACCTGCGGAGAGGGGGCGGGGCTGAGGGAGGTTGGAACACTGCCCTCACTGAGGGAGTGGGTGTGGCCATCTCTGCTGTGACTGAACAAAGGGCAGGGGAGCAGGGGGCCCAGGGCAGGGCCCTCAGAGCCCGGCAGGCCCAGTGGAGTGTCACAAGCTTTTAGGCCCAGGCCAAAGGGCGCCTTCTTTGTCTGCACAGCTTCCCAAACTCTCACCTTTCCACTCAGGCCGCCCTCTTACTTGAAGTGTGTGTGGAACGTGTCCGTGCAGTATACCGCGCTGCACAGCTAAGCATAGGTCTGGGCATCGTAGCTTCCTGCCAGGTGACCGAAGTTCGCAGGCAGATGGGTCCCTGGGACACACGCGGAGAGGCTCCTGCCCGGGCCACAGGCCGCCCACTGCCCCTGACCCAGATAGGGGGCAGCAAAGCAGCCCTGTCTGAGTCCCCTGCCTCTAGAGGGAGTATTGGACCAACACTTGTAGAAAACGGGGTCCTTGCGGGCCACTCATTGGAGGGACACAAATAAATCTTTGCCGACTTTCTGCTGAAACTTACAAGCGTTCACACTTAAGCCTCTTACAAGGTCAGCTGTTTAGCTAAACATGAGCTCATGATCTAAATTTACACAATAATGAAGAAAGCAGCTACAAGGGGAGACAATCAGCCAAAACCATCAATACCAGAATTAGATTCCCAAGGCCATCCATCAGATGTAGGAATAATCGGGTGCAAGGCAGAAAATATACATAAAACTGGAACTGAAACAAGGCACAAGGATGTTTTCAAAGACTGGAAGGATCTCTAAAACATTTTTCAAGGACATGTCATTGATAAAGCTAAATATTCCAAGGTTGTGTAATACAACAGATTAATCATTGAGAAGAGTGAAATTATGCTGTTTTGAAAACTATGGCAGGTCAGATTTTCTGCCTAATTCTATAAGAAGATTTCTCTAAAAAATACACATTATTTCAATGACTTCTTGGCTGTGAAATAAGTTAAGGGTATTTCAAATGGCTTGTCTGCAAAGAAAGGTGAGATGTAGGGAATCACAGAAAGTCGAGGGGAAAATAGGTCAATATATACATTGCTGTATGGTGAACTAAGCCTTAGGCCAGCAACAATGGAGAGGACCTGACCCTTAGACACGTACAAGTAAGCTGGAATCTTCAAAAGTTCAAATCTTTATAAGTAAAAAGATTTATTAAAATGAATAACCAAGTGTTTTAATTGACATCAGAAGATGAAAACAATAAACCCTGAGAACATGGAGAAAAGATAAATAAAGATATGAGCAGAACTTAATACAACAGAAAACGTATAAAATTCAGGTGATTTAGTAAGTCCAAAGAATCTTCTTTGAAAAGATTTAAAAGACACACTTTGATTAAGGAAAACCAAAACATAAGTAAAGAATATACAGAAAGAGTCAGGACAATGTTCGAGCAGAGAATATATGAAATGCCAGTAAATTTGAACATTTCTGTCAAGTGGACCATTTCCTAGCTCCTAAAGTTTACCAACACTGACACAAGAGGAAATCATTTAAGGTCATCATGTCTGCCCTTGGCATTCTCGGAACGCCCTGGCCTCAGAATGCAGCCTCTGTAGTCCATGGTAACCTGCGGAGAGGGGGCGGGTCTGAGGGAGGTTGGAACACTGCCCTCACTGAGGGAGTAGGTGTGGCCATCTCTGCTGTGACTGAACAAAGGGCAGGGGAGCAGGGGACCCAGGGCAGGGCCCTCAGAGCCCGGCAGGCCCAGTGGAGTGTCACAAGCTTTTAGGCCCAGGCCAAAGGGCGCCTTCTTTGTCTGCACAGCTGCCCAAACTCTCACCTTTCCACTCAGGCCGCCCTCTTACTTGAAGTGTGTGTGGAACGTGTCCATGCAGTATACCGCGCTGCACAGCTAAGCATAGGTCTGGGCATCGTAGGTTCCTGCCAGGTGACCGAAGTTCGCAGGCAGATTGGTCCCTGGGACACACGCGGAGAGGCTCCTGCCCGGGCCACAGGCCGCCCACTGCCCCTGCCCCAGATCGGGGGCAGCAAAGCAGCCCTGTCTGAGTCCCCTGCCTCTAGAGGAAGTATTGGACCAACACTTGTAGAAAACGGGGTCCTTGCGGGCCACTCATTGGAGGGACACAAATAAATCTTTGCCGACTTTCTGCTGAAACTTACGAGCGTTCACACCTAAGCCTCTTACAAGGTCAGCTGTTTAGCTAAACATGAGCTCATGATCTAAATTTACACAATAATGAACAAAGCAGCTACAAGGGGAGACAATCAGCCAAAACCATCAATACCAGAATTAGATTCCCAAGGCCATCCATCAGATGTAGGAATAATCGGGTGCAAGGCAGACAATATATATAAAACTGGAACTGAAACAAGGCACAAGGATGTTTTCAAAGACTGGTAGGATCTCTAAAACATTTTTCAAGGACATGTCATTGATAAAGCTAAATATTCCAAGGTTGTGTAATACAACAGATTAATCATTGAGAAGAGTGAAATTATGCTGTTTTGAAAACTATGGCAGGTCAGATTTTCTGCCTAATTATATAAGAAGATTTCTCTAAAAAATACACATTATTTCAAAGACTTATTGGCTGTGAAATAAGTTAAGGGTATTTCAAATGGCTTGTCTGCAAAGAAAGGTGAGATGTAGGGAATCACAGAAAGTCGAGGGGAAAATAGGTCAATATATACATTGCTGTATGGTGAACTAAGCCTTAGGCCAGCAACAATGGTGAGGACCTGACCCTTAGACACGTACATGTAAGCTGGAATCTTCAAAAGTTCAAATCTTTATAAGTAAAAAGATTTATTAAAATGAATAACCAAGTGTTTTAATTGACATCAGAAGATGAAAACAATAAACCCTGAGAACATAGAGAAAAGATAAATAAAGATATGAGCAGAACTTAATACAATAGAAAACGTATAAAATTCAGGTGATTTAGTAAGTCCAAAGAATCTTCTTTGAAAAGAATTAAAAGACACACATTGATTAAGGAAAACCAAAACATAAGTAAAGAATATACAGAAAGAGTCCGGACAATGTTAGACCAGAGAATATATGAAATGCCAGTAAATTTGAACATTTCTGTAAAGTGGACCATTTCCTAGCTCCTAAAGTTTACCAACACTGACACAAGAGGAAATCATTTAAGGTCATCATGTCTGCCCTTGGCATTCTCGGAACGCCCTGGCCTCAGAATGCAGCCTCTGTAGTCCATGGTAACCTGCGGAGAGGGGGCGGGGCTGAGGGAGGTTGGAACACTGCCCTCACTGAGGGAGTGGGTGTGGCCATCTCTGCTGTGACTGAACAAAGGGCAGGGGAGCAGGGGGCCCAGGGCAGGGCCCTCAGAGCCCGGCAGGCCCAGTGGAGTGTCACAAGCTTTTAGGCCCAGGCCAAAGGGCACCTTCTTTGTCTGCACAGCTGCCCAAACTCTCACCTTTCCACTCAGGCCGCCCTCTTACTTGAAGTGTGTGTGGAACGTGTCCGTGCAGTATACCGCGCTGCACAGCTAAGCATAGGTCTGGGCATCGTAGCTTCCTGCCAGGTGACCGAAGTTCGCAGGCAGATGGGTCCCTGGGACACACGCGGAGAGGCTCCTGCCCGGGCCACAGGCCGCCCACTGCCCCTGACCCAGATCGGGGGCAGCAAAGCAGCCCTGTCTGAGTCCCCTGCCTCTAGAGGGAGTATTGGACCAACACTTGTAGAAAACGGGGTCCTTGCGGGCCACTCATTGGAGGGACACAAATAAATCTTTGCCGACTTTCTGCTGAAACTTACAAGCGTTCACACTTAAGCCTCTTACAAGGTCAGCTGTTTAGCTAAACATGAGCTCATGATCTAAATTTACACAATAATGAAGAAAGCAGCTACAAGGGGAGACAATCAGCCAAAACCATCAATACCAGAATTAGATTCCCAAGGCCATCCATCAGATGTAGGAATAATCGGGTGCAAGGCAGAAAATATACATAAAACTGGAACTGAAACAAGGCACAAGGATGTTTTCAAAGACTGGTAGGATCTCTAAAATATTTTTCAAGGACATGTCATTGATAAAGCTAAATATTCCAAGGTTGTGTAATACAACAGATTAATCATTGAGAAGAGTGAAATTATGCTGTTTTGAAAACTATGGCAGGTCAGATTTTCTGCCTAATTCTATAAGAAGATTTCTCTAAAAAATACACATTATTTCAATGACTTCTTGGCTGTGAAATAAGTTAAGGGTATTTCAAATGGCTTGTCTGCAAAGAAAGGTGAGATGTAGGGAATCACAGAAAGTCGAGGGGAAAATAGGTCAATATATACATTGCTGTATGGTGAACTAAGCCTTAGGCCAGCAACAATGGAGAGGACCTGACCCTTAGACACGTACAAGTAAGCTGGAATCTTCAAAAGTTCAAATCTTTATAAGTAAAAAGTTTTATTAAAATGAATAACCAAGTGTTTTAATTGACATCAGAAGATGAAAACAATAAACCCTGAGAACATGGAGAAAAGATAAATAAACATATGAGCAGAACTTAATACAACAGAAAACGTATAAAATTCAGGTGATTTAGTAAGTCCAAAGAATCTTCTTTGAAAAGATTTAAAAGACACACTTTGATTAAGGAAAACCAAAACATAAGTAAAGAATATACAGAAAGAGTCAGGACAATGTTAGAGCAGAGAATATATGAAATGGCAGTAAATTGGAACATTTCTGTCAAGTGGACCATTTCCTAGCTCCTAAAGTTTACCAACACTGACACCAGAGGAAATCATTTAAGGTCATCATGTCTGCCCTTGGCATTCTCGGAACGCCCTGGCCTCAGAATGCAGCCTCTGTAGTCCATGGTAACCTGCGGAGAGGGGGCGGGCTTGAGGGAGGTGGGAACACTGCCCTCACTGAGGGAGTGGGTGTGGCCATCTCTGCTCTGACTGAACAAACGGCAGGGGAGCAGTGGGCCCAGAGCAGGGCCCTCAGAGCCCGGCAGGCCCAGTGGAGTGTCACAAGCTTTTAGGCCCAGGCCAAAGGGCGCCTTCTTTGTCTGCACAGCTGCCCAAACTCTCACCTTTCCACTCAGGCCGCCCTCTTACTTGAAGTGTGTGTGGAACGTGTCCGCGCAGTACACCGCGCTGCACAGCTAAGCATAGGTCTGGGCATCGTAGCTTCCTGCCAGGTGACCGAGGTTCGCAGGCAGATGGGTCCCTGGGACACAGGCGGAGAGGCTCCAGCCCGGGTCACAGGCCGCCCACTGCCCCTGCCCCAGATCGGGGGCCGCAAAGCAGCCCTGTCTGAGTCCCCTGCCTCTAGAGGGAGTATTGGACCAACACTTGTAGAAAACGGGGTCCTTGCGGGCCACTCATTGGAGGGACACAAATAAATCTTTGCCGACTTTCTGCTGAAACTTACGAGCGTTCACACCTAAGCCTCTTACAAGGTCAGCTGTTTAGCTAAACATGAGCTCATGATCTAAATTTACACAATAATGAAGAAAGCAGCTACAAGTGGAGACAATCAGCCAATACCATCAATACCAGAATTAGATTCCCAAGGCCATCCATCAGATGTAGGAATAATCGGGTGCAAGGCAGAAAATATACATTAAACTGGAACTGAAACAAGGCACAAAGATGTTTTCAAAGACTGGTAGGATCTCTAAAACATTTTTCAAGGACATGTCATTGATAAAGCTAAATACTCCAAGGTTGTGTAATACAACAGATTAATCATTGAGAAGAGTGAAATTATGCTGTTTTGAAAACTATGGCAGGTCAGATTTTCTGCCTAATTATATAAGAAGATTTCTCTAAAAAATACACATTATTTCAAAGACTTCTTGGCTGTGAAATAAGTTAAGGGTATTTCAAATGGCTTGTCTGCAAAGAAAGGTGAGATGTAGGGAATCACAGAAAGTCGAGGGGAAAATAGGTCAATATATACATTGCTGTATGGTGAACTAAGCCTTAGGCCAGCAACAATGGAGAGGACCTGACCCTTAGACACGTACAAGTAAGTTGAAATCTTCAAAAGTTCAAATCTTTATAAGTTAAAAGATTTATTAAAATGAATAACCAAGTGTTTTAATTGACATCAGAAGATGAAAACAATAAACCCTGAGAACATAGAAAAAAGATAAATAAAGATATGAGCAGAACTTAATACAACAGAAAATGTATAAAATTCAGGTGATTTAGTAAGTCCAAAGAATCTTCTTTGAAAAGATTGAAAAGACACACTTTGATTAAGGAAAACCAAAACATAAGTAAAGAATATACAGAAAGAGTCAGTTCAATGTTAGAGCAGAGAATATATGAAATGCCAGTAAATTTGAACATTTCTGTAAAGTGGACCATTTCCTAGCTCCTAAAGTTTACCAACACTGACACAAGAGGAAATCATTTAAGGTCATCATGTCTGCCCTTGGCATTCTCGGAAAACACTGGCCTCAGGATGCAGCCTCTGTAGTCCATGGTAACCTGCAGAGAGGGGGCGGGCTTGAGGGAGGTGGGAACACTGCCCTCACTGAGGGAGTGGGTGTGGCCATCTCTGCTGTGACTGAACAAAGGGCTGGGGAGCACGGGGCCCAGGGCAGGGCCCTCAGAGCCCGGCAGGCCCAGTGGAGTGTCACAAGATTTTAGGCCCAGGCCAAAGGGCGCCTTCTTTGTCTGCACAGCTGCCCAAACTCTCACCTTTCCACTCAGGCCGCCCTCTTACTTGAAGTGTGTGTGGAACGTGTCCGCGCAGTACACCGCGCTGCACAGCTAAGCATAGGTCTGGGCATCGTAACTTCCTGCCAGGTGACCGAGGTTCGCAGGCAGATGGGTCCCTGGGACACACGCGGAGAGGCTCCAGCCCGGGTCACAGGCCGCCCACTGCCCCTGCCCCAGATCGGGGGACGCAAAGCAGCCCTGTCTGAGTCCCCTGCCTCTAGAGGGAGTATTGGACCAACACTTGTAGAAAACGGGGTCCTTGCGGGCCACTCATTGGAGGGACACAAATAAATCTTTGCCGACTTTCTGCTGAAACTTACGAGCGTTCACACCTAAGCCTCTTACAAGGTCAGCTGTTTAGCTAAACATGAGCTCATGATCTAAATTTACACAATAATGAAGAAAGCAGCTACAAGTGGAGACAATCAGCCAATACCATCAATACCAGAATTAGATTCCCAAGGCCATCCATCAGATGTAGGAATAATCGGGTGCAAGGCAGAAAATATACATTAAACTGGAACTGAAACAAGGCACAAAGATGTTTTCAAAGACTGGTAGGATCTCTAAAACATTTTTCAAGGACATGTCATTGATAAAGCTAAATACTCCAAGGTTGTGTAATACAACAGATTAATCATTGAGAAGAGTGAAATTATGCTGTTTTGAAAACTATGGCAGGTCAGATTTTCTGCCTAATTATATAAGAAGATTTCTCTAAAAAATACACATTATTTCAAAGCCTTATTGGCTGTGAAATAAGTTAAGGGTATTTCAAATGGCTTGTCTGCAAAGAAAGGTGAGATGTAGGGAATCACAGAAAGTCGAGGGGAAAATAGGTCAATATATACATTGCTGTATGGTGAACTAAACCATAGGCCAGCAACAATGGAGAGGACCTGACCCTTAGACACGTACAAGTAAGCTGAAATCTTCAAAAGTTCAAATCTTTATAAGTTAAAAGATTTATTAAAATGAATAACCAAGTGTTTTAATTGACATCAGAAGATGAAAACAATAAACCCTGAGAACATAGAAAAAAGATAAATAAAGATATGAGCAGAACTTAATACAACAGAAAATGTATAAAATTCAGGTGATTTAGTAAGTCCAAAGAATCTTCTTTGAAAAGATTTAAAAGACACACTTTGATTAAGGAAAACCAAAACATAAGTAAAGAATATACAGAAAGAGTCAGGACAATGTTAGAGCAGAGAATATATGAAATGCCAGTAAATTTGAACATTTCTGTAAAGTGGACCATTTCCTAGCTCCTAAAGTTTACCAACACTGACACAAGAGGAAATCATTTAAGGTCATCATGTCTGCCCTTGGCATTCTCGGAACACACTGGCCTCAGAATGCAGCCTCTGTAGTCCATGGTAACCTGAGGAGAGGGGGCGGGGCTGAGGGAGGTTGGAACACTGCCCTCACTGAGGGAGTGGGTGTGGCCATCTCTGCTCTGACTGAACAAAGGGCAGGGAAGCAGGGGGCCCAGGGCAGGGCCCTCAGAGCACGGCAGGCCCAGTGGAGTGTCACAAGCTTTTAGGCCCAGGCCAAAGGGCGCCTTCTTTGTCTGCACAGCTGCCCAAACTCTCACCTTTCCACTCAGGCCGCCCTCTTACTTGAAGTGTGTGTGTAACGTGTCCGTTCAGTACACCGCACTGCACAGCAAAGCATAGGTCTGGGCATCGTAGCTTCCTGCCAGGTGACCGAAGTTCGCAGGCAGATGGGTCCCTGGGACACATGCGGAGGGGCTCCTGCCCGGGTCACAGGCCGCCCACTGCCCCTGCCCCAGATCAGGGGCCGCAAAGCAGCCCTGTCTGAGTCCCCTGCCTCTAGAGGGAGTATTGGACCAACACTTGTAGAAAACGGGGTCCTTGCGGGCCACTCGTTGGAGGGACACAAATAAATGTTTGCCGACTTTCTCCTGAAACTTACGAGCGTTCACAACTAAGCCTCTTACAAGGTCAGCTGTTTAGCTAAACATGAGCTCATTTTCTAAATTTACACAATATTGAAGAAAGCAGCTACAAGGGGAGACAATCAGCCAAAACCATCAATACCAGAATTAGATTCCCAAGGCCATCCATCAGATGTAGGAATAATCGGGTGCAAGGCAGAAAATATACATAAAACTGGAACTGAAACAAGGCACAAGGATGTTTTCAAAGACTGGTAGGATCTCTAAAACATTTTTCAAGGACATGTCATTGATAAAGCTAAATACTCCAAGGTTGTGTAATACAACAGATTAATCATTGAGAAGAGTGAAATTATGCTGTTTTGAAAACTATGGCAGGTCAGATTTTCTGCCTAATTATATAAGAAGATTTCTCTAAAAAATACACATTATTTCAAAGACTTATTGGCTGTGAAATAAGTTAAGGGTATTTCAAATGGCTTGTCTGCAAAGAAAGGTGAGATGTAGGGAATCACAGAAAGTCGAGGGGAAAATAGGTCAATATATACATTGCTGTATGGTGAACTAAGCCTTAGGCCAGCAACAATGGAGAGGACCTGACCCTTAGACACGTACAAGTAAGCTGGAATCTTCAAAAGTTCAAATCTTTATAAGTACAAAGATTTATTAAAATGAATAACCAAGTGTTTTAATTGACATCAGAAGATGAAAACAATAAACCCTGAGAACATAGAGAAAAGATAAATAAAGATATGAGCAGAACTTAATACAACAGGAAACGTATAAAATTCAGGTGATTTAGTAAGTCCAAAGAATCTTCTTTGAAAAGATTTAAAAGACACACTTTGATTAAGGAAAACCAAAACATAAGTAAAGAATATACAGAAAGAGTCAGGACAATGTTAGAGCAGAGAATATATGAAATGCCAGTAAATTTGAACATTTCTGTCAAGTGGACCATTTCCTAGCTCCTAAAGTTTACCAAAACTGACACCAGAGGAAATCATTTAAGGTCATCATGTCTGCCCTTGGCATTCTCGGAACACACTGGCCTCAGAATGCAGCCTCTGTAGTCCATGGTAACCTGAGGAGAGGAGGCGGGGCTGAGGGAGGTTGGAACACTGCCCTCACTGAGGGAGTGGGTGTGGCCATCTCTGCTGTGACTGAACAAAGGGCAGGGGAGCAGGGGGCCCAGGGCAGGGCCCTCAGAGCCCGGCAGGCCCAGTGGAGTGTCACAAGCTTTTAGGCCCAGGCCATAGGGCGCCTTCTTTGTCTGCACAGCTGCCCAAACTCTCACCTTTCCACTCAGGCCGCCCTCTTACTTGAAGTGTGTGTGGAACGTGTCCGCGCAGTACACCGCGCTGCACAGCTAAGCATAGGTCTGGGCATCGTAGGTTCCTGCCAGGTGACCGAGGTTCGCAGGCAGATGGGTCCCTGGGACACACGCGGAGAGGCTCCAGCCCTGGTCACAGGCCGCCCACTGCCCCTGCCCCAGATCGGGGGCCGCAAATCGGCCCTGTCTGAGTCCCCTGCCTCTAGAGGGAGTATTGGACCAACACTTGTAGAAAACGGGGTCCTTGCGGGCCACTCATTGGAGGGACACAAATAAATCTTTGCCGACTTTCTGCTGAAACTTACGAGCGTTCACACCTAAGCCTCTTACAAGGTCAGCTGTTTAGCTAAACATGAGCTCATGATCTAAATTTACACAATAATGAAGAAAGCAGCTACAATTGGAGACAATCAGCCAATACCATCAATACCAGAATTAGATTCCCAAGGCCATCCATCAGATGTAGGAATAATCGGGTGCAAGGCAGAAAATATACATTAAACTGGAACTGAAACAAGGCACAAAGATGTTTTCAAAGACTGGAAGGATCTCTAAAACATTTTTCAAGGACATGTCATTGATAAAGCTAAATACTCCAAGGTTGTGTAATACAACAGATTAATCATTGAGAAGAGTGAAATTATGCTGTTTTGAAAACTATGGCAGGTCAGATTTTCTGCCTAATTATATAAGAAGATTTCTCTAAAAAATACACATTATTTCAAAGACTTATTGGCTGTGAAATGAGTTAAGGGTATTTCAAATGGCTTCTCTGCAAAGAAAGGTGAGATGTAGGGAATCACAGAAAGTCGAGGGGAAAATAGGTCAATATATACATTGCTGTATGGTGAACTAAGACTTAGGCCAGCAACAATGGAGAGGACCTGACCCTTAGACACGTACAAGTAAGCTGGAATCTTCAAAAGTTCAAATCTTTATAAGTAAAAAGATTTATTAAAATGAATAACCAAGTGTTTTAATTGACATCAGAAGATGAAAACAATAAACCCTGAGAACATAGAGAAAAGATAAATAAAGATATGAGCAGAACTTAATACAACAGGAAACGTATAAAATTCAGGTGATTTAGTAAGTCCAAAGAATCTTCTTTGAAAAGATTTAAAAGACACACTTTGATTAAGGAAAACCAAAACATAAGTAAAGAATATACAGAAAGAGTCAGGAGAATGTTAGAGCAGAGAATATATGAAATGCCAGTAAATTTGAACATTTCTGTAAAGTGGACCATTTCCTAGCTCCTAAAGTTTACCAACACTGACACAAGAGGAAATCATTTTAGGTCATCATGTCTGCCCTTGGAATTCTTGGAAACCCTGGCCTCAAGATGCAGCCTCTGTAGTCCATGGTAACCTGCGGAAAGGGGGCGGGGCTGAGGGAGGTTGGAACACTGCCCTCACTGAGGGAGTTTGTGTG
This sequence comes from Mesoplodon mirus, assembly GCF_964341445.2. NCBI lineage: Eukaryota > Metazoa > Chordata > Mammalia > Artiodactyla > Ziphiidae > Mesoplodon > Mesoplodon mirus. Next base: position 116,798,664 of record NC_138976.1, on the reverse strand, counting down.
GCCATCTCTGCTGTGACTGAACCAAGGTCAGGGGAGCAGGGGGCCCAGGGCAGGGCCCTCAGAGCCCGGCAGGCCCAGTGGAGTGTCACAAGCTTTTAGGCCCAGGCCAAAGGGCGCCTTCTTTGTCTGCACAGCTGCCAAACTCTCACCTTTCCACTCAGGCCGCCCTCTTACTTGAAGTGTGTGTGGAACGTGTCCGCGTAGTACACCACGCTGCACAGCTAAGCATAGGTGTGAGCATCGTAGCTTCCTGCCAGGTGACCGAAGTTTGCAGGCAGATGGGTCCCTGGGACAAACGCGGAGAGGCTCCTGCCCAGGTCACAGGCCACCCACTGCCCCTGCCCCAGATCGGGGGCCGCAAAGCAGCCCTGTCTGAGTCCCCTGCCTCTAGAGGGAGTATTGGACCAACACTTGTAGAAAACGGCGTCCTTTCGGGCCACTCATTGGAGGGACACAAATAAATCTTTGCCGACTCTCTGCTGAAACTTACGAGCGTTCACACCTAAGCATCTTACAAGGTCAGCTGTTTATCTAAACATGAGCTCATGATCTAAATTTACACAATAATGAAGAAAGCAGCTACAAGGGGAGACAATCAGCCAAAACCATCAATACCAGAATTAGATTCCCAAGGCCATCCATCAGATGTAGGAATAATCGGGTGCAAGGCAGAAAATATACATAAAACTGGAACTGAAACAAGGCACAAGGATGTTTTCAAAGACTGGTAGGATCTCTAAAACATTTTTCAAGGACATGTCATTGATAAAACTAAATACTCCAAGGTTGTGTAATACAACAGATTAATCATTGAGAAGAGTGAAATTATGCTGTTTTGAAAACTATGGCAGGTCAGATTTTCTGCCTAATTATATAAGAAGATTTCTCTAAAAAATACACATTATTTCAATGACTTCTTGGCTGTGAAATAAGTTAAGGGTATTTCAAATGGCTTGTCTGCAAAGAAAGGTGAGATGTAGGGAATCACAGAAAGTCGAGGGGAAAATAGGTCAATATATACATTGCTGTATGGTGAACTAACCCTTAGGCCAGCAACAATGGAGAGGACCTGACCCTTAGACACGTACAAGTAAGCTGGAATCTTCAAAAGTTCAAATCTTTATAAGGAAAAAGATTTATTAAAATGAATAACCAAGTGTTTTAATTGACATCAGAATATGAAAACAATAAACCCTGAGAACATGGAGAAAGGATAAATAAAGATATGAGCAGAACTTAATACAACAGAAAACGTATAAAATTGAGGTGATTTAGTAAGTCCAAAGAATCTTCTTAGAAAAGATTTAAAAGACACACTTTGATTAAGGAAAACCAAAACATAAGTAAAGAATATACAGAAAGAGTCAGGACAATGTTAGAGCAGAGAATATATGAAATGCCAGTAAATTTGAACATTTCTGTAAAGTGGACCATTTCCTAGCTCCTAAAGTTTACCAACACTGACACAAGAGGAAATCATTTAAGGTCATCATGTCTGCCCTTGGCATTCTTGGAACGCCCTGGCCTCAGAATGCAGCCTCTGTAGTCCATGGTAACCTGCGGAGAGGGGGCGGGGCTGAGGGAGGTTGGAACACTGCCCTCACTGAGGGAGTGGGTGTAGCCATCTCTGCTGTGACTGAACAAAGGGCAGGGGAGCAGGGGGCCAAGGGCAGGGCCCTCAGAGCCCGGCAGGCCCAGTGGAGTGTCACAAGCTTTTAGGCCCAGGCCAAAGTGTGCCTTCTCTGTCTGCACAGCTGCCCAAACTCTCACCATTCCACTCAGGCCGCCCTCTTACTTGAAGTGTGTGTGGAACATGTCCGCGCAGTACACAGCGCTGCACAGCTAAGCATATGTCTGGGCATCGTAGATTCCTGCCAGTTGACCGAGGTTCGCAGGCAGATGGGTCCCTGGGACACACGCGGAGAGGCTCCAGCCCGGGTCACAGGCCGCCCACTGCCCCTGCCCGAGATCGGTGGCCGCAAAGCGGCCCTGTCTGAGTCCCCTGCCTCTAGAGGGAGTATTGGACCAACACTTGTAGAAAACGGGGTCCTTGCGGGCCACTCATTGGAGGGACACAAATAAATCTTTGCCGACTTTCTGCTGAAACTTACGAGCGTTCACACCTAAGCCTCTTACAAGGTCAGCTGTTTAGCTAAACATGAGCTCATGATCTAAATTTACACAATAATGAAGAAAGCATCTACAAGGGGAGACAATCAGCCAAAACCATCAATACCAGAATTAGATTCCCAAGGCCATCCATCAGATGAAGGAAGAATCAGGTGCAAGGCAGAAAATATACATAAAACTGGAACTGAAACAAGGCACAAGGATGTTTTCAAAGACTGGTAGGATCTCTAAAACATTTTTCAAGGACATGTCATTGATAAAGCTAAATACTCCAAGGTTGTGTAATACAACAGATTAAGCATTGAGAAGAGTGAAATTATGCTGTTTTGAAAACTATGGCAGGTCAGATTTTCTGCCTAATTATATAAGAAGATTTCTCTAAAAAATACAGATTATTTCAAAGACTTATTGGCTGTGAAATAAGTTAAGGGTATTTCAAATGGCTTGTCTGCAAAGAAAGGTGAGATGTAGGGAATCACAGAAAGTCGAGGGGAAAATAGGTCAATATATACATTGCTGTATGGTGAACTAAGCCTTAGGCCAGCAACAATGGAGAGGACCTGACCCTTAGACACGTACAAGTAAGTTGAAATCTTCAAAAGTTCAAATCTTTATAAGTTAAAAGATTTATTAAAATGAATAACCAAGTGTTTTAATTGACATCAGAAGATGAAAACAATAAACCCTGAGAACATAGAAAAAAGATAAATAAAGATATGAGCAGAACTTAATACAACAGAAAATGTATAAAATTCAGGTGATTTAGTAAGTCCAAAGAATCTTCTTTGAAAAGATTTAAAAGACACACTTTGATTAAGGAAAACCAAAACATAAGTAAAGAATATACAGAAAGAGTCAGTTCAATGTTAGAGCAGAGAATATATGAAATGCCAGTAAATTTGAACATTTCTGTAAAGTGGACCATTTCCTAGCTCCTAAAGTTTACCAACACTGACACAAGAGGAAATCATTTAAGGTCATCATGTCTGCCCTTGGCATTCTCGGAAAACACTGGCCTCAGGATGCAGCCTCTGTAGTCCATGGTAACCTGAGGAGAGGGGGCGGGGCTGAGGGAGGTTGGAACACTGCCCTCACTGAGGGAGTGGGTGTGGCCATCTCTGCTGTGACTGAACAAAGGGCAGGGAAGCAGGGGGCCCAGGGCAGGGCCCTCAGAGCACGGCAGGCCCAGTGGAGTGTCACAAGCTTTTAGGCCCAGGCCAAAGGGCGCCTTCTTTGTCTGCACAGCTGCCCAAACTCTCACCTTTCCACTCAGGCCGCCCTCTTACTTGAAGTGTGTGTGTAACGTGTCCGTTCAGTACACCGCACTGCACAGCAAAGCATAGGTCTGGGCATCGTAGCTTCCTGCCAGGTGACCGAAGTTCGCAGGCAGATGGGTCCCTGGGACACACGCGGAGGGGCTCCTGCCCGGGTCACAGGCCGCCCACTGCCCCTGCCCCAGATCATGGGCCGCAAAGCAGCTCTGTCTGAGTCCCCTGTGTCTAGAGAGAGTATTGGACCAACACTTGTAGAAAACGGGGTCCTTGCGGGCCACTCATTGGAGGGACACAAATAAATCTTTGCCGACTTTCTGCTGAAACTTACGAGCGTTCACACCTAAGCCTCTTACAAGGTCAGCTGTTTAGATAAACATGAGCTCATGATCTAAATTTACACAGTAATGAAGAAAGCAGCTACAAGGTGAGAAAATCAGCCAAAACCATCAATACCAGAATTAGATTCCAAAAGCCATCCATCAGATATAGGAATAATCGGGTGCAAGGCAGAAAATATACATAAAACTGGAACTGAAACAAGGCACAAGGATGTTTTCAAAGACTGGTAGGATCTCTAAAACATTTTTCAAGGACATGTCATTGATAAAGCTAAATACTCCAAGGTTGTGTAATACAACAGATTAATCATTGAGAAGAGTGAAATTATGCTGTTTTGAAAACTATGGCAGGTCAGATTTTCTGCCTAATTCTATAAGAAGATTTCTCTAGAAAACACACATTATTTCAAAGACTTATTGGCTGTGAAATAAGTTAAGGGTATTTCAAATGGCTTGTCTGCAAAGAAAGGTGAGATGTAGGGAATCACAGAAAGTCGAGGGGAAAATAGGTCAATATATACATTGCTGTATGGTGAACTAAGTCTTAGGCCAGCAACAATGGAGAGGACCTGACCCTTAGACACGTACAAGTAAGCTGGAATCTTCAAAAGTTCAAATCTTTATAAGTAAAAAGATTTATTAAAATGAATAACCAAGTGTTTTAATTGACATCAGAAGATGAAAACAATAAACCCTGAGAACATGGAGAAAAGATAAATAAAGATATGAGCAGAACTTAATACAACAGAAAACGTATAAAATTCAGGTGATTTAGTAAGTCCAAAGAATCTTCTTTGAAAAGATTTAAAAGACACACTTTGATTAAGGAAAACCAAAACATAAGTAAAGAATATACAGAAAGAGTCAGGACAATGTTACAGCAGAGAATATATGAAATGGCAGTAAATTGGAACATTTCTGTCAAGTGGACCATTTCCTAGCTCCTAAAGTTTACCAACACTGACACCAGAGGAAATCATTTAAGGTCATCATGTCTGCCCTTGGCATTCTCGGAACGCCCTGGCCTCAGAATGCAGCCTCTGTAGTCCATGGTAACCTGCAGAGAGGGGGCGGGCTTGAGGGAGGTGGGAACACTGCCCTCACTGAGGGAGTGGGTGTGGCCATCTCTGCTGTGACTGAACAAAGGGCTGGGGAGCAGGGGGCCCAGTGCAGGGCCCTCAGAGCCCGGCAGGCCCAGTGGAGTGTCACAAGCTTTTAGGCCCAGGCCAAAGGGCGCCTTCTTTGTCTGCACAGCTGCCCAAACTCTCACCTTTCCACTCAGGCCGCCCTCTTACTTGAAGTGTGTGTGGAACGTGTCCGCGCAGTACACCGCGCTGCACAGCTAAGCATAGGTCTGGGCATCGTAACTTCCTGCCAGGTGACCGAGGTTCGCAGGCAGATGGGTCCCTGGGACACACGCGGAGAGGCTCCAGCCCGGGTCACAGGCCGCCCACTGCCCCTGCCCCAGATCGGGGGACGCAAAGCAGCCCTGTCTGAGTCCCCTGCCTCTAGAGGGAGTATTGGACCAACACTTGTAGAAAACGGGGTCCTTGCGGGCCACTCATTGGAGGGACACAAATAAATCTTTGCCGACTTTCTGCTGAAACTTACGAGCGTTCACACCTAAGCCTCTTACAAGGTCAGCTGTTTAGCTAAACATGAGCTCATGATCTAAATTTACACAATAATGAAGAAAGCAGCTACAAGTGGAGACAATCAGCCAATACCATCAATACCAGAATTAGATTCCCAAGGCCATCCATCAGATGTAGGAATAATCGGGTGCAAGGCAGAAAATATACATTAAACTGGAACTGAAACAAGGCACAAAGATGTTTTCAAAGACTGGAAGGATCTCTAAAACATTTTTCAAGGACATGTCATTGATAAAGCTAAATACTCCAAGGTTGTGTAATACAACAGATTAATCATTGAGAAGAGTGAAATTATGCTGTTTTGAAAACTATGGCAGGTCAGATTTTCTGCCTAATTATATAAGAAGATTTCTCTAAAAAATACACATTATTTCAAAGACTTATTGGCTGTGAAATGAGTTAATGGTATTTCAAATGGCTTCTCTGCAAAGAAAGGTGAGATGTAGGGAATCACAGAAAGTCGAGGGGAAAATAGGTCAATATATACATTGCTGTATGGTGAACTAAGACTTAGGCCAGCAACAATGGAGAGGACCTGACCCTTAGACACGTACAAGTAAGCTGGAATCTTCAAAAGTTCAAATCTTTATAAGTAAAAAGATTTATTAAAATGAATAACCAAGTGTTTTAATTGACATCAGAAGATGAAAACAATAAACCCTGAGAACATAGAGAAAAGATAAATAAAGATATGAGCAGAACTTAATACAACAGGAAACGTATAAAATTCAGGTGATTTAGTAAGTCCAAAGAATCTTCTTTGAAAAGATTTAAAAGATACACTTTGATTAAGGAAAACCAAAACATAAGTAAAGAATATACAGAAAGAGTCAGGAGAATGTTAGAGCAGAGAATATATGAAATGCCAGTAAATTTGAACATTTCTGTAAAGTGGACCATTTCCTAGCTCCTAAAGTTTACCAACACTGACACAAGAGGAAATCATTTAAGGTCATCATGTCTGCCCTTGGCATTCTCGGAACACACTGGCCTCAGAATGCAGCCTCTGTAGTCCATGGTAACCTGAGGAGATGAGGCGGGGCTGAGGGAGGTTGGAACACTGCCCTCACTGAGGGAGTGGGTGTGGCCATCTCTGCTGTGACTGAACAAAGGGCAGGGGAGCAGGGGGCCCAGGGCAGGGCCCTCAGAGCCCGGCAGGCCCAGTGGAGTGTCACAAGCTTTTAGGCCCAGGCCATAGGGCGCCTTCTTTGTCTGCACAGCTGCCCAAACTCTCACCTTTCCACTCAGGCCGCCCTCTTACTTGAAGTGTGTGTGGAACGTGTCCGCGCAGTACACCGCGCTGCACAGCTAAGCATAGGTCTGGGCATCGTAGGTTCCTGCCAGGTGACCGAGGTTCGCAGGCAGATGGGTCCCTGGGACACACGTGGAGAGGCTCCAGCCCTGGTCACAGGCCGCCCACTGCCCCTGCCCCAGATCGGGGGCCGCAAAGCGGCCCTGTCTGAGTCCCCTGCCTCTAGAGGGAGTATTGGACCAACACTTGTAGAAAACGGGGTCCTTGCGGGCCACTCATTGGAGGGACACAAATAAATCTTTGCCGACTTTCTGCTGAAACTTACGAGCGTTCACACCTAAGCCTCTTACAAGGTCAGCTGTTTAGCTAAACATGAGCTCATGATCTAAATTTACACAATAATGAAGAAAGCAGCTACAATTGGAGACAATCAGCCAATACCATCAATACCAGAATTAGATTCCCAAGGCCATCCATCAGATGTAGGAATAATCGGGTGCAAGGCAGAAAATATACATTAAACTGGAACTGAAACAAGGCACAAAGATGTTTTCAAAGACTGGAAGGATCTCTAAAACATTTTTCAAGGACATGTCATTGATAAAGCTAAATACTCCAAGGTTGTGTAATACAACAGATTAATCATTGAGAAGAGTGAAATTATGCTGTTTTGAAAACTATGGCAGGTCAGATTTTCTGCCTAATTATATAAGAAGATTTCTCTAAAAAATACACATTATTTCAAAGACTTATTGGCTGTGAAATGAGTTAAGGGTATTTCAAATGGCTTCTCTGCAAAGAAAGGTGAGATGTAGGGAATCACAGAAAGTCGAGGGGAAAATAGGTCAATATATACATTGCTGTATGGTGAACTAAGACTTAGGCCAGCAACAATGGAGAGGACCTGACCCTTAGACACGTACAAGTAAGCTGGAATCTTCAAAAGTTCAAATCTTTATAAGTAAAAAGATTTATTAAAATGAATAACCAAGTGTTTTAATTGACATCAGAAGATGAAAACAATAAACCCTGAGAACATAGAGAAAAGATAAATAAAGATATGAGCAGAACTTAATACAACAGGAAACGTATAAAATTCAGGTGATTTAGTAAGTCCAAAGAATCTTCTTTGAAAAGATTTAAAAGACACACTTTGATTAAGGAAAACCAAAACATAAGTAAAGAATATACAGAAAGAGTCAGGAGAATGTTAGAGCAGAGAATATATGAAATGCCAGTAAATTTGAACATTTCTGTAAAGTGGACCATTTCCTAGCTCCTAAAGTTTACCAACACTGACACAAGAGGAAATCATTTAAGGTCATCATGTCTGCCCTTGGAATTCTTGGAAAGCCCTGGCCTCAAGATGCAGCCTCTGTAGTCCATGGTAACCTGCGGAAAGGGGGCGGGGCTGAGGGAGGTTGGAACACTGCCCTCACTGAGGGAGTTTGTGTGGCCATCTCTGCTGTGACTGAACCAAGGTCAGGGGAGCAGGGGGCCCAGGGCAGGGCCCTCAGAGCCCGGCAGGCCCAGTGGAGTGTCACAAGCTTTTAGGCCCAGGCCAAAGGGCGCCTTCTTTGTCTGCACAGCTGCCAAACTCTCACCTTTCCACTCAGGCCGCCCTCTTACTTGAAGTGTGTGTGGAACGTGTCCGCGTAGTACACCACGCTGCACAGCTAAGCATAGGTGTGAGCATCGTAGCTTCCTGCCAGGTGACCGAAGTTTGCAGGCAGATGGGTCCCTGGGACACACGCGGAGAGGCTCCTGCCCAGGTCACAGGCCACCCACTGCCCCTGCCCCAGATCGGGGGCCGCAAAGCAGCCCTGTCTGAGTCCCCTGCCTCTAGAGGGAGTATTGGACCAACACTTGTAGAAAACGGCGTCCTTTCGGGCCACTCATTGGAGGGACACAAATAAATCTTTGCCGACTCTCTGCTGAAACTTACGAGCGTTCACACCTAAGCATCTTACAAGGTCAGCTGTTTATCTAAACATGAGCTCATGATCTAAATTTACACAATAATGAAGAAAGCAGCTACAAGGGGAGACAATCAGCCAAAACCATCAATACCAGAATTAGATTCCCAAGGCCATCCATCAGATGTAGGAATAATCGGGTGCAAGGCAGAAAATATACATAAAACTGGAACTGAAACAAGGCACAAGGATGTTTTCAAAGACTGGTAGGATCTCTAAAACATTTTTCAAGGACATGTCATTGATAAAACTAAATACTCCAAGGTTGTGTAATACAACAGATTAATCATTGAGAAGAGTGAAATTATGCTGTTTTGAAAACTATGGCAGGTCAGATTTTCTGCCTAATTATATAAGAAGATTTCTCTAAAAAATACACATTATTTCAATGACTTCTTGGCTGTGAAATAAGTTAAGGGTATTTCAAATGGCTTGTCTGCAAAGAAAGGTGAGATGTAGGGAATCACAGAAAGTCGAGGGGAAAATAGGTCAATATATACATTGCTGTATGGTGAACTAACCCTTAGGCCAGCAACAATGGAGAGGACCTGACCCTTAGACACGTACAAGTAAGCTGGAATCTTCAAAAGTTCAAATCTTTATAAGGAAAAAGATTTATTAAAATGAATAACCAAGTGTTTTAATTGACATCAGAATATGAAAACAATAAACCCTGAGAACATGGAGAAAAGATAAATAAAGATATGAGCAGAACTTAATACAACAGAAAACGTATAAAATTGAGGTGATTTAGTAAGTCCAAAGAATCTTCTTTGAAAAGATTTAAAAGACACACTTTGATTAAGGAAAACCAAAACATAAGTAAAGAATATACAGAAAGAGTCAGGACAATGTTAGAGCAGAGAATATATGAAATGCCAGTAAATTTGAACATTTCTGTAAAGTGGACCATTTCCTAGCTCCTAAAGTTTACCAACACTGACACAAGAGGAAATCATTTAAGGTCATCATGTCTGCCCTTGGCATTCTTGGAACGCCCTGGCCTCAGAATGCAGCCTCTGTAGTCCATGGTAACCTGCGGAGAGGGGGCGGGGCTGAGGGAGGTTGGAACACTGCCCTCACTGAGGGAGTGGGTGTAGCCATCTCTGCTGTGACTGAACAAAGGGCAGGGGAGCAGGGGGCCAAGGGCAGGGCCCTCAGAGCCCGGCAGGCCCAGTGGAGTGTCACAAGCTTTTAGGCCCAGGCCAAAGTGTGCCTTCTCTGTCTGCACAGCTGCCCAAACTCTCACCTTTCCACTCAGGCCGCCCTCTTACTTGAAGTGTGTGTGGAACATGTCCGCGCAGTACACAGCGCTGCACAGCTAAGCATATGTCTGGGCATCGTAGATTCCTGCCAGTTGACCGAGGTTCGCAGGCAGATGGGTCCCTGGGACACACGCGGAGAGGCTCCAGCCCGGGTCACAGGCCGCCCACTGCCCCTGCCCGAGATCGGGGGCCGCAAAGCGGCCCTGTCTGAGTCCCCTGCCTCTAGAGGGAGTATTGGACCAACACTTGTAGAAAACGGGGTCCTTGCGGGCCACTCATTGGAGGGACACAAATAAATCTTTGCCGACTTTCTGCTGAAACTTACGAGCGTTCACACCTAAGCCTCTTACAAGGTCAGCTGTTTAGCTAAACATGAGCTCATGATCTAAATTTACACAATAATGAAGAAAGCATCTACAAGGGGAGACAATCAGCCAAAACCATCAATACCAGAATTAGATTCCCAAGGCCATCCATCAGATGAAGGAAGAATCAGGTGCAAGGCAGAAAATATACATAAAACTGGAACTGAAACAAGGCACAAGGATGTTTTCAAAGACTGGTAGGATCTCTAAAACATTTTTAAAGGACATGTCATTGATAAAGCTAAATACTCCAAGGTTGTGTAATACAACAGATTAATCATTGAGAAGAGTGAAATTATGCTGTTTTGAAAACTATGGCAGGTCAGATTTTCTGCCTAATTATATAAGAAGATTTCTCTAAAAAATACAGATTATTTCAAAGACTTATTGGCTGTGAAATAAGTTAAGGGTATTTCAAATGGCTTGTCTGCAAAGAAAGGTGAGATGTAGGGAATCACAGAAAGTCGAGGGGAAAATAGGTCAATATATACATTGCTCTATGGTGAACTAAGCCTTAGGCCAGCAACAATGGAGAGGACCTGACCCTTAGACACGTACAAGTAAGCCGGAATCTTCAAAAGTTCAAATCTTTATAAGTAAAAAGATTTATTAAAATGAATAACCAAGTGTTTTAATTGACATCAGAAGATGAAAACAATAAACCCTGATAACATAGAGAAAAGATAAATAAAGATATGAGCAGAACTTAATACAACAGAAAACGTATAAAATTCAGGTGATTTAGTAAGTCCACAGAATCTTCTTTGAAAAGAATTAAAAGACACACTTTGATTAAGGAAAACCAAAACATAAGTAAAGAATATACAGAAAGAGTCAGGACAATGTTAGAGCAGAGAATATATGAAATGCCAGTAAATTTGAACATTTCTGTCAAGTGGACCATTTCTTAGCTCCTAAAGTTTACCAACATTGACACAAGAGGAAATCATTTAAGGTAATCATGTCTGCCCTTGGCATTCTCGGAACGCCCTGGCCTCAGAATGCAGCCTCTGTAGTCCATGGTAACCTGCAGAGAGGGGGCGGGGCTGAGGGAGGTTGGAACACTGCCCTCACTGAGGGAGTGGGTGTGGCCATTCTGCTGTGACTGAACAAAGGGCAGGGGAGCAGGGGGCCCAGGGCAGGGCCCTCAGAGCCCGGCAGGCCCAGTGGAGTGTCACAAGCTTTTAGGCCCAGGCCAAAGGGCGCCTTCTTTGTCTGCACAGCTGCCCAAACTCTCACCTTTCCACTCAGGCCGCCCTCTTACTTGAAGTGTGTGTGGAACCTGTCCGTGCAGTATACCGCGCTGCACAGCTAAGCATAGGTCTGTGCATCGAAGCTTCCTGCCAGGTGACCGAAGTTAGCAGGCAGATGGGTCCCTGGGACACACGCGGAGAGGCTCCTGCCCGGGCCACAGGACGCCCACTGCCCCTGCCCCAGATCGGGGGTAGCAAAGCAGCCCTGTCAGAGTCCCCTGCCTCTAGAGGGAGTATTGGACCAACACTTGTAGAAAACGGGGTCCTTGTGGGCCACTCATTGGAGGGACACTTATAAATCTTTGCCGACTCTCTGCTGAAACTTACGAGCGTTCACACCTAAGCCTCTTACAAGGTCAGCTGTTTAGCTAAACATGAGCTCATGATCTAAATTTACACAATAATGAAGAAAGCAGCTACAAGGGGAGACAATCAGCCAAAACCATCAATACCAGAATTAGATTCCCAAGGCCATCCATCAGATGAAGGAATAATCGGGTGCAAGGCAGAAAATATACATAAAACTGGAACTGAAACAAGGCACAAGGATGTTTTAGAAGACTGGTAGGATCTCTAAAACATTTTTCAAGGACATGTCATTGATAAAGCTAAATACTCCAAGGTTGTGTAATACAACAGATTAATCATTGAGAAGAGTGAAATTATGCTGTTTTGAAAACTATGGCAGGTCAGATTTTCTGCCTAATTATATAAGAAGATTTCTCTAAAAAATACACATTATTTCAAAGACTTATTGGCTGTGAAATAATTTAAGGGTATTTCAAATGGCTTGTCTGCAAAGAAAGGTGAGATGTAGGGAATCACAGAAAGTCGAGGGGAAAATAGGTCAATATATACATTGCTGTATGGTGAACTAAGCCTTAGGCCAGCAACAATGGAGAGGACCTGACCCTTAGACACGTACAAGTAAGCCGGAATCTTCAAAAGTTCAAATCTTTATAAGTAAAAAGATTTATTAAAATGAATAACCAAGTGTTTTAATTGACATCACAAGATGAAAACAATAAACCCTGAGAACATAGAGAAAAGATAAATAAAGATATGAGCAGAACTTAATACAACAGAAAACGTATAAAATTCAGGTGATTTAGTAAGTCCACAGAATCTTCTTTGAAAAGAATTAAAAGACACACTTTGATTAAGGAAAACCAAAACATAAGTAAAGAATATACAGAAAGAGTCAGGACAATGTTAGAGCAGAGAATATATGAAATGCCAGTAAATTTGAACATTTCTGTCAAGTGGACCATTTCCTAGCTCCTAAAGTTTACCAAAACTGACACAAGAGGAAATCATTTAAGGTCATCATGTCTGCCCTTGGCATTCTCGGAACGCCCTGGCCTCAGAATGCAGCCTCTGTAGTCCATGGTAACCTGCGGAGAGGGGGCGGGGCTGAGGGAGGTTGGAACACTGCCCTCTCTGAGGGAGTGGGTGTGGCCATCTCTGCTGTGACTGAACAAAGGGCAGGGGAGCAGGGGGCCCAGGGCAGGGCCCTCAGAGCCCGGCAGGGCCAGTGGAGTGTCACAAGCTTTTAGGCCCAGGCCAAAGGGCACCTTCTTTGTCTGCACAGCTGCCCAAACTCTCACCTTTCCACTCAGGCCGCCCTCTTACTTGAAGTGTGTGTGGAACGTGTCCGTGCAGTATACCGCGCTGCACAGTTAAGCATAGGTCTGGGCATTGTAGCTTCCTGCCAGGTGACCGAAGTTCGCAGGCAGATGGGTCCCTGGGACACACGCGGTGAGGCTCCTGCCCGGGCCACAGGCCGCCCACTGCCCCTGCCCCAGATCGGGGGCAGCAAAGCAGCCCTGTCTGAGTCCCCTGCCTCTAGAGGGAGTATTGGACCAACACTTGTAGAAAACGGGGTCCTTGCGGGCCACTCATTGGAGGGACACAAATAAATCTTTGCCGACTTTCTGCTGAAACTTACGAGCGTTCACACCTAAGCCTCTTACAAGGTCAGCTGTTTAGCTAAACATGAGCTCATGATCTAAATTTACACAATAATGAAGAAAGCAGCTACAAGGGGAGACAATCAGCCAAAACCATCAATACCAGAATTTGATTCCCAAGGCCATCCATCAGATGTAGGAATAATCGGGTGCAAGGCAGAAAATATACATAAAACTGGAACTGAAACAAGGCACAAGGATGTTTTCAAAGACTGGTAGGATCTCTAAAACATTTTTCAAGGACATGTCATTGATAAAGCTAAATACTCCAAGGTTGTGTAATACAACAGATTAATCATTGAGAAGAGTGAAATTATGCTGTTTTGAAAACTATGGCAGGTCAGATTTTCTGCCTAATTATATAAGAAGATTTCTCTAAAAAATACACGTTATTTCAAAGACTTATTGGCTGTGAAATATGTTAAGGGTATTTCAAATGGCTTGTCTGCAAAGAAAGGTGAGATGTAGGGAATCACAGAAAGTCGAGGGGAAAATAGGTCAATATATACATTGCTGTATGGTGAACTAAGCCTTAGGCCAGCAACAATGGAGAGGACCTGACCCTTAGACACGTACAAGTAAGCCGGAATCTTCAAAAGTTCAAATCTTTATAAGTAAAAAGATTTATTAAAATGAATAACCAAGTGTTTTAATTGACATCAGAAGATGAAAACAATAAACCCTGAGAACATAGAGAAAAGATAAATAAAGATATGAGCAGAACTTAATACAACAGAAAACGTATAAAATTCAGGTGATTTAGTAAGTCCAAAGAATTTTCTTTGAAAAGATTTAAAAGACACACTTTGATTAAGGAAAACCAAAACATAAGTAAAGAATATACAGAAAGAGTCAGGACAATGTTAGAGCAGAGAATATATGAAATGCCAGTAAATTTGAACATTTCTGTAAAGTGGACCATTTCCTAGCTCCTAAAGTTTACCAACACTGACACAAGAGGAAATCATTTAAGGTCATCATGTCTGCCCTTGGCATTCTCGGAACGCCCTGGCCTCAGAATGCAGCCTCTGTAGTCCATGGTAACCTGCGGAGAGGGGGCGGGGCTGAGGGAGGTTGAAACACTGCCCTCACTGAGGGAGTGGGTGTGGCCATCACAGCTTTGACTGAACAAAGGGCAGGGGAGCAGGGGGCCCAGGGCAGGGCCCTCAGAGCCCGGCAGGCCCAGTGGAGTGTCACAAGCTTTTAGGCCCAGGCCAAAGGGCGCCTTCTTTGTCTGCACAGCTGCCCAAACTCTCACCTTTCCACTCAGGCCGCCCTCTTACTAGAAGTGTGTGTGGAACGTGTCCGCGCAGTATACCGCGCTGCACAGCTAAGAATACGTCTGGGCATCGTAGCTTCCTGCCAGGTGACCGAAGTTTGCAGGCAGATGGGTCCCTGGGACACACGCGGAGAGGCTCCTGCCCGGGCCACAGGCCGCCCACTGCCCCTGCCCCAGATCGGGGGCCGCAAAGCAGCCCTGTCTGAGTCCCCTTCCTCTAGAGGGAGTATTGGACCAACACTTGTAGAAAACGGGGTCCTTGCGGGCCACTCATTGTAGGGACACAAATAAATCTTTGCCGACTTTCTGCTGAAACTTACGAGCGTTCACACCTAAGCCTCTTACAAGGTCAGCTGTTTAGCTAAACATGAGCTCATGATCTAAATTTACACAGTAATGAAGAAAGCAGCTACAAGGGGAGACAATCAGCCAAAACCATCAATACCAGAATTAGATTCCCAAGGCCATCCATCAGATGAAGGAATAATCGGGTGCAAGGCAGAAAATATACATAAAACTGGAACTGAAACAAGGCACAAGGATGTTTTAGAAGAGTGGTAGGATCTCTAAAACATTTTTCAAGGACATGTCATTGATAAAGCTAAATACTCCAAGGTTGTGTAATACAACAGATTAATCATTGAGAAGAGTGAAATTATGCTGTTTTGAAAACTATGGCAGGTCAGATTTTCTGCCTAATTCTATAAGAAGATTTCTCTAAAAAATACACATTATTTCAAAGACTTATTGGCTGTGAAATAAGTTAAGGGTATTTCAAATGGCTTGTCTGCAAAGAAAGGTGAGATGTAGGGAATCACAGAAAGTCGAGGGGAAAATAGGTCAATATATACATTGCTGTATGGTGAACTAAGCCTTAGGCCAGCAACAATGGAGAGGACCTGACCCTTAGACACGTACAAGTAAGCTGGAATCTTCAAAAGTTCAAATCTTTATAAGTAAAAAGATTTATTAAAATGAATAACCAAGTGTTTTAATTGACATCAGAAGATGAAAACAATAAACCCTGAGAACATAGAGAAAAGATAAATAAAGATATGAGCAGAACTTAATACAACAGAAAACGTATAAAATTCAGGTGATTTAGTAAGTCCAAAGAATCTTCTTTGAAAAGATTTAAAAGAAACACTTTGATTAAGGAAAACCAAAACATAAGTAAAGAATATACAGAAAGAGTCAGGACAATGTTAGAGCAGAGAATATATGAAATGCCAGTAAATTTGAACATTTCTGTCAAGTGGACCATTTCCTAGCTCCTAAAGTTTACCAACACTGACACCAGAGGAAATCATTTAAGGTCATCATGTCTGCCCTTGGCATTCTCGGAACGCCCTGGCCTCAGAATGCAGCCTCTGTAGTCCATGGTTACCTGCGGAGAGGGGGCGGGATTGAGGGAGGTGGGAACACTGCCCTCACTGAGGGAGTGGGTGTGGCCATCTCTGCTGTGACTGAACAAAGGGCAGGGGAGCAGGGGGCCCAGGGCAGGGCCCTCAGAGCCCGGCAGGCCCAGTGGAGTGTCACAAGCTTTTAGGCCCAGGCCAAAGGGCGCCTTCTTTGTCTGCACAGCTGCCCAAACTCTCACCTTTCCACTCAGGCCGCCCTCTTACTAGAAGTGTGTGTGGAACGTGTCCGTGGAGTATACCGCGCTGCACAGCTAAGCATAGGTCTGGGCATCGTAGCTTCCTGCCAGGTGACCGAAGTTCGCAGGCAGATGGGTCCCTGGGACACACGCGGAGAGGCTCCTGCCCGGGCCACAGGCCGCCCACTGACCCTGCCCCAGATCGGGGGCCGCAAAGCAGCCCTGTCTGAGTCCCCTGCCTCTAGAGGGAGTATTGGACCAACACTTGTAGAAAACGGGGTCCTTGCGGGCCACTCATTGGAGGGACACAAATAAATCTTTGCCGACTTTCTGCTGAAACTTACGAGCGTTCACACCTAAGCCTCTTACAAGGTCAGCTGTTTAGCTAAACATGAGCTCATGATCTAAATTTACACAATAATGAAGAAAGCAGCTACAAGGGGAGACAATCAGCCAAAACCATCAATACCAGAATTAGATTCCCAAGGCCATCCATCAGATGAAGGAATAATCAGGTGCAAGGCAGAAAATATACATAAAACTGGAACTGAAACAAGGCACAAGGATGTTTTCAAAGACTGGTAGGATCTCTAAAACATTTTTCAAGGACATGTCATTGATAAAGCTAAATACTCCAAGGTTGTGTAATACAACAGATTAATCATTGAGAAGAGTGAAATTATGCTGTTTTGAAAACTATGGCAGGTCAGATTTTCTGCCTAATTATATAAGAAGATTTCTCTAAAAAATACACATTATTTCAAAGACTTATTGGCTGTGAAATAAGTTAAGGGTATTTCAAATGGCTTGTCTGCAAAGAAAGGTGAGATGTAGGGAATCACAGAAAGTCGAGGGGAAAATAGGTCAATATATACATTGCTGTATGGTGAACTAAGCCTTAGGCCAGCAACAATGGAGAGGACCTGACCCTTAGACACGTACAAGTAAGCCGGAATCTTCAAAAGTTCAAATCTTTATAAGTAAAAAGATTTATTAAAATGAATAACCAAGTGTTTTAATTGACATCAGAAGATGAAAACAATAAACCCTGAGAACATAGAGAAAAGATAAATAAAGATATGAGCAGAACTTAATACAACAGAAAACGTATAAAATTCAGGTGATTTAGTAAGTCCAAAGAATCTTCTTTGAAAAGATTTAAAAGACACACTTTGATTAAGGAAAACCAAAACATAAGTAAAGAATATACAGAAAGAGTCAGGACAATGTTAGAGCAGAGAATATATGAAATGCCAGTAAATTTGAACATTTCTGTCAAGTGGACCATTTCCTAGCTCCTAAAGTTTACCAACACTGACACCAGAGGAAATCATTTAAGGTCATCATGTCTGCCCTTGGCATTCTCGGAACGCCCTGGCCTCAGAATGCAGCCTCTGTAGTCCATGGTTACCTGCGGAGAGGGGGCGGGATTGAGGGAGGTGGGAACACTGCCCTCACTGAGGGAGTGGGTGTGGCCATCTCTGCTGTGACTGAACAAAGGGCAGGGGAGCAGGGGGCCCAGGGCAGGGCCCTCAGAGCCCGGCAGGCCCAGTGGAGTGTCACAAGCTTTTAGGCCCAGGCCAAAGGGCGCCTTCTTTGTCTGCACAGCTGCCCAAACTCTCACCTTTCCACTCAGGCCGCCCTCTTACTAGAAGTGTGTGTGGAACGTGTCCGTGGAGTATACCGCGCTGCACAGTTAAGCATAGGTCTGGGCATCGTAGCTTCCTGCCAGGTGACCGAAGTTCGCAGGCAGATGGGTCCCTGGGACACACGCGGTGAGGCTCCTGCCCAGGCCACAGGCCGCCCACTGCCCCTGCCCCAGATCGGGGGCAGCAAAGCAGCCCTGTCTGAGTCCCCTGCCTCTAGAGGGAGTATTGGACCAACACTTGTAGAAAACGGGGTCCTTGCGGGCCACTCATTGGAGGGACACAAATAAATCTTTGCCGACTTTCTGCTGAAACTTACGAGCGTTCACACCTAAGCCTCTTACAAGGTCAGCTGTTTAGCTAAACATGAGCTCATGATCTAAATTTACACAATAATGAAGAAAGCAGCTACAAGGGGAGACAATCAGCCAAAACCATCAATACCAGAATTTGATTCCCAAGGCCATCCATCAGATGTAGGAATAATCGGGTGCAAGGCAGAAAATATACATAAAACTGGAACTGAAACAAGGCACAAGGATGTTTTCAAAGACTGGTAGGATCTCTAAAACATTTTTCAAGGACATGTCATTGATAAAGCTAAATACTCCAAGGTTGTGTAATACAACAGATTAATCATTGAGAAGAGTGAAATTATGCTGTTTTGAAAACTATGGCAGGTCAGATTTTCTGCCTAATTATATAAGAAGATTTCTCTAAAAAATACACGTTATTTCAAAGACTTATTGGCTGTGAAATATGTTAAGGGTATTTCAAATGGCTTGTCTGCAAAGAAAGGTGAGATGTAGGGAATCACAGAAAGTCGAGGGGAAAATAGGTCAATATATACATTGCTGTATGGTGAACTAAGCCTTAGGCCAGCAACAATGGAGAGGACCTGACCCTTAGACACGTACAAGTAAGCCGGAATCTTCAAAAGTTCAAATCTTTATAAGTAAAAAGATTTATTAAAATGAATAACCAAGTGTTTTAATTGACATCAGAAGATGAAAACAATAAACCCTGAGAACATAGAGAAAAGATAAATAAAGATATGAGCAGAACTTAATACAACAGAAAACGTATAAAATTCAGGTGATTTAGTAAGTCCAAAGAATTTTCTTTGAAAAGATTTAAAAGACACACTTTGATTAAGGAAAACCAAAACATAAGTAAAGAATATACAGAAAGAGTCAGGACAATGTTAGAGCAGAGAATATATGAAATGCCAGTAAATTTGAACATTTCTGTAAAGTGGACCATTTCCTAGCTCCTAAAGTTTACCAACACTGACACAAGAGGAAATCATTTAAGGTCATCATGTCTGCCCTTGGCATTCTCGGAACGCCCTGGCCTCAGAATGCAGCCTCTGTAGTCCATGGTAACCTGCGGAGAGGGGGCGGGGCTGAGGGAGGTTGAAACACTGCCCTCACTGAGGGAGTGGGTGTGGCCATCACAGCTTTGACTGAACAAAGGGCAGGGGAGCAGGGGGCCCAGGGCAGGGCCCTCAGAGCCCGGCAGGCCCAGTGGAGTGTCACAAGCTTTTAGGCCCAGGCCAAAGGGCGCCTTCTTTGTCTGCACAGCTGCCCAAACTCTCACCTTTCCACTCAGGCCGCCCTCTTACTAGAAGTGTGTGTGGAACGTGTCCGCGCAGTATACCGCGCTGCACAGCTAAGAATACGTCTGGGCATCGTAGCTTCCTGCCAGGTGACCGAAGTTCGCAGGCAGATGGGTCCCTGGGACACACGCGGAGAGGCTCCTGCCCGGGCCACAGGCCGCCCACTGACCCTGCCCCAGATCGGGGGCGGCAAAGCAGCCCTGTCTGAGTCCCCTGCCTCTAGAGGGAGTATTGGACCAACACTTGTAGAAAACGGGGTCCTTGCGGGCCACTCATTGGAGGGACACAAATAAATCTTTGCCGACTTTCTGCTGAAACTTACGAGCGTTCACACCTAAGCCTCTTACAAGGTCAGCTGTTTAGCTAAACATGAGCTCATGATCTAAATTTACACAATAATGAAGAAAGCAGCTACAAGGGGAGACAATCAGCCAAAACCATCAATACCAGAATTAGATTCCCAAGGCCATCCATCAGATGAAGGAATAATCAGGTGCAAGGCAGAAAATATACATAAAACTGGAACTGAAACAAGGCACAAGGATGTTTTCAAAGACTGGTAGGATCTCTAAAACATTTTTCAAGGACATGTCATTGATAAAGCTAAATACTCCAAGGTTGTGTAATACAACAGATTAATCATTGAGAAGAGTGAAATTATGCTGTTTTGAAAACTATGGCAGGTCAGATTTTCTGCCTAATTATATAAGAAGATTTCTCTAAAAAATACACATTATTTCAAAGACTTATTGGCTGTGAAATAAGTTAAGGGTATTTCAAATGGCTTGTCTGCAAAGAAAGGTGAGATGTAGGGAATCACAGAAAGTCGAGGGGAAAATAGGTCAATATATACATTGCTGTATGGTGAACTAAGCCTTAGGCCAGCAACAATGGAGAGGACCTGACCCTTAGACACGTACAAGTAAGCCGGAATCTTCAAAAGTTCAAATCTTTATAAGTAAAAAGATTTATTAAAATGAATAACCAAGTGTTTTAATTGACATCAGAAGATGAAAACAATAAACCCTGAGAACATAGAGAAAAGATAAATAAAGATATGAGCAGAACTTAATACAACAGAAAACGTATAAAATTCAGGTGATTTAGTAAGTCCAAAGAATCTTCTTTGAAAAGATTTAAAAGACACACTTTGATTAAGGAAAACCAAAACATAAGTAAAGAATATACAGAAAGAGTCAGGACAATGTTAGAGCAGAGAATATATGAAATGCCAGTAAATTTGAACATTTATGTCAAGTGGACCATTTCCTAGCTCCTAAAGTTTACCAACACTGACACCAGAGGAAATCATTTAAGGTCATCATGTCTGCCCTTGGCATTCTCGGAACGCCCTGGCCTCAGAATGCAGCCTCTGTAGTCCATGGTTACCTGCGGAGAGGGGGCGGGATTGAGGGAGGTGGGAACACTGCCCTCACTGAGGGAGTGGGTGTGGCCATCTCTGCTGTGACTGAACAAAGGGCAGGGGAGCAGGGGGCCCAGGGCAGGGCCCTCAGAGCCCGGCAGGCCCAGTGGAGTGTCACAAGCTTTTAGGCCCAGGCCAAAGGGCGCCTTCTTTGTCTGCACAGCTGCCCAAACTCTCACCTTTCCACTCAGGCCGCCCTCTTACTAGAAGTGTGTGTGGAACGTGTCCGTGGAGTATACCGCGCTGCACAGTTAAGCATAGGTCTGGGCATCGTAGCTTCCTGCCAGGTGACCGAAGTTCGCAGGCAGATGGGTCCCTGGGACACACGCGGTGAGGCTCCTGCCCAGGCCACAGGCCGCCCACTGCCCCTGCCCCAGATCGGGGGCAGCAAAGCAGCCCTGTCTGAGTCCCCTGCCTCTAGAGGGAGTATTGGACCAACACTTGTAGAAAACGGGGTCCTTGCGGGCCACTCATTGGAGGGACACAAATAAATCTTTGCCGACTTTCTGCTGAAACTTACGAGCGTTCACACCTAAGCCTCTTACAAGGTCAGCTGTTTAGCTAAACATGAGCTCATGATCTAAATTTACACAATAATGAAGAAAGCAGCTACAAGGGGAGACAATCAGCCAAAACCATCAATACCAGAATTTGATTCCCAAGGCCATCCATCAGATGTAGGAATAATCGGGTGCAAGGCAGAAAATATACATAAAACTGGAACTGAAACAAGGCACAAGGATGTTTTCAAAGACTGGTAGGATCTCTAAAACATTTTTCAAGGACATGTCATTGATAAAGCTAAATACTCCAAGGTTGTGTAATACAACAGATTAATCATTGAGAAGAGTGAAATTATGCTGTTTTGAAAACTATGGCAGGTCAGATTTTCTGCCTAATTATATAAGAAGATTTCTCTAAAAAATACACATTATTTCAAAGACTTATTGGCTGTGAAATATGTTAAGGGTATTTCAAATGGCTTGTCTGCAAAGAAAGGTGAGATGTAGGGAATCACAGAAAGTCGAGGGGAAAATAGGTCAATATATACATTGCTGTATGGTGAACTAAGCCTTAGGCCAGCAACAATGGAGAGGACCTGACCCTTAGACACGTACAAGTAAGCCGGAATCTTCAAAAGTTCAAATCTTTATAAGTAAAAAGATTTATTAAAATGAATAACCAAGTGTTTTAATTGACATCAGAAGATGAAAACAATAAACCCTGAGAACATAGAGAAAAGATAAATAAAGATATGAGCAGAACTTAATACAACAGAAAACGTATAAAATTCAGGTGATTTAGTAAGTCCAAATAATTTTCTTTGAAAAGATTTAAAAGAAACACTTTGATTAAGGAAAACCAAAACATAAGTAAAGAATATACAGAAAGAGTCAGGACAATGTTAGAGCAGAGAATATATGAAATGCCAGTAAATTTGAACATTTCTGTAAAGTGGACCATTTCCTAGCTCCTAAAGTTTACCAACACTGACACAAGAGGAAATCATTTAAGGTCATCATGTCTGCCCTTGGCATTCTCGGAACGCCCTGGCCTCAGAATGCAGCCTCTGTAGTCCATGGTAACCTGCGGAGAGGGGGCGGGGCTGAGGGAGGTTGAAACACTGCCCTCACTGAGGGAGTGGGTGTGGCCATCACAGCTTTGACTGAACAAAGGGCAGGGGAGCAGGGGGCCCAGGGCAGGGCCCTCAGAGCCCGGCAGGCCCAGTGGAGTGTCACAAGCTTTTAGGCCCAGGCCAAAGGGCGCCTTCTTTGTCTGCACAGCTGCCCAAACTCTCACCTTTCCACTCAGGCCGCCCTCTTACTAGAAGTGTGTGTGGAACGTGTCCGCGCAGTATACCGCGCTGCACAGCTAAGAATACGTCTGGGCATCGTAGCTTCCTGCCAGGTGACCAAAGTTTGCAGGCAGATGGGTCCCTGGGACACACGCGGAGAGGATCCTGCTTGGGCCACAGGCCGCCCACTGCCCCTGCCCCAGATCGGGGGCCGCAAAGCAGCCCTGTCTGAGTCCCCTTCCTCTAGAGGGAGTATTGGACCAACACTTGTAGAAAACGGGGTCCTTGCGGGCCACTCATTGTAGGGACACAAATAAATCTTTGCCGACTTTCTGCTGAAACTTACGAGCGTTCACACCTAAGCCTCTTACAAGGTCAGCTGTTTAGCTAAACATGAGCTCATGATCTAAATTTACACAGTAATGAAGAAAGCAGCTACAAGGGGAGACAATCAGCCAAAACCATCAATACCAGAATTAGATTCCCAAGGCCATCCATCAGATGAAGGAATAATCGGGTGCAAGGCAGAAAATATACATAAAACTGGAACTGAAACAAGGCACAAGGATGTTTTAGAAGAGTGGTAGGATCTCTAAAACATTTTTCAAGGACATGTCATTGATAAAGCTAAATACTCCAAGGTTGTGTAATACAACAGATTAATCATTGAGAAGAGTGAAATTATGCTGTTTTGAAAACTATGGCAGGTCAGATTTTCTGCCTAATTATATAAGAAGATTTCTCTAAAAAATACACATTATTTCAAAGACTTATTGGCTGTGAAATAAGTTAAGGGTATTTCAAATGGCTTGTCTGCAAAGAAAGGTGAGATGTAGGGAATCACAGAAAGTCGAGGGGAAAATAGGTCAATATATACATTGCTGTATGGTGAACTAAGCCTTAGGCCAGCAACAATGGAGAGGACCTGACCCTTAGACACGTACAAGTAAGCTGGAATCTTCAAAAGTTCAAATCTTTATAAGTAAAAAGATTTATTAAAATGAATAACCAAGTGTTTTAATTGACATCAGAAGATGAAAACAATAAACCCTGAGAACATAGAGAAAAGATAAATAAAGATATGAGCAGAACTTAATACAACAGAAAACGTATAAAATTCAGGTGATTTAGTAAGTCCAAAGAATCTTCTTTGAAAAGATTTAAAAGACACACTTTGATTAAGGAAAACCAAAACATAAGTAAAGAATATACAGAAAGAGTCAGGACAATGTTAGAGCAGAGAATATATGAAATGCCAGTAAATTTGAACATTTCTGTCAAGTGGACCATTTCCTAGCTCCTAAAGTTTACCAACACTGACACCAGAGGAAATCATTTAAGGTCATCATGTCTGCCCTTGGCATTCTCGGAACGCCCTGGCCTCAGAATGCAGCCTCTGTAGTCCATGGTTACCTGCGGAGAGGGGGCGGGATTGAGGGAGGTGGGAACACTGCCCTCACTGAGGGAGTGGGTGTGGCCATCTCTGCTGTGACTGAACAAAGGGCAGGGGAGCAGGGGGCCCAGGGCAGGGCCCTCAGAGCCCGGCAGGCCCAGTGGAGTGTCACAAGCTTTTAGGCCCAGGCCAAAGAGCGCCTTCTTTGTCTGCACAGCTGCCCAAACTCTCACCTTTCCACTCAGGCCGCCCTCTTACTAGAAGTGTGTGTGGAACGTGTCCGTGGAGTATACCGCGCTGCACAGCTAAGCATAGGTCTGGGCATCGTAGCTTCCTGCCAGGTGACCGAAGTTCGCAGGCAGATGGGTCCCTGGGACACACGCGGAGAGGCTCCTGCCCGGGCCACAGGAAGCCCACTGACCCTGCCCCAGATCGGGGGCCGCAAAGCAGCCCTGTCTGAGTCCCCTGCCTCTAGAGGGAGTATTGGACCAACACTTGTAGAAAACGGGGTCCTTGCGGGCCACTCATTGGAGGGACACAAATAAATCTTTGCCGACTTTCTGCTGAAACTTACGAGCGTTCACACCTAAGCCTCTTACAAGGTCAGCTGTTTAGCTAAACATGAGCTCATGATCTAAATTTACACAATAATGAAGAAAGCAGCTACAAGGGGAGACAATCAGCCAAAACCATCAATACCAGAATTAGATTCCCAAGGCCATCCATCAGATGAAGGAATAATCAGGTGCAAGGCAGAAAATATACATAAAACTGGAACTGAAACAAGGCACAAGGATGTTTTAGAAGACTGGTAGGATCTCTAAAACATTTTTCAAGGACATGTCATTGATAAAGCTAAATACTCCAAGGTTGTGTAATACAACAGATTAATCATTGAGAAGAGTGAAATTATGCTGTTTTGAAAACTATGGCAGGTCAGATTTTCTGCCTAATTATATAAGAAGATTTCTCTAAAAAATACACATTATTTCAAAGACTTATTGGCTGTGAAATAAGTTAAGGGTATTTCAAATGGCTTGTCTGCAAAGAAAGGTGAGATGTAGGGAATCACAGAAAGTCGAGGGGAAAATAGGTCAATATATACATTGCTGTATGGTGAACTAAGCCTTAGGCCAGCAACAATGGAGAGGACCTGACCCTTAGACACGTACAAGTAAGCCGGAATCTTCAAAAGTTCAAATCTTTATAAGTAAAAAGATTTATTAAAATGAATAACCAAGTGTTTTAATTGACATCAGAAGATGAAAACAATAAACCCTGAGAACATAGAGAAAAGATAAATAAAGATATGAGCAGAACTTAATACAACAGAAAACGTATAAAATTCAGGTGATTTAGTAAGTCCAAAGAATCTTCTTTGAAAAGATTTAAAAGACACACTTTGATTAAGGAAAACCAAAACATAAGTAAAGAATATACAGAAAGAGTCAGGACAATGTTAGAGCAGAGAATATATGAAATGCCAGTAAATTTGAACATTTCTGTCAAGTGGACCATTTCCTAGCTCCTAAAGTTTACCAACACTGACACCAGAGGAAATCATTTAAGGTCATCATGTCTGCCCTTGGCATTCTCGGAACGCCCTGGCCTCAGAATGCAGCCTCTGTAGTCCATGGTTACCTGCGGAGAGGGGGCGGGATTGAGGGAGGTGGGAACACTGCCCTCACTGAGGGAGTGGGTGTGGCCATCTCTGCTGTGACTGAACAAAGGGCAGGGGAGCAGGGGGCCCAGGGCAGGGCCCTCAGAGCCCGGCAGGCCCAGTGGAGTGTCACAAGCTTTTAGGCCCAGGCCAAAGGGCGCCTTCTTTGTCTGCACAGCTGCCCAAACTATCACCTTTCCACTCAGGCCGCCCTCTTACTAGAAGTGTGTGTGGAACGTGTCCGTGGAGTATACCGCGCTGCACAGTTAAGCATAGGTCTGGGCATCGTAGCTTCCTGCCAGGTGACCGAAGTTCGCAGGCAGATGGGTCCCTGGGACACACGCGGTGAGGCTCCTGCCCGGGCCACAGGCCGCCCACTGCCCCTGCCCCAGATCGGGGGCAGCAAAGCAGCCCTGTCTGAGTCCCCTGCCTCTAGAGGGAGTATTGACCAACACTTGTAGAAAACGGGGTCCTTGCGGGCCACTCATTGGAGGGACACAAATAAATCTTTGCCGACTTTCTGCTGAAACTTACGAGCGTTCACACCTAAGCCTCTTACAAGGTCAGCTGTTTAGCTAAACATGAGCTCATGATCTAAATTTACACAATAATGAAGAAAGCAGCTACAAGGGGAGACAATCAGCCAAAACCATCAATACCAGAATTAGATTCCCAAGGCCATCCATCAGATGTAGGAATAATCGGGTGCAAGGCAGAAAATATACATGAAACTGGAACTGAAACAAGGCACAAGGATGTTTTCAAAGACTGGTAGGATCTCTAAAACATTTTTCAAGGACATGTCATTGATAAAGCTAAATACTCCAAGGTTGTGTAATACAACAGATTAATCATTGAGAAGAGTGAAATTATGCTGTTTTGAAAACTATGGCAGGTCAGATTTTCTGCCTAATTATATAAGAAGATTTCTCTAAAAAATACACATTATTTCAAAGACTTATTGGCTGTGAAATATGTTAAGGGTATTTCAAATGGCTTGTCTGCAAAGAAAGGTGAGATGTAGGGAATCACAGAAAGTCGAGGGGAAAATAGGTCAATATATACATTGCTGTATGGTGAACTAAGCCTTAGGCCAGCAACAATGGAGAGGACCTGACCCTTAGACACGTACAAGTAAGCCGGAATCTTCAAAAGTTCAAATCTTTATAAGTAAAAAGATTTATTAAAATGAATAACCAAGTGTTTTAATTGACATCAGAAGATGAAAACAATAAACCCTGAGAACATAGAGAAAAGATAAATAAAGATATGAGCAGAACTTAATACAACAGAAAACGTATAAAATTCAGGTGATTTAGTAAGTCCAAAGAATTTTCTTTGAAAAGATTTAAAAGAAACACTTTGATTAAGGAAAACCAAAACATAAGTAAAGAATATACAGAAAGAGTCAGGACAATGTTAGAGCAGAGAATATATGAAATGCCAGTAAATTTGAACATTTCTGTAAAGTGGACCATTTCCTAGCTCCTAAAGTTTACCAACACTGACACCAGAGGAAATCATTTAAGGTCATCATGTCTGCCCTTGGCATTCTCGGAACGCCCTGGCCTCAGAATGCAGCCTCTGTAGTCCATGGTAACCTGCGGAGAGGGGGCGGGGCTGAGGGAGGTTGAAACACTGCCCTCACTGAGGGAGTGGGTGTGGCCATCACAGCTTTGACTGAACAAAGGGCAGGGGAGCAGGGGGCCCAGGGCAGGGCCCTCAGAGCCCGGCAGGCCCAGTGGAGTGTCACAAGCTTTTAGGCCCAGGCCAAAGGGCGCCTTCTTTGTCTGCACAGCTGCCCAAACTCTCACCTTTCCACTCAGGCCGCCCTCTTACTAGAAGTGTGTGTGGAACGTGTCCGTGGAGTATACCGCGCTGCACAGTTAAGCATAGGTCTGGGCATCGTAGCTTCCTGCCAGGTGACCGAAGTTCGCAGGCAGATGGGTCCCTGGGACACACGCGGTGAGGCTCCTGCCCAGGCCACAGGCCGCCCACTGCCCCTGCCCCAGATCGGGGGCAGCAAAGCAGCCCTGTCTGAGTCCCCTGCCTCTAGAGGGAGTATTGGACCAACACTTGTAGAAAACGGGGTCCTTGCGGGCCACTCATTGGAGGGACACAAATAAATCTTTGCCGACTTTCTGCTGAAACTTACGAGCGTTCACACCTAAGCCTCTTACAAGGTCAGCTGTTTAGCTAAACATGAGCTCATGATCTAAATTTACACAATAATGAAGAAAGCAGCTACAAGGGGAGACAATCAGCCAAAACCATCAATACCAGAATTTGATTCCCAAGGCCATCCATCAGATGTAGGAATAATCGGGTGCAAGGCAGAAAATATACATAAAACTGGAACTGAAACAAGGCACAAGGATGTTTTCAAAGACTGGTAGGATCTCTAAAACATTTTTCAAGGACATGTCATTGATAAAGCTAAATACTCCAAGGTTGTGTAATACAACAGATTAATCATTGAGAAGAGTGAAATTATGCTGTTTTGAAAACTATGGCAGGTCAGATTTTCTGCCTAATTATATAAGAAGATTTCTCTAAAAAATACACATTATTTCAAAGACTTATTGGCTGTGAAATATGTTAAGGGTATTTCAAATGGCTTGTCTGCAAAGAAAGGTGAGATGTAGGGAATCACAGAAAGTCGAGGGGAAAATAGGTCAATATATACATTGCTGTATGGTGAACTAAGCCTTAGGCCAGCAACAATGGAGAGGACCTGACCCTTAGACACGTACAAGTAAGCCGGAATCTTCAAAAGTTCAAATCTTTATAAGTAAAAAGATTTATTAAAATGAATAACCAAGTGTTTTAATTGACATCAGAAGATGAAAACAATAAACCCTGAGAACATAGAGAAAAGATAAATAAAGATATGAGCAGAACTTAATACAACAGAAAACGTATAAAATTCAGGTGATTTAGTAAGTCCAAATAATTTTCTTTGAAAAGATTTAAAAGAAACACTTTGATTAAGGAAAACCAAAACATAAGTAAAGAATATACAGAAAGAGTCAGGACAATGTTAGAGCAGAGAATATATGAAATGCCAGTAAATTTGAACATTTCTGTAAAGTGGACCATTTCCTAGCTCCTAAAGTTTACCAACACTGACACAAGAGGAAATCATTTAAGGTCATCATGTCTGCCCTTGGCATTCTCGGAACGCCCTGGCCTCAGAATGCAGCCTCTGTAGTCCATGGTAACCTGCGGAGAGGGGGCGGGGCTGAGGGAGGTTGAAACACTGCCCTCACTGAGGGAGTGGGTGTGGCCATCACAGCTTTGACTGAACAAAGGGCAGGGGAGCAGGGGGCCCAGGGCAGGGCCCTCAGAGCCCGGCAGGCCCAGTGGAGTGTCACAAGCTTTTAGGCCCAGGCCAAAGGGCGCCTTCTTTGTCTGCACAGCTGCCCAAACTCTCACCTTTCCACTCAGGCCGCCCTCTTACTAGAAGTGTGTGTGGAACGTGTCCGCGCAGTATACCGCGCTGCACAGCTAAGAATACGTCTGGGCATCGTAGCTTCCTGCCAGGTGACCGAAGTTTGCAGGCAGATGGGTCCCTGGGACACACGCGGAGAGGATCCTGCTCGGGCCACAGGCCGCCCACTGCCCCTGCCCCAGATCGGGGGCCGCAAAGCAGCCCTGTCTGAGTCCCCTTCCTCTAGAGGGAGTATTGGACCAACACTTGTAGAAAACGGGGTCCTTGCGGGCCACTCATTGTAGGGACACAAATAAATCTTTGCCGACTTTCTGCTGAAACTTACGAGCGTTCACACCTAAGCCTCTTACAAGGTCAGCTGTTTAGCTAAACATGAGCTCATGATCTAAATTTACACAGTAATGAAGAAAGCAGCTACAAGGGGAGACAATCAGCCAAAACCATCAATACCAGAATTAGATTCCCAAGGCCATCCATCAGATGAAGGAATAATCGGGTGCAAGGCAGAAAATATACATAAAACTGGAACTGAAACAAGGCACAAGGATGTTTTAGAAGAGTGGTAGGATCTCTAAAACATTTTTCAAGGACATGTCATTGATAAAGCTAAATACTCCAAGGTTGTGTAATACAACAGATTAATCATTGAGAAGAGTGAAATTATGCTGTTTTGAAAACTATGGCAGGTCAGATTTTCTGCCTAATTATATAAGAAGATTTCTCTAAAAAATACACATTATTTCAAAGACTTATTGGCTGTGAAATAAGTTAAGGGTATTTCAAATGGCTTGTCTGCAAAGAAAGGTGAGATGTAGGGAATCACAGAAAGTCGAGGGGAAAATAGGTCAATATATACATTGCTGTATGGTGAACTAAGCCTTAGGCCAGCAACAATGGAGAGGACCTGACCCTTAGACACGTACAAGTAAGCTGGAATCTTCAAAAGTTCAAATCTTTATAAGTAAAAAGATTTATTAAAATGAATAACCAAGTGTTTTAATTGACATCAGAAGATGAAAACAATAAACCCTGAGAACATAGAGAAAAGATAAATAAAGATATGAGCAGAACTTAATACAACAGAAAACGTATAAAATTCAGGTGATTTAGTAAGTCCAAAGAATCTTCTTTGAAAAGATTTAAAAGACACACTTTGATTAAGGAAAACCAAAACATAAGTAAAGAATATACAGAAAGAGTCAGGACAATGTTAGAGCAGAGAATATATGAAATGCCAGTAAATTTGAACATTTCTGTCAAGTGGACCATTTCCTAGCTCCTAAAGTTTACCAACACTGACACCAGAGGAAATCATTTAAGGTCATCATGTCTGCCCTTGGCATTCTCGGAACGCCCTGGCCTCAGAATGCAGCCTCTGTAGTCCATGGTTACCTGCGGAGAGGGGGCGGGATTGAGGGAGGTGGGAACACTGCCCTCACTGAGGGAGTGGGTGTGGCCATCTCTGCTGTGACTGAACAAAGGGCAGGGGAGCAGGGGGCCCAGGGCAGGGCCCTCAGAGCCCGGCAGGCCCAGTGGAGTGTCACAAGCTTTTAGGCCCAGGCCAAAGAGCGCCTTCTTTGTCTGCACAGCTGCCCAAACTCTCACCTTTCCACTCAGGCCGCCCTCTTACTAGAAGTGTGTGTGGAACGTGTCCGTGGAGTATACCGCGCTGCACAGCTAAGCATAGGTCTGGGCATCGTAGCTTCCTGCCAGGTGACCGAAGTTCGCAGGCAGATGGGTCCCTGGGACACACGCGGAGAGGCTCCTGCCCAGGCCACAGGCAGCCCACTGACCCTGCCCCAGATCGGGGGCCGCAAAGCAGCCCTGTCTGAGTCCCCTGCCTCTAGAGGGAGTATTGGACCAACACTTGTAGAAAACGGGGTCCTTGCGGGCCACTCATTGGAGGGACACAAATAAATCTTTGCCGACTTTCTGCTGAAACTTACGAGCGTTCACACCTAAGCCTCTTACAAGGTCAGCTGTTTAGCTAAACATGAGCTCATGATCTAAATTTACACAATAATGAAGAAAGCAGCTACAAGGGGAGACAATCAGCCAAAACCATCAATACCAGAATTAGATTCCCAAGGCCATCCATC
Organism: Mesoplodon mirus; assembly: GCF_964341445.2. Lineage (NCBI taxonomy): Eukaryota > Metazoa > Chordata > Mammalia > Artiodactyla > Ziphiidae > Mesoplodon > Mesoplodon mirus. Next base: position 116,767,225 of record NC_138976.1, on the reverse strand, counting down.
AGATGAAGGAATAATCAGGTGCAAGGCAGAAAATATACATAAAACTGGAACTGAAACAAGGCACAAGGATGTTTTAGAAGACTGGTAGGATCTCTAAAACATTTTTCAAGGACATGTCATTGATAAAGCTAAATACTCCAAGGTTGTGTAATACAACAGATTAATCATTGAGAAGAGTGAAATTATGCTGTTTTGAAAACTATGGCAGGTCAGATTTTCTGCCTAATTATATAAGAAGATTTCTCTAAAAAATACACATTATTTCAAAGACTTATTGGCTGTGAAATAAGTTAAGGGTATTTCAAATGGCTTGTCTGCAAAGAAAGGTGAGATGTAGGGAATCACAGAAAGTCGAGGGGAAAATAGGTCAATATATACATTGCTGTATGGTGAACTAAGCCTTAGGCCAGCAACAATGGAGAGGACCTGACCCTTAGACACGTACAAGTAAGCTGGAATCTTCAAAAGTTCAAATCTTTATAAGTAAAAAGATTTATTAAAATGAATAACCAAGTGTTTTAATTGACATCAGAAGATGAAAACAATAAACCCTGAGAACATAGAGAAAAGATAAATAAAGATATGAGCAGAACTTAATACAACAGAAAACGTATAAAATTCAGGTGATTTAGTAAGTCCAAAGAATCTTCTTTGAAAAGATTTAAAAGACACACTTTGATTAAGGAAAACCAAAACATAAGTAAAGAATATACAGAAAGAGTCAGGACAATGTTAGAGCAGAGAATATATGAAATGCCAGTAAATTTGAACATTTCTGTCAAGTGGACCATTTCCTAGCTCCTAAAGTTTACCAACACTGACACAAGAGGAAATCATTTAAGGTCATCATGTCTGCCCTTGGCATTCTCGGAACGCCCTGGCCTCAGAATGCAGCCTCTGTAGTCCATGGTTACCTGCGGAGAGGGGGCGGGATTGAGGGAGGTGGGAACACTGCCCTCACTGAGGGAGTGGGTGTGGCCATCTCTGCTGTGACTGAACAAAGGGCAGGGGAGCAGGGGGCCCAGGGCAGGGCCCTCAGAGCCCGGCAGGCCCAGTGGAGTGTCACAAGCTTTTAGGCCCAGGCCAAAGGGCGCCTTCTTTGTCTGCACAGCTGCCCAAACTATCACCTTTCCACTCAGGCCGCCCTCTTACTAGAAGTGTGTGTGGAACGTGTCCGTGGAGTATACCGCGCTGCACAGTTAAGCATAGGTCTGGGCATCGTAGCTTCCTGCCAGGTGACCGAAGTTCGCAGGCAGATGGGTCCCTGGGACACACGCGGTGAGGCTCCTGCCCGGGCCACAGGCCGCCCACTGCCCCTGCCCCAGATCGGGGGCAGCAAAGCAGCCCTGTCTGAGTCCCCTGCCTCTAGAGGGAGTATTGGACCAACACTTGTAGAAAACGGGGTCCTTGCGGGCCACTCATTGGAGGGACACAAATAAATCTTTGCCGACTTTCTGCTGAAACTTACGAGCGTTCACACCTAAGCCTCTTACAAGGTCAGCTGTTTAGCTAAACATGAGCTCATGATCTAAATTTACACAATAATGAAGAAAGCAGCTACAAGGGGAGACAATCAGCCAAAACCATCAATACCAGAATTAGATTCCCAAGGCCATCCATCAGATGTAGGAATAATCGGGTGCAAGGCAGAAAATATACATGAAACTGGAACTGAAACAAGGCACAAGGATGTTTTCAAAGACTGGTAGGATCTCTAAAACATTTTTCAAGGACATGTCATTGATAAAGCTAAATACTCCAAGGTTGTGTAATACAACAGATTAATCATTGAGAAGAGTGAAATTATGCTGTTTTGAAAACTATGGCAGGTCAGATTTTCTGCCTAATTATATAAGAAGATTTCTCTAAAAAATACACATTATTTCAAAGACTTATTGGCTGTGAAATATGTTAAGGGTATTTCAAATGGCTTGTCTGCAAAGAAAGGTGAGATGTAGGGAATCACAGAAAGTCGAGGGGAAAATAGGTCAATATATACATTGCTGTATGGTGAACTAAGCCTTAGGCCAGCAACAATGGAGAGGACCTGACCCTTAGACACGTACAAGTAAGCCGGAATCTTCAAAAGTTCAAATCTTTATAAGTAAAAAGATTTATTAAAATGAATAACCAAGTGTTTTAATTGACATCAGAAGATGAAAACAATAAACCCTGAGAACATAGAGAAAAGATAAATAAAGATATGAGCAGAACTTAATACAACAGAAAACGTATAAAATTCAGGTGATTTAGTAAGTCCAAAGAATTTTCTTTGAAAAGATTTAAAAGAAACACTTTGATTAAGGAAAACCAAAACATAAGTAAAGAATATACAGAAAGAGTCAGGACAATGTTAGAGCAGAGAATATATGAAATGCCAGTAAATTTGAACATTTCTGTAAAGTGGACCATTTCCTAGCTCCTAAAGTTTACCAACACTGACACCAGAGGAAATCATTTAAGGTCATCATGTCTGCCCTTGGCATTCTCGGAACGCCCTGGCCTCAGAATGCAGCCTCTGTAGTCCATGGTAACCTGCGGAGAGGGGGCGGGGCTGAGGGAGGTTGAAACACTGCCCTCACTGAGGGAGTGGGTGTGGCCATCACAGCTTTGACTGAACAAAGGGCAGGGGAGCAGGGGGCCCAGGGCAGGGCCCTCAGAGCCCGGCAGGCCCAGTGGAGTGTCACAAGCTTTTAGGCCCAGGCCAAAGGGCGCCTTCTTTGTCTGCACAGCTGCCCAAACTCTCACCTTTCCACTCAGGCCGCCCTCTTACTAGAAGTGTGTGTGGAACGTGTCCGCGCAGTATACCGCGCTGCACAGCTAAGAATACGTCTGGGCATCGTAGCTTCCTGCCAGGTGACCGAAGTTTGCAGGCAGATGGGTCCCTGGGACACACGCGGAGAGGCTCCTGCCCGGGCCACAGGCCGCCCACTGACCCTGCCCCAGATCGGGGGCCGCAAAGCAGCCCTGTCTGAGTCCCCTTCCTCTAGAGGGAGTATTGGACCAACACTTGTAGAAAACGGGGTCCTTGCGGGCCACTCATTGTAGGGACACAAATAAATCTTTGCCGACTTTCTGCTGAAACTTACGAGCGTTCACACCTAAGCCTCTTACAAGGTCAGCTGTTTAGCTAAACATGAGCTCATGATCTAAATTTACACAGTAATGAAGAAAGCAGCTACAAGGGGAGACAATCAGCCAAAACCATCAATACCAGAATTAGATTCCCAAGGCCATCCATCAGATGAAGGAATAATCGGGTGCAAGGCAGAAAATATACATAAAACTGGAACTGAAACAAGGCACAAGGATGTTTTAGAAGAGTGGTAGGATCTCTAAAACATTTTTCAAGGACATGTCATTGATAAAGCTAAATACTCCAAGGTTGTGTAATACAACAGATTAATCATTGAGAAGAGTGAAATTATGCTGTTTTGAAAACTATGGCAGGTCAGATTTTCTGCCTAATTATATAAGAAGATTTCTCTAAAAAATACACATTATTTCAAAGACTTATTGGCTGTGAAATAAGTTAAGGGTATTTCAAATGGCTTGTCTGCAAAGAAAGGTGAGATGTAGGGAATCACAGAAAGTCGAGGGGAAAATAGGTCAATATATACATTGCTGTATGGTGAACTAAGCCTTAGGCCAGCAACAATGGAGAGGACCTGACCCTTAGACACGTACAAGTAAGCTGGAATCTTCAAAAGTTCAAATCTTTATAAGTAAAAAGATTTATTAAAATGAATAACCAAGTGTTTTAATTGACATCAGAAGATGAAAACAATAAACCCTGAGAACATAGAGAAAAGATAAATAAAGATATGAGCAGAACTTAATACAACAGAAAACGTATAAAATTCAGGTGATTTAGTAAGTCCAAAGAATCTTCTTTGAAAAGATTTAAAAGACACACTTTGATTAAGGAAAACCAAAACATAAGTAAAGAATATACAGAAAGAGTCAGGACAATGTTAGAGCAGAGAATATATGAAATGCCAGTAAATTTGAACATTTCTGTCAAGTGGACCATTTCCTAGCTCCTAAAGTTTACCAACACTGACACCAGAGGAAATCATTTAAGGTCATCATGTCTGCCCTTGGCATTCTCGGAACGCCCTGGCCTCAGAATGCAGCCTCTGTAGTCCATGGTTACCTGCGGAGAGGGGGCGGGATTGAGGGAGGTGGGAACACTGCCCTCACTGAGGGAGTGGGTGTGGCCATCTCTGCTGTGACTGAACAAAGGGCAGGGGAGCAGGGGGCCCAGGGCAGGGCCCTCAGAGCCCGGCAGGCCCAGTGGAGTGTCACAAGCTTTTAGGCCCAGGCCAAAGGGCGCCTTCTTTGTCTGCACAGCTGCCCAAACTCTCACCTTTCCACTCAGGCCGCCCTCTTACTAGAAGTGTGTGTGGAACGTGTCCGTGGAGTATACCGCGCTGCACAGCTAAGCATAGGTCTGGGCATCGTAGCTTCCTGCCAGGTGACCGAAGTTCGCAGGCAGATGGGTCCCTGGGACACACGCGGAGAGGCTCCTGCCCGGGCCACAGGCCGCCCACTGACCCTGCCCCAGATCGGGGGCCGCAAAGCAGCCCTGTCTGAGTCCCCTGCCTCTAGAGGGAGTATTGGACCAACACTTGTAGAAAACGGGGTCCTTGCGGGCCACTCATTGGAGGGACACAAATAAATCTTTGCCGACTTTCTGCTGAAACTTACGAGCGTTCACACCTAAGCCTCTTACAAGGTCAGCTGTTTAGCTAAACATGAGCTCATGATCTAAATTTACACAATAATGAAGAAAGCAGCTACAAGGGGAGACAATCAGCCAAAACCATCAATACCAGAATTAGATTCCCAAGGCCATCCATCAGATGAAGGAATAATCAGGTGCAAGGCAGAAAATATACATAAAACTGGAACTGAAACAAGGCACAAGGATGTTTTAGAAGACTGGTAGGATCTCTAAAACATTTTTCAAGGACATGTCATTGATAAAGCTAAATACTCCAAGGTTGTGTAATACAACAGATTAATCATTGAGAAGAGTGAAATTATGCTGTTTTGAAAACTATGGCAGGTCAGATTTTCTGCCTAATTATATAAGAAGATTTCTCTAAAAAATACACATTATTTCAAAGACTTATTGGCTGTGAAATAAGTTAAGGGTATTTCAAATGGCTTGTCTGCAAAGAAAGGTGAGATGTAGGGAATCACAGAAAGTCGAGGGGAAAATAGGTCAATATATACATTGCTGTATGGTGAACTAAGCCTTAGGCCAGCAACAATGGAGAGGACCTGACCCTTAGACACGTACAAGTAAGCCGGAATCTTCAAAAGTTCAAATCTTTATAAGTAAAAAGATTTATTAAAATGAATAACCAAGTGTTTTAATTGACATCAGAAGATGAAAACAATAAACCCTGAGAACATAGAGAAAAGATAAATAAAGATATGAGCAGAACTTAATACAACAGAAAACGTATAAAATTCAGGTGATTTAGTAAGTCCAAAGAATCTTCTTTGAAAAGATTTAAAAGACACACTTTGATTAAGGAAAACCAAAACATAAGTAAAGAATATACAGAAAGAGTCAGGACAATGTTAGAGCAGAGAATATATGAAATGCCAGTAAATTTGAACATTTCTGTCAAGTGGACCATTTCCTAGCTCCTAAAGTTTACCAACACTGACACCAGAGGAAATCATTTAAGGTCATCATGTCTGCCCTTGGCATTCTCGGAACGCCCTGGCCTCAGAATGCAGCCTCTGTAGTCCATGGTTACCTGCGGAGAGGGGGCGGGATTGAGGGAGGTGGGAACACTGCCCTCACTGAGGGAGTGGGTGTGGCCATCTCTGCTGTGACTGAACAAAGGGCAGGGGAGCAGGGGGCCCAGGGCAGGGCCCTCAGAGCCCGGCAGGCCCAGTGGAGTGTCACAAGCTTTTAGGCCCAGGCCAAAGGGCGCCTTCTTTGTCTGCACAGCTGCCCAAACTATCACCTTTCCACTCAGGCCGCCCTCTTACTAGAAGTGTGTGTGGAACGTGTCCGTGGAGTATACCGCGCTGCACAGTTAAGCATAGGTCTGGGCATCGTAGCTTCCTGCCAGGTGACCGAAGTTCGCAGGCAGATGGGTCCCTGGGACACACGCGGTGAGGCTCCTGCCCGGGCCACAGGCCGCCCACTGCCCCTGCCCCAGATCGGGGGCAGCAAAGCAGCCCTGTCTGAGTCCCCTGCCTCTAGAGGGAGTATTGGACCAACACTTGTAGAAAACGGGGTCCTTGCGGGCCACTCATTGGAGGGACACAAATAAATCTTTGCCGACTTTCTGCTGAAACTTACGAGCGTTCACACCTAAGCCTCTTACAAGGTCAGCTGTTTAGCTAAACATGAGCTCATGATCTAAATTTACACAATAATGAAGAAAGCAGCTACAAGGGGAGACAATCAGCCAAAACCATCAATACCAGAATTAGATTCCCAAGGCCATCCATCAGATGTAGGAATAATCGGGTGCAAGGCAGAAAATATACATAAAACTGGAACTGAAACAAGGCACAAGGATGTTTTCAAAGACTGGTAGGATCTCTAAAACATTTTTCAAGGACATGTCATTGATAAAGCTAAATACTCCAAGGTTGTGTAATACAACAGATTAATCATTGAGAAGAGTGAAATTATGCTGTTTTGAAAACTATGGCAGGTCAGATTTTCTGCCTAATTATATAAGAAGATTTCTCTAAAAAATACACATTATTTCAAAGACTTATTGGCTGTGAAATATGTTAAGGGTATTTCAAATGGCTTGTCTGCAAAGAAAGGTGAGATGTAGGGAATCACAGAAAGTCGAGGGGAAAATAGGTCAATATATACATTGCTGTATGGTGAACTAAGCCTTAGGCCAGCAACAATGGAGAGGACCTGACCCTTAGACACGTACAAGTAAGCCGGAATCTTCAAAAGTTCAAATCTTTATAAGTAAAAAGATTTATTAAAATGAATAACCAAGTGTTTTAATTGACATCAGAAGATCAAAACAATAAACCCTGAGAACATAGAGAAAAGATAAATAAAGATATGAGCAGAACTTAATACAACAGAAAACGTATAAAATTCAGGTGATTTAGTAAGTCCAAAGAATTTTCTTTGAAAAGATTTAAAAGAAACACTTTGATTAAGGAAAACCAAAACATAAGTAAAGAATATACAGAAAGAGTCAGGACAATGTTAGAGCAGAGAATATATGAAATGCCAGTAAATTTGAACATTTCTGTAAAGTGGACCATTTCCTAGCTCCTAAAGTTTACCAACACTGACACCAGAGGAAATCATTTAAGGTCATCATGTCTGCCCTTGGCATTCTCGGAACGCCCTGGCCTCAGAATGCAGCCTCTGTAGTCCATGGTAACCTGCGGAGAGGGGGCGGGGCTGAGGGAGGTTGAAACACTGCCCTCACTGAGGGAGTGGGTGTGGCCATCACAGCTTTGACTGAACAAAGGGCAGGGGAGCAGGGGGCCCAGGGCAGGGCCCTCAGAGCCCGGCAGGCCCAGTGGAGTGTCACAAGCTTTTAGGCCCAGGCCAAAGGGCGCCTTCTTTGTCTGCACAGCTGCCCAAACTCTCACCTTTCCACTCAGGCCGCCCTCTTACTAGAAGTGTGTGTGGAACGTGTCCGCGCAGTATACCGCGCTGCACAGCTAAGAATACGTCTGGGCATCGTAGCTTCCTGCCAGGTGACCGAAGTTTGCAGGCAGATGGGTCCCTGGGACACACGCGGAGAGGCTCCTGCCCGGGCCACAGGCCGCCCACTGACCCTGCCCCAGATCGGGGGCCGCAAAGCAGCCCTGTCTGAGTCCCCTTCCTCTAGAGGGAGTATTGGACCAACACTTGTAGAAAACGGGGTCCTTGCGGGCCACTCATTGTAGGGACACAAATAAATCTTTGCCGACTTTCTGCTGAAACTTACGAGCGTTCACACCTAAGCCTCTTACAAGGTCAGCTGTTTAGCTAAACATGAGCTCATGATCTAAATTTACACAGTAATGAAGAAAGCAGCTACAAGGGGAGACAATCAGCCAAAACCATCAATACCAGAATTAGATTCCCAAGGCCATCCATCAGATGAAGGAATAATCGGGTGCAAGGCAGAAAATATACATAAAACTGGAACTGAAACAAGGCACAAGGATGTTTTAGAAGAGTGGTAGGATCTCTAAAACATTTTTCAAGGACATGTCATTGATAAAGCTAAATACTCCAAGGTTGTGTAATACAACAGATTAATCATTGAGAAGAGTGAAATTATGCTGTTTTGAAAACTATGGCAGGTCAGATTTTCTGCCTAATTATATAAGAAGATTTCTCTAAAAAATACACATTATTTCAAAGACTTATTGGCTGTGAAATAAGTTAAGGGTATTTCAAATGGCTTGTCTGCAAAGAAAGGTGAGATGTAGGGAATCACAGAAAGTCGAGGGGAAAATAGGTCAATATATACATTGCTGTATGGTGAACTAAGCCTTAGGCCAGCAACAATGGAGAGGACCTGACCCTTAGACACGTACAAGTAAGCTGGAATCTTCAAAAGTTCAAATCTTTATAAGTAAAAAGATTTATTAAAATGAATAACCAAGTGTTTTAATTGACATCAGAAGATGAAAACAATAAACCCTGAGAACATAGAGAAAAGATAAATAAAGATATGAGCAGAACTTAATACAACAGAAAACGTATAAAATTCAGGTGATTTAGTAAGTCCAAAGAATCTTCTTTGAAAAGATTTAAAAGACACACTTTGATTAAGGAAAACCAAAACATAAGTAAAGAATATACAGAAAGAGTCAGGACAATGTTAGAGCAGAGAATATATGAAATGCCAGTAAATTTGAACATTTCTGTCAAGTGGACCATTTCCTAGCTCCTAAAGTTTACCAACACTGACACCAGAGGAAATCATTTAAGGTCATCATGTCTGCCCTTGGCATTCTCGGAACGCCCTGGCCTCAGAATGCAGCCTCTGTAGTCCATGGTTACCTGCGGAGAGGGGGCGGGATTGAGGGAGGTGGGAACACTGCCCTCACTGAGGGAGTGGGTGTGGCCATCTCTGCTGTGACTGAACAAAGGGCAGGGGAGCAGGGGGCCCAGGGCAGGGCCCTCAGAGCCCGGCAGGCCCAGTGGAGTGTCACAAGCTTTTAGGCCCAGGCCAAAGGGCGCCTTCTTTGTCTGCACAGCTGCCCAAACTCTCACCTTTCCACTCAGGCCGCCCTCTTACTAGAAGTGTGTGTGGAACGTGTCCGTGGAGTATACCGCGCTGCACAGCTAAGCATAGGTCTGGGCATCGTAGCTTCCTGCCAGGTGACCGAAGTTCGCAGGCAGATGGGTCCCTGGGACACACGCGGAGAGGCTCCTGCCCGGGCCACAGGCCGCCCACTGACCCTGCCCCAGATCGGGGGCCGCAAAGCAGCCCTGTCTGAGTCCCCTGCCTCTAGAGGGAGTATTGGACCAACACTTGTAGAAAACGGGGTCCTTGCGGGCCACTCATTGGAGGGACACAAATAAATCTTTGCCGACTTTCTGCTGAAACTTACGAGCGTTCACACCTAAGCCTCTTACAAGGTCAGCTGTTTAGCTAAACATGAGCTCATGATCTAAATTTACACAATAATGAAGAAAGCAGCTACAAGGGGAGACAATCAGCCAAAACCATCAATACCAGAATTAGATTCCCAAGGCCATCCATCAGATGAAGGAATAATCAGGTGCAAGGCAGAAAATATACATAAAACTGGAACTGAAACAAGGCACAAGGATGTTTTAGAAGACTGGTAGGATCTCTAAAACATTTTTCAAGGACATGTCATTGATAAAGCTAAATACTCCAAGGTTGTGTAATACAACAGATTAATCATTGAGAAGAGTGAAATTATGCTGTTTTGAAAACTATGGCAGGTCAGATTTTCTGCCTAATTATATAAGAAGATTTCTCTAAAAAATACACATTATTTCAAAGACTTATTGGCTGTGAAATAAGTTAAGGGTATTTCAAATGGCTTGTCTGCAAAGAAAGGTGAGATGTAGGGAATCACAGAAAGTCGAGGGGAAAATAGGTCAATATATACATTGCTGTATGGTGAACTAAGCCTTAGGCCAGCAACAATGGAGAGGACCTGACCCTTAGACACGTACAAGTAAGCCGGAATCTTCAAAAGTTCAAATCTTTATAAGTAAAAAGATTTATTAAAATGAATAACCAAGTGTTTTAATTGACATCAGAAGATGAAAACAATAAACCCTGAGAACATAGAGAAAAGATAAATAAAGATATGAGCAGAACTTAATACAACAGAAAACGTATAAAATTGAGGTGATTTAGTAAGTCCAAAGAATCTTCTTTGAAAAGATTTAAAAGACACACTTTGATTAAGGAAAACCAAAACATAAGTAAAGAATATACAGAAAGAGTCAGGACAATGTTAGAGCAGAGAATATATGAAATGCCAGTAAATTTGAACATTTCTGTCAAGTGGACCATTTCCTAGCTCCTAAAGTTTACCAACACTGACACCAGAGGAAATCATTTAAGGTCATCATGTCTGCCCTTGGCATTCTCGGAACGCCCTGGCCTCAGAATGCAGCCTCTGTAGTCCATGGTTACCTGCGGAGAGGGGGCGGGATTGAGGGAGGTGGGAACACTGCCCTCACTGAGGGAGTGGGTGTGGCCATCTCTGCTGTGACTGAACAAAGGGCAGGGGAGCAGGGGGCCCAGGGCAGGGCCCTCAGAGCCCGGCAGGCCCAGTGGAGTGTCACAAGCTTTTAGGCCCAGGCCAAAGGGCGCCTTCTTTGTCTGCACAGCTGCCCAAACTCTCACCTTTCCACTCAGGCCGCCCTCTTACTAGAAGTGTGTGTGGAACGTGTCCGTGGAGTATACCGCGCTGCACAGCTAAGCATAGGTCTGGGCATCGTAGCTTCCTGCCAGGTGACCGAAGTTCGCAGGCAGATGGGTCCCTGGGACACACGCGGAGAGGCTCCTGCCCGGGCCACAGGCCGCCCACTGACCCTGCCCCAGATCGGGGGCCGCAAAGCAGCCCTGTCTGAGTCCCCTGCCTCTAGAGGGAGTATTGGACCAACACTTGTAGAAAACGGGGTCCTTGCGGGCCACTCATTGGAGGGACACAAATAAATCTTTGCCGACTTTCTGCTGAAACTTACGAGCGTTCACACCTAAGCCTCTTACAAGGTCAGCTGTTTAGCTAAACATGAGCTCATGATCTAAATTTACACAATAATGAAGAAAGCAGCTACAAGGGGAGACAATCAGCCAAAACCATCAATACCAGAATTAGATTCCCAAGGCCATCCATCAGATGAAGGAATAATCAGGTGCAAGGCAGAAAATATACATAAAACTGGAACTGAAACAAGGCACAAGGATGTTTTAGAAGACTGGTAGGATCTCTAAAACATTTTTCAAGGACATGTCATTGATAAAGCTAAATACTCCAAGGTTGTGTAATACAACAGATTAATCATTGAGAAGAGTGAAATTATGCTGTTTTGAAAACTATGGCAGGTCAGATTTTCTGCCTAATTATATAAGAAGATTTCTCTAAAAAATACACATTATTTCAAAGACTTATTGGCTGTGAAATAAGTTAAGGGTATTTCAAATGGCTTGTCTGCAAAGAAAGGTGAGATGTAGGGAATCACAGAAAGTCGAGGGGAAAATAGGTCAATATATACATTGCTGTATGGTGAACTAAGCCTTAGGCCAGCAACAATGGAGAGGACCTGACCCTTAGACACGTACAAGTAAGCCGGAATCTTCAAAAGTTCAAATCTTTATAAGTAAAAAGATTTATTAAAATGAATAACCAAGTGTTTTAATTGACATCACAAGATGAAAACAATAAACCCTGAGAACATAGAGAAAAGATAAATAAAGATATGAGCAGAACTTAATACAACAGAAAACGTATAAAATTCAGGTGATTTAGTAAGTCCACAGAATCTTCTTTGAAAAGAATTAAAAGACACACTTTGATTAAGGAAAACCAAAACATAAGTAAAGAATATACAGAAAGAGTCAGGACAATGTTAGAGCAGAGAATATATGAAATGCCAGTAAATTTGAACATTTCTGTCAAGTGGACCATTTCCTAGCTCCTAAAGTTTACCAAAACTGACACAAGAGGAAATCATTTAAGGTCATCATGTCTGCCCTTGGCATTCTCGGAACGCCCTGGCCTCAGAATGCAGCCTCTGTAGTCCATGGTAACCTGCGGAGAGGGGGCGGGGCTGACGGAGGTTGGAACACTGCCCTCTCTGAGGGAGTGGGTGTGGCCATCTCTGCTCTGACTGAACAAAGGGCAGGGGAGCAGGGGGCCCAGGGCAGGGCCCTCAGAGCCCGGCAGGGCCAGTGGAGTGTCACAAGCTTTTAGGCCCAGGCCAAAGGGCACCTTCTTTGTCTGCACAGCTGCCCAAACTCTCACCTTTCCACTCAGGCCGCCCTCTTACTTGAAGTGTGTGTGGAACGTGTCCGTGCAGTATACCGCGCTGCACAGCTAAGCATAGGTCTGGGCATCGTAGCTTCCTGCCAGGTGACCGAAGTTCGCAGGCAGATGGGTCCCTGGGACACACGCGGAGAGGCTCATGCCCGGGCCACAGGCCGCCCACTGCCCCTGCCCCAGATCGGGGGCAGCAAAGCAGCGCTGTCTGAGTCCCCTGCCTCTAGAGGGAGTATTGGACCAACACTTGTAGAAAACGGGGTCCTTGCGGGCCACTCATTGGAGGGACACAAATAAATCTTTGCCGACTTTCTGCTGAAACTTACGAGCGTTCACACCTAAGCCTCTTACAAGGTCAGCTGTTTAGCTAAACATGAGCTCATGATCTAAATTTACACAATAATGAAGAAAGCAGCTACAAGGGGAGACAATCAGCCAAAACCATCAATACCAGAATTTGATTCCCAAGGCCATCCATCAGATGTAGGAATAATCGGGTGCAAGGCAGAAAATATACATAAAACTGGAACTGAAACAAGGCACAAGGATGTTTTCAAAGACTGGTAGGATCTCTAAAACATTTTTCAAGGACATGTCATTGATAAAGCTAAATACTCCAAGGTTGTGTAATACAACAGATTAATCATTGAGAAGAGTGAAATTATGCTGTTTTGAAAACTATGGCAGGTCAGATTTTCTGCCTAATTATATAAGAAGATTTCTCTAAAAAATACACATTATTTCAAAGACTTATTGGCTGTGAAATATGTTAAGGGTATTTCAAATGGCTTGTCTGCAAAGAAAGGTGAGATGTAGGGAATCACAGAAAGTCGAGGGGAAAATAGGTCAATATATACATTGCTGTATGGTGAACTAAGCCTTAGGCCAGCAACAATGGAGAGGACCTGACCCTTAGACACGTACAAGTAAGCCGGAATCTTCAAAAGTTCAAATCTTTATAAGTAAAAAGATTTATTAAAATGAATAACGAAGTGTTTTAATTGACATCAGAAGATGAAAACAATAAACCCTGAGAACATAGAGAAAAGATAAATAAAGATATGAGCAGAACTTAATACAACAGAAAACGTATAAAATTCAGGTGATTTAGTAAGTCCAAAGAATTTTCTTTGAAAAGATTTAAAAGAAACACTTTGATTAAGGAAAACCAAAACATAAGTAAAGAATATACAGAAAGAGTCAGGACAATGTTAGAGCAGAGAATATATGAAATGCCAGTAAATTTGAACATTTCTGTAAAGTGGACCATTTCCTAGCTCCTAAAGTTTACCAACACTGACACAAGAGGAAATCATTTAAGGTCATCATGTCTGCCCTTGGCATTCTCGGAACGCCCTGGCCTCAGAATGCAGCCTCTGTAGTCCATGGTAACCTGCGGAGAGGGGGCCGGGCTGAGGGAGGTTGGAACACTGCCCTCACTGAGGGAGTGGGTGTGGCCATCACAGCTGTGACTGAACAAAGGGCAGGGGAGCAGGGGGCCCAGGGCAGGGCCCTCAGAGCCCGGCAGGCCCAGTGGAGTGTCACAAGCTTTTAGGCCCAGGCCAAAGGGCGCCTTCTTTGTCTGCACAGCTGCCCAAACTCTCACCTTTCCACTCAGGCCGCCCTCTTACTAGAAGTGTGTGTGGAACGTGTCCGCGCAGTATACCGCGCTGCACAGCTAAGAATACGGCTGGGCATCGTACCTTCCTGCCAGGTGACCGAAGTTTGCAGGCAGATGGGTCCCTGGGACACACGCGGAGAGGCTCCTGCCCGTGCCACAGGCCGCCCACTGCCCCTGCCCCAGATCGAGGGCCGCAAAGCAGCCCTGTCTGAGTCCCCTGCCCCTAGAGGGAGTATTGGACCAACACTTGTAGAAAACGGGGTCCTTGCGGGCCACTCATTGTAGGGACACAAATAAATCTTTGCCGACTTTCTGCTGAAACTTACGAGCGTTCACACCTAAGCCTCTTACAAGGTCAGCTGTTTAGCTAAACATGAGCTCATGATCTAAATTTACACAGTAATGAAGAAAGCAGCTACAAGGGGAGACAATCAGCCAAAACCATCAATACCAGAATTAGATTCCCAAGGCCATCCATCAGATGAAGGAATAATCGGGTGCAAGGCAGAAAATATACATAAAACTGGAACTGAAACAAGGCACAAGGATGTTTTAGAAGAGTGGTAGGATCTCTAAAACATTTTTCAAGGACATGTCATTGATAAAGCTAAATACTCCAAGGTTGTGTAATACAACAGATTAATCATTGAGAAGAGTGAAATTATGCTGTTTTGAAAACTATGGCAGGTCAGATTTTCTGCCTAATTATATAAGAAGATTTCTCTAAAAAATACACATTATTTCAAAGACTTATTGGCTGTGAAATAAGTTAAGGGTATTTCAAATGGCTTGTCTGCAAAGAAAGGTGAGATGTAGGGAATCACAGAAAGTCGAGGGGAAAATAGGTCAATATATACATTGCTGTATGGTGAACTAAGCCTTAGGCCAGCAACAATGGAGAGGACCTGACCCTTAGACACGTACAAGTAAGCTGGAATCTTCAAAAGTTCAAATCTTTATAAGTAAAAAGATTTATTAAAATGAATAACCAAGTGTTTTAATTGACATCAGAAGATGAAAACAATAAACCCTGAGAACATAGAGAAAAGATAAATAAAGATATGAGCAGAACTTAATACAACAGAAAACGTATAAAATTCAGGTGATTTAGTAAGTCCAAAGAATCTTCTTTGAAAAGATTTAAAAGACACACTTTGATTAAGGAAAACCAAAACATAAGTAAAGAATATACAGAAAGAGTCAGGACAATGTTAGAGCAGAGAATATATGAAATGCCAGTAAATTTGAACATTTCTGTCAAGTGGACCATTTCCTAGCTCCTAAAGTTTACCAACACTGACACCAGAGGAAATCATTTAAGGTCATCATGTCTGCCCTTGGCATTCTCGGAACGCACTGGCCTCAGAATGCAGCCACTGTAGTCCATGGTAACCTGCGGAGAGGGGGCGGGATTGAGGGAGGTGGGAACACTGCCCTCACTGAGGGAGTGGGTGTGGCCATCTCTGCTGTGACTGAACAAAGGGCAGGGGAGCAGGGGGCCCAGGGCAGGGCCCTCAGAGCCCGGCAGGCCCAGTGGAGTGTCACAAGCTTTTAGGCCCAGGCCAAAGGGCGCCTTCATTGTCTGCACAGCTGCCCAAACTCTCACCTTTCCACTCAGGCCGCCCTCTTACTAGAAGTGTGTGTGGAACGTGTCCGTGCAGTATACCGCGCTGCACAGCTAAGCATAGGTCTGGGCATCGTAGCTTCCTGCCAGGTGACCGAAGTTCGCAGGCAGATGGGTCCCTGGGACACACGCGGAGAGGCTCCTGCCCGGGCCACAGGCCGCCCACTGACCCTGCCCCAGATCGGGGGCCGCAAAGCAGCCCTGTCTGAGTCCCCTGCCTCTAGAGGGAGTATTGGACCAACACTTGTAGAAAACGGGGTCCTTGCGGGCCACTCATTGGAGGGACACAAATAAATCTTTGCCGACTTTCTGCTGAAACTTACGAGCGTTCACACCTAAGCCTCTTACAAGGTCAGCTGTTTAGCTAAACATGAGCTCATGATCTAAATTTACACAATAATGAAGAAAGCAGCTACAAGGGGAGACAATCAGCCAAAACCATCAATACCAGAATTAGATTCCCAAGGCCATCCATCAGATGAAGGAATAATCAGGTGCAAGGCAGAAAATATACATAAA
This sequence comes from Mesoplodon mirus, assembly GCF_964341445.2. NCBI lineage: Eukaryota > Metazoa > Chordata > Mammalia > Artiodactyla > Ziphiidae > Mesoplodon > Mesoplodon mirus. Next base: position 116,750,972 of record NC_138976.1, on the reverse strand, counting down.
ACTGGAACTGAAACAAGGCACAAGGATGTTTTCAAAGACTGGTAGGATCTCTAAAACATTTTTCAAGGACATGTCATTGATAAAGCTAAATACTCCAAGGTTGTGTAATACAACAGATTAATCATTGAGAAGAGTGAAATTATGCTGTTTTGAAAACTATGGCAGGTCAGATTTTCTGCCTAATTATATAAGAAGATTTCTCTAAAAAATACACATTATTTCAAAGACTTATTGGCTGTGAAATAAGTTAAGGGTATTTCAAATGGCTTGTCTGCAAAGAAAGGTGAGATGTAGGGAATCACAGAAAGTCGAGGGGAAAATAGGTCAATATATACATTGCTGTATGGTGAACTAAGCCTTAGGCCAGCAACAATGGAGAGGACCTGACCCTTAGACACGTACAAGTAAGCCGGAATCTTCAAAAGTTCAAATCTTTATAAGTAAAAAGATTTATTAAAATGAATAACTAAGTGTTTTAATTGACATCACAAGATGAAAACAATAAACCCTGAGAACATAGAGAACAGATAAATAAAGATATGAGCAGAACTTAATACAACAGAAAACGTATAAAATTCAGGTGATTTAGTAAGTCCACAGAATCTTCTTTGAAAAGAATTAAAAGACACACTTTGATTAAGGAAAACCAAAACATTAGTAAAGAATATACAGAAAGAGTCAGAACAATGTTAGAGCAGAGAATATATGAAATGCCAGTAAATTTGAACATTTCTGTCAAGTGGACCATTTCCTAGCTCCTAAAGTATACCAACACTGACACAAGAGGAAATCATTTAAGGTCATCATGTCTGCCCTTGGCATTCTCGGAACGCCCTGGCCTCAGAATGCAGCCTCTGTAGTCCATGGTAACCTGCGGAGAGGGGGCGGGTCTGAGGGAGGTGGGAACACTGCCCTCACTGAGGGAGTGGGTGTGGCCATCTCTGCTGTGACTGAACAAAGGGCAGGGGAGCAGGGGGCCCAGGGCAGGGCCCTCAGAGCCCGGCAGGCCCAGTGGAGTGTCACAAGCTTTTAGGCCCAGGCCAAAGGGCGCCTTCTTTGTCTGCACAGCTGCCCAAACTCTCACCTTTCCACTCAGGCCGCCCTCTTACTAGAAGTGTGTGTGGAACGTGTCCGTGGAGTATACCGCGCTGCACAGCTAAGCATAGGTCTGGGCATCGTAGCTTCCTGCCAGGTGACCGAAGTTCGCAGGCAGATGGGTCCCTGGGACACACGCGGAGAGGCTCCTGCCCGGGCCACAGGCCGCCCACTGACCCTGCCCCAGATCGGGGGCCGCAAAGCAGCCCTGTCTGAGTCCCCTGCCTCTAGAGGGAGTATTGGACCAACACTTGTAGAAAACGGGGTCCTTGCGGGCCACTCATTGGAGGGACACAAATAAATCTTTGCCGACTTTCTGCTGAAACTTACGAGCGTTCACACCTAAGCCTCTTACAAGGTCAGCTGTTTAGCTAAACATGAGCTCATGATCTAAATTTACACAATAATGAAGAAAGCAGCTACAAGGGGAGACAATCAGCCAAAACCATCAATACCAGAATTAGATTCCCAAGGCCATCCATCAGATGAAGGAATAATCAGGTGCAAGGCAGAAAATATACATAAAACTGGAACTGAAACAAGGCACAAGGATGTTTTAGAAGACTGGTAGGATCTCTAAAACATTTTTCAAGGACATGTCATTGATAAAGCTAAATACTCCAAGGTTGTGTAATACAACAGATTAATCATTGAGAAGAGTGAAATTATGCTGTTTTGAAAACTATGGCAGGTCAGATTTTCTGCCTAATTATATAAGAAGATTTCTCTAAAAAATACACATTATTTCAAAGACTTATTGGCTGTGAAATAAGTTAAGGGTATTTCAAATGGCTTGTCTGCAAAGAAAGGTGAGATGTAGGGAATCACAGAAAGTCGAGGGGAAAATAGGTCAATATATACATTGCTGTATGGTGAACTAAGCCTTAGGCCAGCAACAATGGAGAGGACCTGACCCTTAGACACGTACAAGTAAGCCGGAATCTTCAAAAGTTCAAATCTTTATAAGTAAAAAGATTTATTAAAATGAATAACCAAGTGTTTTAATTGACATCAGAAGATGAAAACAATAAACCCTGAGAACATAGAGAAAAGATAAATAAAGATATGAGCAGAACTTAATACAACAGAAAACGTATAAAATTGAGGTGATTTAGTAAGTCCAAAGAATCTTCTTTGAAAAGATTTAAAAGACACACTTTGATTAAGGAAAACCAAAACATAAGTAAAGAATATACAGAAAGAGTCAGGACAATGTTAGAGCAGAGAATATATGAAATGCCAGTAAATTTGAACATTTCTGTCAAGTGGACCATTTCCTAGCTCCTAAAGTTTACCAACACTGACACCAGAGGAAATCATTTAAGGTCATCATGTCTGCCCTTGGCATTCTCGGAACGCCCTGGCCTCAGAATGCAGCCTCTGTAGTCCATGGTTACCTGCGGAGAGGGGGCGGGATTGAGGGAGGTGGGAACACTGCCCTCACTGAGGGAGTGGGTGTGGCCATCTCTGCTGTGACTGAACAAAGGGCAGGGGAGCAGGGGGCCCAGGGCAGGGCCCTCAGAGCCCGGCAGGCCCAGTGGAGTGTCACAAGCTTTTAGGCCCAGGCCAAAGGGCGCCTTCTTTGTCTGCACAGCTGCCCAAACTCTCACCTTTCCACTCAGGCCGCCCTCTTACTAGAAGTGTGTGTGGAACGTGTCCGTGGAGTATACCGCGCTGCACAGCTAAGCATAGGTCTGGGCATCGTAGCTTCCTGCCAGGTGACCGAAGTTCGCAGGCAGATGGGTCCCTGGGACACACGCGGAGAGGCTCCTGCCCGGGCCACAGGCCGCCCACTGACCCTGCCCCAGATCGGGGGCCGCAAAGCAGCCCTGTCTGAGTCCCCTGCCTCTAGAGGGAGTATTGGACCAACACTTGTAGAAAACGGGGTCCTTGCGGGCCACTCATTGGAGGGACACAAATAAATCTTTGCCGACTTTCTGCTGAAACTTACGAGCGTTCACACCTAAGCCTCTTACAAGGTCAGCTGTTTAGCTAAACATGAGCTCATGATCTAAATTTACACAATAATGAAGAAAGCAGCTACAAGGGGAGACAATCAGCCAAAACCATCAATACCAGAATTAGATTCCCAAGGCCATCCATCAGATGAAGGAATAATCAGGTGCAAGGCAGAAAATATACATAAAACTGGAACTGAAACAAGGCACAAGGATGTTTTAGAAGACTGGTAGGATCTCTAAAACATTTTTCAAGGACATGTCATTGATAAAGCTAAATACTCCAAGGTTGTGTAATACAACAGATTAATCATTGAGAAGAGTGAAATTATGCTGTTTTGAAAACTATGGCAGGTCAGATTTTCTGCCTAATTATATAAGAAGATTTCTCTAAAAAATACACATTATTTCAAAGACTTATTGGCTGTGAAATAAGTTAAGGGTATTTCAAATGGCTTGTCTGCAAAGAAAGGTGAGATGTAGGGAATCACAGAAAGTCGAGGGGAAAATAGGTCAATATATACATTGCTGTATGGTGAACTAAGCCTTAGGCCAGCAACAATGGAGAGGACCTGACCCTTAGACACGTACAAGTAAGCCGGAATCTTCAAAAGTTCAAATCTTTATAAGTAAAAAGATTTATTAAAATGAATAACCAAGTGTTTTAATTGACATCACAAGATGAAAACAATAAACCCTGAGAACATAGAGAAAAGATAAATAAAGATATGAGCAGAACTTAATACAACAGAAAACGTATAAAATTCAGGTGATTTAGTAAGTCCACAGAATCTTCTTTGAAAAGAATTAAAAGACACACTTTGATTAAGGAAAACCAAAACATAAGTAAAGAATATACAGAAAGAGTCAGGACAATGTTAGAGCAGAGAATATATGAAATGCCAGTAAATTTGAACATTTCTGTCAAGTGGACCATTTCCTAGCTCCTAAAGTTTACCAAAACTGACACAAGAGGAAATCATTTAAGGTCATCATGTCTGCCCTTGGCATTCTCGGAACGCCCTGGCCTCAGAATGCAGCCTCTGTAGTCCATGGTAACCTGCGGAGAGGGGGCGGGGCTGACGGAGGTTGGAACACTGCCCTCTCTGAGGGAGTGGGTGTGGCCATCTCTGCTCTGACTGAACAAAGGGCAGGGGAGCAGGGGGCCCAGGGCAGGGCCCTCAGAGCCCGGCAGGGCCAGTGGAGTGTCACAAGCTTTTAGGCCCAGGCCAAAGGGCACCTTCTTTGTCTGCACAGCTGCCCAAACTCTCACCTTTCCACTCAGGCCGCCCTCTTACTTGAAGTGTGTGTGGAACGTGTCCGTGCAGTATACCGCGCTGCACAGCTAAGCATAGGTCTGGGCATCGTAGCTTCCTGCCAGGTGACCGAAGTTCGCAGGCAGATGGGTCCCTGGGACACACGCGGAGAGGCTCATGCCCGGGCCACAGGCCGCCCACTGCCCCTGCCCCAGATCGGGGGCAGCAAAGCAGCGCTGTCTGAGTCCCCTGCCTCTAGAGGGAGTATTGGACCAACACTTGTAGAAAACGGGGTCCTTGCGGGCCACTCATTGGAGGGACACAAATAAATCTTTGCCGACTTTCTGCTGAAACTTACGAGCGTTCACACCTAAGCCTCTTACAAGGTCAGCTGTTTAGCTAAACATGAGCTCATGATCTAAATTTACACAATAATGAAGAAAGCAGCTACAAGGGGAGACAATCAGCCAAAACCATCAATACCAGAATTTGATTCCCAAGGCCATCCATCAGATGTAGGAATAATCGGGTGCAAGGCAGAAAATATACATAAAACTGGAACTGAAACAAGGCACAAGGATGTTTTCAAAGACTGGTAGGATCTCTAAAACATTTTTCAAGGACATGTCATTGATAAAGCTAAATACTCCAAGGTTGTGTAATACAACAGATTAATCATTGAGAAGAGTGAAATTATGCTGTTTTGAAAACTATGGCAGGTCAGATTTTCTGCCTAATTATATAAGAAGATTTCTCTAAAAAATACACATTATTTCAAAGACTTATTGGCTGTGAAATATGTTAAGGGTATTTCAAATGGCTTGTCTGCAAAGAAAGGTGAGATGTAGGGAATCACAGAAAGTCGAGGGGAAAATAGGTCAATATATACATTGCTGTATGGTGAACTAAGCCTTAGGCCAGCAACAATGGAGAGGACCTGACCCTTAGACACGTACAAGTAAGCCGGAATCTTCAAAAGTTCAAATCTTTATAAGTAAAAAGATTTATTAAAATGAATAACGAAGTGTTTTAATTGACATCAGAAGATGAAAACAATAAACCCTGAGAACATAGAGAAAAGATAAATAAAGATATGAGCAGAACTTAATACAACAGAAAACGTATAAAATTCAGGTGATTTAGTAAGTCCAAAGAATTTTCTTTGAAAAGATTTAAAAGAAACACTTTGATTAAGGAAAACCAAAACATAAGTAAAGAATATACAGAAAGAGTCAGGACAATGTTAGAGCAGAGAATATATGAAATGCCAGTAAATTTGAACATTTCTGTAAAGTGGACCATTTCCTAGCTCCTAAAGTTTACCAACACTGACACAAGAGGAAATCATTTAAGGTCATCATGTCTGCCCTTGGCATTCTCGGAACGCCCTGGCCTCAGAATGCAGCCTCTGTAGTCCATGGTAACCTGCGGAGAGGGGGCCGGGCTGAGGGAGGTTGGAACACTGCCCTCACTGAGGGAGTGGGTGTGGCCATCACAGCTGTGACTGAACAAAGGGCAGGGGAGCAGGGGGCCCAGGGCAGGGCCCTCAGAGCCCGGCAGGCCCAGTGGAGTGTCACAAGCTTTTAGGCCCAGGCCAAAGGGCGCCTTCTTTGTCTGCACAGCTGCCCAAACTCTCACCTTTCCACTCAGGCCGCCCTCTTACTAGAAGTGTGTGTGGAACGTGTCCGCGCAGTATACCGCGCTGCACAGCTAAGAATACGGCTGGGCATCGTACCTTCCTGCCAGGTGACCGAAGTTTGCAGGCAGATGGGTCCCTGGGACACACGCGGAGAGGCTCCTGCCCGTGCCACAGGCCGCCCACTGCCCCTGCCCCAGATCGGGGGCCGCAAAGCAGCCCTGTCTGAGTCCCCTGCCCCTAGAGGGAGTATTGGACCAACACTTGTAGAAAACGGGGTCCTTGCGGGCCACTCATTGTAGGGACACAAATAAATCTTTGCCGACTTTCTGCTGAAACTTACGAGCGTTCACACCTAAGCCTCTTACAAGGTCAGCTGTTTAGCTAAACATGAGCTCATGATCTAAATTTACACAGTAATGAAGAAAGCAGCTACAAGGGGAGACAATCAGCCAAAACCATCAATACCAGAATTAGATTCCCAAGGCCATCCATCAGATGAAGGAATAATCGGGTGCAAGGCAGAAAATATACATAAAACTGGAACTGAAACAAGGCACAAGGATGTTTTAGAAGAGTGGTAGGATCTCTAAAACATTTTTCAAGGACATGTCATTGATAAAGCTAAATACTCCAAGGTTGTGTAATACAACAGATTAATCATTGAGAAGAGTGAAATTATGCTGTTTTGAAAACTATGGCAGGTCAGATTTTCTGCCTAATTATATAAGAAGATTTCTCTAAAAAATACACATTATTTCAAAGACTTATTGGCTGTGAAATAAGTTAAGGGTATTTCAAATGGCTTGTCTGCAAAGAAAGGTGAGATGTAGGGAATCACAGAAAGTCGAGGGGAAAATAGGTCAATATATACATTGCTGTATGGTGAACTAAGCCTTAGGCCAGCAACAATGGAGAGGACCTGACCCTTAGACACGTACAAGTAAGCTGGAATCTTCAAAAGTTCAAATCTTTATAAGTAAAAAGATTTATTAAAATGAATAACCAAGTGTTTTAATTGACATCAGAAGATGAAAACAATAAACCCTGAGAACATAGAGAAAAGATAAATAAAGATATGAGCAGAACTTAATACAACAGAAAACGTATAAAATTCAGGTGATTTAGTAAGTCCAAAGAATCTTCTTTGAAAAGATTTAAAAGACACACTTTGATTAAGGAAAACCAAAACATAAGTAAAGAATATACAGAAAGAGTCAGGACAATGTTAGAGCAGAGAATATATGAAATGCCAGTAAATTTGAACATTTCTGTCAAGTGGACCATTTCCTAGCTCCTAAAGTTTACCAACACTGACACCAGAGGAAATCATTTAAGGTCATCATGTCTGCCCTTGGCATTCTCGGAACGCACTGGCCTCAGAATGCAGCCACTGTAGTCCATGGTAACCTGCGGAGAGGGGGCGGGATTGAGGGAGGTGGGAACACTGCCCTCACTGAGGGAGTGGGTGTGGCCATCTCTGCTGTGACTGAACAAAGGGCAGGGGAGCAGGGGGCCCAGGGCAGGGCCCTCAGAGCCCGGCAGGCCCAGTGGAGTGTCACAAGCTTTTAGGCCCAGGCCAAAGGGCGCCTTCATTGTCTGCACAGCTGCCCAAACTCTCACCTTTCCACTCAGGCCGCCCTCTTACTAGAAGTGTGTGTGGAACGTGTCCGTGCAGTATACCGCGCTGCACAGCTAAGCATAGGTCTGGGCATCGTAGCTTCCTGCCAGGTGACCGAAGTTCGCAGGCAGATGGGTCCCTGGGACACACGCGGAGAGGCTCCTGCCCGGGCCACAGGCCGCCCACTGACCCTGCCCCAGATCGGGGGCCGCAAAGCAGCCCTGTCTGAGTCCCCTGCCTCTAGAGGGAGTATTGGACCAACACTTGTAGAAAACGGGGTCCTTGCGGGCCACTCATTGGAGGGACACAAATAAATCTTTGCCGACTTTCTGCTGAAACTTACGAGCGTTCACACCTAAGCCTCTTACAAGGTCAGCTGTTTAGCTAAACATGAGCTCATGATCTAAATTTACACAATAATGAAGAAAGCAGCTACAAGGGGAGACAATCAGCCAAAACCATCAATACCAGAATTAGATTCCCAAGGCCATCCATCAGATGAAGGAATAATCAGGTGCAAGGCAGAAAATATACATAAAACTGGAACTGAAACAAGGCACAAGGATGTTTTCAAAGACTGGTAGGATCTCTAAAACATTTTTCAAGGACATGTCATTGATAAAGCTAAATACTCCAAGGTTGTGTAATACAACAGATTAATCATTGAGAAGAGTGAAATTATGCTGTTTTGAAAACTATGGCAGGTCAGATTTTCTGCCTAATTATATAAGAAGATTTCTCTAAAAAATACACATTATTTCAAAGACTTATTGGCTGTGAAATAAGTTAAGGGTATTTCAAATGGCTTGTCTGCAAAGAAAGGTGAGATGTAGGGAATCACAGAAAGTCGAGGGGAAAATAGGTCAATATATACATTGCTGTATGGTGAACTAAGCCTTAGGCCAGCAACAATGGAGAGGACCTGACCCTTAGACACGTACAAGTAAGCCGGAATCTTCAAAAGTTCAAATCTTTATAAGTAAAAAGATTTATTAAAATGAATAACTAAGTGTTTTAATTGACATCACAAGATGAAAACAATAAACCCTGAGAACATAGAGAAAAGATAAATAAAGATATGAGCAGAACTTAATACAACAGAAAACGTATAAAATTCAGGTGATTTAGTAAGTCCACAGAATCTTCTTTGAAAAGAATTAAAAGACACACTTTGATTAAGGAAAACCAAAACATTAGTAAAGAATATACAGAAAGAGTCAGAACAATGTTAGAGCAGAGAATATATGAAATGCCAGTAAATTTGAACATTTCTGTCAAGTGGACCATTTCCTAGCTCCTAAAGTATACCAACACTGACACAAGAGGAAATCATTTAAGGTCATCATGTCTGCCCTTGGCATTCTCGGAACGCCCTGGCCTCAGAATGCAGCCTCTGTAGTCCATGGTAACCTGCGGAGAGGGGGCGGGTCTGAGGGAGGTTGGAACACTGCCCTCACTGAGGGAGTGGGTGTGGCCATCTCTGCTGTGACTGAACAAAGGGCAGGGGAGCAGGGGGCCCAGGGCAGGGCCCTCAGAGCCCGGCAGGCCCAGTGGAGTGTCACAAGCTTTTAGGCCCAGGCCAAAGGGCGCCGTCTTTGTCTGCACAGCTGCCCAAACTCTCACCTTTCCACTCAGGCCGCCCTCTAACTTGAAGTGTGTGTGGAACGTGTCCGCGCAGTATACCGCGCTGCACAGCTAAGCATAGGTCTGGGCATCGTAGCTTCCTGCCAGGTGACCGAAGTTCGCAGGCAGATGGGTCCCTGGGACACACGCGGAGAGGCTCCTGCCCGGGCCACAGGCCGCCCACTGCCCCTGCCCCAGATCGGGGGCTGCAAAGCAGCCCAGTCTGAGTCCCCTGCCTCTAGAGGGAGTATTGGACCAACACTTGTAGAAAACGGGGTCCTTGCGGGCCACTCATTGGAGGGACACAAATAAACCTTTGCCGACTTTCTGCTGAAACTTACGAGCGTTCACACCTAAGCCTCTTACAAGGTCAGCTGTTTAGCTAAACATGAGCTCATGATCTAAATTTACACAATAATGAAGAAAGCAGCTACAAGGGGAGACAATCAGCCAAAACCATCAATACCAGAATTAGATTCCCAAGGCCATCCATCAGATGTAGGAATAATCGGGTGCAAGGCAGAAAATATACATAAAACTGGAACTGAAACAAGGCACAAGGATGTTTTCAAAGACTGGTAGGATCTCTAAAACATTTTTCAAGGACATGTCATTGATAAAGCTAAATACTCCAAGGTTGTTTAATACAACAAATTAATCATTGAGAAGAGTGAAATTATGCTGTTTTGAAAACTATGGCAGGTCAGATTTTCTGCCTAATTATATAAGAAGATTTCTCTAAAAAATACACATTATTTCAAAGACTTATTGGCTGTGAAATAAGTTAAGGGTATTTCAAATGGCTTGTCTGCAAAGAAAGGTGAGATGTAGGGAATCACAGAAAGTCGAGGGGAAAATAGGTCAATATATACATTGCTGTATGGTGAACTAAGCCTTAGGCCAGCAACAATGGAGAGGACCTGACCCTTAGACACGTACAAGTAAGCCGGAATCTTCAAAAGTTCAAATCTTTATAAGTAAAAAGATTTATTAAAATGAATAACCAAGTGTTTTAATTGACATCAGAAGATGAAAACAATAAACCCTGAGAACATAGAGAAAAGATAAATAAAAATATGAGCAGAACTTAATACAACAGAAAACGTATAAAATTCAGGTGATTTAGTAAGTCCAAAGAATTTTCTTTGAAAAGATTTAAAAGAAACACTTTGATTAAGGAAAACCAAAACATAAGTAAAGAATATACAGAAAGAGTCAGGACAATGTTAGAGCAGAGAATATATGAAATGCCAGTAAATTTGAACATTTCTGTCAAGTGGACCATTTCCTAGCTCCTAAAGTTTACCAACACTGACACAAGAGGAAATCATTTAAGGTCATCATGTCTGCCCTTGGCATTCTCGGAACGCCCTGGCCTCAGAATGCAGCCTCTGTAGTCCATGGTAACCTGCGGAGAGGGGGCGGGGCTGAGGGAGGTTGGAACACTGCCCTCACTGAGGGAGTGGGTGTGGCCATCTCTGCTGTGACTGAACAAAGGGCAGGGGAGCAGGGGCCCCAGGGCAGGGCCCTCAGAGCCCGGCAGGCCCAGTGGAGTGTCACAAGCTTTTAGGGCCAGGCCAAAGGGCACCTTCTTTGTCTGCTCAGCTGCCCAAACTCTCACCTTTCCACTCAGGCCGCCCTCTTACTTGAAGTGTGTGTGGAACGTGTCCGTGCAGTATACCGCGCTGCACAGCTAAGCATAGGTCTGGGCATCGTAGCTTCCTGCCAGGTGACCGAAGTTCGCAGGCAGATGTGTCCCTGGGACACACGCGGAGAGGCTCCTGCCCGCGCCACAGGCCGCCCACTGCCCCTGCCCCAGATCGGGGGCAGCAAAGCAGCCCTGTCTGAGTCCCCTGCCTCTAGAGGGAGTATTGGACCAACACTTGTAGAAAACAGGGTCCTTGCGGGCCACTCATTGGAGGGACACAAATAAATCTTTGCCGACTTTCTGCTGAAACTTACGAGCGTTCACACCTAAGCCTCTTACAAGGTCAGCTGTTTAGCTAAACATGAGCTCATGATCTAAATTTACACAATAATGAAGAAAGCAGCTACAAGGGGAGACAATCAGCCAAAACCATCAATACCAGAATTAGATTCCCAAGGCCATCCATCAGATGTAGGAATAATCGGGTGCAAGGCAGAAAATATACATAAAACTGGAACTGAAACAAGGCACAAGGATGTTTTCAAAGACTGGTAGGATCTCTAAAACATTTTTCAAGGACATGTCATTGATAAAGCTAAATATTCCAAGGTTGTGTAATACAACAGATTAATCATTGAGAAGAGTGAAATTATGCTGTTTTGAAAACTATGGCAGGTCAGATTTTCTGCCTAATTATATAAGAAGATTTCTCTAAAAAATACACATTATTTCAAAGACTTATTGGCTGTGAAATAAGTTAAGGGTATTTCAAATGGCTTGTCTGCAAAGAAAGGTGAGATGTAGGGAATCACAGAAAGTCGAGGGGAAAATAGGTCAATATATACATTGCTGTATGGTGAACTAAGCCTTAGGCCAGCAACAATGGAGAGGACATGACCCTTAGACACGTACAAGTCAGCCGGAATCTTCAAAAGTTCAAATCTTTATAAGTAAAAAGATTTATTAAAATGAATAACCAAGTGTTTTAATTGACATCAGAAGATGAAAACAATAAACCCTGAGAACATAGAGAAAAGATAAATAAAGATATGAGCAGAACTTAATACAACAGAAAACGTATAAAATTCAGGTGATTTAGTAAGTCCAAAGAATCTTCTTTGAAAAGAATTAAAAGACACACTTTGATTAAGGAAAACCAAAACATAAGTAAAGAATATACAGAAAGAGTCAGGACAATGTTAGAGCAGAGAATATATGAAATGCCAGTAAATTTGAACATTTCTGGAAAGTGGACCATTTCCTAGCTCCTAAAGTTTACCAACACTGACACAAGAGGAAATCATTTAAGGTCATCATGTCTGCCCTTGGCATTCTCGGAACGCCCTGGCCTCAGAATGCAGCCTCTGTAGTCCAAGGTAACCTGCGGAGAGGGGGCGGGGCTGAGGGAGGTTGGAACACTGCCCTCACTGAGGGAGTGGGTGTGGCCATCTCTGCTGTGACTGAACACAGGGCAGGGGAGCAGGGGGCCCAGGGCAGGGCCCTCAGAGCACGGCAGGCCAAGTGGAGTGTCACAAGCTTTTAGGCCCAGGCCAAAGGGCGCCTTCTTTGTCTGCACAGCTGCCCAAACTCTCACCTTTCCACTCAGGCCGCCCTCTTACTTGAAGTGTGTGTGGAACCTGTCCGTGCAGCATACCGCACTGCACAGCTAAGCATAGGTCTGGGCATCGTAGCTTCCTGCCAGGTGACCGAAGTTCGCAGGCAGTTGGGTCCCTGGGACACACGCGGAGAGGCTCCTGCCCGGGTCACAGGCCGCCCACTGCCCCTGCCCCAGATCGGGAGCCGCAAATCAGCCCTGTCTGAGTCCCCTGCCTCTAGAGGGAGTATTGGACCAACACTTGTAGAAAACGGGATCCTTGCAGCCCCTCATTGGAGGGACACAAAAAATCTTTGCCGATTTTCTGCTGAAACTTACGAGCGTTCAAACCTAAGCCTCTTACAAGGTCAGCTGTTTAGCTAAACATGAGCTCATGATCTAAATTTACACAATAATGAAGAAAGCAGCTACAAGGGGAGACAATCAGCCAAAACCATCAATACCAGAATTAGATTCCCAAGGCCATCCATCAGATGTAGGAATAATCGGGTGCAAGGCAGAAAATATACATAAAACTGGAACTGAAACAAGGCACAAGGATGTTTTAGAAGAGTGGTAGGATCTCTAAAACATTTTTCAAGGACATGTCATTGATAAAGCTAAATACTCCAAGGTGGTGTAATACAACAGATTAATCATTGAGAAGAGTGAAATTATGCTGTTTTGAAAACTATGGCAGGTCAGATTTTCTGCCTAATTATATAAGAAGATTTCTCTAAAAAATACACATTATTTCAAAGACTTATTGGCTGTGAAATAAGTTAAGGGTATTTCAAATGGCTTGTCTGCAAAGAAAGGTGAGATGTAGGGAATCACAGAAAGTCGAGGGGAAAATAGGTCAATATATACATTGCTGTATGGTGAACTAAGCCTTAGGCCAGCAACAATGGAGAGGACCTGACCCTTAGACACGTACAAGTAAGCTGGAATCTTCAAAAGTTCAAATCTTTATAAGTAAAAAGATTTATTAAAATGAATAACCAAGTGTTTTAATTGACATCAGAAGATGAATACAATAAACCCTGAGAACATAGTGAAAAGATAAATAAAAATATGAGCAGAACTTAATACAACAGAAAACGTATAAAATTCAGGTGATTTAGTAAGTCCAAAGAATTTTCTTTGAAAAGATTTAAAAGAAACACTTTGATTAAGGAAAACCAAAACATAAGTAAAGAATATACAGAAAGAGTCAGGACAATGTTAGAGCAGAGAATATATGAAATGCCAGTAAATTTGAACATTTCTGTCAAGTGGACCATTTCCTAGCTCCTAAAGTTTACCAACACTGACACAAGAGGAAATCATTTAAGGTCATCATGTCTGCCCTTGGCATTCTCGGAACGCCCTGGCCTCAGAATGCAGCCTCTGTAGTCCATGGTAACCTGCGGAGAGGGGGCGGGTCTGAGGGAGGTTGGAACACTGCCCTCACTGAGGGAGTGGGTGTGGCCATCTCTGCTGTGACTGAACAAAGGGCAGGGGAGCAGGGGGCCCAGGGCAGGGCCCTCAGAGCCCGGCAGGCCCAGTGGAGTGTCACAAGCTTTTAGGCCCAGGCCAAAGGGCGCCTTCTTTGTCTGCACAGCTGCCCAAACTCTCACCTTTCCACTCAGGCCGCCCTCTTACTTGAAGTGTGTGTGGAACGTGTCCATGCAGTATACCGCGCTGCACAGCTAAGCATAGGTCTGGGCATCGTAGGTTCCTGCCAGGTGACCGAAGTTCGCAGGCAGATGGGTCCCTGGGACACACGCGGAGAGGCTCCTGCCCGGGCCACAGGCCGCCCACAGCCCCTGCCCCAGATCGGGGGCAGCAAAGCAGCCCTGTCTGAGTCCCCTGCCTCTAGAGGAAGTATTGGACCAACACTTGTAGAAAACGGGGTCCTTGCGGGCCACTCATTGGAGGGACACAAATAAATCTTTGCCGACTTTCTGCTGAAACTTACGAGCGTTCACACCTAAGCCTCTTACAAGGTCAGCTGTTTAGCTAAACATGAGCTCATGATCTAAATTTACACAATAATGAAGAAAGCAGCTACAAGGGGAGACAATCAGCCAAAACCATCAATACCAGAATTAGATTCCGAAGGCCATCCATCAGATGTAGGAATAATCGGGTGCAAGGCAGACAATATATATAAAACTGGAACTGAAACAAGGCACAAGGATGTTTTCAAAGACTGGTAGGATCTCTAAAACATTTTTCAAGGACATGTCATTGATAAAGCTAAATATTCCAAGGTTGTGTAATACAACAGATTAATCATTGAGAAGAGTGAAATTATGCTGTTTTGAAAACTATGGCAGGTCAGATTTTCTGCCTAATTATATAAGAAGATTTCTCTAAAAAATACACATTATTTCAAAGACTTATTGGCTGTGAAATAAGTTAAGGGTATTTCAAATGGCTTGTCTGCAAAGAAAGGTGAGATGTAGGGAATCACAGAAAGTCGAGGGGAAAATAGGTCAATATATACATTGCTCTATGGTGAACTAAGCCTTAGGCCAGCAACAATGGAGAGGACCTGACCCTTAGACACGTACATGTAAGCCGGAATCTTCAAAAGTTCAAATCTTTATAAGTAAAAAGATTTATTAAAATGAATAACCAAGTGTTTTAATTGACATCAGAAGATGAAAACAATAAACCCTGAGAACATAGAGAAAAGATAAATAAAGATATGAGCAGAATTTAATACAATAGAAAACGTATAAAATTCAGGTGATTTAGTAAGTCCAAAGAATCTTCTTTGAAAAGAATTAAAAGACACACATTGATTAAGGAAAACCAAAACATAAGTAAAGAATATACAGAAAGAGTCCGGACAATGTTAGACCAGAGAATATATGAAATGCCAGTAAATTTGAACATTTCTGTAAAGTGGACCATTTCCTAGCTCCTAAAGTTTACCAACACTGACACCAGAGGAAATCATTTAAGGTCATCATGTCTGCCCTTGGCATTCTCGGAACGCCCTGGCCTCAGAATGCAGCCTCTGTAGTCCATGGTAACCTGCGGAGACGGGGCGGGGCTGAGGGAGGTTGGAACACTGCCCTCACTGAGGGAGTGGGTGTGGCCATCTCTGCTGTGACTGAACAAAGGGCAGGGGAGCAGGGGGCCCAGGGCAGGGCCCTCAGAGCCCGGCAGGCCCAGTGGAGTGTCACAAGCTTTTAGGCCCAGGCCAAAGGGCACCTTCTTTGTCTGCACAGCTGCCCAAACTCTCACCTTTCCACTCAGGCCGCCCTCTTACTTGAAGTGTGTGTGGAACGTGTCCGTGCAGTATACCGCGCTGCACAGCTAAGCATAGGTCTGGGCATCGTAGCTTCCTGCCAGGTGACCGAAGTTCGCAGGCAGATGGGTCCCTGGGACACACGCGGAGAGGCTCCTGCCCGGGCCACAGGTCGCCCACTGCCCCTGACCCAGATCGGGGGCAGCAAAGCAGCCCTGTCTGAGTCTCCTGCCTCTAGAGGGAGTATTGGACCAACACTTGTAGAAAACAGGGTCCTTGCGGGCCACTCATTGGAGGGACACAAATAAATCTTTGCCGACTTTCTGCTGAAACTTACAAGCGTTCACACTTAAGCCTCTTACAAGGTCAGCTGTTTATCTAAACATGAGCTCATGATCTAAATTTACACAATAATGAACAAAGCAGCTACAAGGGGAGACAATCAGCCAAAACCATCAATACCAGAATTAGATTCCCAAGGCCATCCATCAGATGTAGGAATAATCGGGTGCAAGGCAGAAAATATACATAAAACTGGAACTGAAACAAGGCACAAGGATGTTTTCAAAGACTGGTAGGATCTCTAAAACATTTTTCAAGGACATGTCATTGATAAAGCTAAATATTCCAAGGTTGTGTAATACAACAGATTAATCATTGAGAAGAGTGAAATTATGCTGTTTTGAAAACTATGGCAGGTCAGATTTTCTGCCTAATTCTATAAGAAGATTTCTCTAAAAAATACACATTATTTCAATGACTTCTTGGCTGTGAAATAAGTTAAGGGTATTTCAAATGGCTTGTCTGCAAAGAAAGGTGAGATGTAGGGAATCACAGAAAGTCGAGGGGAAAATAGGTCAATATATACATTGCTGTATGGTGAACTAAGCCTTAGGCCAGCAACAATGGAGAGGACCTGACCCTTAGACACGTACAAGTAAGCTGGAATCTTCAAAAGTTCAAATCTTTATAAGTAAAAAGATTTATTAAAATGAATAACCAAGTGTTTTAATTGACATCAGAAGATGAAAACAATAAACTCTGAGAACATGGAGAAAAGATAAATAAATATATGAGCAGAACTTAATACAACAGAAAACGTATAAAATTCAGGTGATTTAGTAAGTCCAAAGAATCTTCTTTGAAAAGATTTAAAAGACACACTTTGATTAAGGAAAACCAAAACATAAGTAAAGAATATACAGAAAGAGTCAGGACAATGTTAGAGCAGAGAATATATGAAATGGCAGTAAATTGGAACATTTCTGTCAAGTGGACCATTTCCTAGCTCCTAATGTTTACCAACACTGACACCAGAGGAAATCATTTAAGGTCATCATGTCTGCCCTTGGCATTCTCGGAACGCCCTGGCCTCAGAATGCAGCCTCTGTAGTCCATGGTAACCTGCGGAGAGGGGGCGGGATTGAGGGAGGTGGGAACACTGCCCTCACTGAGGGAGTGGGTGTGGCCATCTCTGCTGTGACTGAACAAAGGGCAGGGGAGCAGGGGGCCCAGGGCAGGGCCCTCAGAGCCCGGCAGGCCCAGTGGAGTGTCACAAGCTTTTAGGCCCAGGCCAAAGGGCGCCTTCTTTGTCTGCACAGCTGCCCAAACTCTCACCTTTCCACTCAGGCCGCCCTCTTACTTGAAGTGTGTGTGGAACGTGTCCGCGCAGTACACCGCGCTGCACAGCTAAGCATAGGACTGGGCATCGTAGCTTCCTGCCAGGTGACCGAGGTTCGCAGGCAGATGGGTCCCTGGGACACACGCGGAGAGGCTCCAGCCCGGGTCACAGGCCGCCCACTGCCCCTGCCCCTTATCGGGGGCTGCAAAGCAGCCCTGTCTGAGTCCCCTGCCTCTAGAGGGAGTATTGGACCAACACTTGTAGAAAACGGGGTCCTTGCGGGCCACTCATTGGAGGGACACAAATAAATCTTTGCCGACTTTCTGCTGAAACTTACGAGCGTTCACACCTAAGCCTCTTACAAGGTCAGCTGTTTAGCTAAACATGAGCTCATGATCTAAATTTACACAATAATGAAGAAAGCAGCTACAAGTGGAGACAATCAGCCAATACCATCAATACCAGAATTAGATTCCCAAGGCCATCCATCAGATGTAGGAATAATCGGGTGCAAGGCAGAAAATATACATTAAACTGGAACTGAAACAAGGCACAAAGATGTTTTCAAAGACTGGTAGGATCTCTAAAACATTTTTCAAGGACATGTCATTGATAAAGCTAAATACTCCAAGGTTGTGTAATACAACAGATTAATCATTGAGAAGAGTGAAATTATGCTGTTTTGAAAACTATGGCAGGTCAGATTTTCTGCCTAATTATATAAGAAGATTTCTCTAAAAAATACACATTATTTCAAAGACTTATTGGCTGTGAAATAAGTTAAGGGTATTTCAAATGGCTTGTCTGCAAAGAAAGGTGAGATGTAGGGAATCACAGAAAGTCGAGGGGAAAATAGGTCAATATATACATTGCTGTATGGTGAACTAAGCCTTAGGCCAGCAACAATGGAGAGGACCTGACCCTTAGACACGTACAAGTAAGCTGGAATCTTCAAAAGTTCAAATCTTTATAAGTAAAAAGATTTATTAAAATGAATAACCAAGTGTTTTAATTGACATCAGAAGATGAAAACAATAAACCCTGAGAACATAGAGAAAAGATAAATAAAGATATGAGCAGAACTTAATACAACAGAAAACGTATAAAATTCAGGTGATTTAGTAAGTCCAAAGAATCTTCTTTGAAAAGATTTAAAAGACACACTGTGATTAAGGAAAACCAAAACATAAGTAAAGAATATACAGAAAGAGTCAGGACAATGTTAGACCAGAGAATATATGAAATGCCAGTAAATTTGAACATTTCTGTCAAGTGGACCATTTCCTAGCTCCTAAAGTTTACCAACACTGACACAAGAGGAAATCATTTAAGGTCATCATGTCTGCCCTTCGCATTCTTGGAACGCCCTGGCCTCAAGATGCAGCCTCTATAGTCCATGGTAACCTGCGGAGAGGGGGCGGGGCTGAGGGAGGTTGGAACACTGCCCTCACTGAGGGAGTGGGTGTGGCCATCTCTGCTGTGACTGAACAAAGGGCAGGGGAGCAGGGGGCCCAGGGCAGGGCCCTCAGAGCCCGGCAGGCCCAGTGGAGTGTCACAAGCTTTTAGGCCCAGGCCAAAGGGCGCCTTCTTTGTCTGCACAGCTGCCCAAACTCTCTCCTTTCCACTCAGGCTGCCCTCTTACTTGAAGTGTGTGTGGAACATGTCCGCGCAGTACACCGTGCTGCACAGATAAGCATAGGTCTGGGCATCGTAGCTTCCTGCCAGGTGACCGAGGTTCGCAGTCAGATGGGTCCCTGGGACACACTCGGAGAGGCTCCTGCCCGGGTCACAGGCCGCCCACTGCCCCTGCCCCAGATCGGGGGCCGCAAAGCAGCCCTGTCTGAGTCCCCTGTGTCTAGAGAGAGTATTGGACCAACACTTGTAGAAAACGGGGTCCTTGCGGGCCACTCATTGGAGGGACACAAATAAATCTTTGCCGACTTTCTGCTGAAACTTACGAGCGTTCACACCTAAGCCTCTTACAAGGTCAGCTGTTTAGATAAACATGAGC
The DNA here is from genome assembly GCF_964341445.2 of Mesoplodon mirus. NCBI lineage: Eukaryota > Metazoa > Chordata > Mammalia > Artiodactyla > Ziphiidae > Mesoplodon > Mesoplodon mirus. The sequence goes on along the minus strand of NC_138976.1, from coordinate 116,731,665 downwards.
TCATGATCTAAATTTACACAGTAATGAAGAAAGCAGCTACAAGGTGAGACAATCAGCCAAAACCATCAATACCAGAATTAGATTCCAAAAGCCATCCATCAGATGTAGGAATAATCGGGTGCAAGGCAGAAAATATACATAAAACTGGAACTGAAACAAGGCACAAGGATGTTTTCAAAGACTGGTAGGATCTCTAAAACATTTTTCAAGGACATGTCATTGATAAAGCTAAATACTCCAAGGTTGTGTAATACAACAGATTAATCATTGAGAAGAGTGAAATTATGCTGTTTTGAAAACTATGGCAGGTCAGATTTTCTGCCTAATTCTATAAGAAGATTTCTCTAAAAAATACACATTATTTCAAAGACTTATTGGCTGTGAAATAAGTTAAGGGTATTTCAAATGGCTTGTCTGCAAAGAAAGGTGAGATGTAGGGAATCACAGAAAGTCGAGGGGAAAATAGGTCAATATATACATTGCTGTATGGTGAACTAAGTCTTAGGCCAGCAACAATGGAGAGGACCTGACCCTTAGACACGTACAAGTAAGCTGGAATCTTCAAAAGTTCAAATCTTTATAAGTTAAAATATTTATTAAAATGAAAAACCAAGTGTTTTAATTGACATCAGAAGATGAAAACAATAAACCCTGAGAACATAGAAAAAAGATAAATAAAGATATGAGCAGAACTTAATACAACAGAAAATGTATAAAATTCAGGTGATTTAGTAAGTCCAAAGAATCTTCTTTGAAAAGATTTAAAAGACACACTTTGATTAAGGAAAACCAAAACATAAGTAAAGAATATACAGAAAGAGTCAGGACAATGTTAGAGCAGAGAATATATGAAATGCCAGTAAATTTGAACATTTCTGTAAAGTGGACCATTTCCTAGCTCCTAAAGTTTACCAACACTGACACAAGAGGAAATCATTTAAGGTCATCATGTCTGCCCTTGGCATTCTCGGAACACACTGGCCTCAGAATGCAGCCTCTGTAGTCCATGGTAACCTGAGGAGAGGGGGCGGGGCTGAGGGAGGTTGGAACACTGCCCTCACTGAGGGAGTGGGTGTGGCCATCTCTGCTGTGACTGAACAAAGGGCAGGGAAGCAGGGGGCCCAGGGCAGGGCCCTCAGAGCACGGCAGGCCCAGTGGAGTGTCACAAGCTTTTAGGCCCAGGCCAAAGGGCGCCTTCTTAGTCTGCACAGCTGCCCAAACTCTCACCTTTCCACTCAGGCCGCCCTCTTACTTGAAGTGTGTGTGTAACGTGTCCGTTCAGTACACCGCACTGCACAGCAAAGCATAGGTCTGGGCATCGTAGCTTCCTGCCAGGTGACCGAAGTTCGCAGGCAGATGGGTCCCTGGGACACACGCGGAGGGGCTCCTGCCCGGGTCACAGGCCGCCCACTGCCCCTGCCCCAGATCAGGGGCCGCAAAGCAGCCCTGTCTGAGTCCCCTGCCTCTAGAGGGAGTATTGGACCAACACTTGTAGAAAACGGGGTCCTTGCGGGCCACTCATTGGAGGGACACAAATAAATCTTTGCCGACTTTCTGCTGAAACTTACGAGCGTTCACACCTAAGCCTCTTACAAGGTCAGCTGTTTAGATAAACATGAGCTCATGATCTAAATTTACACAGTAATGAAGAAAGCAGCTACAAGGTGAGACAATCAGCCAAAACCATCAATACCAGAATTAGATTCCAAAAGCCATCCATCAGATGTAGGAATAATCGGGTGCAAGGCAGAAAATATACATAAAACTGGAACTGAAACAAGGCACAAGGATGTTTTCAAAGACTGGTAGGATCTCTAAAACATTTTTCAAGGACATGTCATTGATAAAGCTAAATACTCCAAGGTTGTGTAATACAACAGATTAATCATTGAGAAGAGTGAAATTATGCTGTTTTGAAAACTATGGCAGGTCAGATTTTCTGCCTAATTCTACAAGAAGATTTCTCTAAAAAATACACATTATTTCAAAGACTTATTGGCTGTGAAATAAGTTAAGGGTATTTCAAATGGCTTGTCTGCAAAGAAAGGTGAGATGTAGGGAATCACAGAAAGTCGAGGGGAAAATAGGTCAATATATACATTGCTGTATGGTGAACTAAGTCTTAGGCCAGCAACAATGGAGAGGACCTGACCCTTAGACACGTACAAGTAAGCCGGAATCTTCAAAAGTTCAAATCTTTATAAGTAAAAAGATTTATTAAAATGAATAACCAAGTGTTTTAATTGACATCAGAAGATGAAAACAATAAACCCTGAGAACATAGAGAAAAGATAAATAAAGATATGAGCAGAACTTAATACAACAGGAAACGTAAAAAATTCAGGTGATTTAGTAAGTCCAAAGAATCTTCTTTGAAAAGATTTAAAAGACACACTTTGATTAAGGAAAACCAAAACATAAGTAAAGAATATACAGAAAGAGTCAGGACAATGTTAGAGCAGAGAATATATGAAATGCCAGTAAATTTGAACATTTCTGTAAAGTGGACCATTTCCTAGCTCCTAAAGTTTACCAACACTGACACAAGAGGAAATCATTTAAGGTCATCATGTCTGCCCTTGGCATTCTCGGAACGCCCTGGCCTCAGAATGCAGCCTCTGTAGTCCATGGTAACCTGAGGAGAGGGGGCGGGGCTGAGGGAGGTTGGAACACTGCCCTCACTGAGGGAGTGGGTGTGGCCATCTCTGCTGTGACTGAACAAAGGGCAGGGGAGCAGGGGGCCCAGGGCAGGGCCCTCAGAGCACGGCAGGCCCAGTGGAGTGTCACAAGCTTTTAGGCCCAGGCCAAAGGGCGCCTTCTTTGTCTGCACAGCTGCCCAAACTCTCACCTTTCCACTCAGGCCGCCCTCTTACTTGAAGTGTGTGTGTAACGTGTCCGTTCAGTACACCGCACTGCACAGCAAAGCATAGGTCTGGGCATCGTAGCTTCCTGCCAGGTGACCGAGGTTCGCAGGCAGATGGGTCCCTGGGACACACGCGGAGAGGCTCCAGCCCGGGTCACAGGCCGCCCACTGCCCCTGCCCGAGATCGGGGGCCGCAAAGCGGCCCTGTCTGAGTTCCCTGCCTCTAGAGGGAGTATTGGACCAACACTTGTAGAAAACGGTGTCCTTGCGGGCCACTCATTGGAGGGACACAAATAAATCTTTGCCGACTTTCTGCTGAAACTTACGAGCGTTCACACCTAAGCCACTTACAAGGTCAGCTGTTTAGCTAAACATGAGCTCATGATCTAAATTTTCACAATATTGAAGAAAGCAGCTACAAGGGGAGACAATCAGCCAAAACCATCAATACCAGAATTAGATTCCCAAGGCCATCCATCAGATGTAGGAATAATCGGGTGCAAGGCAGAAAATATACATAAAACTGGAACTGAAACAAGGCACAAGGATGTTTTCAAAGACTGGTAGGATCTCTAAAACATTTTTCAAGGACATGTCATTGATAAAGCTAAATACTCCAAGGTTGTGTAATACAACAGATTAATCATTGAGAAGAGTGAAATTATGCTGTTTTGAAAACTATGGCAGGTCAGATTTTCTGCCTAATTCTATAAGAAGATTTCTCTAAAAAATACACATTATTTCAAAGACTTATTGGCTGTGAAATAAGTTAAGGGTATTTCAAATGGCTTGTCTGCAAAGAAAGGTGAGATGTAGGGAATCACAGAAAGTCGAGGGGAATATAGGTCAATATATACATTGCTGTATGGTGAACTAAGCCTTAGGCCAGCAACAATGGAGAGGACCTGACCCTTAGACACGTACAAGTAAGCTGGAATCTTCAAAAGTTCAAATCTTTATAAGGAAAAAGATTTATTAAAATGAATAACCAAGTGTTTTAATTGACATCAGAAGATGAAAACAATAAACCCTGAGAACATAGAAAAAAGATAAATAAAGATATGAGCAGAACTTAATACAACAGAAAACGTATAAAATTCAGGTGATTTAGTAAGTCCAAAGAATCTTCTTTGAAAAGATTTAAAAGACACACTTTGATTAAGGAAAACCAAAACATAAGTAAAGAATATACAGAAAGAGTCAGGACAATGTTAGAGCAGAGAATATATGAAATGCCAGTAAATATGAACATTTCTGTCAAGTGGACCATTTCCTAGCTCCTAAAGTTTACCAACACTGACACAAGAGGAAATCATTTAAGGTCATCATGTCTGCCCTTGGCATTCTCGGAACGCCCTGGCCTCAGGATCCAGCCTCTGTAGTCCATGGTAACCTTCGGAGAGGGGGCGGGGCTGAGGGAGGTGGGACCACTGCCCTCACTGAGGGAGTGGGTGTGGCCATCTCTGCTGTGACTGAACAAAGGGCAGGGGAGCAGGGGGCCCAGGGCAGGGCCCTCAGAGCCCGGCAGGCCCAGTGGAGAGTCACAAGCTTTTAGGCCCAGGCCAAAGGGCGCCTTCTTTGTCTGCACAGCTGCCCAAACTCTCACCTTTCCACTCAGGCCGCCCTCTTACTTGAAGTGTGTGTGGAACGTGTCCGCGCAGTACACCGCGCTGCACAGCTAAGCATAGGTCTGGGCATCGTAGCTTCCTGCCAGGTGACCGAGGTTCGCAGGCAGATGGGTCCCTGGGACACACGCGGAGAGGCTCCAGCCCGGGTCACAGGCCGCCCACTGCCCCTGCCCCAGATCGGGGGCTGCAAAGCCACCCTGTCTGAGTCCCCTGCCTCTAGAGGGAGTATTGGACCAACACTTTTAGAAAACGGGGTCCTTGCGGGCCACTCATTGGAGGGACACAAATAAATCTTTGCCGACTTTCTGCTGAAACTTACGAGCGTTCACACCTAAGCCTCTTACAAGGTCAGCTGTTTAGCTAAACACGAGCTCATGATCTAAATTTAAACAATAATGAAGAAAGCAGCTAAAAGTGGAGACAATCAGCCAAAACCATCAATACCAGAATTAGATTCCCAAGGCCATCCATCAGATGTAGGAATAATCGGGTGCAAGGCAGAAAATATACATAAAACTGGAACTAAAACAAGGCACAAAGATGTTTTCAAAGACTGGTAGGATCTCTAAAACATTTTTCAAGGACATGTCATTGATAAAGCTAAATACTCAAAGGTTGTGTAATACAACAGATTAATCATTGAGAAGAGTGAAATTATGCTGTTTTGAAAACTATGGCAGGTCAGATTTTCTGCCTAATTATATAAGAAGATTTCTCTAAAAAATACACATTATTTCAATGACTTCTTGGCTGTGAAATAAGTTAAGGGTATTTCAAATGGCTTGTCTGCAAAGAACGGTGAGATGTAGGGAATCACAGAAAGTCGAGGGGAAAATAGGCCAATATATACATTGCTGTATGGTGAACTAAGCCTTAGGCCAGCAACAATGGAGAGGACCTGACCCTTATACACGTACAAATAAGCTGGAATCTTCAAAAGTTCAAATCTTTATAAGTAAAAAGATTTATTAAAATGAATAACCAAGTGTTTTAATTGACATCAGAAGATGAAAACAATAAACCCTGAGAACATAGAAAAAAGATAAATAAAGATATGAGCAGAACTTAATACAACAGAAAACGTATAAAATTCAGGTGATTTAGTAAGTCCAAAGAATCTTCTTTGAAAAGATTTAAAAGACACACTTTGATTAAGGAAAACCAAAACATAAGTAAAGAATATACAGAAAGAGTCAGGACAATGTTAGAGCAGAGAATATATGAAATGCCAGTAAATTTGAACATTTCTGTCAAGTGGACCATTTCCTAGCTCCTAAAGTTTACCAACACTGACACAAGAGGAAATCATTTAAGGTCATCATGTCTGCCCTTGGCATTCTTGGAACGCCCTGGCCTCAAAATGCAGCCTCTGTAGTCCATGGTAACCTTCGGAGAGGGGGCGGGGCTGAGGGAGGTGGGACCACTGCCCTCACTGAGGGAGTGGGTGTGGCCATCTCTGCTGTGACTGAACAAAGGGCAGGGGAGCAGGGGGCCCAGGGCAGGGCCCTCAGAGCCCGGCAGGCCCAGTGGAGTGTCACAAGCTTTTAGGCCCAGGCCAAAGGGCGCCTTCTTTGTCTGCACAGCTGCCCAAACTCTCACCTTTCCACTCAGGCCGCCCTCTTACTTGAAGTGTGTGTGGAACGTGTCCGCGCAGTACACCGCGCTGCACAGCTAAGCATAGGTCTGGGCATCGTAGCTTCCTGCCAGGTGACCGAGGTTCGCAGGCAGATGGGTCCCTGGGACACACGCGGAGAGGCTCCAGCCCGGGTCGCAGGCCGCCCACTGCCCCTGCCCCAGATCGGGGGCCGCAAAGCAACCCTGTCGGAGTCCCCTGCCTCTAGAGGGAGTATTGGACCAACACTTTTAGAAAACGGGATCCTTGCGGGCCACTCATTGGAGGGACACAAATAAATCTTTGCCGACTTTCTGCTGAAACTTACGAGCGTTCACACCTAAACCTCTTACAAGGTCAGCTGTTTAGCTAAACATGAGCTCATGATCTAAATTTAAACAATAATGAAGAAAGCAGCTAAAAGTGGAGACAATCAGCCAAAACCATCAATACCAGAATTAGATTCCCAATGCCATCCATCAGATGTAGGAATAATCGGGTGCAAGGCAGAAAATTTACATAAAACTGGAACTGAAACAAGGCACAAGGATGTTTTCAAAGACTGGTAGGATCTCTAAAACATTTTTCAAGGACATGTCATTGATAAAGCTAAATACTCCAAGGTTGTGTAATACAACAGATTAATCATTGAGAAGAGTGAAATTATGCTGTTTTGAAAACTATGGCAGGTCAGATTTTCTGCCTAATTCTATAAGAAGATTTCTCTAAAAAATACACATTATTTCAAAGACTTATTGGCTGTGAAATAAGTTAAGGGTATTTCAAATGGCTTGTCTGCAAAGAAAGGTGAGATGTAGGGAATCACCGAAAGTCGAGGGGAAAATAGGTCAATATATACATTGCTGTATGGTGAACTAAGCCTTAGGCCAGCAACAATGGAGAGGTCCTGACCCTTAGACACGTACAAGTAAGCTGGAATCTTCAAAAGTTCAAATCTTTATAAGTAAAAAGATTTATTAAAATGAATAACCAAGTGTTTTAATTGACATCAGAAGATGAAAACAATAAACCATGAGAACATGGAGAAAAGATAAATAAAGATATGAGCAGAACTTAATACAACAGAAAACGTATAAAATTGAGGTGATTTAGTATGTCCAAAGAATCTTCTTTGAAAAGATTTAAAAGACACACTTTGATTAAGGAAAACCAAAACATAAGTAAAGAATATACAGAAAGAGTGAGGACAATGTTAGAGCAGAGAATATATGAAATGCCAGTAAATTTGAACATTTCTGTCAAGTGGACCATTTCCTAGCTCCTAAAGTTTACCAACACTGACACAAGAGGAAATCATTTAAGGTCATCATGTCTGCCCTTGGCATTCTTGGAACGCCCTGGCCTCAGAATGCAGCCTCTGTAGTCCATGGTAACCTGCGGAGAGGGGGCGGGGCTGAGGGAGGTTGGAACACTGCCCTCACTGAGGGAGTGGTTGTAGCCATCTCTGCTGTGACTGAACAAAGGGCAGGGGAGCAGGGGGCCCAGGGCAGGGCCCTCAGAGCCCGGCAGGCCCAGTGGAGTTTCACAAGCTTTTAGGCCCAGGCCAAAGTGTGCCTTCTCTGTCTGCACAGCTGCCCAAACTCTCACCTTTCCACTCAGGCCGCCCTCTTACTTGAAGTGTGTGTGGAACATGTCCGCGCAGTACACCGCGCTGCACAGCTAAGCATATGTCTGGGCATCGTAGATTCCTGCCAGTTGACCTAGGTTCGCAGGCAGATGGGTCCCTGGGACACACGCGGAGAGGTTCCAGCCCGGGTCACAGGCCGCCCACTGCCCCTGCCCGAGATCGGGGGCCGCAAAGCGGCCCTGTCTGAGTTCCCTGCCTCTAGAGGGAGTATTGGACCAACACTTGTAGAAAACGGTGTCCTTGCGGGCCACTCATTGGAGGGACACAAATAAATCTTTGCCGACTTTCTGCTGAAACTTACGAGCGTTCACACCTAAGCCACTTACAAGGTCAGCTGTTTAGCTAAACATGAGCTCATGATCTAAATTTTCACAATGTTGAAGAAAGCAGCTACAAGGGGAGACAATCAGCCAAAACCATCAATACCAGAATTAGATTCCCAAGGCCATCCATCAGATGTAGGAATAATCGGGTGCAAGGCAGAAAATATACATAAAACTGGAACTGAAACAAGGCACAAGGATGTTTTCAAAGACTGGTAGGATCTCTAAAACATTTTTCAAGGACATGTCATTGATAAAGCTAAATACTCCAAGGTTGTGTAATACAACAGATTAATCATTGAGAAGAGTGAAATTATGCTGTTTTGAAAACTATGGCAGGTCAGATTTTCTGCCTAATTCTATAAGAAGATTTCTCTAAAAAATACACATTATTTCAAAGACTTATTGGCTGTGAAATAAGTTAAGGGTATTTCAAATGGCTTGTCTGCAAAGAAAGGTGAGATGTAGGGAATCACAGAAAGTCGAGGGGAAAATAGGTCAATATATACATTGCTGTATGGTGAACTAAGCCTTAGGCCAGCAACAATGGAGAGGACCTGACCCTTAGACACGTACAAGTAAGCTGGAATCTTCAAAAGTTCAAATCTTTATAAGTAAAAAGATTTATTAAAATGAATAACCAAGTGTTTTAATTGACATCAGAAGATGAAAACAATAAACCCTGAGAACATAGAAAAAAGATAAATAAAGATATGAGCAGAACTTAATACAACAGAAAACGTATAAAATTCAGGTGATTTAGTAAGTCCAAAGAATCTTCTTTGAAAAGATTTAAAAGACACACTTTGATTAAGGAAAACCAAAACATAAGTAAAGAATATACAGAAAGAGTCAGGACAATGTTAGAGCAGAGAATATATGAAATGCCAGTAAATATGAACATTTCTGTCAAGTGGACCATTTCCTAGCTCCTAAAGTTTACCAACACTGACACAAGAGGAAATCATTTAAGGTCATCATGTCTGCCCTTGGCATTCTTGGAACGCCCTGGCCTCAGGATGCAGCCTCTGTAGTCCATGGTAACCTTCGGAGAGAGGGCGGGGCTGAGGGAGGTGGGACCACTGCCCTCACTGAGGGAGTTGGTGTGGCCATCTCTGCTGTGACTGAACAAAGGGCAGGGGAGCAGGGGGCCCAGGGCAGGGCCCTCAGAGCCCGGCAGGCCCAGTGGAGAGTCACAAGCTTTTAGGCCCAGGCCAAAGGGCGCCTTCTTTGTCTGCACAGCTGCCCAAACTCTCACCTTTCCACTCAGGCCGCCCTCTTACTTGAAGTGTGTGTGGAACGTGTCCGCGCAGTACACCGCGCTGCACAGCTAAGCATAGGTCTGGGCATCGTAGCTTCCTGCCAGGTGACCGAGGTTCGCAGGCAGATGGGTCCCTGGGACACACGCGGAGAGGCTCCAGCCCGGGTCACAGGCCGCCCACTGCCCCTGCCCCAGATCGGGGGCTGCAAAGCAACCCTGTCTGAGTCCCCTGCCTCTAGAGGGAGTATTGGACCAACACTTTTAGAAAACGGGGTCCTTGCGGGCCACTCGTTGGAGGGATACAAATAAATCTTTGCCGACTTTCTGCTGAAACTTACGAGCGTTCACACCTAAGCCTCTTACAAGGTCAGCTGTTTAGCTAAACATGAGCTCATGATCTAAATTTTCACAATATTGAAGAAAGCAGCTACAAGGGGAGACAATCAGCCAAAACCATCAATACCAGAATTAGATTCCCAAGGCCATCCATCAGATGTAGGAATAATCGGGTGCAAGGCAGAAAATATACATAAAACTGGAACTAAAACAAGGCACAAAGATGTTTTCAAAGACTGGTAGGATCTCTAAAACATTTTTCAAGGACATGTCATTGATAAAGCTAAATACTCCAAGGTTGTGTAATACAACAGATTAATCATTGAGAAGAGTGAAATTATGCTGTTTTGAAAACTATGGCAGGTCAGATTTTCTGCCTAATTATATAAGAAGATTTCTCAAAAAAATACACATTATTTCAATGACTTCTTGGCTGTGAAATAAGTTAAGGGTATTTCAAATGGCTTGTCTGCAAAGAACGGTGAGATGTAGGGAATCACAGAAAGTCGAGGGGAAAATAGGCCAATATATACATTGCTGTATGGTGAACTAAGCCTTAGGCCAGCAACAATGGAGAGGACCTGACCCTTATACACGTACAAATAAGCTGGAATCTTCAAAAGTTCAAATCTTTATAAGTAAAAAGATTTATTAAAATGAATAACCAAGTGTTTTAATTGACATCACAAGATGAAAACAATAAACACTGAGAACATAGAAAAAAGATAAATAAAGATATGAGCAGAACTTAATACAACAGAAAACGTATAAAATTCAGGTGATTTAGTAAGTCCAAAGAATCTTCTTTGAAAAGATTTAAAAGACACACTTTGATTAAGGAAAACCAAAACATAAGTAAAGAATATACAGAAAGAGTCAGGACAATGTTAGAGCAGAGAATATATGAAATGCCAGTAAATTTGAACATTTCTGTCAAGTGGACCATTTCCTAGCTCCTAAAGTTTACCAACACTGACACAAGAGGAAATCATTTAAGGTCATCATGTCTGCCCTTGGCATTCTTGGAACGCCCTGGCCTCAGAATGCAGCCTCTGTAGTCCATGGTAACCTGCGGAGAGGGGGCGGGGCTGAGGGAGGTGTGAACACTGCCCTCACTGAGTGAGTGGGAGTGGCCATCTCTGCTGTGAATGAACAAAGGGCAGGGGAGCAGGGGGCCCAGGGCAGGGCCCTCAGAGCCCGGCAGCCCCAGTGGAGTGTCACAAGTTTTCAGGCCCAGGACAAAGGGCGCCTTCTTTGTCTGCACATCGGCCCAAATTCTCACCTTTCCACTCAGGCCGCCCTCATACTTGAAGTGTGTGTGGAACGTGTCCGCGCAGTACACCGCGCTGCACAGCTAAGCATAGTTCTGGGCATCGTAGCTTCCTGCAAGGTGACCGAAGTTCGCAGGCAGATGGGTCCCTGGGACACACGCGGAGGGGCTCCTGCCCGGGTCACAGGCCGCCCACTGCCCCTGCCCCAGATCGGGGGCCGCAAAGCAGCCCTGTCTGAGTCCCCTGCCTCTAGAGGGAGTATTGGACCAACACTTGTAGAAAACGGGGTCCTTGCGGGCCACTCGTTGGAGGGATACAAATAAATCTTTGCCGACTTTCTGCTGAAACTTACGAGCGTTCACACCTAAGCCTCTTACAAGGTCAGCTGTTTAGCTAAACATGAGCTCATGATCTAAATTTTCACAATATTGAAGAAAGCAGCTACAAGGGGAGACAATCAGCCAAAACCATCAATACCAGAATTAGATTCCCAAGGCCATCCATCAGATGTAGGAATAATCGGGTGCAAGGCAGAAAATATACATAAAACTGGAACTGAAACAAGGCACAAGGATGTTTTCAAAGACTGGTAGGATCTCTAAAACATTTTTCAAAGACATGTCATTGATAAAGCTAAATACTCCAAGGTTGTGTAATACAACAGATTAATCATTGAGAAGAGTGAAATTATGCTGTTTTGAAAACTATGGCAGGTCAGATTTTCTGCCTAATTCTATAAGAAGATTTCTCTAAAAAATACACATTATTTCAAAGACTTATTGGCTGTGAAATAAGTTAAGGGTATTTCAAATGGCTTGTCTGCAAAGAAAGGTGAGATGTAGGGAATCACAGAAAGTCGAGGGGAAAATAGGTCAATATATACATTGCTGTATGGTGAACTAAGCCTTAGGCCAGCAACAATGGAGAGGACCTGACCCTTAGACACGTACAAGTAAGCTGGAATCTTCAAAAGTTCAAATCTTTATAAGTAAAAAGATTTATTAAAATGAATAACCAAGTGTTTTAATTGACATCAGAAGATGAAAACAATAAACCCTGAGAACATGGAGAAAAGATAAATAAAGATATGAGCAGAACTTAATACAACAGAAAACGTATAAAATTGAGGTGATTTAGTATGTCCAAAGAATCTTCTTTGAAAAGATTTAAAAGACACACTTTGATTAAGGAAAACCAAAACATAAGTAAAGAATATACAGAAAGAGTCAGGACAATGTTAGAGCAGAGAATATATGAAATGCCAGTAAATTTGAACATTTCTGTCAAGTGGACCATTTCCTAGCTCCTAAAGTTTACCAACACTGACACAAGAGGAAATCATTTAAGGTCATCATGTCTGCCCTTGGCATTCTTGGAACGCCCTGGCCTCAGAATGCAGCCTCTGTAGTCCATGGTAACCTGCGGAGAGGGGGCGGGGCTGAGGGAGTTTGGAACACTGCCCTCACTGAGGGAGTGGGTGTAGCCATCTCTGCTGTGACTGAACAAAGGGCAGGGGAGCAGGGGGCCCAGGGCAGGGCCCTCAGAGCCCGGCAGGCCCAGTGGAGTTTCACAAGCTTTTAGGCCCAGGCCAAAGTGTGCCTTCTCTGTCTGCACAACTGCCCAAACTCTCACCTTTCCACTCAGGCCGCCCTCTTACTTGAAGTGTGTGTGGAACATGTCCGCGCAGTACACCGCGCTGCACAGCTAAGCATATGTCTGGGCATCGTAGATTCCTGCCAGTTGACCGAGGTTCGCAGGCAGATGGGTCCCTGGGACACACGCGGAGCGGCTCCAGCCCGGGTCACAGGCCGCCCACTGCCCCTGCCCGAGATCGGGGGCCGCAAAGCGGCCCTGTCTGATTTCCCTGCCTCTAGAGGGAGTATTGGACCAACACTTGTAGAAAACGGTGTCCTTGCGGGCCACTCATTGGAGGGACACAAATAAATCTTTGCCGACTTTCTGCTGAAACTTACGAGCGTTCACACCTAAGCCACTTACAAGGTCAGCTGTTTAGCTAAACATGAGCTCATGATCTAAATTTTCACAATATTGAAGAAAGCAGCTACAAGGGGAGACAATCAGCCAAAACCATCAATACCAGAATTAGATTCCCAAGGCCATCCATCAGATGTAGGAATAATCGGGTGCAAGGCAGAAAATATACATAAAACTGGAACTGAAACAAGGCACAAGGATGTTTTCAAAGACTGGTAGGATCTCTAAAACATTTTTCAAGGACATGTCATTGATAAAGCTAAATACTCCAAGGTTGTGTAATACAACAGATTAATCATTGAGAAGAGTGAAATTATGCTGTTTTGAAAACTATGGCAGGTCAGATTTTCTGCCTAATTCTATAAGAAGATTTCTCTAAAAAATACACATTATTTCAAAGACTTATTGGCTGTGAAATAAGTTAAGGGTATTTCAAATGGCTTGTCTGCAAAGAAAGGTGAGATGTAGGGAATCACAGAAAGTCGAGGGGAAAATAGGTCAATATATACATTGCTGTATGGTGAACTAAGCCTTAGGCCAGCAACAATGGAGAGGACCTGACCCTTAGACACGTACAAGTAAGCTGGAATCTTCAAAAGTTCAAATCTTTATAAGTAAAAAGATTTATTAAAATGAATAACCAAGTGTTTTAATTGACATCAGAAGATGAAAACAATAAACCCTGAGAACATAGAAAAAAGATAAATAAAGATATGAGCAGAACTTAATACAACAGAAAACGTATAAAATTCAGGTGATTTAGTAAGTCCAAAGAATCTTCTTTGAAAAGATTTAAAAGACACACTTTGATTAAGGAAAACCAAAACATAAGTAAAGAATATACAGAAAGAGTCAGGACAATGTTAGAGCAGAGAATATATGAAATGCCAGTAAATTTGAACATTTCTGTCAAGTGGACCATTTCCTAGCTCCTAAAGTTTACCAACACTGACACAAGAGGAAATCATTTAAGGTCATCATGTCTGCCCTTGGCATTCTTGGAACGCCCTGGCCTCAGGATGCAGCATCTGTAGTCCATGGTAACCTTCGGAGAGGGGGCGGGGCTGAGGGAGGTGTGAACACTGCCCTCACTGAGGGAGTGGGAGTGGCCATCTCTGCTGTGACTGAACAAAGGGCAGGGGAGCAGGGGGCCCAGGGCAGGGCCCTCAGAGCCCGGCAGCCCCAGTGGAGTGTCACAAGTTTTCTGGCCCAGGACAAAGGGCGCATTCTTTGTCTGCACATCTGCCCAAACTCTCACCTTTCCACTCAGGCCGCCCTCATACTTGAAGTGTGTGTGGAACGTGTCCGCGCAGTACACCGCGCTGCACAGCTAAGCATAGGACTGGGCATCGTAGCTTCCTGCCAGGTGACCGAGGTTCGCAGGCAGATGGGTCCCTGGGACACACGCGGAGAGGCTCCAGCCCGGGTCACAGGCCGCCCACTGCCCCTGCCCCTTATCGGGGGCTTCAAAGCAGCCCTGTCTGAGTCCCCTGCCTCTAGAGGGAGTATTGGACCAACACTTGTAGAAAACGGGGTCCTTGCGGGCCACTCATTGGAGGGACACAAATAAATCTTTGCCGACTTTCTGCTGAAACTTACGAGCGTTCACACCTAAGCCTCTTACAAGGTCAGCTGTTTAGCTAAACATGAGCTCATGATCTAAATTTACACAATAATGAAGAAAGCAGCTACAAGTGGAGACAATCAGCCAATACCATCAATACCAGAATTAGATTCCCAAGGCCATCCATCAGATGTAGGAATAATCGGGTGCAAGGCAGAAAATATACATTAAACTGGAACTGAAACAAGGCACAAAGATGTTTTCAAAGACTGGTAGGATCTCTAAAACATTTTTCAAGGACATGTCATTGATAAAGCTAAATACTCCAAGGTTGTGTAATACAACAGATTAATCATTGAGAAGAGTGAAATTATGCTGTTTTGAAAACTATGGCAGGTCAGATTTTCTGCCTAATTATATAAGAAGATTTCTCTAAAAAATACACATTATTTCAAAGACTTATTGGCTGTGAAATAAGTTAAGGGTATTTCAAATGGCTTGTCTGCAAAGAAAGGTGAGATGTAGGGAATCACAGAAAGTCGAGGGGAAAATAGGTCAATATATACATTGCTGTATGGTGAACTAAGCCTTAGGCCAGCAACAATGGAGAGGACCTGACCCTTAGACACGTACAAGTAAGCTGGAATCTTCAAAAGTTCAAATCTTTATAAGTAAAAAGATTTATTAAAATGAATAACCAAGTGTTTTAATTGACATCAGAAGATGAAAACAATAAACCCTGAGAACATAGAGAAAAGATAAATAAAGATATGAGCAGAACTTAATACAACAGAAAACGTATAAAATTCAGGTGATTTAGTAAGTCCAAAGAATCTTCTTTGAAAAGATTTAAAAGACACACTGTGATTAAGGAAAACCAAAACATAAGTAAAGAATATACAGAAAGAGTCAGGACAATGTTAGACCAGAGAATATATGAAATGCCAGTAAATTTGAACATTTCTGTCAAGTGGACCATTTCCTAGCTCCTAAAGTTTACCAACACTGACACAAGAGGAAATCATTTAAGGTCATCATGTCTGCCCTTCGCATTCTTGGAACGCCCTGGCCTCAAGATGCAGCCTCTATAGTCCATGGTAACCTGCGGAGAGGGGGCGGGGCTGAGGGAGGTTGGAACACTGCCCTCACTGAGGGAGTGGGTGTGGCCATCTCTGCTGTGACTGAACAAAGGGCAGGGGAGCAGGGGGCCCAGGGCAGGGCCCTCAGAGCCCGGCAGGCCCAGTGGAGTGTCACAAGCTTTTAGGCCCAGGCCAAAGGGCGCCTTCTTTGTCTGCACAGCTGCCCAAACTCTCTCCTTTCCACTCAGGCTGCCCTCTTACTTGAAGTGTGTGTGGAACATGTCCGCGCAGTACACCGTGCTGCACAGATAAGCATAGGTCTGGGCATCGTAGCTTCCTGCCAGGTGACCGAGGTTCGCAGTCAGATGGGTCCCTGGGACACACTCGGAGAGGCTCCTGCCCGGGTCACAGGCCGCCCACTGCCCCTGCCCCAGATCGGGGGCCGCAAAGCAGCCCTGTCTGAGTCCCCTGTGTCTAGAGAGAGTATTGGACCAACACTTGTAGAAAACGGGGTCCTTGCGGGCCACTCATTGGAGGGACACAAATAAATCTTTGCCGACTTTCTGCTGAAACTTACGAGCGTTCACACCTAAGCCTCTTACAAGGTCAGCTGTTTAGATAAACATGAGCTCATGATCTAAATTTACACAGTAATGAAGAAAGCAGCTACAAGGTGAGACAATCAGCCAAAACCATCAATACCAGAATTAGATTCCAAAAGCCATCCATCAGATGTAGGAATAATCGGGTGCAAGGCAGAAAATATACATAAAACTGGAACTGAAACAAGGCACAAGGATGTTTTCAAAGACTGGTAGGATCTCTAAAACATTTTTCAAGGACATGTCATTGATAAAGCTAAATACTCCAAGGTTGTGTAATACAACAGATTAATCATTGAGAAGAGTGAAATTATGCTGTTTTGAAAACTATGGCAGGTCAGATTTTCTGCCTAATTCTATAAGAAGATTTCTCTAAAAAATACACATTATTTCAAAGACTTATTGGCTGTGAAATAAGTTAAGGGTATTTCAAATGGCTTGTCTGCAAAGAAAGGTGAGATGTAGGGAATCACAGAAAGTCGAGGGGAAAATAGGTCAATATATACATTGCTGTATGGTGAACTAAGTCTTAGGCCAGCAACAATGGAGAGGACCTGACCCTTAGACACGTACAAGTAAGCTGGAATCTTCAAAAGTTCAAATCTTTATAAGTAAAAGATTTATTAAAATGAATAACCAAGTGTTTTAATTGACATCAGAAGATGAAAACAATAAACCCTGAGAACATGGAGAAAAGATAAATAAAGATATGAGCAGAACTTAATACAACAGAAAACGTATAAAATTCAGGTGATTTAGTAAGTCCAAAGAATCTTCTTTGAAAAGATTTAAAAGACACACTTTGATTAAGGAAAACCAAAACATAAGTAAAGAATATACAGAAAGAGTCAGGACAATGTTAGAGCAGAGAATATATGAAATGGCAGTAAATTGGAACATTTCTGTCAAGTGGACCATTTCCTAGCTCCTAAAGTTTACCAACACTGACACCAGAGGAAATCATTTAAGGTCATCATGTCTGCCCTTGGCATTCTCGGAACGCCCTGGCCTCAGAATGCAGCCTCTGTAGTCCATGGTAACCTGCGGAGAGGGGGCGGGATTGAGGGAGGTGGGAACACTGCCCTCACTGAGGGAGTGGGTGTGGCCATCTCTGCTGTGACTGAACAAAGGGCAGGGGAGCAGGGGGCCCAGGGCAGGGCCCTCAGAGCCCGGCAGGCCCAGTGGAGTGTCACAAGCTTTTAGGCCCAGGCCAAAGGGCGCCTTCTTTGTCTGCACAGCTGCCCAAACTCTCACCTTTCCACTCAGGCCGCCCTCTTACTTGAAGTGTGTGTGGAACGTGTCCGCGCAGTACACCGCGCTGCACAGCTAAGCATAGGTCTGGGCATCGTAGCTTCCTGCCAGGTGACCGAGGTTCGCAGGCAGATGGGTCCCTGGGACACACGCGGAGAGGCTCCAGCCCGGGTCACAGGCCGCCCACTGCCCCTGCCCCTTATCGGGGGCCGCAAAGCAGCCCTGTCTGAGTCCCCTGCCTCTAGAGGGAGTATTGGACCAACACTTGTAGAAAACGGGGTCCTTGCGGGCCACTCATTAGAGGGACACAAATAAATCTTTGCCGACTTTCTGCTGAAACTTACGAGCGTTCACACCTAAGCCTCTTACAAGGTCAGCTGTTTAGCTAAACATGAGCTCATGATCTAAATTTACACAATAATGAAGAAAGCAGCTACAAGTGGAGACAATCAGCCAATACCATCAATACCAGAATTAGATTCCCAAGGCCATCCATCAGATGTAGGAATAATAGGGTGCAAGGCAGAAAATATACATTAAACTGGAACTGAAACAAGGCACAAAGATGTTTTCAAAGACTGGTAGGATCTCTAAAACATTTTTCAAGGACATGTCATTGATAAAGCTAAATACTCCAAGGTTGTGTAATACAACAGATTAATCATTGAGAAGAGTGAAATTATGCTGTTTTGAAAACTATGGCAGGTCAGATTTTCTGCCTAATTATATAAGAAGATTTCTCTAAAAAATACACATTATTTCAAAGACTTATTGGCTGTGAAATAAGTTAAGGGTATTTCAAATGGCTTGTCTGCAAAGAAAGGTGAGATGTAGGGAATCACAGAAAGTCGAGGGGAAAATAGGTCAATATATACATTGCTGTATGGTGAACTAAACCATAGGCCAGCAACAATGGAGAGGACCTGACCCTTAGACACGTACAAGTAAGCTGAAATCTTCAAAAGTTCAAATCTTTATAAGTTAAAATATTTATTAAAATGAAAAACCAAGTGTTTTAATTGACATCAGAAGATGAAAACAATAAACCCTGAGAACATAGAAAAAAGATAAATAAAGATATGAGCAGAACTTAATACAACAGAAAATGTATAAAATTCAGGTGATTTAGTAAGTCCAAAGAATCTTCTTTGAAAAGATTTAAAAGACACACTTTGATTAAGGAAAACCAAAACATAAGTAAAGAATATACAGAAAGAGTCAGGACAATGTTAGAGCAGAGAATATATGAAATGCCAGTAAATTTGAACATTTCTGTAAAGTGGACCATTTCCTAGCTCCTAAAGTTTACCAACACTGACACAAGAGGAAATCATTTAAGGTCATCATGTCTGCCCTTGGCATTCTCGGAACACACTGGCCTCAGAATGCAGCCTCTGTAGTCCATGGTAACCTGAGGAGAGGGGGCGGGGCTGAGGGAGGTTGGAACACTGCCCTCACTGAGGGAGTGGGTGTGGCCATCTCTGCTGTGACTGAACAAAGGGCAGGGAAGCAGGGGGCCCAGGGCAGGGCCCTCAGAGCACGGCAGGCCCAGTGGAGTGTCACAAGCTTTTAGGCCCAGGCCAAAGGGCGCCTTCTTAGTCTGCACAGCTGCCCAAACTCTCACCTTTCCACTCAGGCCGCCCTCTTACTTGAAGTGTGTGTGTAACGTGTCCGTTCAGTACACCGCACTGCACAGCAAAGCATAGGTCTGGGCATCGTAGCTTCCTGCCAGGTGACCGAAGTTCGCAGGCAGATGGGTCCCTGGGACACACGCGGAGGGGCTCCTGCCCGGGTCACAGGCCGCCCACTGCCCCTGCCCCAGATCAGGGGCCGCAAAGCAGCCCTGTCTGAGTCCCCTGCCTCTAGAGGGAGTATTGGACCAACACTTGTAGAAAACGGGGTCCTTGCGGGCCACTCATTGGAGGGACACAAATAAATCTTTGCCGACTTTCTGCTGAAACTTACGAGCGTTCACACCTAAGCCTCTTACAAGGTCAGCTGTTTAGATAAACATGAGCTCATGATCTAAATTTACACAGTAATGAAGAAAGCAGCTACAAGGTGAGACAATCAGCCAAAACCAACAATACCAGAATTAGATTCCAAAAGCCATCCATCAGATGTAGGAATAATCGGGTGCAAGGCAGAAAATATACATAAAACTGGAACTGAAACAAGGCACAAGGATGTTTTCAAAGACTGGTAGGATCTCTAAAACATTTTTCAAGGACATGTCATTGATAAAGCTAAATACTCCAAGGTTGTGTAATACAACAGATTAATCATTGAGAAGAGTGAAATTATGCTGTTTTGAAAACTATGGCAGGTCAGATTTTCTGCCTAATTCTATAAGAAGATTTCTCTAAAAAATACACATTATTTCAAAGACTTATTGGCTGTGAAATAAGTTAAGGGTATTTCAAATGGCTTGTCTGCAAAGAAAGGTGAGATGTAGGGAATCACAGAAAGTCGAGGGGAAAATAGGTCAATATATACATTGCTGTATGGTGAACTAAGCCTTAGGCCAGCAACAATGGAGAGGACCTGACCCTTAGACACGTACAAGTAAGCTGGAATCTTCAAAAGTTCAAATCTTTATAAGGAAAAAGATTTATTAAAATGAATAACCAAGTGTTTTAATTGACATCAGAAGATGAAAACAATAAACCCTGAGAACATAGAAAAAAGATAAATAAAGATATGAGCAGAACTTAATACAACAGAAAACGTATAAAATTCAGGTGATTTAGTAAGTCCAAAGAATCTTCTTTGAAAAGATTTAAAAGACACACTTTGATTAAGGAAAACCAAAACATAAGTAAAGAATATACAGAAAGAGTCAGGACAATGTTAGAGCAGAGAATATATGAAATGCCAGTAAATATGAACATTTCTGTCAAGTGGACCATTTCCTAGCTCCTAAAGTTTACCAACACTGACACAAGAGGAAATCATTTAAGGTCATCATGTCTGCCCTTGGCATTCTCGGAACGCCCTGGCCTCAGGATCCAGCCTCTGTAGTCCATGGTAACCTTCGGAGAGGGGGCGGGGCTGAGGGAGGTGGGACCACTGCCCTCACTGAGGGAGTGGGTGTGGCCATCTCTGCTGTGACTGAACAAAGGGCAGGGGAGCAGGGGGCCCAGGCCAGGGCCCTCAGAGCCCGGCAGGCCCAGTGGAGAGTCACAAGCTTTTAGGCCCAGGCCAAAGGGCGCCTTCTTTGTCTGCACAGCTGCCCAAACTCTCACCTTTCCACTCAGGCCGCCCTCTTACTTGAAGTGTGTGTGGAACGTGTCCGCGCAGTACACCGCGCTGCACAGCTAAGCATAGGTCTGGGCATCGTAGCTTCCTGCCAGGTGACCGAGGTTCGCAGGCAGATGGGTCCCTGGGACACACGCGGAGAGGCTCCAGCCCGGGTCACAGGCCGCCCACTGCCCCTGCCCCAGATCGGGGGCTGCAAAGCCACCCTGTCTGAGTCCCCTGCCTCTAGAGGGAGTATTGGACCAACACTTTTAGAAAACGGGGTCCTTGCGGGCCACTCATTGGAGGGACACAAATAAATCTTTGCCGACTTTCTGCTGAAACTTACGAGCGTTCACACCTAAGCCTCTTACAAGGTCAGCTGTTTAGCTAAACACGAGCTCATGATCTAAATTTAAACAATAATGAAGAAAGCAGCTAAAAGTGGAGACAATCAGCCAAAACCATCAATACCAGAATTAGATTCCCAAGGCCATCCATCAGATGTAGGAATAATCGGGTGCAAGGCAGAAAATATACATAAAACTGGAACTAAAACAAGGCACAAAGATGTTTTCAAAGACTGGTAGGATCTCTAAAACATTTTTCAAGGACATGTCATTGATAAAGCTAAATACTCCAAGGTTGTGTAATACAACAGATTAATTATTGAGAAGAGTGAAATTATGCTGTTTTGAAAACTATGGCAGGTCAGATTTTCTGCCTAATTATATAAGAAGATTTCTCTAAAAAATACACATTATTTCAATGACTTCTTGGCTGTGAAATAAGTTAAGGGTATTTCAAATGGCTTGTCTGCAAAGAACGGTGAGATGTAGGGAATCACAGAAAGTCGAGGGGAAAATAGGCCAATATATACATTGCTGTATGGTGAACTAAGCCTTAGGCCAGCAACAATGGAGAGGACCTGACCCTTATACACGTACAAATAAGCTGGAATCTTCAAAAGTTCAAATCTTTATAAGTAAAAAGATTTATTAAAATGAATAACCAAGTGTTTTAATTGACATCAGAAGATGAAAACAATAAACCCTGAGAACATAGAAAAAAGATAAATAAAGATATGAGCAGAACTTAATACAACAGAAAACGTATAAAATTCAGGTGATTTAGTAAGTCCAAAGAATCTTCTTTGAAAAGATTTAAAAGACACACTTTGATTAAGGAAAACCAAAACATAAGTAAAGAATATACAGAAAGAGTCAGGACAATGTTAGAGCAGAGAATATATGAAATGCCAGTAAATTTGAACATTTCTGTCAAGTGGACCATTTCCTAGCTCCTAAAGTTTACCAACACTGACACAAGAGGAAATCATTTAAGGTCATCATGTCTGCCCTTGGCATTCTTGGAACGCCCTGGCCTCAAAATGCAGCCTCTGTAGTCCATGGTAACCTTCGGAGAGGGGGCGGGGCTGAGGGAGGTGGGACCACTGCCCTCACTGAGGGAGTGGGTGTGGCCATCTCTGCTGTGACTGAACAAAGGGCAGGGGAGCAGGGGGCCCAGGGCAGGGCCCTCAGAGCCCGGCAGGCCCAGTGGAGTGTCACAAGCTTTTAGGCCCAGGCCAAAGGGCGCCTTCTTTGTCTGCACAGCTGCCCAAACTCTCACCTTTCCACTCAGGCCGCCCTCTTACTTGAAGTGTGTGTGGAACGTGTCCGCGCAGTACACCGCGCTGCACAGCTAAGCATAGGTCTGGGCATCGTAGCTTCCTGCCAGGTGACCGAGGTTCGCAGGCAGATGGGTCCCTGGGACACACGCGGAGAGGCTCCAGCCCGGGTCGCAGGCCGCCCACTGCCCCTGCCCCAGATCGGGGGCCGCAAAGCAACCCTGTCTGAGTCCCCTGCCTCTAGAGGGAGTATTGGACCAACACTTTTAGAAAACAGGATCCTTGCGGGCCACTCATTGGAGGGACACAAATAAATCTTTGCCGACTTTCTGCTGAAACTTACGAGCGTTCACACCTAAACCTCTTACAAGGTCAGCTGTTTAGCTAAACATGAGCTCATGATCTAAATTTAAACAATAATGAAGAAAGCAGCTAAAAGTGGAGACAATCAGCCAAAACCATCAATACCAGAATTAGATTCCCAATGCCATCCATCAGATGTAGGAATAATCGGGTGCAAGGCAGAAAATTTACATAAAACTGGAACTGAAACAAGGCACAAAGATGTTTTCAAAGACTGGTAGGATCTCTAAAACATTTTTCAAGGACATGTCATTGATAAAGCTAAATACTCCAAGGTTGTGTAATACAACAGATTAATCATTGAGAAGAGTGAAATTATGCTGTTTTGAAAACTATGGCAGGTCAGATTTTCTGCCTAATTCTATAAGAAGATTTCTCTAAAAAATACACATTATTTCAAAGACTTATTGGCTGTGAAATAAGTTAAGGGTATTTCAAATGGCTTGTCTGCAAAGAAAGGTGAGATGTAGGGAATCACCGAAAGTCGAGGGGAAAATAGGTCAATATATACATTGCTGTATGGTGAACTAAGCCTTAGGCCAGCAACAATGGAGAGGTCCTGACCCTTAGACACGTACAAGTAAGCTGGAATCTTCAAAAGTTCAAATCTTTATAAGTAAAAAGATTTATTAAAATGAATAACCAAGTGTTTTAATTGACATCAGAAGATGAAAACAATAAACCATGAGAACATGGAGAAAAGATAAATAAAGATATGAGCAGAACTTAATACAACAGAAAACGTATAAAATTGAGGTGATTTAGTATGTCCAAAGAATCTTCTTTGAAAAGATTTAAAAGACACACTTTGATTAAGGAAAACCAAAACATAAGTAAAGAATATACAGAAAGAGTGAGGACAATGTTAGAGCAGAGAATATATGAAATGCCAGTAAATTTGAACATTTCTGTCAAGTGGACCATTTCCTAGCTCCTAAAGTTTACCAACACTGACACAAGAGGAAATCATTTAAGGTCATCATGTCTGCCCTTGGCATTCTTGGAACGCCCTGGCCTCAGAATGCAGCCTCTGTAGTCCATGGTAACCTGCGGAGAGGGGGCGGGGCTGAGGGAGGTTGGAACACTGCCCTCACTGAGGGAGTGGTTGTAGCCATCTCTGCTGTGACTGAACAAAGGGCAGGGGAGCAGGGGGCCCAGGGCAGGGCCCTCAGAGCCCGGCAGGCCCAGTGGAGTTTCACAAGCTTTTAGGCCCAGGCCAAAGTGTGCCTTCTCTGTCTGCACAGCTGCCCAAACTCTCACCTTTCCACTCAGGCCGCCCTCTTACTTGAAGTGTGTGTGGAACATGTCCGCGCAGTACACCGCGCTGCACAGCTAAGCATATGTCTGGGCATCGTAGATTCCTGCCAGTTGACCTAGGTTCGCAGGCAGATGGGTCCCTGGGACACACGCGGAGAGGTTCCAGCCCGGGTCACAGGCCGCCCACTGCCCCTGCCCGAGATCGGGGGCCGCAAAGCGGCCCTGTCTGAGTTCCCTGCCTCTAGAGGGAGTATTGGACCAACACTTGTAGAAAACGGTGTCCTTGCGGGCCACTCATTGGAGGGACACAAATAAATCTTTGCCGACTTTCTGCTGAAACTTACGAGCGTTCACACCTAAGCCACTTACAAGGTCAGCTGTTTAGCTAAACATGAGCTCATGATCTAAATTTTCACAATGTTGAAGAAAGCAGCTACAAGGGGAGACAATCAGCCAAAACCATCAATACCAGAATTAGATTCCCAAGGCCATCCATCAGATGTAGGAATAATCGGGTGCAAGGCAGAAAATATACATAAAACTGGAACTGAAACAAGGCACAAGGATGTTTTCAAAGACTGGTAGGATCTCTAAAACATTTTTCAAGGACATGTCATTGATAAAGCTAAATACTCCAAGGTTGTGTAATACAACAGATTAATCATTGAGAAGAGTGAAATTATGCTGTTTTGAAAACTATGGCAGGTCAGATTTTCTGCCTAATTCTATAAGAAGATTTCTCTAAAAAATACACATTATTTCAAAGACTTATTGGCTGTGAAATAAGTTAAGGGTATTTCAAATGGCTTGTCTGCAAAGAAAGGTGAGATGTAGGGAATCACAGAAAGTCGAGGGGAAAATAGGTCAATATATACATTGCTGTATGGTGAACTAAGCCTTAGGCCAGCAACAATGGAGAGGACCTGACCCTTAGACACGTACAAGTAAGCTGGAATCTTCAAAAGTTCAAATCTTTATAAGTAAAAAGATTTATTAAAATGAATAACCAAGTGTTTTAATTGACATCAGAAGATGAAAACAATAAACCCTGAGAACATAGAAAAAAGATAAATAAAGATATGAGCAGAACTTAATACAACAGAAAACGTATAAAATTCAGGTGATTTAGTAAGTCCAAAGAATCTTCTTTGAAAAGATTTAAAAGACACACTTTGATTAAGGAAAACCAAAACATAAGTAAAGAATATACAGAAAGAGTCAGGACAATGTTAGAGCAGAGAATATATGAAATGCCAGTAAATATGAACATTTCTGTCAAGTGGACCATTTCCTAGCTCCTAAAGTTTACCAACACTGACACAAGAGGAAATCATTTAAGGTCATCATGTCTGCCCTTGGCATTCTTGGAACGCCCTGGCCTCAGGATGCAGCCTCTGTAGTCCATGGTAACCTTCGGAGAGAGGGCGGGGCTGAGGGAGGTGGGACCACTGCCCTCACTGAGGGAGTTGGTGTGGCCATCTCTGCTGTGACTGAACAAAGGGCAGGGGAGCAGGGGGCCCAGGGCAGGGCCCTCAGAGCCCGGCAGGCCCAGTGGAGAGTCACAAGCTTTTAGGCCCAGGCCAAAGGGCGCCTTCTTTGTCTGCACAGCTGCCCAAACTCTCACCTTTCCACTCAGGCCGCCCTCTTACCTGAAGTGTGTGTGGAACGTGTCCGCGCAGTACACCGCGCTGCACAGCTAAGCATAGGTCTGGGCATCGTAGCTTCCTGCCAGGTGACCGAGGTTCGCAGGCAGATGGGTCCCTGGGACACACGCGGAGAGGCTCCAGCCCGGGTCACAGGCCGCCCACTGCCCCTGCCCCAGATCGGGGGCTGCAAAGCAACCCTGTCTGAGTCCCCTGCCTCTAGAGGGAGTATTGGACCAACACTTTTAGAAAACGGGGTCCTTGCGGGCCACTCATTGGAGGGACACAAATAAATCTTTGCCGACTTTCTGCTGAAACTTACGAGCGTTCACACCTAAGCCTCTTACAAGGTCAGCTGTTTAGCTAAACATGAGCTCATGATCTAAATTTAAACAATAATGAAGAAAGCAGCTAAAAGTGGAGACAATCAGCCAAAACCATCAATACCAGAATTAGATTCCCAAGGCCATCCATCAGATGTAGGAATAATCGGGTGCAAGGCAGAAAATATACATAAAACTGGAACTAAAACAAGGCACAAAGATGTTTTCAAAGACTGGTAGGATCTCTAAAACATTTTTCAAGGACATGTCATTGATAAAGCTAAATACTCCAAGGTTGTGTAATACAACAGATTAATCATTGAGAAGAGTGAAATTATGCTGTTTTGAAAACTATGGCAGGTCAGATTTTCTGCCTAATTATATAAGAAGATTTCTCAAAAAAATACACATTATTTCAATGACTTCTTGGCTGTGAAATAAGTTAAGGGTATTTCAAATGGCTTGTCTGCAAAGAACGGTGAGATGTAGGGAATCACAGAAAGTCGAGGGGAAAATAGGCCAATATATACATTGCTGTATGGTGAACTAAGCCTTAGGCCAGCAACAATGGAGAGGACCTGACCCTTATACACGTACAAATAAGCTGGAATCTTCAAAAGTTCAAATCTTTATAAGTAAAAAGATTTATTAAAATGAATAACCAAGTGTTTTAATTGACATCACAAGATGAAAACAATAAACCCTGAGAACATAGAAAAAAGATAAATAAAGATATGAGCAGAACTTAATACAACAGAAAACGTATAAAATTCAGGTGATTTAGTAAGTCCAAAGAATCTTCTTTGAAAAGATTTAAAAGACACACTTTGATTAAGGAAAACCAAAACATAAGTAAAGAATATACAGAAAGAGTCAGGACAATGTTAGAGCAGAGAATATATGAAATGCCAGTAAATTTGAACATTTCTGTCAAGTGGACCATTTCCTAGCTCCTAAAGTTTACCAACACTGACACAAGAGGAAATCATTTAAGGTCATCATGTCTGCCCTTGGCATTCTTGGAACGCCCTGGCCTCAGAATGCAGCCTCTGTAGTCCATGGTAACCTGCGGAGAGGGGGCGGGGCTGAGGGAGGTGTGAACACTGCCCTCACTGAGTGAGTGGGAGTGGCCATCTCTGCTGTGAATGAACAAAGGGCAGGGGAGCAGGGGGCCCAGGGCAGGGCCCTCAGAGCCCGGCAGCCCCAGTGGAGTGTCACAAGTTTTCAGGCCCAGGACAAAGGGCGCCTTCTTTGTCTGCACATCGGCCCAAATTCTCACCTTTCCACTCAGGCCGCCCTCATACTTGAAGTGTGTGTGGAACGTGTCCGCGCAGTACACCGCGCTGCACAGCTAAGCATAGTTCTGGGCATCGTAGCTTCCTGCAAGGTGACCGAAGTTCGCAGGCAGATGGGTCCCTGGGACACACGCGGAGGGGCTCCTGCCCGGGTCACAGGCCGCCCACTGCCCCTGCCCCAGATCGGGGGCCGCAAAGCAGCCCTGTCTGAGTCCCCTGCCTCTAGAGGGAGTATTGGACCAACACTTGTAGAAAACGGGGTCCTTGCGGGCCACTCGTTGGAGGGATACAAATAAATCTTTGCCGACTTTCTGCTGAAACTTACGAGCGTTCACACCTAAGCCTCTTACAAGGTCAGCTGTTTAGCTAAACATGAGCTCATGATCTAAATTTTCACAATATTGAAGAAAGCAGCTACAAGGGGAGACAATCAGCCAAAACCATCAATACCAGAATTAGATTCCCAAGGCCATCCATCAGATGTAGGAATAATCGGGTGCAAGGCAGAAAATATACATAAAACTGGAACTGAAACAAGGCACAAGGATGTTTTCAAAGACTGGTAGGATCTCTAAAACATTTTTCAAAGACATGTCATTGATAAAGCTAAATACTCCAAGGTTGTGTAATACAACAGATTAATCATTGAGAAGAGTGAAATTATGCTGTTTTGAAAACTATGGCAGGTCAGATTTTCTGCCTAATTCTATAAGAAGATTTCTCTAAAAAATACACATTATTTCAAAGACTTATTGGCTGTGAAATAAGTTAAGGGTATTTCAAATGGCTTGTCTGCAAAGAAAGGTGAGATGTAGGGAATCACAGAAAGTCGAGGGGAAAATAGGTCAATATATACATTGCTGTATGGTGAACTAAGCCTTAGGCCAGCAACAATGGAGAGGACCTGACCCTTAGACACGTACAAGTAAGCTGGAATCTTCAAAAGTTCAAATCTTTATAAGTAAAAAGATTTATTAAAATGAATAACCAAGTGTTTTAATTGACATCAGAAGATGAAAACAATAAACCCTGAGAACATGGAGAAAAGATAAATAAAGATATGAGCAGAACTTAATACAACAGAAAACGTATAAAATTGAGGTGATTTAGTATGTCCAAAGAATCTTCTTTGAAAAGATTTAAAAGACACACTTTGATTAAGGAAAACCAAAACATAAGTAAAGAATATACAGAAAGAGTCAGGACAATGTTAGAGCAGAGAATATATGAAATGCCAGTAAATTTGAACATTTCTGTCAAGTGGACCATTTCGTAGCTCCTAAAGTTTACCAACACTGACACAAGAGGAAATCATTTAAGGTCATCATGTCTGCCCTTGGCATTCTTGGAACGCCCTGGCCTCAGAATGCAGCCTCTGTAGTCCATGGTAACCTGCGGAGAGGGGGCGGGGCTGAGGGAGTTTGGAACACTGCCCTCACTGAGGGAGTGGGTGTAGCCATCTCTGCTGTGACTGAACAAAGGGCAGGGGAGCAGGGGGCCCAGGGCAGGGCCCTCAGAGCCCGGCAGGCCCAGTGGAGTTTCACAAGCTTTTAGGCCCAGGCCAAAGTGTGCCTTCTCTGTCTGCACAACTGCCCAAACTCTCACCTTTCCACTCAGGCCGCCCTCTTACTTGAAGTGTGTGTGGAACATGTCCGCGCAGTACACCGCGCTGCACAGCTAAGCATATGTCTGGGCATCGTAGATTCCTGCCAGTTGACCGAGGTTCGCAGGCAGATGGGTCCCTGGGACACACGCGGAGCGGCTCCAGCCCGGGTCACAGGCCGCCCACTGCCCCTGCCCGAGATCGGGGGCCGCAAAGCGGCCCTGTCTGAGTTCCCTGCCTCTAGAGGGAGTATTGGACCAACACTTGTAGAAAACGGTGTCCTTGCGGGCCACTCATTGGAGGGACACAAATAAATCTTTGCCGACTTTCTGCTGAAACTTACGAGCGTTCACACCTAAGCCACTTACAAGGTCAGCTGTTTAGCTAAACATGAGCTCATGATCTAAATTTTCACAATATTGAAGAAAGCAGCTACAAGGGGAGACAATCAGCCAAAACCATCAATACCAGAATTAGATTCCCAAGGCCATCCATCAGATGTAGGAATAATCGGGTGCAAGGCAGAAAATATACATAAAACTGGAACTGAAACAAGGCACAAGGATGTTTTCAAAGACTGGTAGGATCTCTAAAACATTTTTCAAGGACATG
This sequence comes from Mesoplodon mirus, assembly GCF_964341445.2. Lineage (NCBI taxonomy): Eukaryota > Metazoa > Chordata > Mammalia > Artiodactyla > Ziphiidae > Mesoplodon > Mesoplodon mirus. The sequence continues at coordinate 116,702,272 of NC_138976.1, read as the reverse complement.
TCATTGATAAAGCTAAATACTCCAAGGTTGTGTAATACAACAGATTAATCATTGAGAAGAGTGAAATTATGCTGTTTTGAAAACTATGGCAGGTCAGATTTTCTGCCTAATTCTATAAGAAGATTTCTCTAAAAAATACACATTATTTCAAAGACTTATTGGCTGTGAAATAAGTTAAGGGTATTTCAAATGGCTTGTCTGCAAAGAAAGGTGAGATGTAGGGAATCACAGAAAGTCGAGGGGAAAATAGGTCAATATATACATTGCTGTATGGTGAACTAAGCCTTAGGCCAGCAACAATGGAGAGGACCTGACCCTTAGACACGTACAAGTAAGCTGGAATCTTCAAAAGTTCAAATCTTTATAAGTAAAAAGATTTATTAAAATGAATAACCAAGTGTTTTAATTGACATCAGAAGATGAAAACAATAAACCCTGAGAACATAGAAAAAAGATAAATAAAGATATGAGCAGAACTTAATACAACAGAAAACGTATAAAATTCAGGTGATTTAGTAAGTCCAAAGAATCTTCTTTGAAAAGATTTAAAAGACACACTTTGATTAAGGAAAACCAAAACATAAGTAAAGAATATACAGAAAGAGTCAGGACAATGTTAGAGCAGAGAATATATGAAATGCCAGTAAATTTGAACATTTCTGTCAAGTGGACCATTTCCTAGCTCCTAAAGTTTACCAACACTGACACAAGAGGAAATCATTTAAGGTCATCATGTCTGCCCTTGGCATTCTTGGAACGCCCTGGCCTCAGGATGCAGCATCTGTAGTCCATGGTAACCTTCGGAGAGGGGGCGGGGCTGAGGGAGGTGTGAACACTGCCCTCACTGAGGGAGTGGGAGTGGCCATCTCTGCTGTGACTGAACAAAGGGCAGGGGAGCAGGGGGCCCAGGGCAGGGCCCTCAGAGCCCGGCAGCCCCAGTGGAGTGTCACAAGTTTTCTGGCCCAGGACAAAGGGCGCATTCTTTGTCTGCACATCTGCCCAAACTCTCACCTTTCCACTCAGGCCGCCCTCATACTTGAAGTGTGTGTGGAACGTGTCCGCGCAGTACACCGCGCTGCACAGCTAAGCATAGTTCTGGGCATCGTAGCTTCCTGCAAGGTGACCGAAGTTCGCAGGCAGATGGGTCCCTGGGACACACGCGGAGGGGCTCCTGCCCGGGTCACAGGCCGCCCACTGCCCCTGCCCCAGATCGGGGGCCGCAAAGCAGCCCTGTCTGAGTCCCCTGCCTCTAGAGGGAGTATTGGACCAACACTTGTAGAAAACGGGGTCCTTGCGGGCCACTCGTTGGAGGGATACAAATAAATCTTTGCCGACTTTCTGCTGAAACTTACGAGCGTTCACACCTAAGCCTCTTACAAGGTCAGCTGTTTAGCTAAACATGAGCTCATGATCTAAATTTACACAATAATGAAGAAAGCAGCTACAAGGGGAGACAATCAGCCAAAACCATCAATACCAGAATTAGATTCCCAAGGCCATCCATCAGATGAAGGAATAATCGGGTGCAAGGCAGAAAATATACATAAAACTGGAACTGAAACAAGGCACAAGGATGTTTTCAAAGACTGGTAGGATCTCTAAAACATTTTTCAAAGACATGTCATTGATAAAGCTAAATACTCCAAGGTTGTGTAATACAACAGATTAATCATTGAGAACAGTGAAATTATGCTGTTTTGAAAACTATGGCAGGTCAGATTTTCTGCCTAATTATATAAGAAGATTTCTCTAAAACATACACATTATTTCAACGACTTATTGGCTGTGAAATAAGTTAAGGGTATTTCAAATGGCTTGTCTGCAAAGAAAGGTGAGATGTAGGGAATCACAGAAAGTCGAGGGGAAAATAGGTCAATATATACATTGCTGTATGGTGAACTAAGCCTTAGGCCAGCAACAATGGAGAGGACCTGACCCTTAGACACGTACAAGTAAGCTGGAATCTTCAAAAGTTCAAATCTTTATAAGTAAAAAGATTTATTAAAATGAATAACCAAGTGTTTTAATTGACATCAGAAGATAAAAACAATAAACCCTGAGAACATGGAGAAAAGATAAATAAAGATATGAGCAGAACTTAATACAACAGAAAACGTATAAAATTCAGGTGATTTAGTAAGTCCAAAGAATCTTTGAAAAGATTTAAAAGACACACTTTGATTAAGGTAAACCAAAACATAAGTAAAGAATATACAGAAAGAGTCAGGACAATGTTAGAGCAGAGAATATATGAAATGCCAGTAAATTTGAACATTTCTGTGAAGTGGACCATTTCCTAGCTCCTAAAGTTTACCAACACTGACACAAGAGGAAATCATTTAAGGTCATCATGTCTGCCCTTGGCATTCTCGGAACGCCCTGGCCTCAGAATGCAGCCTCTGTAGTCCATGGTAACCTGCGGAGAGGGGGCGGGGCTGAGGGAGGTTGGAACACTGCCCTCACTGAGGGAGTGGGTGTGGCCATCTCTGCTGTGACTGAACAAAGGGCAGGGGAGCAGGGGGCCCAGGGCAGGGCCCTCAGAGCCCGGCAGGCCCAGTGGAGTGTCACAAGCTTTTAGGCCCAGGCCAAAGGGCGCCTTCTTTGTCTGCACAGCTGCCCAAACTCTCACCTTTCCACTCAGGCCGCCCTCTTACTTGAAGTGTGTGTGGAACGGGTCCGCGCAGTACACCGCGCTGCACAGCTAAGCATAGTTCTGGGCATCGTAGCTTCCTGCCAGGTGACCGAAGTTCGCAGGCAGATGGGTCCCTGGGACACACGCGGAGAGGCTCCGGCCCATGTCACAGGCCGCCCATGGCCCCTGCCCCTGATCGGGGGCCGCAAAGCAGCCCTGTCTGAGTCCCCTGCCTCTAGAGGGAGTATTGGACCAACACTTGTAGAAAACGGGGTCCTTGCGGGCCACTCATTGGAGGGACACAAATAAATCTTTGCCGACTTTCTGCTGAAACTTACGAGCGTTCACGCCTAAGCCTCTTACAAGGTCAGCTGTTTAGCTAAACATGAGCTCATGATCTAAATTTGCACAATATTGAAGAAAGCAGCTACAAGGGGAGACAATCAGCCAAAACCATCAATACCAGAATTAGATTCCCAAGGCCATCCATCAGATGTAGGAATAATCGGGTGCAAGGCAGAAAATATACATAAAACTGGAACTGAAACAAGGCACAAGGATGTTTTCAAAGACTGGTAGGATCTCTAAAACATTTTTCAAGGACATGTCATTGATAAAGCTAAATACTCCAAGGTTGTGTAATACAACAGATTAAGCATTGAGAAGAGTGAAATTATGCTGTTTTGAAAACTATGGCAGGTCAGATTTTCTGCCTAATTATATAAGAAGATTTCTCTAAAAAATACACATTATTTCAAAGACTTATTGGCTGTGAAATAAGTTAAGGGTATTTCAAATGGCTTGTCTGCAAAGAAAGGTGAGATGTAGGGAATCACAGAAAGTCGAGGGGAAAATAGGTTAATATATACATTGCTGTATGGTGAACTAAGCCTTAGGCCAGCAACAATGGAGAGGACCTGACCCTTAGACACGTACAAGTAAGCTGGAATCTTCAAAAGTTCAAATATTTATAAGTAAAAAGATTTACTAAAATCAATAACCAAGTGTTTTAATTGACATCAGAAGATGAAAACAATAAACCCTGAGAACATGGAGAAAAGATAAATAAAGATATGAGCAGAACTTAATACAACAGAAAACGTATAAAATTCAGGTGATTTAGTAAGTCCAAAGAATCTTCTTTGAAAAGATTTAAAAGACACACTTTGATTAAGGAAAGCCAAAACATAAGTAAAGAATACACAGAAAGAGTCAAGACAATGTTAGAGCAGAGAATATATGAAATGCCAGTAAATTTGAACATTTCTGTAAAGTGGACCATTTCCTAGCTCCTAAAGTTTACCAACACTGACACAAGAGGAAATCATTTAAGGTCATCATGTCTGCCCTTGGCATTCTCGGAACGCCCTGGCCTCAGAATGCAGCCTCTGTAGTCCATGGTAACCTGCGGAGAGGGGGCGGGGCTGAGGGAGGTTGGAACACTGCCCTCACTGAGGGAGTGGGTGTGGCCATCTCTGCAGTGACTGAACAAAGGGCAGGGGAGCAGGGGGCCCAGGGCAGGGCCCTCAGAGCCCGGCAGGCCCAGTGGAGTGTCACAAGCTTTTAGGCCCAGGCCAAAGGGCGCCTTCTTTGTCTGCACAGCTGCCCAAACTCTCACCTTTCCACTCAGGCCGCCCTCTTACTTTAAGTGTGTGTGGAACGTGTCCGTGCAGTATACCGCGCTGCACAGCTAAGCATAGGTCTGGGCATCGTAGCTTCCTGCCAGGTGACCGAAGTTCGCAGGCAGATGGGTCCCTGGGACACACGCGGAGAGGCTCCTGCCCGGGTCACAGGCCGCCCACTGCCCCTGCCCCAGATCGGGAGCCGCAAAGCAGCCCTGTCTGAGTCCCCTGCCTCTAGAGGGAGTATTGGACCAACACTTGTAGAAAACGGGGTCCTTGCGGGCCACTCATTGGAGGGACACAAATAAATCTTTGCCGACTTTCTGCTGAAACTTACGAGCGTTCACACCTAAGCCTCTTACAAGGTCAGCTGTTTAGCTAAACATGAGCTCATGATCTAAATTTGCACAATATTGAAGAAAGCAGCTACAAGGGGAGACAATCAGCCAAAACCATCAATACCAGAATTAGATTCCCAAGGCCATCCATCAGATGTAGGAATAATCGGGTGCAAGGCAGAAAATATACATAAAACTGGAACTGAAACAAGGCACAAGGATGTTTTAGAAGACTGGTAGGATCTCTAAAACATTTTTCAAGGACATGTCATTGATAAAGCTAAATACTCCAAGGTTGTGTAATACAACAGATTAATCATTGAGAAGAGTGAAATTATGCTGTTTTGAAAACTATGGCAGGTCAGATTTTCTGCCTAATTCTATAAGAAGATTTCTCTAAAAAATACACATTATTTCAAAGACTTATTGGCTGTGAAATAAGTTAAGGGTATTTCAAATGGCTTGTCTGCAAAGAAAGGTGAGATGTAGGGAATCACAGAAAGTCGAGGGGAAAATAGGTCAATATATACATTGCTGTATGGTGAACTAAGCCTTAGGCCAGCAACAATGGAGAGGACCTGACCCTTAGACACGAACAAGTAAGCTGGAATCTTCAAAAGTTCAAATCTTTATAAGTAAAAAGATTTATTAAAATGAATAACCAAGTGTTTTAATTGACATCAGAAGATGAAAACAATAAACCCTGAGAACATGGAGAAAAGATAAATAAAGATATGAGCAGAACTTAATACAACAGAAAACGTATAAAATTCAGGTGATTTAGTAAGTCCAAAGAATCTTCTTTGAAAAGATTTAAAAGACACACTTTGATTAAGGAAAACCAAAACATAAGTAAAGAATATACAGAAAGAGTCAGGACAATGTTAGAGCAGAGAATATATGAAATGCCAGTAAATTTGAACATTTCTGTAAAGTGGACCATTTCCTAGCTCCTAAAGTTTACCAAAACTGACACAAGAGGAAATCATTTAAGGTCATTATGTCTGCCCTTGGCATTCTCGGAACGCCCTGGCCTCAGAATGCAGCCTCTGTAGTCCATGGTAACCTGCGGAGAGGGGGCGGGGTTGAGGGAGGTTGGAACACTGCCCTCACTGAGGGAGTGGGTGTGGCCATCTCTGCTGTGACTGAACAAAGGGCAGGGGAGCAGGGGGCCCAGGCCAGGGCCCTCAGAGCCCGGCAGGCCCAGTGGAGTGTCACAAGCTTTTAGGCCCAGGCCAAAGGGCACCTTCTTTGTCTGCACAGCTGCCCAAACTCTCACCTTTCCTCTCAGGCCGCCCTCTTACTTGAAGTGTGTGTGGAACGTGTCCGCGCAGTACACCGCGCTGCACAGCTAAGCATAGTTCTGGGCATCGTAGCTTCCTGCAAGGTGACCGAAGTTCGCAGGCAGATGGGTCCCTGGGACACACGCGGAGGGGCTCCTGCCCGGGTCACAGGCCGCCCACTGCCCCTGCCCCAGATCGGGGGCCGCAAAGCAGCCCTGTCTGAGTCCCCTGCCTCTAGAGGGAGTATTGGACCAACACTTGTAGAAAACGGGGTCCTTGCGGGCCACTCGTTGGAGGGATACAAATAAATCTTTGCCGACTTTCTGCTGAAACTTACGAGCGTTCACACCTAAGCCTCTTACAAGGTCAGCTGTTTAGCTAAACATGAGCTCATGATCTAAATTTACACAATAATGAAGAAAGCAGCTACAAGGGGAGACAATCAGCCAAAACCATCAATACCAGAATTAGATTCCCAAGGCCATCCATCAGATGAAGGAATAATCGGGTGCAAGGCAGAAAATATACATAAAACTGGAACTGAAACAAGGCACAAGGATGTTTTCAAAGACTGGTAGGATCTCTAAAACATTTTTCAAGGACATGTCATTGATAAAGCTAAATACTCCAAGGTTGTGTAATACAACAGATTAATCATTGAGAACAGTGAAATTATGCTGTTTTGAAAACTATGGCAGGTCAGATTTTCTGCCTAATTATATAAGAAGATTTCTCTAAAACATACACATTATTTCAACGACTTATTGGCTGTGAAATAAGTTAAGGGTATTTCAAATGGCTTGTCTGCAAAGAAAGGTGAGATGTAGGGAATCACAGAAAGTCGAGGGGAAAATAGGTCAATATATACATTGCTGTATGGTGAACTAAGCCTTAGGCCAGCAACAATGGAGAGGACCTGACCCTTAGACACGTACAAGTAAGCTGGAATCTTCAAAAGTTCAAATCTTTATAAGTAAAAAGATTTATTAAAATGAATAACCAAGTGTTTTAATTGACATCAGAAGATAAAAACAATAAACCCTGAGAACATGGAGAAAAGATAAATAAAGATATGAGCAGAACTTAATACAACAGAAAACGTATAAAATTCAGGTGATTTAGTAAGTCCAAAGAATCTTTGAAAAGATTTAAAAGACACACTTTGATTAAGGTAAACCAAAACATAAGTAAAGAATATACAGAAAGAGTCAGGACAATGTTAGAGCAGAGAATATATGAAATGCCAGTAAATTTGAACATTTCTGTGAAGTGGACCATTTCCTAGCTCCTAAAGTTTACCAACACTGACACAAGAGGAAATCATTTAAGGTCATCATGTCTGCCCTTGGCATTCTCGGAACGCCCTGGCCTCAGAATGCAGCCTCTGTAGTCCATGGTAACCTGCGGAGAGGGGGCGGGGCTGAGGGAGGTTGGAACACTGCCCTCACTGAGGGAGTGGGTGTGGCCATCTCTGCTGTGACTGAACAAAGGGCAGGGGAGCAGGGGGCCCAGGCCAGGGCCCTCAGAGCCCGGCAGGCCCAGTGGAGTGTCACAAGCTTTTAGGCCCAGGCCAAAGGGCGCCTTCTTTGTCTGCACAGCTGCCCAAACTCTCACCTTTCCACTCAGGCCGCCCTCTTACTTGAAGTGTGTGTGGAACGTGTCCGCGGAGTACACCGCGCTGCACAGCTAAGCATAGTTCTGGGCATCGTAGCTTCCTGCCAGGTGACCGAAGTTCGCAGGCAGATGGGTCCCTGGGACACACGCGGAGGGGCTCCTGCCCGGGTCACAGGCCGCCCACTGCCCCTGCCCCAGATCGGGGGCCGCAAAGCAGCCCTGTCTGAGTCCCCTGCCTCTAGAGGGAGTATTGGACCAACACTTGTAGAAAACGGGGTCCTTGCGGGCCACTCATTGGAGGGACACAAATAAATCTTTGCCGACTTTCTGCTGAAACTTACGAGCGTTCACACCTAAGCCTCTTACAAGGTCAGCTGTTTAGCTAAACATGAGCTCATGATCTAAATTTACACAATAATGAAGAAAGCAGCTACAAGGGGAGACAATCAGCCAAAACCATCAATACCAGAATTAGATTCCCAAGGCCATCCATAAGATGTAGGAATAATCGGGTGCAAGGCAGAAAATATACATAAAACTGGAACTGAAATAAGGCACAAGGATGTTTTCAAAGACTGGTAGGATCTCTAAAACATTTTTCAAGGACATGTCATTGATAAAGCTAAATACTCCAAGGTTGTGTAATACAACAGATTAATCATTGAGAAGAGTGAAATTATGCTGTTTTGAAAACTATGGCAGGTCAGATTTTCTGCCTAATTATATAAGAAGATTTCTCTAAAAAATACACATTATTTCAAAGACTTATTGTCTGTGAAATAAGTTAAGGGTGTTTCAAATGGCTTGTCTGCAAAGAAAGGTGAGATGTAGGGAATCACAGAAAGTCGAGGGGAAAATAGGTCAATATATACATTGCTGTATGGTGAACTAAGCCTTAGGCCAGCAACAATGGAGAGGACCTGACCCTTAGACACGAACAAGTAAGCTGGAATCTTCAAAAGTTCAAATCTTTATAAGTAAAAAGATTTATTAAAATGAATAACCATGTGTTTTAATTGACATCAGAAGATGAAAACAATAAACCTGAGAACATGTAGAAAAGATAAATAAAGATATGAGCAGAACTTAATACAACAGAAAACGTATAAAATTCAGGTCATTTAGTAAGTCCAAAGAATCTTCTTTGAAAACATGTAAAAGACACACTTTGATTAAGGAAAACCAAAACATAAGTAAAGAATATACAGAAAGAGTCAGGACAATGTTAGAGCAGAGAATATATGAAATGCCAGTAAATTTGAACATTTCTGTAAAGTGGACCATTTCCTAGCTCCTAAAGTTTACCAACACTGACACAAGAGGAAATCATTTAAGGTCATCATGTCTGCCCTTGGCATTCTCGGAACGCCCTGGCCTCAGAATGCAGCCTCTGTAGTCCATGGTAACCTGCGGAGAGGGGGCGGGGCTGAGGGAGGTTGGAACACTGCCCTCACTGAGGGAGTGGGTGTGGCCATCTCTGCTGTGACTGAACAAAGGGCAGGGGAGCAGGGGGCCCAGGGCAGGGCCCTCAGAGCCCGGCAGGCCCAGTGGAGTGTCACAAGCTTTTAGGCCCAGGCCAAAGGGCGCCTTCTTTGTCTGCACAGCTGCCCAAACTCTCACCTTTCCACTCAGGCCGCCCTCTTACTTGAAGTGTGTGTGGAACGGGTCCGCGCAGTACACCGCGCTGCACAGCTAAGCATAGTTCTGGGCATCGTAGCTTCCTGCCAGGTGACCGAAGTTCGCAGGCAGATGGGTCCCTGGGACACACGCGGAGAGGCTCCGGCCCATGTCACAGGCCGCCCATGGCCCCTGCCCCTGATCGGGGGCCGCAAAGCAGCCCTGTCTGAGTCCCCTGCCTCTAGAGGGAGTATTGGACCAACACTTGTAGAAAACGGGGTCCTTGCGGGCCACTCATTGGAGGGACACAAATAAATCTTTGCCGACTTTCTGCTGAAACTTACGAGCGTTCACGCCTAAGCCTCTTACAAGGTCAGCTGTTTAGCTAAACATGAGCTCATGATCTAAATTTGCACAATATTGAAGAAAGCAGCTACAAGGGGAGACAATCAGCCAAAACCATCAATACCAGAATTAGATTCCCAAGGCCATCCATCAGATGTAGGAATAATCGGGTGCAAGGCAGAAAATATACATAAAACTGGAACTGAAACAAGGCACAAGGATGTTTTCAAAGACTGGTAGGATCTCTAAAACATTTTTCAAGGACATGTCATTGATAAAGCTAAATACTCCAAGGTTGTGTAATACAACAGATTAAGCATTGAGAAGAGTGAAATTATGCTGTTTTGAAAACTATGGCAGGTCAGATTTTCTGCCTAATTATATAAGAAGATTTCTCTAAAAAATACACATTATTTCAAAGACTTATTGGCTGTGAAATAAGTTAAGGGTATTTCAAATGGCTTGTCTGCAAAGAAAGGTGAGATGTAGGGAATCACAGAAAGTCGAGGGGAAAATAGGTTAATATATACATTGCTGTATGGTGAACTAAGCCTTAGGCCAGCAACAATGGAGAGGACCTAACCCTTAGACACGTACAAGTAAGCTGGATTCTTCAAAAGTTCAAATATTTATAAGTAAAAAGATTTACTAAAATCAATAACCAAGTGTTTTAATTGACATCAGAAGATGAAAACAATAAACCCTGAGAACATGGAGAAAAGATAAATAAAGATATGAGCAGAACTTAATACAACAGAAAACGTATAAAATTCAGGTGATTTAGTAAGTCCAAAGAATCTTCTTTGAAAAGATTTAAAAGACACACTTTGATTAAGGAAAGCCAAAACATAAGTAAAGAATACACAGAAAGAGTCAAGACAATGTTAGAGCAGAGAATATATGAAATGCCAGTAAATTTGAACATTTCTGTAAAGTGGACCATTTCCTAGCTCCTAAAGTTTACCAACACTGACACAAGAGGAAATCATTTAAGGTCATCATGTCTGCCCTTGGCATTCTCGGAACGCCCTGGCCTCAGAATGCAGCCTCTGTAGTCCATGGTAACCTGCGGAGAGGGGGCGGGGCTGAGGGAGGTTGGAACACTGCCCTCACTGAGGGAGTGGGTGTGGCCATCTCTGCAGTGACTGAACAAAGGGCAGGGGAGCAGGGGGCCCAGGGCAGGGCCCTCAGAGCCCGGCAGGCCCAGTGGAGTGTCACAAGCTTTTAGGCCCAGGCCAAAGGGCGCCTTCTTTGTCTGCACAGCTGCCCAAACTCTCACCTTTCCACTCAGGCCGCCCTCTTACTTTAAGTGTGTGTGGAACGTGTCCGTGCAGTATACCGCGCTGCACAGCTAAGCATAGGTCTGGGCATCGTAGCTTCCTGCCAGGTGACCGAAGTTCGCAGGCAGATGGGTCCCTGGGACACACGCGGAGAGGCTCCTGCCCGGGTCACAAGCCGCCCACTGTCCCTGCCCCAGATCGGGAGCCGCAAAGCAGCCCTGTCTGAGTCCCCTGCCTCTAGAGGGAGTATTGGACCAACACTTGTAGAAAACGGGGTCCTTGCGGGCCACTCATTGGAGGGACACAAATAAATCTTTGCCGACTTTCTGCTGAAACTTACGAGCGTTCACACCTAAGCCTCTTACAAGGTCAGCTGTTTAGCTAAACATGAGCTCATGATCTAAATTTGCACAATATTGAAGAAAGCAGCTACAAGGGGAGACAATCAGCCAAAACCATCAATACCAGAATTAGATTCCCAAGGCCATCCATCAGATGTAGGAATAATCGGGTGCAAGGCAGAAAATATACATAAAACTGGAACTGAAACAAGGCACAAGGATGTTTTAGAAGACTGGTAGGATCTCTAAAACATTTTTCAAGGACATGTCATTGATAAAGCTAAATACTCCAAGGTTGTGTAATACAACAGATTAATCATTGAGAAGAGTGAAATTATGCTGTTTTGAAAACTATGGCAGGTCAGATTTTCTGCCTAATTCTATAAGAAGATTTCTCTAAAAAATACACATTATTTCAAAGACTTATTGGCTGTGAAATAAGTTAAGGGTATTTCAAATGGCTTGTCTGCAAAGAAAGGTGAGATGTAGGGAATCACAGAAAGTCGAGGGGAAAATAGGTCAATATATACATTGCTGTATGGTGAACTAAGCCTTAGGCCAGCAACAATGGAGAGGACCTGACCCTTAGACACGAACAAGTAAGCTGGAATCTTCAAAAGTTCAAATCTTTATAAGTAAAAAGATTTATTAAAATGAATAACCAAGTGTTTTAATTGACATCAGAAGATGAAAACAATAAACCCTGAGAACATGGAGAAAAGATAAATAAAGATATGAGCAGAACTTAATACAACAGAAAACGTATAAAATTCAGGTGATTTAGTAAGTCCAAAGAATCTTCTTTGAAAAGATTTAAAAGACACACTTTGATTAAGGAAAACCAAAACATAAGTAAAGAATATACAGAAAGAGTCAGGACAATGTTAGAGCAGAGAATATATGAAATGCCAGTAAATTTGAACATTTCTGTAAAGTGGACCATTTCCTAGCTCCTAAAGTTTACCAAAACTGACACAAGAGGAAATCATTTAAGGTCATTATGTCTGCCCTTGGCATTCTCGGAACGCCCTGGCCTCAGAATGCAGCCTCTGTAGTCCATGGTAACCTGCGGAGAGGGGGCGGGGTTGAGGGAGGTTGGAACACTGCCCTCACTGAGGGAGTGGGTGTGGCCATCTCTGCAGTGACTGAACAAAGGGCAGGGGAGCAGGGGGCCCAGGCCAGGGCCCTCAGAGCCCGGCAGGCCCAGTGGAGTGTCACAAGCTTTTAGGCCCAGGCCAAAGGGCACCTTCTTTGTCTGCACAGCTGCCCAAACTCTCACCTTTCCACTCAGGCCGCCCTCTTACTTGAAGTGTGTGTGGAACGTGTCCGCGCAGTACACCGCGCTGCACAGCTAAGCATAGTTCTGGGCATCGTAGCTTCCTGCCAGGTGACCGAAGTTCGCAGGCAGATGGGTCCCTGGGACACACGCGGAGAGGCTCCGGCCCAGGTCACAGGCCGCCCATGGCCCCTGCCCCAGATCGGGGGCCGCAAAGCAGCCCTGTCTGAGTCCCCTGCCTCTAGAGGGAGTATTGGACCAACACTTGTAGAAAACGGGGTCCTTGCGGGCCACTCATTGGAGGGACACAAATAAATCTTTGCCGACTTTCTGCTGAAACTTACGAGCGTTCACAACTAAGCCTCTTACAAGGTCAGCTGTTTAGCTAAACATGAGCTCATGATCTAAATTTACACAATATTGAAGAAAGCAGCTACAAGGGGAGACAATCAGCCAAAACCATCAATACCAGAATTAGATTCCCAAGGCCATCCATCAGATGTAGGAATAATCGGGTGCAAGGCAGAAAATATACATAAAACTGGAACTGAAACAAGGCACAAGGATGTTTTCAAAGACTGGTAGGATCTCTAAAACATTTTTCAAGGACATGTCATTGATAAAGCTAAATACTCCAAGGTTGTGTAATACAACAGATTAATCATTGAGAAGAGTGAAATTATGCTGTTTTGAAAACTATGGCAGGTCAGATTTTCTGCCTAATTCTATAAGAAGATTTCTCTAAAAAATACACATTATTTCAAAGACTTATTGGCTGTGAAATAAGTTAAGGGTATTTCAAATGGCTTGTCTGCAAAGAAAGGTGAGATGTAGGGAATCACAGAAAGTCGAGGGGAAAATAGGTCAATATATACATTGCTGTATGGTGAACTAAGCCTTAGGCCAGCAACAATGGAGAGGACCTGACCCTTAGACACGTACAAGTAAGCTGGAATCTTCAAAAGTTCAAATCTTTATAAGTAAAAAGATTTACTAAAATCAATAACCAAGTGTTTTAATTGACATCAGAAGATGAAAACAATAAACCCTGAGAACATGGAGAAAAGATAAATAAAGATATGAGCAGAACTTAATACAACAGAAAACGTATAAAATTCAGGTGATTTAGTAAGTCCAAAGAATCTTCTTTGAAAAGATTTAAAAGACACACTTTGATTAAGGAAAACCAAAACATAAGTAAAGAATACACAGAAAGAGTCAGGACAATGTTAGAGCAGAGAATATATGAAATGCCAGTAAATTTGAACATTTCTGTAAAGTGGACCATTTCCTAGCTCCTAAAGTTTACCAACACTGACACAAGAGGAAATCATTTAAGGTCATCATGTCTGCCCTTGGCATTCTCGGAACGCCCTGGCCTCAGAATGCAGCCTCTGTAGTCCATGGTAACCTGCGGAGAGGGGGCGGGGTTGAGGGAGGTTGGAACACTGCCCTCACTGAGGGAGTGGGTGTGGCCATCTCTGCTGTGACTGAACAAAGGGCAGGGGAGCAGGGGGCCCAGGCCAGGGCCCTCAGAGCCCGGCAGGCCCAGTGGAGTGTCACAAGCTTTTAGGCCCAGGCCAAAGGGCACATTCTTTGTCTGCACAGCTGCCCAAACTCTCACCTTTCCACTCAGGCCGCCCTCTTACTTGAAGTGTGTGTGGAACGTGTCCGCGCAGTACACCGCGCTGCACAGCTAAGCATAGTTCTGGGCATCGTAGCTTCCTGCCAGGTGACCGAAGTTCGCAGGCAGATGGGTCCCTGGGACACACGCGGAGAGGCTCCGGCCAAGGTCACAGGCCGCCCATGGCCCCTGCCCCAGATCGGGGGCCGCAAAGCAGCCCTGTCTGAGTCCCCTGCCTCTAGAGGGAGTATTGGACCAACACTTGTAGAAAACGGGGTCCTTGCGGGCCACTCATTGGAGGGACACAAATAAATCTTTGCCGACTTTCTGCAGAAACTTACGAGCGTTCACACCTAAGCCTCTTACAAGGTCAGCTGTTTAGCTAAACATGAGCTCATGATCTAACTTTACACAATATTGAAGAAAGCAGCTACAAGGGGAGACAATCAGCCAAAACCATCAATACCAGAATTAGATTCCCAAGGCCATCCATCAGATGTAGGAATAATCGGGTGCAAGGCAGAAAATATACATAAAACTGGAACTGAAACAAGGCACAAGGATGTTTTAGAAGACTGGTAGGATCTCTAAAACATTTTTCAAGGACATGTCATTGATAAAGCTAAATACTCCAAGGTTGTGTAATACAACAGATTAATCATTGAGAAGAGTGAAATTATGCTGTTTTGAAAACTATGGCAGGTCAGATTTTCTGCCTAATTCTATAAGAAGATTTCTCTAAAAAATACACATTATTTCAAAGACTTATTGGCTGTGAAATAAGTTAAGGGTATTTCAAATGGCTTGTCTGCAAAGAAAGGTGAGATGTAGGGAATCACAGAAAGTCGAGGGGAAAATAGGTCAATATATACATTGCTGTATGGTGAACTAAGCCTTAGGCCAGCAACAATGGAGAGGACCTGACCCTTAGACACGTACAAGTAAGCTGGAATCTTCAAAAGTTCAAATCTTTATAAGTAAAAAGATTTATTAAAATGAATAACCAAGTGTTTTAATTGACATCAGAAGATGAAAACAATAAACCCTGAGAACATAGAGAAAAGATAAATAAAGATATGAGCAGAACTTAATACAACAGAAAACGTATAAAATTGAGGTGATTTAGTAAGTCCAAAGAATCTTCTTTGAAAAGAATTAAAAGACACAATTTGATTAAGGAAAACAAAAACATAAGTAAAGAATATACAGAAAGAGTCAGGACAATGTTAGAGCAGACAATATATGAAATGCCAGTAAATTTGAACATTTCTGTCAAGTGGACCATTTCCTAGCTCCTAAAGTTTACCAACACTGACACAAGAGGAAATCATTTAAGGTCATCATGTCTGCCCTTGGCATTCTGGGAACGCCCTGGCCTCAGAATGCAGCCTCTGTAGTCCATGGTAACCTGCGGAGAGGGGGCGGGGCTGAGGGAGGTTGGAACACTGCCCTCACTGAGGGAGTGGGTGTGGCCATCTCTGCTGTGACTGAACAAAGAGCAGGGGAGCAGGGGGCCCAGGGCAGGGCCCTCAGAGCCCGGCAGGCCCAGTGGAGTGTCACACGCTTTTAGGCCCAGGCCAAAGGGTGCCTTCTTTGTCTGCACAGCTGCCCAAACTCTCACCTTTCCACTCAGGCGGCCCTCTTACTTGAAGTGTGTGTGGAACGTTGCCGTGCAGTATACCGCGCTGCACAGCTAAGCATAGGTCAGGGCATCGTAGCTTCCTGCCAGGTGACCGAAGTTCGCAGGCAGATGGGTCCCTGGGACACACGCGGAGAGGCTCCTGCCAGGGTCACAGGCCGCCCACTGCCCCTGCCCCAGATCGGGAGCCGCAAAGCAGCCCTGTCTGAGTCCCCTGCCTCTAGAGGGAGTATTGGACCAACACTTGTAGAAAACGGGGTCCTTGCGGGCCACTCATTGGAGGGACACAAATAAATCTTTGCCGACTTTCTGCTGAAACTTACGAGCGTTCACAACTAAGCCTCTTACAAGGTCAGCTGTTTAGCTAAACATGAGCTCATGATCTAAATTTACACAATATTGAAGAAAGCAGCTACAAGGGGAGACAATCAGCCAAAACCATCAATACCAGAATTAGATTCCCAAGGCCATCCATCAGATGTAGGAATAATCGGGTGCAAGGCAGAAAATATACATAAAACTGGAACTGAAACAAGGCACAAGGATGTTTTCAAAGACTGGTAGGATCTCTAAAACATTTTTCAAGGACATGTCATTGATAAAGCTAAATACTCCAAGGTTGTGTAATACAACATTTTAAGCATTGAGAAGAGTGAAATTATGCTGTTTTGAAAACTATGGCAGGTCAGATTTTCTGCCTAATTATATAAGAAGATTTCTCTAAAAAATACACATTATTTCAAAGACTTATTGGCTGTGAAATAAGTTAAGGGTATTTCAAATGGCTTGTCTGCAAAGAAAGGAGAGATGTAGGGAATCACAGAAAGTCGAGGGGAAAATAGGTCAATATATACATTGCTGTATGGTGAACTAAGCCTTAGGCCAGCAACAATGGAGAGGACCTGACCCTTAGACACGAACAAGTAAGCTGGAATCTTCAAAAGTTCAAATCTTTATAAGTAAAAAGATTTATTAAAATCAATAACCAAGTGTTTTAATTGACATCAGAAGATGAAAACAATAAACCCTGAGAACATGGAGAAAAGATAAATAAAGATATGAGCAGAACTTAATACAACAGAAAACGTATAAAATTCAGGTGATTTAGTAAGTCCAAAGAATCTTCTTTGAAAAGATTTAAAAGACACACTTTGATTAAGGAAAACCAAAACATAAGTAAAGAATATACAGAAAGAGTCAGGACAATGTTAGAGCAGAGAATATATGAAATGCCAGTAAATTTGAACATTTCTGTAAAGTGGACCATTTCCTAGCTCCTAAAGTTTACCAACACTGACACAAGAGGAAATCATTTAAGGTCATCATGTCTGCCCTTGGCATTCTCGGAACGCCCTGGCCTCAGAATGCAGCCTCTGTAGTCCATGGTAAACTGCGGAGAGGGGGCGGGGCTGAGGGAGGTTGGAACACTGCTCTCACTGAGGGAGTGGGTGTGGCCACTTCTGCTGTGACTGAACAAAGGGCAGGGAAGCAGGGGGCCCAGGGCAGGGCCCTCAGAGCCCGGCAGGCCCAGTGGAGTGTCACAAGCTTTTAGGCCCAGGCCAATGGGCGCCTTCTTTGTCTGCACAGCTGCCCAAACTCTCACCTTTCCACTCAGGCCGCCCTCTTATTTTAAGTGTGTGTCGAACGTGTCCGTGCAGTATACCGCGCTGCACAGCTAAGCATAGGTCTGGGCATCGTAGCTTCCTGCCAGGTGACCGAAGTTCGCAGGCAGATGGGTCCGTGGGACACACGCGGAGGTGCTCCTGCCCCGGTCACAGGCCGCCCACTGCCCCTGCCCCAGATCGGGGGCCGCAAAGCAGCCCTGTCTGAGTCCCCTGCCTCTAGAGGGAGTATTGGACCAACACTTGTAGAAAACGGGGTCCTTGCGGGCCACTCATTGGAGGGACACAAATAAATCTTTGCCGACTTTCTGCTGAAAGTTACGAGCGTTTAAACCTAAGCCTCTTACAAGGTCAGCTGTTTAGCTAAACATGAGCTCATGATCTAAATTTACAAAATATTGAAGAAAGCAGCTACAAGGGGAGACAATCAGCCAAAACCATCAATACCAGAATTAGATTCCCAAGGCCATCCATCAGATGTAGGAATAATCGGGTGCAAGGCAGAAAATATACATAAAACTGGAACTGAAACAAGGTACAAGGATGTTTTCAATGACTGGTAGGATCTCTAAAACATTTTTCAAGGACATGTCATTGATAAAGCTAAATACTCCAAGGTTGTGTAATACAACAGATTAATCATTGAGAAGAGTGAAATTATGCTGTTTTGAAAACTATGGCAGGTCAGATTTTCTGCCTAATTCTATAAGAAGATTTCTCTAAAAAATACACATTATTTCAAAGACTTATTGGCTGTGAAATAAGTTAAGGGTATTTCAAATGGCTTGTCTGCAAAGAAAGGTGAGATGTAGGGAATCACAGAAAGTCGAGGGGAAAATAGGTCAATATATACATTGCTGTATGGTGAACTAAGCCTTAGGCCAGCAACAATGGAGAGGACCTGACCCTTAGACACGTACAAGTAAGCTGGAATCTTCAAAAGTTCAAATCTTTATAAGTAAAAAGATTTATTAAAATGAATAACCAAGTGTTTTAATTGACATCAGAAGATGAAAACAATAAACCCTGAGAACATAGAGAACAGATAAATAAAGATATGAGCAGAACTTAATACAACAGAAAACGTATAAAATTGAGGTGATTTAGTAAGTCCAAAGAATCTTCTTTGAAAAGAATTAAAAGACACAATTTGATTAAGGAAAACCAAAACAAAAGTAAAGAATATACAGAAAGAGTCAGGACAATGTTAGAGCAGACAATATATGAAATGCCAGTAAATTTGAACATTTCTGTCAAGTGGACCATTTCCTAGCTCCTAAAGTTTACCAACACTGACACAAGAGGAAATCATTTAAGGTCATCATGTCTGCCCTTGGCATTCTGGGAACGCCCTGGCCTCAGAATGCAGCCTCTGTAGTCCATGGTAACCTGCGGAGAGGGGGCGGGGCTGAGGGAGGTTGGAACACTGCCCTCACTGAGGGAGTGGGTGTGGCCATCTCTGCTGTGACTGAACAAAGAGCAGGGGAGCAGGGGGCCCAGGGCAGGGCCCTCAGAGCCCGGCAGGCCCAGTGGAGTGTCACACGCTTTTAGGCCCAGGCCAAAGGGTGCCTTCTTTGTCTGCACAGCTGCCCAAACTCTCACCTTTCCACTCAGGCGGCCCTCTTACTTGAAGTGTGTGTGGAACGTGTCCGTGCAGTATACCGCGCTGCACAGCTAAGCATAGGTCAGGGCATCGTAGCTTCCTGCCAGGTGACCGAAGTTCGCAGGCAGATGGGTCCGTGGGACACACGCGGAGGTGCTCCTGCCCCGGTCACAGGCCGCCCACTGCCCCTGCCCCAGATCGGGGGCCGCAAAGCAGCCCTGTCTGAGTCCCCTGCCTCTAGAGGGAGTATTGGACCAACACTTGTAGAAAACGGGGTCCTTGCGGGCCACTCATTGGAGGGACACAAATAAATCTTTGCCGACTTTCTGCTGAAACTTACGAGCGTTCACAACTAAGCCTCTTACAAGGTCAGCTGTTTAGCTAAACATGAGCTCATGATCTAAATTTACACAATATTGAAGAAAGCAGCTACAAGGGGAGACAATCAGCCAAAACCATCAATACCAGAATTAGATTCCCAAGGCCATCCATCAGATGTAGGAATAATCGGGTGCAAGGCAGAAAATATACATAAAACTGGAACTGAAACAAGGCACAAGGATGTTTTCAAAGACTGGTAGGATCTCTAAAACATTTTTCAAGGACATGTCATTGATAAAGCTAAATACTCCAAGGTTGTGTAATACAACAGATTAAGCATTGAGAAGAGTGAAATTATGCTGTTTTGAAAACTATGGCAGGTCAGATTTTCTGCCTAATTATATAAGAAGATTTCTCTAAAAAATACACATTATTTCAAAGACTTATTGGCTGTGAAATAAGTTAAGGGTATTTCAAATGGCTTGTCTGCAAAGAAAGGTGAGATGTAGGGAATCACAGAAAGTCGAGGGGAAAATAGGTCAATATATACATTGCTGTATGGTGAACTAAGCCTTAGGCCAGCAACAATGGAGAGGACCTGACCCTTAGACACGTACAAGTAAGATGGAATCTTCAAAAGTTCAAATCTTTATAAGTAAAAAGATTTACTAAAATCAATAACCAAGTGTTTTAATTGACATCAGAAGATGAAAACAATAAACCCTGAGAACATGGAGAAAAGATAAATAAAGATATGAGCAGAACTTAATACAACAGAAAACGTATAAAATTCAGGTGATTTAGTAAGTCCAAAGAATCTTCTTTGAAAAGATTTAAAAGACACACTTTGATTAAGGAAAACCAAAACATAAGTAAAGAATATACAGAAAGAGTCAGGACAATGTTAGAGCAGAGAATATATGAAATGCCAGTAAATTTGAACATTTCTGTAAAGTGGACCATTTCCTAGCTCCTAAAGTTTACCAACACTGACACAAGAGGAAATCATTTAAGGTCATCATGTCTGCCCTTGGCATTCTCGGAACGCCCTGGCCTCAGAATGCAGCCTCTGTAGTCCATGGTAACCTGCGGAGAGGGGGCGGGGCTGAGGGAGGTTGGAACACTGCCCTCACTGAGGGAGTGGGTGAGGCCATCTCTGCAGTGACTGAACAAAGGGCAGGGGAGCAGGGGGCCCAGGGCAGGGCCCTCAGAGCCCGGCAGGCCCAGTGGAGTGTCACAAGCTTTTAGGCCCAGGCCAAAGGGTGCCTTCTTTTTCTGCACAGCTGCCCAAACTCTCACCTTTCCACTCAGGCCGCCCTCTTACTTTAAGTGTGTGTGGAACGTGTCCGTGCAGTATACCGCGCTGCACAGCTAAGCATAGGTCTGGGCATCGTAGCTTCCTGCCAGGTGACCGAAGTTCGCAGGCAGATGGGTCCCTGGGACACACGCGGAGGGGCTCCTGCCCGGGTCACAGGCCGCCCACTGCCCCTGCCCCAGATCGGGAGCCGCAAAGCAGCCCTGTCTGAGTCCCCTGCCTCTAGAGGGAGTATTGGACCAACACTTGTAGAAAACGGGGTCCTTGCGGGCCACTCATTGGAGGGACACAAATAAATCTTTGCCGACTTTCTGCTGAAACTTACGAGCGTTCACACCTAAGCCTCTTACAAGGTCAGCTGTTTAGCTAAACATGAGCTCATGATCTAAATTTGCACAATATTGAAGAAAGCAGCTACAAGAGGAGACAATCAGCCAAAACCATCAATACCAGAATTAGATTCCCAAGGCCATCCATCAGATGTAGGAATAATCGGGTGCAAGGCAGAAAATATACATAAAACTGGAACTGAAACAAGGCACAAGGATGTTTTCAAAGACTGGTAGGATCTCTAAAACATTTTTCAAGGACATGTCATTGATAAAGCTAAATACTCCAAGGTTGTGTAATACAACAGATTAATCATTGAGAAGAGTGAAATTATGCTGTTTTGAAAACTATGGCAGGTCAGATTTTCTGCCTAATTCTATAAGAAGATTTCTCTAAAAAATACACATTATTTCAAAGACTTATTGGCTGTGAAATAAGTTAAGGGTATTTCAAATGGCTTGTCTGCAAAGAAAGGTGAGATGTAGGGAATCACAGAAAGTCGAGGGGAAAATAGGTCAATATATACATTGCTGTATGGTGAACTAAGCCTTAGGCCAGCAACAATGGAGAGGACCTGACCCTTAGACACGAACAAGTAAGCTGGAATCTTCAAAAGTTCAAATCTTTATAAGTAAAAAGATTTATTAAAATGAATAACCAAGTGTTTTAATTGACATCAGAAGATGAAAACAATAAACCCTGAGAACATGGAGAAAAGATAAATAAAGATATGAGCAGAACTTAATACAACAGAAAACGTATAAAATTCAGGTGATTTAGTAAGTCCAAAGAATCTTCTTTGAAAAGATTTAAAAGACACACTTTGATTAAGGAAAACCAAAACATAAGTAAAGAATATGCAGAAAGAGTCAGGACAATGTTAGAGCAGAGAATATATGAAATGCCAGTAAATTTGAACATTTCTGTAAAGTGGACCATTTCCTAGCTCCTAAAGTTTACCAACACTGACACAAGAGGAAATCATTTAAGGTCATCATGTCTGCCCTTGGCATTCTCGGAACGCCCTGGCCTCAGAATGCAGCCTCTGTAGTCCATGGTAAACTGCGGAGAGGGGGCGGGGCTGAGGGAGGTTGGAACACTGCTCTCACTGAGGGAGTGGGTGTGGCCACTTCTGCTGTGACTGAACAAAGGGCAGGGAAGCAGGGGGCCCAGGGCAGGGCCCTCAGAGCCCGGCAGGCCCAGTGGAGTGTCACAAGCTTTTAGGCCCAGGCCAATGGGCGCCTTCTTTGTCTGCACAGCTGCCCAAACTCTCACCTTTCCACTCAGGCCGCCCTCTTACTTTAAGTGTGTGTCGAACGTGTCCGTGAGGTATACCGCGCTGCACAGCTATGCATAGGTCTGGGCATCGTAGCTTCCTGCCAGGTGACCGAAGTTCGCAGGCAGATGGGTCCCTGGGACACACGCGGAGGTGCTCCTGCCCGGGTCACAGGCCGCCCACTGCCCCTGCCCCAGATCGGGGGCCGCAAAGCAGCCCTGTCTGAGTCCCCTGCCTCTAGAGGGAGTATTGGACCAACACTTGTAGAAAACGGGGTCCTTGCGGGCCACTCATTGGAGGGACACAAATAAATCTTTGCCGACTTTCTGCTGAAACTTACGAGCGTTCACACCTAAGCCTCTTACAAGGTCAGCTGTTTAGCTAAACATGAGCTCATGATCTAAATTTACACAATATTGAAGAAAGCAGCTACAAGCGGAGACAATCAGCCAAAACCATCAATACCAGAATTAGATTCCCAAGGCCATCCATCAGATGTAGGAATAATCGGGTGCAAGGCAGAAAATATACATAAAACTGGAACTGATACAAGGCACAAGGATGTTTTCAAAGACTGGTAGGATCTCTAAAACATTTTTCAAGGACATGTCATTGATAAAGCTAAATACTCCAAGGTTGTGTAATACAACAGATTAATCATTGAGAAGAGTGAAATTATGCTGTTTTGAAAACTATGGCAGGTCAGATTTTCTGCCTAATTATATAAGAAGATTTCTCTAAAAAATACACATTATTTCAAAGACTTATTGGCTGTGAAATAAGTTTAGGGTATTTCAAATGGCTTGTCTGCAAAGAAAGGTGAGATGTAGGGAATCACAGAAAGTCGAGGGGAAAATAGGTCAATATATACATTGCTGTATGGTGAACTAAGCCTTAGGCCAGCAACAATGGAGAGGACCTGACCCTTAGACACGTACAAGTAAGCTGGAATCTTCAAAAGTTCAAATCTTTATAAGTAAAAAGATTTATTAAAATGAATAACCAAGTGTTTTAATTGACATCAGAAGATGAAAACAATAAACCCTGAGAACATAGAGAAAAGATAAATAAAGTTATGAGCAGAACTTAATACAACAGAAAACGTATAAAATTCAGGTGATTTAGTAAGTCCAAAGAATCTTCTTTGAAAAGATTTAAAAGACACACTTTGATTAAGGAAAACCAAAACATAAGTAAAGAATATACAGAAAGAGTCAGGACAATGTTAGAGCAGAGAATATATGAAATGCCAGTAAATTTGAACATTTCTGTAAAGTGGACCATTTCCTAGCTCCTAAAGTTTACCAACACTCACACAACAGGAAATCATTTAAGGTCATCATGTCTGCCCTTGGCATTCTCGGAATGCCCTGGCCTCAGAATGCAGCCTCTGTAGTCCATGGTAACCTGCGGAGAGGGGGCGGGGCTGAGGGAGGTTGGAACACTGCTCTCACTGAGGGAGTGCATGTGGCCACTTCTGCTGTGACTGAAAAATGGGCAGGGAAGCAGGGGGCCCAGGGCAGGGCCCTCAGAGCCCGGCAGGCCCAGTGGAGTGTCTCAAGCTTTTAGGCCCAGGCCAAAGGGCCCCTTCTTTGTCTGCACAGCTGCCCAAACTCTCACCTTTCCACTCAGGCCGCCCTCTTACGTGAAGTGTGTGTGGAACGGGTCCGTGCAGAATACCGCGCTGCACAGCTAAACATAGGTCTGGGCATCGTAGCTTCCTGCCAAGTGACCGAAGTTCGCAGGCAGATGGGTCCCTGGGACACACGCGGATGGGCTCCTGCCCGGGTCACAGGCCGCCCACTGCCCCTGCCCCAGATCGGGGGCCACAAAGCAGCCCTGTCTGAGTCCCCTGCCTCTAGAAGGAGTATTGGACCAACACTTGTAGAAAACGGGGTCCTTGCGGGCCACTCATTGGAGGGACACAAATAAATCTTTGCCGACTTTCTGCTGAAACTTACGAGCGTTCACACCTAAGCCTCTTACAAGGTCAGCTGTTTAGCTAAACATGAGCTCATGATCTAAATTTACACAATATTGAAGAAAGCAGCTACAAGGGGAGACAATCAGCCAAAACCATCAATACCAGAATTAGATTCCCAAGGCCATCCATCAGATGTAGGAATAATCGTGTGCAAGGCAGAAAATATACATAAAACTGGAACTGAAACAAGGCACAAGGATGTTTTCAAAGACTGGTAGGATCTCTAAAACATTTTTCAAGGACATGTCATTGATAAAGCTAAATACTCCAAGGTTGTGTAATACAACAGATTAATCATTGAGAAGAGTTAAATTATGCTGTTTTGAAAACTATGGCAGGTCAGATTTTCTGCCTAATTATATAAGAAGATTTCTCTAAAAAATACACATTATTTCAAAGACTTATTGGCTGTGAAATAAGTTAAGGGTATTTCAAAAGGCTTGTCTGCAAAGAAAGGTGAGATGTAGGGAATCACAGAAAGTCGAGGGAAAATAGGTCAATATATACATTGCTGTATGGTGAACTAAGCCTTAGGCCAGCAACAATGGAGAGGACCTGACCCTTAGACACGAACAAGTAAGCTGGAATCTTCAAAATTTCAAATATTTATAAGTAAAAAGATTTATTAAAATGAATAACAAAGTGTTTTAATTGACATCAGAAGATGAAAACAATAAACCCTGAGAACATAGAGAACAGATAAATAAAGATATGAGCAGAACTTAATATAACAGAAAACGTATAAAATTCAGGTGATTTAGTAAGTCCAAAGAATTTTCTTTGAAAAGATTTAAAAGACACACTTTGATTAAGGAAAACCAAAACATAAGTAAAGAATATACAGAAAGAGTCAGGACAATGTTAGAACAGAGAATATATGAAATGCCAGTAAATTTGAATATTTCTGTAAAGTGGACCATTTCCTAGCTCCTAAAGTTTACCAACACTGACAAAAGAGGAAATCATTTAAGGTCATCATGTCTGCCCTTGGCATTCTCGGAACGCCCTGGCCTCAGAATGCAGCCTCTGTAGTACATGGTAACCTGCGGAGAGGGGTCGGGTCTGAGGGAGGTTTGAACACTGCCCTCACTGAGGGAGTGGGTGTGGCCATCTCTGCTGTGACTGAACAAAGGGCAGGGGAGCAGGGGGCCCAGGGCAGGGCCCTCAGAGCCCGGCAGGCCCAGTGGAGTGTCACAAGTTTTTAGGCCCAGGCCAAAGGGCGCCTTCTTTGTCTGCACAGCTGCACAAACTCTCACCTTTCCACTCAGGCCGCCCTCTTACTTGAAGTGTGTGTGGAACGTGTCCGCGCAGTACACCGCGCTGCACAGCTAAGCATAGTTCTGGGCATCGTAGCTTCCTGCCAGGTGATCGAAGTTTGCAGGCAGTTGGGTCCCTGGGACACACGCGGAGGGGCTCCTGCCCGGGTCACAGGCCGCCCACTGCCCCTGCCCCAGATCGGGGGCCGCAAAGCAGCCCTGTCTGAGTCCCCTGCCTCTAGAGGGAGTATTGGACCAACACTTGTAGAAAACGGGGTCCTTGCGGGCCACTCATTGGAGGGACACTAATAAATCTTTGCTGACTTTCTGCTGAAACTTACGAGCGTTCACACCTAAGCCTCTTACAGGGTCAGCTGTTTAGCTAAACATGAGCTCATGATCTAAATTTACACAATAATGAAGAAAGCAGCTACAAGGGGAGACAATCAGCGAAAACCATCAATACCAGAATTAGATTCCCAAGGCCATCCATCAGATGTAGTAATAATCCTGTGCAAGGCAGAAAATATACATAAAACTGGAACTGAAACAAGGCACAAGGATGTTTTCAAAGACTGGTAGGATCTCTAAAACATTTTTCAAGGACATGTCATTGATAAAGCTAAATACTCCAAGGTTGTGTAATACAACAGATTAATCATTGAGAAGAGTGAAATTATGCTGTTTTGAAAACTATGGCATGTCAGATTTTCTGCCTAATTATATAAGAAGATTTCTCTAAAAAATACACATTATTTCAAAGACTTATTGGCTGTGAAATAAGTTAAGGGTATTTCAAATGGCTTGTCTGCAAAGAAAGGTGAGATGTAGGGAATCACAGAAAGTCGAGGGGAAAATAGGTCAATATATACATTGCTATAAGGTGAACTAAGCCTTAGGCCAGCAACAATGGAGAGGACCTGACCCTTAGACACGTACAAGTAAGCCGGAATATTCAAAAGTTCAAATCTTTATAAGTAAAAAGATTTATTAAAATGAATAACCAAGTGTTTTAATTGACATCAGAAGATGAAAACAATAAACCCTGAGAACATAGAAAAAAGATAAATAAAGATATGAGCAGAACTTAATACAACAGAAAACGTATAATATTCAGGTGATTTAGTAAGTCCAAAGAATCTTCTTTGAAAAGAATTAAAAGACACACTTTGATTAAGGAAAACCAAAACATAAGTAAAGAATATACAGAAAGAGTCAGGACAATGTTAGAGCAGAGAATATATGAAATGCCAGTAAATTTGAACATTTCTGTAAAGTGGACCATTTCCTAGCTCCAAAAGTTTACCAACACTGACACAAGAGGAAATCATTTAAGGTCATCATGTCTGCCCTTGGCATTCTCGGAACGCCCTTGCCTCAGAATGCAGCCTCTGTAGTCCATGGTAAACTGCGGAGAGGGGGCGGGGCTGAGGGAGGTTGGAACACTGCTCTCACTGAGGGAGTGGGTGTGGCCATCTCTGCTGTGACTGAACAAAGGGCAGGGAAGCACGGGGCCCAGGGCAGGGCCCTCAGAGCCCGGCAGGCCCAGTGGAGTGTCACAAGCTTTTAGGCCCAGGCCAAAGGGCGCCTTCTTTGTCTGCACAGCTGCCCAAACTCTCACCTTTCCACTCAGGCCGCCCTCTTACTTGAAGTGTGTGTGGAACGTGTCCGTGCAGTATACCGTGCTGCACAGCTAAGCATAGGTCTGGGCATCGTAGCTTCCTGCCAGGTGACCTAAGTTCGCAGGCAGATGGGTCCCTGGGACACACGCGGAGGGGCTCCTGCCCGGGTCACAGGCCGCCCACTGCCCCTGCCCCAGATCGGGGGCCACAAAGCAGCCCTGTCTGAGTCCCCTGCCTCTAGAGTGAGTATTGGACCAACACTTGTAGAAAACGGGGTCCTTGCGGGCCACTCATTGGAGGGACACTAATAAATCTTTGCCGACTTTCTGCTGAAACTTACGAGCGTTCACACCTAAGCCTCTTACAAGGTCAGCTGTTTAGCTAAACATGAGCTCATGATCTAAATTTACACAATATTGAAGAAAGCAGCTACAAGGGGAGACAATCAGCCAAAACCATCAATACCAGAATTAGATTCCCAAGGCCATCCATCAGATGTAGGAATAATCGTGTGCAAGGCAGAAAATATACATAAAACTGGAACTGAAACAAGGCACAAGGATGTTTTCAAAGACTGGTAGGATCTCTAAAACATTTTTCAAGGACATGTCATTGATAAAGCTAAATACTCCAAGGTTGTGTAATACAACAGATTAATCATTGAGAAGAGTGAAATTATGCTGTTTTGAAAACTATGGCAGGTCAGATTTTCTGCCTAATTATATAAGAAGATTTCTCTAAAAAATACACATTATTTCAAAGACTTATTGGCTGTGAAATAAGTTAAGGGTATTTCAAATGGCTTGTCTGCGAAGAAAGGTGAGATGTAGGGAATCACAGAAAGTCGAGGGGAAAATAGGTCAATATATACATTGCTGTATGGTGAACTAAGCCTTAGGCCAGCAACAATGGAGAGGACCTGACCCTTAGACATGTACAAGTAAGCTGGAATCTTCAAAAGTTCAAATCTTTATAAGTAAAAAGATTTATTAAAATGAATAACCAAGTGTTTTAATTGACATCAGAAGATGAAAACAATAAACCCTGAGAACATTGAGAAAAGATAAATAAAGATATGAGCAGAACTTAATACAACAGAAAACGTATAAAATTCAGGTGATTTAGTAAGTCCAAAGAATTTTCTTTGAAAAGATTGAAAAGACACACTTTGATTAAGGAAAACCAAAACATAAGTAAAGAATATACAGAAAGAGTCAGGACAATGTTAGAGCAGAGAATATATGAAATGCCAGTAAATTTGAACATTTCTGTCAAGTGGACCATTTCGTAGCTCCTAAAGTTTACCAACACTGACACAAGAGGAAATCATTTAAGGTCATCATGTCTGCCCTTGGCATTCTGGGAACGCCCTGGCCTCAGAATGCAGCCTCTGTAGTCCATGGTAACCTGCGGAGAGGGGGCGGGGCTGAGGGAGGTTGGAACACTGCCCTCACTGAGGGAGTGGGTGTGGCCATCTCTGCTGTGACTGAACAAAGGGCAGGGAAGCAGGGGGCCCAGGGCAGGGCCCTCAGGGCCCGGCAGGCCCAGTGGAGTGTCTCAAGCTTTTAGGCCCAGGCCACAGGGCGCCTTCTTTGTCTGCACAGCTGCCCAAACTCTCACCTTTCCACTCAGGCCGCCCTCTTACTTGAAGTGTGTGTGGAACGTGTTTGCGCAGTACACCGCGCTGCACAGCTAAGCATAGTTCTGGGCATCGTAACTTCCTGCCAGGTGACCGAAGTTTGCAGGCAGTTGGGTCCCTGGACACACGCGGAGGGGCTCCTGCCCGGGTCACAGGCCGCCCACTGCCCCTGCCCCAGATCGGGGGACGCAAACCAGCCCTGTCTGAGTCCCCTGCCTCTAGAGGGAGTATTGGACCAACACTTGTAGAAAACGGGGTCCTTGCGGGCCACTCATTGGAGGGACACAAATAAATCTTTGCCGACTTTCTGCTGAAACTTACGAGCGTTCACACCTAAACCTCTTACAAGGTCAGCTGTTTAGCTAAACATGAGCTCATGATCTAAATTTACACAATAATGAAGAAAGCAGCTACAAGGGGAGACAATCAGCCAAAACCATCAATACCAGAATTAGATTCCCAGGGCCATCCATCAGATGAAGGAATAATCGGGTGCAAGGCAGAAAATATACATAAAACTGGAACTGAAACAAGGCACAAGGATGTTTTCAAAGACTGGTAGGATCTCTAACACATTTTTCAAGGACATGTCATTGATAAAGCTAAATACTCCAAGGTTGTGTAATACAACAGATTAATCATTGAGAAGAGTGAAATTATGCTGTTTTGAAAACTATGGCAGGTCAGATTTTCTGCCTAATTATATAAGAAGATTTCTCTAAAAAATACACATTATTTCAAAGACTTATTGGCTGTGAAATAAGTTAAGGGTATTTCAAATGGCTTGTCTGCAAAGAAAGGTGAGATGTAGGGAATCACAGAAAGTCGAGGGGAAAATAGGTCAATATATACATTGCTGTATGGTGAACTAAGCCTTAGGCCAGCAACAATGGAGAGGACCTGACCCTTAGACACTTACAAGTAAGCTGGAATCTTCAAAAGTTCAAATCTTTATAAGTAAAAAGATTTATTAAAATGAATAACCAAGTGTTTTAATTGACATCAGAAGATGAAAACAATAAACCCTGAGAACATGGAGAAAAGATATATAAAGATATGAGCAGAACTTAATACAACAGAAAACGTATAAAATTCAGGTGATTTAGTAAGTCCAAAGAATCTTCTTTGAAAAGATTTAAAAGACACACTTTGATTAAGGTAAACCAAAACATAAGTAAAGAATACACAGAAAGAGTCAGGACAATGTTAGTGCAGAAAATATATGAAATGCCAGTAAATTTGAACATTTCTGTAAAGTGGACCATTTCCTAGCTCCTAAAGTTTACCAACACTGACACAAGAGGAAATCATTTAAGGTCATCATGTCTGCCCTTGGCATTCTCGGAATGCCCTGGCCTCAGAATGCAGCCTCTGTAGTCCATGGTAACCTGCGGAGAGGGGGCGGGGCTGAGGGAGTTTGGAACACTGCTCTCACTGAGGGAGTGGGTGTGGCCATTTCTGCTGTGACTGAACAAAGGGCAGGGAAGCAGGTGGCCCAGGGCAGGGCCCTCAGAGCCCGGCAGGCCCAGTGGAGTGTCACAAGCTTTTAGGCCCAGGCCACAGGGCGCCTTCTTTGTCTGCACAGCTGCCCAAACTCTCACCTTTCCACTCAGGCCGCCCTCTTACTTGAAGTGTGTGTGGAACGTGTCCGTGCAGTATACCGCGCTGCACAGCTAAGCATAGGTCTGGGCATCGTAGCTTCCTGCCAGGTGACCGAAGTTCGCAGGCAGATGGGTCCCTGGGACACACGCGGATGGGCTCCTGCCCGGGTCACAGGCCGCCCACTGCCCCTGCCCCAGATCGGGGGCCACAAAGCAGCCCTGTCTGAGTCCCCTGCCTCTAGAGGGAGTATTGGACCAACACTTGTAGAAAACGGGGTCCTTGCGGGCCACTCATTGGAGGGACACAAATAAATATTTGCCGACTTTCTGCTGAAACTTACGAGCGTTCACACCTAAGCCTCTTACAAGGTCAGCTGTTTAGCTAAACATGAGCTCATGATCTAAATTTACACAATATTGAAGAAAGCAGCTACAAGGGGAGACAATCAGCCAAAACCATCAATACCAGAATTAGATTCCCAAGGCCATCCATCAGATGTAGGAATAATCGTGTGCAAGGCAGAAAATATACATAAAACTGGAACTGAAACAAGGCACAAGGATGTTTTCAAAGACTGGTAGGATCTCTAAAACATTTTTCAAGGACATGTCATTGATAAAGCTAAATACTCCAAGGTTGTGTAATACAACAGATTAATCATTGAGAAGAGTGAAATTATGCTGTTTTGAAAACTATGGCAGGTCAGATTTTCTGCCTAATTATATAAGAAGATTTCTCTAAAAAATACACATTATTTCAAAGACTTATTGGCTGTGAAATAAGTTAAGGGTATTTCAAATGGCTTGTCTGCGAAGAAAGGTGAGATGTAGGGAATCACAGAAAGTCGAGGGGAAAATAGGTCAATATATACATTGCTGTATGGTGAACTAAGCCTTAGGCCAGCAACAATGGAGAGGACCTGACCCTTAGACATGTACAAGTAAGCTGGAATCTTCAAAAGTTCAAATCTTTATAAGTAAAAAGATTTATTAAAATGAATAACCAAGTGTTTTAATTGACATCAGAAGATGAAAACAATAAACCCTGAGAACATTGAGAAAAGATAAATAAAGATATGAGCAGAACTTAATACAACAGAAAACGTATAAAATTCAGGTGATTTAGTAAGTCCAAAGAATTTTCTTTGAAAAGATTGAAAAGACACACTTTGATTAAGGAAAACCAAAACATAAGTAAAGAATATACAGAAAGAGTCAGGACAATGTTAGAGCAGAGAATATATGAAATGCCAGTAAATTTGAACATTTCTGTCAAGTGGACCATTTCCTAGCTCCTAAAGTTTACCAACACTGACACAAGAGGAAATCATTTAAGGTCATCATGTCTGCCCTTGGCATTCTCGGAACGCCCTGGCCTCAGAATGCAGCCTCTGTAGTCCATGGTAACCTGCGGAGAGGGGGCGGGGCTGAGGGAGGTTGGAACACTGCCCTCACTGAGGGAGTGGGTGTGGCCATCTTTGCTGTGACTGAACAAAGGGCAGGGAAGCAGGGGGCCCAGGGCAGGGCCCTCAGGGCCCGGCAGGCCCAGTGGAGTGTCTCAAGCTTTTAGGCCCAGGCCAAAGGGCCCCTTCTTTGTCTGCAGAGCTGCCCAAACTCTCACCTTTCCACTCAGGCCGCCCTCTTACTTGAAGTGTGTGTGGAACTTGTTTGCGCAGTACACCGCGCTGCACAGCTAAGCATAGTTCTGGGCATCGTAACTTCCTGCCAGGTGACCGAAGTTTGCAGGCAGTTGGGTCCCTGGGACACACGCGGAGGGGCTCCTGCCCGGGTCACAGGCCGCCCACTGCCCCTGCCCCAGATCGGGGGACGCAAACCAGCCCTGTCTGAGTCCCCTGCCTCTAGAGGGAGTATTGGACCAACACTTGTAGAAAACGGGGTCTTGTGGGCCACTCGTTGGAGGGACACAAATAAATCTTTGCCGACTTTTTGCTGAAACTTACGAGCGTTCATACCTAAGCCTCTTACAAGGTCAGCTGTTTAGCTAAACATGAGCTCATGATCTAAATTTACACAATAATGAAGAAAGCAGCTACAAGGGGAGACAATCAGCCAAAACCATCAATACCAGAATTAGATTCCCAAGGCCATCCATCAGATGAAGGAATAATCGGGTGCAAGGCAGAAAATATACATAAAACTGGAACTGAAACAAGGCACAAGGATGTTTTCAAAGACTGGTAGGATCTCTAAAACATTTTTCAAGGACATGTCATTGATAAACCTAAATACTCCAAGGTTGTGTAATACAACAGATTAATCATTGAGAAGAGTGAAATTATGCTGTTTTGAAAACTATGGCAGGTCAGATTTTCTGCCTAATTATATAAGAAGATTTCTCTAAAAAATACACATTATTTCAAAGACTTATTGGCTGTGAAATAAGTTAAGGGTATTTCAAATGGCTTGTCTGCAAAGAAAGGTGAGATGTAGGGAATCACAGAAAGTCGAGGGGAAAATAGGTCAATATATACATTGCTGTATGGTGAACTAAGCCTTAGGCCAGCAACAATGGAGAGGACCTGACCCTTAGACACGTACAAGTAAGCTGGAATCTTCAAAAGTTCAAATCTTTATAAGTAAAAAGATTTATTAAAATGAATAACCAAGTGTTTTAATTGACATCAGAAGATGAAAACAATAAACCCTGAGAACATAGAGAAAAGATAAATAAAGATATGAGCAGAACTTAATACAACAGAAAACCTATAAAATTCAGGTGATTTAGTAAGTCCAAAGAATCTTCTTTGAAAAGATTTAAAAGACACACTTTGATTAAGGAAAACCAAAACATAAGTAAAGAATATACAGAAAGTGTCAGGACAATGTTAGAGCAGAGAATATATGAAATGCCAGTAAATTTGAACATTTCTGTAAAGTGGACCATTTCCTAGCTCCTAAAGTTTACCAACACTGACACAAGAGGAAATCATTTAAGGTCATCATGTCTGCCCTTGGCATTCTCGGAACGCCCTGGCCTCAGAATGCAGCCTCTGTAGTCCATGGTAACCTGCGGAGAGGGGTCGGGTCTGAGGCAGGTTGGAACACTCCCCTCACTGAGCGAGTGGGTTTGGCCATCTCTGCTGTGACTGAACAAAGGGCAGGGGAGCAGGGGGCCCAGGGCAGGGCCCTCAGAGCCCGGCAGGCCCAGTGGAGTGTCACAAGTTTTTAGGCCCAGGACAAAGGGCGCCTTCTTTGTCTGCACAGCTGCCCAAACTCTCACCTTTCCACTCAGGCCGCCCTCTTACTTGAAGTGTGTGTGGAACGTGTCCACGCAGTACACCGCGCTGCACAGCTAAGCATAGTTCTGGGCATCGTAGCTTCCTGCCAGGTGACCGAAGTTTGCAGGCAGATGGGACCCTGGGACACACGCAGAGGGGCTCCTGCCCGGGTCACAGGCCGCCCACAGCCCCTGCCCCATATCGGGGGCCGCAAATCAGCCCTGTCTGAGTCCCCTGCCTCTAGAGGGAGTATTGGACCAACACTTGTAGAAAACGGGGTCCTTGCGGGCCACTCATTGGAGGGACACTAATAAATCTTTGCCGACTTTCTGCTGAAACTTACGAGCGTTCACACCTAAGCCTCTTACAAGGTCAGCTGTTTAGCTAAACATGAGCTCATGATCTAAATTTACACAATAATGAAGAAAGCAGCTACAAGGGGAGACAATCAGCCAAAACCATCAATACCAGAATTAGATTCCCAGGGCCATCCATCAGATGAAGGAATAATCGGGTGCAAGGCAGAAAATATACATAAAACTGGAACTGAAACAAGGCACAAGGATGTTTTCAAAGACTGGTAGGATCTCTAACACATTTTTCAAGGACATGTCATTGATAAAGCTAAATACTCCAAGGTTGTGTAATACAACAGATTAATCATTGAGAAGAGTGAAATTATGCTGTTTTGAAAACTATGGCAGGTCAGATTTTCTGCCTAATTATATAAGAAGATTTCTCTAAAAAATACACATTATTTCAAAGACTTATTGGCTGTGAAATAAGTTAAGGGTATTTCAAATGGCTTGTCTGCAAAGAAAGGTGAGATGTAGGGAATCACAGAAAGTCGAGGGGAAAATAGGTCAATATATACATTGCTGTATGGTGAACTAAGCCTTAGGCCAGCAACAATGGAGAGGACCTGACCCTTAGACACTTACAAGTAAGCTGGAATCTTCAAAAGTTCAAATCTTTATAAGTAAAAAGATTTATTAAAATGAATAACCAAGTGTTTTAATTGACATCAGAAGATGAAAACAATAAACCCTGAGAACATGGAGAAAAGATATATAAAGATATGAGCAGAACTTAATACAACAGAAAACGTATAAAATTCAGGTGATTTAGTAAGTCCAAAGAATCTTCTTTGAAAAGATTTAAAAGACACACTTTGATTAAGGAAAACCAAAACATAAATAAAGAATTCACAGAAAGAGTCAGGACAATGTTAGAGCAGAAAATATATGAAATGCCAGTAAATTTGAACATTTCTGTAAAGTGGACCATTTCCTAGCTCCTAAAGTTTACCAACACTGACACAAGAGGAAATCATTTAATGTCATCATGTCTGCCCTTGGCATTCTCGGAATGCCCTGGCCTCAGAATGCAGCCTCTGTAGTCCATGGTAACCTGCGGAGAGGGGGCGGGGCTAAGGGAGGTTGGAACACTGCTTTCACTGAGGGAGTGGGTGAGGCCATTTCTGCTGTGACTGAACAAAGGGCAGGGAAGCAGGTGGCCCAGGGCAGGGCCCTCAGAGCCCGGCAGGCCCAGTGGAGTGTCACAAGCTTTTAGGCCCAGGCCACAGGGCGCCTTCTTTGTCTGCACAGCTGCCCAAACTCTCACCTTTCCACTCAGGCCGCCCTTTACTTGAAGTGTGTGTGGAACGTGTCCGTGCAGTATACCGCGCTGCACAGCTAAGCATAGGTCTGGGCATCGTAGCTTCCTGCCAGGTGACCGAAGTTCGCAGGCAGATGGGTCCCTGGGACACACGCGGATGGGCTCCTGCCCGGGTCACAGGCCGCCCACTGCGCCTGCCCCAGATCGGGGGCCACAAAGCAGCCCTGTCTGAGTCCCCTGCCTCTAGAGGGAGTATTGGACCAACACTTGTAGAAAACGGGGTCCTTGCGGGCCACTCGTTGGAGGGACACAAATAAATCTTTGCCGACTTTTTGCTGAAACTTACGAGCGTTCATACATAAGCCTCTTACAAGGTCAGCTGTTTAGCTAAACATGAGCTCATGATCTAAATTTACACAATAATGAAGAAAGCAGCTACAAGGGGAGACAATCAGCCAAAACCATCAATACCAGAATTAGATTCCCAAGGCCATCCATCAGATGAAGGAATAATCGGGTGCAAGGCAGAAAATATACATAAAACTGGAACTGAAATAAGGCACAAGGATGTTTTCAAAGACTGGTAGGATCTCTAACACATTTTTCAAGGACATGTCATTGATAAAGCTAAATACTCCAAGGTTGTGTAATACAACAGATTAATCATTGAGAAGAGTGAAATTATGCTGTTTTGAAAACTATGGCAGGTCAGATTTTCTGCCTAATTATATAAGAAGATTTCTCTAAAAAATACACATTATTTCAAAGACTTTTTGGCTGTGAAATAAGTTAAGGGTATTTCAAATGGCTTGTCTGCAAAGAAAGGTGAGATGTAGGGAATCACAGAAAGTCGAGGGGAAAATAGGTCAATATATACATTGCTGTATGGTGAACTAAGCCTTAGGCCAGCAACAATGGAGAGGACCTGACCCTTAGACACTTACAAGTAAGCTGGAATCTTCAAAAGTTCAAATCTTTATAAGTAAAAAGATTTATTAAAATGAATAACCAAGTGTTTTAATTGACATCAGAAGATGAAAACAATAAACCCTGAGAACATGGAGAAAAGATAATAAAGATATGAGCAGAACTTAATACAACAGAAAACGTATAAAATTCAGGTGATTTAGTAAGTCCAAAGAATCTTCTTTGAAAAGATTTAAAAGACACACTTTGATTAAGGAAAACCAAAACATAAGTAAAGAATACACAGAAAGAGTCAGGACAATGTTAGAGCAGAAAATATATGAAATGCCAGTAAATTTGAACATTTCTGTAAAGTGGACCATTTCCTAGCTCCTAAAGTTTACCAACACTGACACAAGAGGAAATCATTTAAGGTCATCATGTCTGCCCTTGGCATTCTCGGAATGCCCTGGCCTCAGAATGCAGCCTCTGTAGTCCATGGTAACCTGCGGAGAGGGGGCGGGGCTGAGGGAGGTTGGAACACTGCTCTCACTGAGGGAGTGGGTGTGGCCATTTCTGCTGTGACTGAACAAAGGGCAGGGAAGCAGGTGGCCCAGGGCAGGGCCCTCAGAGCCTGGCAGGCCCAGTGGAGTGTTACAAGCTTTTAGGCCCAAGCCAAAGAGCGCCTTCTTTGTCTGCACAGCTGCCCAAACTCTCACCTTTCCACTCAGGCCGCCCTCTTACTTGAAGTGAGTGTGGAACGTGTCTGTGCAGTATACCGCGCTGCACAGCTATGCATAGGTCTGGGCATCGTAGCTTCCTGCCAGGTGACCGAAGTTCGCAGGCATATGGGTCCCTGGGACACACGCGGAGGGGCTCCTGCCCGGGTCACAGGCCGCCCACTGCCCCTGCCCCAGATCGGGGGCCGCAAATCAGCCCTGTCTGAGTCCCCTGCCTCTAGAGGGAGTATTGGACCAACACTTGTAGAAAACGGGGTCCTTGCGGGCCACTCATTGGAGGGACACATATAAATCTTTGCCGACTTTCTGCTGAAACTTACGAGCGTTCACACCTAAGCCTCTTACAAGGTCAGCTGATTAGCTAAACATGAGCTCATGATCTAAATTTACACAATATTAAAGAAAGCAGCTACAAGGGGAGACAATCAGCCAAAACCATCAATACCAGAATTAGATTCCCAAGGCCATCCATCAGATGTAGGAATAATCGGGTGCAAGGCAGAAAATATAGATAAAACTGGAACTGAAACAAGGCACAAGGATGTTTTAGAAGACTGGTAGGATCTCTAAAACATTTTTCAAGGACATGTAATTGATAAAGCTAAATACTCCAAGGTTGTGTAATACAACAGATTAATCATTGAGAAGAGTGAAATTATGCTGTTTTGAAAACTATGGCAGGTCAGATTTTCTGCCTAATTATATAAGAAGATTTCTCTAAAAAATACACATTATTTCAAAGACTTATTGGCTGTGAAATAAGTTAAGGGTATTTCAAATGGCTTGTCTGCAAAGAAAGGTGAGATGTAGGGAATCACAGAAAGTCGAGGGGAAAATAGGTCAATATATACATTGCTGTATGGTGAACTAAGCCTTAGGCCAGCAACAATGGAGAGGACCTGACCCTTAGACACGTACAAGTAAGCTGGAATCTTCAAAAGTTCAAATCTTTATAAGTAAAAAGATTTATTAAAATGAATAACCAAGTGTTTTAATTGACATCAGAAGATGAAAACAATAAACCCTGAGAACATAGAGAAAAGATAAATAAAGTTATGAGCAGAACTTAATACAACAGAAAACGTATAAAATTGAGGTGATTTAGTAAGTCCAAAGAATCTTCTTTGAAAAGAATTAAAAGACACACTTTGATTAAGGAAAACCAAAACATAAGTAAAGAATATACAGAAAGAGTCAGGACAATGTTAGAGCAGAGAATATATGAAATGCCAGTAAATTTGAACATTTCTGTAAAGTGGACCATTTCCTAGCTCCTAAAGTTTACCAAACCTGACACAAGAGGAAATCATTTAAGGTCATCATGTCTGCCCTTGGCATTCTCGGAACGCCCTGGCCTCAGAATGCAGCCTCTGTAGTCCATGGTAACCTGCGGAGAGGGGGCGGGGCTGAGGGAGGTTGGAACACTGCCCTCACTGAGGGAGTGGGTGTGGCCATCTCTGCTGTGACTGAACAAAGGGCTGGGAAGCAGGGGGCCCAGGGCAGGGCCCTCAGAGCCCGGCAGGCCCAGTGGAGTGTCACAAGCTTTTAGGCCCAGGCCAAAGGGCGCCTTCTTTGTCTGCACAGCTGCCCAAACTCTCACCTTTCCACTCAGGCCGCCCTCTTACTTGAAGTGTGTGTGGAACGTGTCCGTGCAGTATACCGCGCTGCACAGCTAAGCATAGGTCTGGGCATCGTAGCTTCCTGCCAGGTGACCGAAGTTTGCAGGCAGATGGGTCCCTGGGACACACGCGGATGGGCTCCTGCCCGGGTCACAGGCCGCCCACTGCCCCTGCCCCAGATCGGGGGCCGCAAAGCACCCCTGTCTGAGTCCCCTGCCTCTAGAGGGAGTATTGGACCAACACTTGTAGAAAACGGGGTCCTTGCGGGCCACTCATTGGAGGGACACTAATAAATCTTTGCCGACTTTCTGCTGAAACTTACGAGCGTTCACACCTAAGCCTCTTACAAGGTCAGCTGTTTAGCTAAACACGAGCTCATGATCTAAATTTACACAATAATGAAGAAAGCAGCTACAAGGGGAGACAAGCAGCCAAAACCATCAATACCAGAATTAGATTCCCAAGGCCAACCATCAGATGTAGGAATAATCGGGTGCAAGGCAGAAAATATACATAAAACTGGAACTGAAACAAGGCACAAGGATGTTTTCAAAGACTGGTAGGATCTCTAAAACATTTTTCAAGGACATGTCATTGATAAAGCTAAATACTCCAAGGTTGTGTAATACAACAGATTAATCATTGAGAAGAGTGAAATTATGCTGTTTTGAAAACTATGGCAGGTCAGATTTTCTGCCTAATTATATAAGAAGATTTCTCTAAAAAATACACATTATTTCAAAGACTTATTGGCTGTGAAATAAGTTAAGGGTATTTCAAATGGCTTGTCTGCAAAGAAAGGTGAGATGTAGGGAATCACAGAAAGTCGAGGGGAAAATAGGTCAATATATACATTGCTGTATGGTGAACTAAGCCTTAGGCCAGCAACAATGGAGAGGACCTGACCCTTAGACACGTACAAGTAAGCTGGAATCTTCAAAAGTTCAAATCTTTATAAGTAAAAAGATTTATTAAAATGAATAACCAAGTGTTTTAATTGACATCAGAAGATGAAAACAATAAACCCTGAGAACATAGAGAAAAGATAAATAAAGATATGAGCAGAACTTAATACAACAGAAAACGTATAAAATTCAGGTGATTTAGTAAGTCCAAAGAATCTTCTTTGAAAAGATTTAAAAGACACACTTTGATTAAGGAAAACCAAAACATAAGTAAAGAATATACAGAAAGAGTCAGGACAATGTTAGAGCAGAGAATATATGAAATGCCAGTAAATTTGAACATTTCTGTAAAGTGGACCATTTCCTAGCTCCTAAAGTTTACCAACACTGACATAAGAGGAAATCATTTAAGGTCATCATGTCTGCCCTTGGCATTCTCGGAACGCCCTGGCCTCAGAATGCAGCCTCTGTGGTCCATGGTAACCTGCAGAGAGGGGGCGGGGCTGAGGGAGGTTGGAACACTGCCCTCACTGAGGGAGTGGGTGTGGCCATCTCTGCTGTGACTGAACAAAGGGCAGGGGAGCAGGGGGCCCAGGGCAGGGCCCTCAGAGCCCGGCAGGCCCAGTGGAGTGTCACAAGTTTTTAGGCCCAGGCCAAAGGGCGCCTTCTTTGTCTGCACAGCTGCCCAAACTCTCACCTTTCCACTCAGGCCGCCCTCTTACTTGAAGTGAGTGTGGAACGTGTCTGTGCAGTATACCGCGCTGCACAGCTATGCATAGGTCTGGGCATCGTAGCTTCCTGCCAGGTGACCGAAGTTCGCAGGCATATGGGTCCCTGGGACACACGCGGAGGGGCTCCTGCCCGGGTCACAGGCCGCCCACTGCTCCTGCCCCAGATCGGGGGCCGCAAATCAGCCCTGTCTGAGTCCCCTGCCTCTAGAGGGAGTATTGGACCAACACTTGTAGAAAACGGGGTCCTTGCGGGCCACTCATTGGAGGGACACATATAAATCTTTGCCGACTTTCTGCTGAAACTTACGAGCGTTCACACCTAAGCCTCTTACAAGGTCAGCTGATTAGCTAAACATGAGCTCATGATCTAAATTTACACAATATTAAAGAAAGCAGCTACAAGGGGAGACAATCAGCCAAAACCATCAATACCAGAATTAGATTCCCAAGGCCATCCATCAGATGTAGGAATAATCGGGTGCAAGGCAGAAAATATAGATAAAACTGGAACTGAAACAAGGCACAAGGATGTTTTAGAAGACTGGTAGGATCTCCAAAACATTTTTCAAGGACATGTAATTGATAAAGCTAAATACTCCAAGGTTGTGTAATACAACAGATTAATCATTGAGAAGAGTGAAATTATGCTGTTTTGAAAACTATGGCAGGTGAGATTTTCTGCCTAATTATATAAGAAGATTTCTCTAAAAAATACACATTATTTCAAAGACTTCTTGGCTGTGAAATAAGTTAAGGGTATTTCAAATGGCTTGTCTGCAAAGAAAGGTGAGATGTAGGGAATCACAGAAAGTCGAGGGGAAAATAGGTCAATATATACATTGCTGTATGGTGAACTAAGCCTTAGGCCAGCAACAATGGAGAGGACCTGACCCTTAGACACGTACAAGTAAGCTGGAATCTTCAAAAGTTCAAATCTTTATAAGTAAAAAGATTTATTAAAATGAATAACCAAGTGTTTTAATTGACATCAGAAGATGAAAACAATAAACCCTGAGAACATAGAGAAAAGATAAATAAAGTTATGAGCAGAACTTAATACAACAGAAAACGTATAAAATTGAGGTGATTTAGTAAGTCCAAAGAATCTTCTTTGAAAAGAATTAAAAGACACACTTTGATTAAGGAAAACCAAAACATAAGTAAAGAATATACAGAAAGAGTCAGGACAATGTTAGAGCAGAGAATATATGAAATGCCAGTAAATTTGAACATTTCTGTCAAGTGGACCATTTCCTAGCTCCTAAAGTTTACCAACACTGACACAAGAGGAAATCATTTAAGGTCATCATGTCTGCCCTTGGCATTCTCGGAACGCCCTGGCCTCAGAATGCAGCCTCTGTAGTCCATGGTAACCTGCGGAGAGGGGGCGGGGCTGAGGGAGGTTGGAACACTGCCCTCACTGAGGGAGTGGTTGTGGCCATCTCTGCTGTGACTGAACAAAGGGCTGGGAAGCAGGGGGCCCAGGGCAGGGCCCTCAGAGCCCGGCAGGCCCAGTGGAGTGTCACAAGCATTTAGGCCCAGGCCAAAGGGCGCCTTCTTTGTCTGCACAGCTGCCCAAACTCTCACCTTTCCACTCAGGCCGCCCTCTTACTTGAAGTGTGTGTGGAACGTGTCCGTGCAGTATACCGCGCTGCACAGCTAAGCATAGGTCTGGGCATCATAGCTTCCTGCCAGGTGACCGAAGTTTGCAGGCAGATGGGTCCCTGGGACACACGCGGATGGGCTCCTCCCCGGGTCACAGGCCGCCCACTGCCCCTGCCCCAGATCGGGGGCCGCAAAGCACCCCTGTCTGAGTCCCCTGCCTCTAGAGGGAGTATTGGACCAACACTTGTAGAAAACGGGGTCCTTGCGGGCCACTCATTGGAGGGACACAAATAAATCTTTGCCGACTTTCTGCTGAAACTTACGAGCGTTCACACCTAAGCCTCTTACAAGGTCAGCTGTTTAGCTAAACATGAGCTCATGATCTAAATTTACACAATATTGAAGAAAGCAGCTACAAGGGGAGACAATCAGCCAAAACCATCAATACCAGAATTAGATTCCCAAGGCCATCCATCAGATGTAGGAATAATCGGGTGCAAGGCAGAAAATATACATAAAACTGGAACTGAAACAAGGCACAAGGATGTTTTCAAAGACTGGTAGGATCTCTAAAACATTTTTCAAGGACATGTCATTGATAAAGCTAAATACTCCAAGGTTGTGTAATACAACAGATTAATCATTGAGAAGAGTGAAATTATGCTGTTTTGAAAACTATGGCAGGTCAGATTTTCTGCCTAATTCTATAAGAAGATTTCTCTAAAAAATACACATTATTTCAAAGACTTATTGGCTGTGAAATAAGTTAAGGGTATTTCAAATGGCTTGTCTGCAAAGAAAGGTGAGATGTAGGGAATCACAGAAAGTCGAGGGGAAAATAGGTCAATATATACATTGCTGTATGGTGAACTAAGCCTTAGGCCAGCAACAATGGAGAGGACCTGACCCTTAGACACGTACAAGTAAGCTGGAATCTTCAAAAGTTCAAATCTTTATAAGTAAAAAGATTTATTAAAATGAATAACCAAGTGTTTTAATTGACATCAGAAGATGAAAACAATAAACCCTGAGAACATAGAGAAAAGATAAATAAAGATATGAGCAGAACTTAATACAACAGGAAACGTATAAAATTCAGGTGATTTAGTAAGTCCAAAGAATCTTCTTTGAAAAGATTTAAAAGACACACTTTGATTAAGGAAAACCAAAACATAAGTAAAGAATATACAGAAAGAGTCAGGACAATGTTAGAGCAGACAATATATGAAATGCCAGTAAATTTGAACATTTCTGTCAAGTGGACCATTTCCTAGCTCCTAAAGTTTACCAACACTGACACAAGAGGAAATCATTTAAGGTCATCATGTCTGCCCTTGGCATTCTCGGAACGCCCTGGCCTCAGAATGTAGCCTCTGTAGTCCATGGTAACCTGCGGAGAGGGGGCGGGGCTGAGGGAGGTTGGAACACTGCCCTCACTGAGGGAGTGGGTGTGGCCATCTCTGCTGTGACTGAACAAAGGGCAGGGGAGCAGCGGGCCAAGAGCAGGGCCCTCAGAGACCGGCAGGCCCAGTGGAGTGTCACAAGCTTTTAGGCCCAGGCCAAAGGGTGCCTTCTTTGTCTGCACAGCTGCCCAAACTCTCACCTTTCCACTCAGGCCACCCTCTTACTTGAAGTGTGTGTGGAACGTGTCCGCGCAGTATACCGCGCTGCACAGCTAAGCATAGGTCTGGGCATCGTAGCTTCCTGCCATGTGACCGAAGTTCGAAGGCAGATGGGTCCCTGGGACAAACGCGGAGAGGCTCCCGCGCGGGTCACAGGCCGCCCACGGCCCCTGCCCCAGATCGGGGGCCGCAAAGCAGCCCTGTCTGAGTCCCCTGCCTCTAGAGGGAGTATTGGACCAACACTTGTAAAAAACGGGGTCCTTGCGGGCCACTCATTGGAGGGACACAAATAAATCTTTGCCGACTTTCTGCTGAAACTTACGAGCGTTCACACCTAAGCCTCTTACAAGGTCAGCTGTTTAGCTAAACATGAGCTCATGATCTAAATTTACACAATAATGAAGAAAGCAGCTACAAGGGGAGAAAATCAGCCAAAACCATCAATACCAGAATTAGATTCCCAAGGCCATCCATCAGATGTAGGAATAATCGGGTGCAAGGCAGAAAATATACATAAAACTGGAACTGAAACAAGGCACAAGGATGTTTTCAAAGACTGGTAGGATCTCTAAAACATTTTTCAAGGACATGTCATTGATAAAGCTAAATACTCCAAGGTTGTGTAATACAACAGATTAATCATTGAGAAGAGTGAAATTATGCTGTTTTGAAAACTATGGCAGGTCAGATTTTCTGCCTAATTATATAAGAAGATTTCTCTAAAAAATACACATTATTTCAAAGACTTATTGGCTGTGAAATAAGTTAAGGGTATTTCAAATGGCTTGTCTGCAAAGAAAGGTGAGATGTAGGGAATCACAGAAAGTCGAGGGGAAAATAGGTAAATATATACATTGCTGTATGGTGAACTAAGCCTTAGGCCAGCAACAATGGAGAGGACCTGACCCTTAGACACGTACAAGTAAGCTGGAATCTTCAAAAGTTCAAATCTTTATAAGTAAAAAGATTTATTAAAATGAATAACCAAGTGTTTTAATTGACATCAGAAGATGAAAACAATAAACCCTGAGAACATAGAGAACAGATAAATAAAGATATGAGCAGAACTTAATACAACAGAAAACGTATAAAATTCAGGTGATTTAGTAAGTCCAAAGAATCTTCTTTGAAAAGATTTAAAAGACACACTTTGATTAAGGAAAACCAAAACATAAGTAAAGAATATACAGAAAGAGTCAGGACAATGTTAGAGCAGAGAATATATGAAATGCCAGTAAATTTGAACATTTCTGTCAAGTGGACCATTTCCTAGCTCCTAAAGTTTACCAACACTGACACAAGAGGAAATCATTTAAGGTCATGACGTCTGCCCTTGGCATTCTCGGAACGCCCTGGCCTCAGAATGTAGCCTCTGTAGTCCATGGTAACCTGCGGAGAGGGGGCGGGGCTGAGGGAGGTTGGAACACTGCCCTCACTGAGGGAGTGGGTGTGGCCATCTCTGCTGTGACTGAACAAAGGGCAGGGGAGCAGCGGGCCAAGAGCAGGGCCCTCAGAGA
Source organism: Mesoplodon mirus (assembly GCF_964341445.2). Classification (NCBI taxonomy): domain Eukaryota; kingdom Metazoa; phylum Chordata; class Mammalia; order Artiodactyla; family Ziphiidae; genus Mesoplodon; species Mesoplodon mirus. Next base: position 116,657,591 of record NC_138976.1, on the reverse strand, counting down.
CCGGCAGGCCCAGTGGAGTGTCACAAGCTTTTAGGCCCAGGCCAAAGGGTGCCTTCTTTGTCTGCACAGCTGCCCAAACTCTCACCTTTCCACTCAGGCCACCCTCTTACTTGAAGTGTGTGTGGAACGTGTCCGCGCAGTATACCGCGCTGCACAGCTAAGCATAGGTCTGGGCATCGTAGCTTCCTGCCATGTGACCGAAGTTCGAAGGCAGATGGGTCCCTGGGACACACGCGGAGAGGCTCCCGCGCGGGTCACAGGCCGCCCACGGCCCCTGCCCCAGATCGGGGGCCGCAAAGCAGCCCTGTCTGAGTCCCCTGCCTCTAGAGGGAGTATTGGACCAACACTTGTAAAAAACGGGGTCCTTGCGGGCCACTCATTGGAGGGACACAAATAAATCTTTGCCGACTTTCTGCTGAAACTTACGAGCGTTCACACCTAAGCCTCTTACAAGGTCAGCTGTTTAGCTAAACATGAGCTCATGATCTAAATTTACACAATATTGAAGAAAGCAGCTACAAGGGGAGACAATCAGCCAAAACCATCAATACCAGAATTAGATTCCCAAGGCCATCCATCAGATGTAGGAATAATCGGGTGCAAGGCAGAAAGTATACATAAAACTGGAACTGAAACAAGGCACAAGGATGTTTTCAAAGACTGTTAGGTTCTCTAAAACATTTTTCAAGGACTTGTCATTGATAAAGCTAAATACTCCAAGGTTGTGTAATACAACAGATTAATCATTGAGAAGAGTGAAATTATGCTGTTTTGAAAACTATGGCAGGTCAGATTTTCTGCCTAATTCTATAAGAAGATTTCTCTAAAAAATACACATTATTTCAAAGACTTATTGGCTGTGAAATAAGTTAAGGGTATTTCAAATGGCTTGTCTGCACAGAAAGGTGAGATGTAGGGAATCACAGAAAGTCGAGGGGAAAATAGGTCAATATATACATTGCTGTATGTTGAACTAAGCCTTAGGCCAGCAACAATGGAGAGGACCTGACCCTTAGACACGTACAAGTAAGCTGGAATCTTCAAAAGTTCAAATCTTTATAAGTAAAAAGATTTATTAAAATGAATAACCAAGTGTTTTAATTGACATCAGAAGATGAAAACAATAAACCCTGAGAACATAGAGAAAAGATAAATAAAGTTATGAGCAGAACTTAATACAACAGAAAACGTATAAAATTCAGGTGATTTAGTAAGTCCAAAGAATCTACTTTGAAAAGAATTAAAAGACACACTTTGATTAAGGAAAACCAAAACATAAGTAAAGAATATACAGAAAGAGTCAGGACAATGTTAGAGCAGAGAATATATGAAATGCCAGTAAATTTGAACATTTCTGTCAAGTGGACCATTTCCTAGCTCCTAAAGTTTACCAACACTGACACAAGAGGAAATCATTTAAGGTCATCATGTCTGCCCTTGGCATTCTCGGAACGCCCTGGCCTCAGAATGCAGCCTCTGTAGTCCATGGTAACCTGCGGAGAGGGGGCGGGGCTGAGGGAGGTTGGAACACTGCCCTCACTGAGGGAGTGGGTGTGGCCATCTCTGCTGTGACTGAAAAAAGGGCAGAGGAGCAGTGGGCCCAGGGCAGGGCCCTCAGAGCCCGGCAGGCCCAGTGGAGTGTCACAAGCTTTTAGGCCCAGGCCAAAGGGCGCCTTCTTTGTCTGCACAGCTGCCCAAATTCTCACCTTTCCACTCAGGCCGCCCTCTTACTTGAAGTCTGTGTGGAACGTGTCCGCGCAGTATACCGCGCTGCACAGCTAAGCATAGGTCTGGGCATCGTAGTTTCCTGCCAGGTGACCGAAGTTGGCAGGCAAATGGGTCCCTGGGACACACGCGGAGAGGCTCCTGCCCGGGTCACAGGCCGCCCACTGCCCCTGCCCCATATCGGGAGCCGCAAAGCAGCCCTGTCTGAGTCACCTGCCTCTAGAGGGAGTATTGGACCAACACTTGTAGAAAACGGGGTCCTTGCGGGCCACTCATTGGAGGGACACAAATAAATCTTTGCCGACTTTCTGCTGAAACTTACGAGCGTTCACACCTAAGCCTCTTACAAGGTCAGCTGTTTAGCTAAACATGAGCTCATGATCTAAATTTGCACAATATTGAAGAAAGCAGCTACAAGGGGAGACAATCAGCCAAAACCATCAATACCAGAATTAGATTCCCAAGGCCATCCATCAGATGTAGGAATAATCGGGTGCAAGGCAGAAAATATACATAAAACTGGAACTGAAACAAGGCACAAGGATGTTTTCAAAGACTGGTAGGATCTCTAAAACATTTTTCAAGGACATGTCATTGATAAAGCTAAATACTCCAAGGTTGTGTAATACAACAGATTAATCATTGAGAAGAGTGAAATTATGCTGTTTTGAAAACTATGGCAGGTCAGATTTTCTGCCTAATTCTATAAGAAGATTTCTCTAAAAAATACACATTATTTCAAAGACTTATTGGCTGTGAAATAAGTTAACGGTATTTCAAATGGCTTGTCTGCAAAGAAAGGTGAGATGTAGGGAATCACAGAAAGTCGAGGGGAAAATAGGTCAATATATACATTGCTGTATGGTGAACTAAGCCTTAGGCCAGCAACAATGGAGAGGACCTGACCCTTAGACACGTACAAGTAAGCTGGAATCTTCAAAAGTTCAAATCTTTATAAGTAAAAAGATTTATTAAAATGAATAACCAAGTGTTTTAATTGACATCAGAAGATGAAAACAATAAACCCTGAGAACATAGAGAAAAGATAAATAAAGATATGAGCAGAACTTAATACAACAGAAAACGTATAAAATTCAGGTGATTTAGTAAGTCCAAAGAATCTTCTTTGAAAAGATTTAAAAGACACACTTTGATTAAGGAAAACCAAAACATAAGTAAAGAATATACAGAAAGAGTCAGGACAATGTTAGAGCAGACAATATATGAAATGCCAGTAAATTTGAACATTTCTGTCAAGTGGACCATTTCCTAGCTCCTAAAGTTTACCAACACTGACACAAGAGGAAATCATTTAAGGTCATCATGTCTGCCCTTGGCATTCTCGGAACGCCCTGGCCTCAGAATGTAGCCTCTGTAGTCCATGGTAACCTGCGGAGAGGGGGCGGGGCTGAGGGAGGTTGGAACACTGCCCTCACTGAGGGAGTGGGTGTGGCCATCTCTGCTGTGACTGAACAAAGGGCAGGGGAGCAGCGGGCCAAGAGCAGGGCCCTCAGAGACCGGCAGGCCCAGTGGAGTGTCACAAGCTTTTAGGCCCAGGCCAAAGGGTGCCTTCTTTGTCTGCACAGCTGCCCAAACTCTCACCTTTCCACTCAGGCCACCCTCTTACTTGAAGTGTGTGTGGAACGTGTCTGCGCAGTATACCGCGCTGCACAGCTAAGCATAGGTCTGGGCATCGTAGCTTCCTGCCATGTGACCGAAGTTCGAAGGCAGATGGGTCCCTGGGACAAACGCGGAGAGGCTCCCGCGCGGGTCACAGGCCGCCCACGGCCCCTGCCCCAGATCGGGGGCCGCAAAGCAGCCCTGTCTGAGTCCCCTGCCTCTAGAGGGAGTATTAGACCAACACTTGTAAAAAACGGGGTCCTTGCGGGCCAATCATTGGAGGGACACAAATAAATCTTTGCCGACTTTCTGCTGAAACTTACGAGCGTTCACACCTAAGCCTCTTACAAGGTCAGCTGTTTAGCTAAACATGAGCTCATGATCTAAATTTACACAATAATGAAGAAAGCAGCTACAAGGGGAGACAATCAGCCAAAACCATCAATACCAGAATTAGATTCCCAAGGCCATCCATCAGATGTAGGAATAATCGGGTGCAAGGCAGAAAATATACATAAAACTGGAACTGAAACAAGGCACAAGGATGTTTTCAAAGACTGGTAGGATCTCTAAAACATTTTTCAAGGACATGTCATTGATAAAGCTAAATACTCCAAGGTTGTGTAATACAACAGATTAATCATTGAGAAGAGTGAAATTATGCTGTTTTGAAAACTATGGCAGGTCAGATTTTCTGCCTAATTATATAAGAAGATTTCTCTAAAAAATACACATTATTTCAAAGACTTATTGGCTGTGAAATAACTTAAGGGTATTTCAAATGGCTTGTCTGCAAAGAAAGGTGAGATATAGGGAATCACAGAAAGTCGAGGGGAAAATAGGTCAATATATACATTGCTGTATGGTGAACTAAGCCTTAGGCCAGCAACAATGGAGAGGACCTGACCCTTAGACACGTACAAGTAAGCTGGAATCTTCAAAAGTTCAAATCTTTATAAGTAAAAAGATTTATTAAAATGAATAACCAAGTGTTTTAATTGACATCAGAAGATGAAAACAATAAACCCTGAGAACATAGAGAAAAGATAAATAAAGATATGAGCAGAACTTAATACAACAGAAAACGTATAAAATTCAGGTGATTTAGTAAGTCCAAAGAATCTTCTTTGAAAAGATTTAAAAGACACACTTTGATTAAGGAAAACCAAAACATAAGTAAAGAATATACAGAAAGAGTCAGGACAATGTTAGAGCAGAGAATATATGAAATGCCAGTAAATTTGAACATTTCTGTCAAGTGGACCATTTCCTAGCTCCTAAAGTTTACCAACACTGACACAAGAGGAAATCATTTAAGGTCATCATGTCTGCCCTTGGCATTCTCGGAACGCCCTGGCCTCAGAATGCATCCTCTGTGGTCCATGGTAACCTGCGGAGAGGGGGAGGGGCTGAGGGAGTTTGGAACACTGCCCTCACTGAGGGAGTGGGTGTGGCCATCTCTGCTGTGACTGAACAAAGGGCAGGGGAGCAGTGGGCCCAGGGCAGGGCCCTCAGAGCCCGGCAGGCCCAGTGGAGTGTCACAAGCTTTTAGGCCCAGGCCAAAGGGTGCCTTCTTTGTCTGCACAGCTGCCCAAACTCTCACCTTTCCACTCATGCCACCCTCTTACTTGAAGTGTGTGTGGAACGTGTCCGCGCAGTATACCGCGCTGCACAGCTAAGCATAGGTGTGGGCATCGTAGCTTCCTGCCATGTGACCGAAGTTCGCAGGCAGATGGGTCCCTGGGACAAACGCGGAGAGTCTCCGGCGCGGGTCACAGGCCACCCACGGCCCCTGCCCCAGATCGGGGGCCGCAAAGCAGCCCTGTCTGAGTCCCCTGCCTCTAGAGGGAGTATTGGACCAACACTTGTAGAAAACGGGGTCCTTGCGGGCCACTCATTGGAGGGACACAAATAAATCTTTGCCGACTTTCTGCTGAAACTTACGAGCGTTCACACCTAAGCCTCTTACAAGGTCAGCTGTTTAGCTAAACATGAGCTCATGATCTAAATTTACACAATAATGAAGAAATCAGCTACAAGGGGAGACAATCAGCCAAAACCATCAATACCAGAATTAGATTCCCAAGGCCAACCATCAGATGTAGGAATAATCGGGTGCAAGGCAGAAAATATACATAAAACTGGAACTGAAACAAGGCACAAGGATGTTTTCAAAGACTGGTAGGATCTCTAAAACATTTTTCAAGGACATGTCATTGATAAAGCTAAATACTCCAAGGTTGTGTAATACAACAGATTAATCATTGAGAAGAGTGAAATTATGCTGTTTTGAAAACTATGGCAGGTCAGATTTTCTGCCTAATTATATAAGAAGATTTCTCTAAAAAATACACATTATTTCAAAGACTTATTGGCTGTGAAATAAGTTAAGGGTATTTCAAATGGCTTGTCTGCAAAGAAAGGTGAGATGTAGGGAATCACAGAAAGTCGAGGGGAAAATAGGTCAATATATACATTGCTGTATGGTGAACTAAGCCTTAGGCCAGCAACAATGGAGAGGACCTGACCCTTAGACACGTACAAGTAAGCTGGAATCTTCAAAAGTTCAAATCTTTATAAGTAAAAAGATTTATTAAAATGAATAACCAAGTGTTTTAATTGACATCAGAAGATGAAAACAATAAACCCTGAGAACATAGAGAAAAGATAAATAAAGATATGAGCAGAACTTAATACAACAGAAAACGTATAAAATTCAGGTGATTTAGTAAGTCCAAAGAATCTTCTTTGAAAAGATTTAAAAGACACACTTTGATTAAGGAAAACCAAAACATAAGTAAAGAATATACAGAAAGAGTCAGGACAATGTTAGAGCAGACAATATATGAAATGCCAGTAAATTTGAACATTTCTGTCAAGTGGACCATTTCCTAGCTCCTAAAGTTTACCAACACTGACACAAGAGGAAATCATTTAAGGTCATGATGTCTGCCCTTGGCATTCTCGGAACGCCCTGGCCTCAGAATGTAGCCTCTGTAGTCCATGGTAACCTGCGGAGAGGGGGCGGGGCTGAGGGAGGTTGGAACACTGCCCTCACTGAGGGAGTGGGTGTGGCCATCTCTGCTGTGACTGAACAAAGGGCAGGGGAGCAGCGGGCCAAGAGCAGGGCCCTCAGAGACCGGCAGGCCCAGTGGAGTGTCACAAGCTTTTAGGCCCAGGCCAAAGGGTGCCTTCTTTGTCTGCACAGCTGCCCAAACTCTCACCTTTCCACTCAGGCCACCCTCTTACTTGAAGTGTGTGTGGAACGTGTCCGCGCAGTATACCGCGCTGCACAGCTAAGCATAGGTCTGGGCATCGTAGCTTCCTGCCATGTGACCGAAGTTCGAAGGCAGATGGGTCCCTGGGACACACGCGGAGAGGCTCCCGCGCGGGTCACAGGCCGCCCACGGCCCCTGCCCCAGATCGGGGGCTGCAAAGCAGCCCTGTCTGAGTCCCCTGCCTCTAGAGGGAGTATTGGACCAACACTTGTAAAAAACGGGGTCCTTGCTGGCCACTCATTGGAGGGACACAAATAAATCTTTGCCGACTTTCTGCTGAAACTTACGAGTGTTCACACCTAAGCCTCTTACAAGGTCAGCTGTTTAGCTAAACATGAGCTCATGATCTAAATTTACACAATATTGAAGAAAGCAGCTACAAGGGGAGACAATCAGCCAAAACCATCAATACCAGAATTAGATTCCCAAGGCCATCCATCAGATGTAGGAATAATCGGGTGCAAGGCAGAAAGTATACATAAAACTGGAACTGAAACAAGGCACAAGGATGTTTTCAAAGACTGTTAGGTTCTCTAAAACATTTTTCAAGGACATGTCATTGATAAAGCTAAATACTCCAAGGTTGTGTAATACAACAGATTAATCATTGAGAAGAGTGAAATTATGCTGTTTTGAAAACTATGGCAGGTCAGATTTTCTGCCTAATTCTATAAGAAGATTTCTCTAAAAAATACACATTATTTCAAAGACTTATTGGCTGTGAAATAAGTTAAGGGTATTTCAAATGGCTTGTCTGCACAGAAAGGTGAGATGTAGGGAATCACAGAAAGTCGAGGGGAAAATAGGTCAATATATACATTGCTGTATGGTGAACTAAGCCTTAGGCCAGCAACAATGGAGAGGACCTGACCCTTAGACACGTACAAGTAAGCTGGAATCTTCAAAAGTTCAAATCTTTATAAGTAAAAAGATTTATTAAAATGAATAACCAAGTGTTTTAATTGACATCAGAAGATGAAAACAATAAACCCTGAGAACATAGAGAAAAGATAAATAAAGTTATGAGCAGAACTTAATACAACAGAAAACGTATAAAATTCAGGTGATTTAGTAAGTCCAAAGAATCTACTTTGAAAAGAATTAAAAGACACACTTTGATTAAGGAAAACCAAAACATAAGTAAAGAATATACAGAAAGAGTCAGGACAATGTTAGAACAGAGAATACATGAAATGCCAGTAAATTTGAACATTTCTGTAAAGTGGACCATTTCCTAGCTCCTAAAGTTTACCAACAGTGACAAAAGAGGAAATCATTTAAGGTCATCATGTCTGCCCTTGGCATTCTCGGAACGCCCTGGCCTCAGAATGCAGCCTCTGTAGTCCATGGTAACCTGCGGAGAGGGGTCGGGTCTGAGGCAGGTTGGAACACTGCCCTCACTGAGCGAGTGGCTGTGGCCATCTCTGCTGTGACTGAACAAAGGGCAGGGGAGCAGGGGGCCCAGGGCAGGGCCCTCAGAGCCCGGCAGGCCCAGTGGAGTGTCACAAGTTTTTAGGCCCAGGCCAAAGGGCGCCTTCTTTGTCTGCACAGCGGCCCAAATTCTCACCTTTCCACTCAGGCCGCCCTCTTACTTGAAGTGTGTGTGGAACGTGTCCGCGAAGTACACCACGCTGCACAGCTAAGCATAGTTCTGGGCATCGTAGCTTCCTGCCAGGTGACCGAAGTTTGCAGGCAGATGGGTCCCTGGGACACACGCAGAGGGGCTCCTGCCCGGGTGACAGGCCGCCCACAGCCCCTGCCCCAGATCGGGGGCCGCAAATCAGCCCTATCTGAGTCCCCTGCCTCTAGAGGGAGTATTGGACCAACACTTGTAGAAAACGGGGTCCTTGCGGGCCACTCATTGGAGGGACACTAATAAATCTTTGCCGACTTTCTGCTGAAACTTACGAGCGTTCACACCTAAGCCTCTTACAAGGTCAGCTGTTTAGCTAAACATGAGCTCATGATCTAAATTTACACAATAATGAAGAAAGCAGCTACAAGGGGAGACAATCAGCCAAAACCATCAATAGCAGAATTAGATTCCCAAGGGCATCCATCAGATGAAGGAATAATCGGGTGCAAGGCAGAAAATATACATAAAACTGGAACTGAAACAAGGCACAAGGATGTTTTCAAAGACTGGTAGGATCTCTAAAACATTTTTCAAGGACATGTCATTGATAAAGCTAAATACTCCAAGGTTGTGTAATACAACAGATTAATCATTGAGAAGAGTGAAATTATGCTGTTTTGAAAACTATGGCAGGTCAGATTTTCTGCCTAATTCTATAAGAAGATTTCTCTAAAAAATACACATTATTTCAAAGACTTATTGGCTGTGAAATAAGTTAAGGGTATTTCAAATGGCTTGTCTGCAAAGAAAGGTGAGATGTAGGGAATCACAGAAAGTCGAGGGGAAAATAGGTCAATATATACATTGCTGTATGGTGAACTAAGCCTTAGGCCAGCAACAATGGAGAGGAGCTGACCCTTAGACACGTACAAGTAAGCTGGAGTCTTCAAAAGTTCAAATCTTTATAAGTACAAAGATTTATTAAAATGAATAACCAAGTGTTTTAATTGACATCAGAAGATGAAAACAATAAACCCTGAGAACATAGAAAAAAGATAAATAAAGATATGAGCAGAACTTAATACAACAGAAAACGTATAAAATTCAGGTGATTTAGTAAGTCCAAAGAATCTTCTTTGAAAAGAATTAAAAGACACACTTTGATTAAGGAAAACCAAAACATAAGTAAAGAATATACAGAAAGAGTCAGGACAATGTTAGAGCAGAGAATATATGAAATGCCAGTAAATTTGAACATTTCTGTCAAGTGGACCATTTCCTAGCTCCAAAAGTTTACCAACACTGACACAAGAGGAAATCATTTAATGTCATCATGTCTGCCCTTGGCATTCTCAGAACGCCCTGGCCTCAGAATGCAGCCTCTGTAGTCCATGGTAACCTGCGGAGAGTGGGCGGGGCTGAGGGAGGTTGGAACACTGCCCTCACTGAGGGAGTGGGTGTGGCCATCTCTGCTGTGACTGAACAAAGGGCAGGGGAGCAGGGGGCACAGGACAGGGCCCTCAAAGCCCGGCAGGCCCAGTGGAGTGTCACAAGCTTTTAGGCCCAGGCCAAAGGGCGCCTTCTTTGTCTGCACAGCTGCCCAAACTCTCACCTTTCCACTCAGGCCGCCCTCTTACTTGAAGTGTGTGTGGAACGTGTCCGCGCAGTACACCGCGCTGCACAGCTAAGCATAGTTTTGGGCATCGTAGCTTCCTGCCAGGTGACCGAAGTTCGCAGGCAGATGGGTCCCTGGGACACACGCAGAGGGGCTCCTGCCTGGGTCACAGGCCGCCCACTGCCCCTGCCCCAGATCGGGGGCCGCAAAGCAGCCCTGTCTGAGTCCCCTGCCTCTAGAGGGAGTATTGGACCAACACTTGTAGAAAACGTGGTCCTTGCGGGCCACTCATTGGAGGGACACTAATAAATCTTTGCCGACTTTCTGCTGAAACTTACGAGCGTTCACACCTAAGCCTCTTACAAGGTCAGCTGTTTAGCTAAACATGAGCTCATGATCTAAATTTACACAATAATGAAGAAAGCAGCTACAAGGGGAGACAATCAGCCAAAACCATCAATACCAGAATTAGATTCCCAAGGCCATCCATCAGATGAAGGAATAATCGGGTGCAAGGCAGAAAATATACATAAAACTGGAACTGAAACAAGGCACAAGGATGTTTTCAAAGACTGGTAGGATCTCTAAAACATTTTTCAAGGACATGTCATTGATAAAGCTAAATACTCCAAGGTTGTGTAATACAACAGATTAATCATTGAGAAGAGTGAAATTATGCTGTTTTGAAAACTATGGCAGGTCAGATTTTCTGCCTAATTCTATAAGAAGATTTCTCTAAAAAATACACATTATTTCAAAGACTTCTTGGCTGTGAAATAAGTTAAGGGTATTTCAAATGGCTTGTCTGCAAAGAAAGGTGAGATGTAGGGAATCACAGAAAGTCGAGGGGAAAATAGGTCAATATATACATTGCTGTATGGTGAACTAAGCCTTAGGCCAGCAACAATGGAGAGGACCTGACCCTTAGACACGTACAAGTAAGCTGGAATCTTCAAAAGTTCAAATCTTTATAAGTAAAAAGATTTATTAAAATGAATAACCAAGTGTTTTAATTGACATCAGAAGATGAAAACAATAAACCCTGAGAACATAGAGAACAGATAAATAAAGATATGAGCAGAACTTAATACAACAGAAAACGTATAAAATTCAGGAGATTTAGTAAGTCCAAAGAATCTTCTTTGAAAAGAATTAAAAGACACACTTTGATTAAGGAAAACCAAAACATAAGTAAAGAATATACAGAAAGAGTCAGGACAATGTTAGAGCAGAGAATATATGAAATGCCAGTAAATTTGAACATTTCTGTCAAGTGGACCATTTCCTAGCTCCTAAAGTTTACCAACACTGACACAAGAGGAAATCATTTAAGGTCATCATGTCTGCCCTTGGCATTCTCGGAACGCCCTGGCCTCAGAATGCAGCCTCTGTAGTCCATGGTAACCTGCGGAGAGGGGGCGGGGCTGAGGGAGGTTGGAACACTGCCCTCACTGAGGGAGTGGGTGTGGCCATCTCTGCTGTGACTGAACAAAGGGCAGGGGAGCAGGGGGCCCAGGGCAGGGCCCTCAGAGCCCGGCAGGCCCAGTGGAGTGTCACAAGTTTTTAGGCCCAGGCCAAAGGGCGCCTTCTTTGTCTGCACAGCTGCCCAAACTCTCACCTTTCCACTCAGGCCGCCCTCTTACTTGAAGTGTGTGTGGAACGTGTCCGCGCAGTATACCGCGCTGCACAGCTAAGCATAGTTCTGGGCATCGTAGCTTCCTGCAAGGTGACCGAAGTTCGCAGGCAGATGGGTCCCTGGGACACACGCGGAGGGGCTCCTGCCCGGGTCACAGGCTTCCCACTGCCCCTGCCCCATATCGGGGGACGCAAAGCAGCCCTGTCTGAGTCCCCTGCCTCTAGAGGGAGTATTGGACCAACACTTGTAGAAAATGGGGTCCTTGCGGGCCACTCGTTGGAGGGACACAAATAAATCTTTGCCGACTTTTTGCTGAAACTTACGAGCGTTCACACCTAAGCCTCTTACAAGGTCAGCTGTTTAGCTAAACATGAGCTCATGATCTAAATTTACACAATAATGAAGAAAGCAGCTACAAGGGGAGACAATCAGCCAAAACCATCAATACCAGAATTAGATTCCCAAGGCCATCCATCAGATGAAGGAATAATCGGGTGCAAGGCAGAAAATATACATAAAACTGGAACTGAAACAAGGCACAAGGATGTTTTCAAAGACTGGTAGGATCTCTAAAACATTTTTCAAGGACATGTCATTGATAAAGCTAAATACTCCAAGGTTGTGTAATACAACAGATTAATCATTGAGAAGAGTGAAATTATGCTGTTTTGAAAACTATGGCAGGTCAGATTTTCTGCCTAATTCTATAAGAAGATTTCTCTAAAAAATACACATTATTTCAAAGACTTCTTGGCTGTGAAATAAGTTAAGGGTATTTCAAATGGCTTGTCTGCAAAGAAAGGTGAGATGTAGGGAATCACAGAAAGTCGAGGGGAAAATAGGTCAATATATACATTGCTGTATGGTGAACTAAGCCTTAGGCCAGCAACAATGGAGAGGACCTGACCCTTAGACACGTACAAGTAAGCTGGAATCTTCAAAAGTTCAAATCTTTATAAGTAAAAAGATTTATTAAAATGAATAACCAAGTGTTTTAATTGACATCAGAAGATGAAAACAATAAACCCTGAGAACATAGAGAACAGATAAATAAAGATATGAGCAGAACTTAATACAACAGAAAACGTATAAAATTCAGGAGATTTAGTAAGTCCAAAGAATCTTCTTTGAAACGAATTAAAAGACACACTTTGATTAAGGAAAACCAAAACATAAGTAAAGAATATACAGAAAGAGTCAGGACAATGTTAGAGCAGAGAATATATGAAATGCCAGTAAATTTGAACATTTCTGTAAAGTGGACCATTTCCTAGCTCCTAAAGTTTACCAACACTGACACAATAGGAAATCATTTAAGGTCATCATGTCTGCCCTTGGCATTCTCGGAACGCCCTGGCCTCAGAATGCAGCCTCTGTAGTCCATGGTAACCTGCGGAAAAGGGGCGGTGCTGAGGGAGGTTGGAACACTGCCCTCACTGAGGGAGTGGGTGTGGCCATCTCTGCTGTGACTGAACAAAGGGCAGGGGAGCAGGGGGCCCAGGGCAGGGCCCTCAGAGCCCGACAGGCCCAGTGGATTGCCACAAGCTTTTAGGCCCAGGCCAAAGGGCGCCTTCTTTGTCTGCACAGCTGCCCAAACTCTCACCTTTCCACTCAGGCCGCCCTCTTACATAAAGTGTGTGTGGAACATGTCCGCGCAGTACACCGCGCTGCACAGCTAAGCATAGGTCTGGGCATCATAGCTTCCTGCCAGGTGACCGAAGTTCGCAGGCAGATGGGTCTCTGGGACACACGCGGAGAGGCTCCTGCCGTGTGACAGGCCGCCCACTGCCCCTGCCCCAGATCTGGGGCCGCAAAGCAGCCCTGTCTGATTCCGCTGCCTCTAGAGGGAGTATTGGACCAACACTGTAGAAAACGGGGTCCTTGCGGGCCACTCATTGGAGGGACACAAATAAATCTTTGCCGACTTTCTGCTGAAACTTACGAGCGTTCACACCTAAGCCTCTTACAAGGTCAGCTGTTTAGTTAAACATGAGCTCATGATCTATATTTACACAATAATGAAGAATGCAGCTACAAGTGGAGACAATCAGCCAAAATCATCAATACCAGAATTAGATTCCCAAGGCCATCCATCAGATGAAGGAATAATCGGGTGCAAGGAAGAAAATATACATAAAACTGGAACTGAAACAAGGCACAAGGATGTTTTCAAAGACTGTAGGATCTCTAAAACATTTTTCAAGGACATGTCATTGATAAAGCTAAATACTCCAAGGTTGTGTAATACAACAGATTAATCATTGAGAAGAGTGAAATTATGCTGTTTTGAAAACTATGGCATGTCAGATTTTCTGCCTAATTATATAAGAAGATTTCTCTAAAAAATACACATTATTTCAAAGACTTATTGGCTGTGAAATAAGTTAAGGGTATTTCAAATGGCTTGTCTGCAAAGAAAGGTGAGATGTAGGGAATCACAGAAAGTCGAGGGGAAAATAGGTTAATATATACATTGCTCTATGGTGAACTAAGCCTTAGGCCAGCAACAATGGAGAGGACCTGACCCTTAGACACGTACAAGTAAGCTGGAATCTTCAAAAGTTCAAATCTTTATAAGTACAAAGATTTATTAAAATGAATAACCAAGTGTTTTAATTGACATCAGAAGATGAAAACAATAAACCCTGAGAACATAGAGAAAAGATAAATAAAGATATGAGCAGAACTTAATACAACAGAAAACGTATAAAATTCAGGTGATTTAGTAAGTCCAAAGAATCTTCTTTGAAAAGATTTAAAAGACACACTTTGATTAAGGAAAACCAAAACATAAGTAAAGAATATACAGAAAGAGTCAAGACAATGTTAGAGCAGAGAATATATGAAATGCCAGTAAATTTGAACATTTCTGTCAAGTGGACCATTTCCTAGCTCCTAAAGTTTACCAACACTGACACAAGAGGAAATCATTTAAGGTCCTCATGTCTGCCCTTGGCATTCTCGGAACGCCCTGGCCTCAGAATGCAGCCTCTGTAGTCCATGGTAACCTGCGGAGAGGGGGCGGGGCTGAGGGAGGTTGGAACACTGCCCTCACTGAGGGAGTGGGTGTGGCCATCTCTGCTGTGACTGAACAAAGGGCAGGGGAGCAGGGGGCCCAGGGCAGGGCCCTCAGAGCCCGGCAGGCCCAGTGGAGTGTCACAAGTTTTTAGGCCCAGGCCAAAGGGCGCCTTCTTTGTCTGCACAGCTGCCCAAACTCTCACCTTTCCACTCAGGCCGCCCTCTTACTTGAAGTGTGTGTGGAACGTGTCCGCCCAGTACACCGCGCTGCACAGCTAAGCATAGTTCTGGGCATCGCAGCTTCCTGCAAGGTGACCGAAGTTCGCAGGCAGATGGGTCCCTGGGACACACGCGGAGGGGCTCCTGCCCGGGTCACAGGCCGCCCACTGCCCCTGCCCCAGATCGGGGGCCACAAAGCAGCCCTGTCTGAGTCCCTTGCCTCTAGAGGGAGTATTGGACCAACACTTGTAGAAAACGGGGTCCTTGCGGGCCACTCATTGGAGGGACACTAATAAATCTTTGCCGACTTTCTGCTGAAACTTACGAGCGTTCACACCTAAGCCTCTTACAAGGTCAGCTGTTTAGCTAAACATGAGCTCATGATCTAAATTTACACAATAATGAAGAAAGCAGCTACAAGGGGAGACAATCAGCCAAAACCATCAATACCAGAATTAGATTCCCAAGGCCATCCATCAGATGTAGGAATAATCGGGTGCAAGGCAGAAAATATACATAAAACTGGAACTGAAACAAGGCACAAGGATGTTTTCAAAGACTGGTAGGATCTCTAAAACATTTTTCAAGGACATGTCATTGATAAAGCTAAATACTCCAAGGTTGTGTAATACAACAGATTAATCATTGAGAAGAGTGAAATTATGCTGTTTTGAAAACTATGGCAGGTCAGATTTTCTGCCTAATTATATAAGAAGATTTCTCTAAAAAATACACATTATTTCAAAGACTTCTTGGCTGTGAAATAAGTTAAGGGTATTTCAAATGGCTTGTCTGCAAAGAAAGGAGAGATGTAGGGAATCACAGAAAGTCGAGGGGAAAATAGGTCAATATATACATTGCTGTATGGTGAACTAAGCCTTAGGCCAGCAACAATGGAGAGGAGCTGACCCTTAGACACGTACAAGTAAGCTGGAATCTTCAAAAGTTCAAATCTTTATAAGTAAAAAGATTTATTAAAATGAATAACCAAGTGTTTTAATTGACATCAGAAGATGAAAACAATAAACCCTGAGAACATAGAGAACAGATAAATAAAGATATGAGCAGAATTTAATACAACAGAAAACGTATAAAATTCAGGTGATTTAGTAAGTCCAAAGAATCTTCTTTGAAAAGAATTAAAAGACACACTTTGATTAAGGAAAACCAAAACATAAGTAAAGAATATACAGAAAGAGTCAGGACAATGTTAGAGCAGAGAATATATGAAATGCCAGTAAATTTGAACATTTCTGTCAAGTGGACCATTTCCTAGCTCCTAAAGTTTACCAACACTGACACAAGAGGAAATCATTTAAGGTCATCATGTCTGCCCTTGGCATTCTCGGAACGCCCTGGCCTCAGAATGCAGCCTCTGTAGTCCATGGTAACCTGCGGAGAAGGGGCGGTGCTGAGGGAGGTTGGAACACTGCCCTCACTGAGGGAGTGGGTGTGGCCATCTCTGCTGTGACTGAACAAAGGGCAGGGGAGCAGGGGGCCCAGGGCGGGGCCCTCAGAGCCCGACAGGCCCAGTGGATTGCCACAAGCTTTTAGGCCCAGGCCAAAGGGCGCCTTCTTTGTCTGCACAGCTGCCCAAACTCTCACCTTTCCACTCAGGCCGCCCTCTTACTTAAAGTGTGTGTGGAACATGTCCGCGCAGTACACCGCGCTGCACAGCTAACCATAGGTCTGGGCATCATAGCTTCCTGCCAGGTGACCGAAGTTCGCAGGCAGATGGGTTTCTGGGACACATGCGGAGAGGCTCCTGCCGTGTGACAGGCCGCCCACTGCCCCTGCCCCAGATCTGGGGCCGCAAAGCAGCCCTGTCTGATTCCGCTGCCTCTAGAGGGAGTATTGGACCAACACTGTAGAAAACGGGGTCCTTGCGGGCCACTCATTGGAGGGACACAAATAAATCTTTGCCGACTTTCTGCTGAAACTTACGAGCGTTCACACCTAAGCCTCTTACAAGGTCAGCTGTTTAGGTAAACATGAGCTCATGATCTAAATTTACACAATAATGAAGAAAGCAGCTACAAGGGGAGACAATCAGCCAAAATCATCAATACCAGAATTAGATTCCCAAGGCCATCCATCAGATGAAGGAATAATCGGGTGCAAGGCAGAAAATATACATAAAACTGGAACTGAAACAAGGCACAAGGATGTTTTCAAAGACTGTAGGATCTCTAAAACATTTTTCAAGGACATGTCATTGATAAAGCTAAATACTCCCAGGTTGTGTAATACAACAGATTAATCATTGAGAAGAGTGAAATTATGCTGTTTTGAAAACTATGGCATGTCAGATTTTCTGCCTAATTATATAAGAAGATTTCTCTAAAAAATACACATTATTTCAAAGACTTATTGGCTGTGAAATAAGTTAAGGGTATTTCAAATGGCTTGTCTGCAAAGAAAGGTGAGATGTAGGGAATCACAGAAAGTCGAGGGGAAAATAGGTTAATATATACATTGCTCTATAGTGAACTAAGCCTTAGGCCAGCAACAATGGAGAGGACCTGACCCTTAGACACGTACAAGTAAGCTGGAATCTTCAAAAGTTCAAATCTTTATAAGTAAAAAGATTTATTAAAATGAATAACCAAGTGTTTTAATTGACATCAGAAGATGAAAACAATAAACCCTGAGAACATAGAGAACAGATAAACAAAGATATGAGCAGAACTTAATACAACAGAAAACGTATAAAATTCAGGAGATTTAGTAAGTCCAAAGAATCTTCTTTGAAAAGAATTAAAAGACACACTTTGATTAAGGAAAACCAAAACATAAGTAAAGAATATACAGAAAGAGTCAGGACAATGTTAGAGCAGAGAATATATGAAATGCCAGTAAATTTGAACATTTCTGTCAAGTGGACCATTTCCTAGCTCCTAAAGTTTACCAACACTGACACAAGAGGAAATCATTTAAGGTCATCATGTCTGCCCTTGGCATTCTCGGAACGCCCTGGCCTCAGAATGCAGCCTCTGTAGTCCATGGTAACCTGCGGAGAGGGGGCGGGGCTGAGGGAGGTTGGAACACTGCCCTCACTGAGGGAGTGGGTGTGGCCATCTCTGCTGTGACTGAACAAAGGGCAGGGGAGCAGGGGGCCCAGGGCAGGGCCCTCAGAGCCCGGCAGGCCCAGTGGAGTGTCACAAGTTTTTAGGCCCAGGCCAAAGGGCGCCTTCTTTGTCTGCACAGCTGCCCAAACTCTCACCTTTCCACTCAGGCCGCCCTCTTACTTGAAGTGTGTGTGGAACGTGTCCGCGCAGTATACCGCGCTGCACAGCTAAGCATAGTTCTGGGCATCGTAGCTTCCTGCAAGGTGACCGTAGTTCGCAGGCAGATGGGTCCCTGGCACACACGCGGAGGGGCTCCTGCCCGGGTCACAGGCTTCCCACTGCCCCTGCCCCATATCGGGGGACGCAAAGCAGCCCTGTCTGAGTCCCCTGCCTCTAGAGGGAGTATTGGACCAACACTTGTAGAAAACGGGGTCCTTGCGGGCCACTCGTTGGAGGGACACAAATAAATCTTTGCCGACTTTCTGCTGAAACTTACGAGCGTTCATACCTAAGCCTCTTACAAGGTCAGCTGTTTAGCTAAACATGAGCTCATGATCTAAATTTACACAATAATGAAGAAAGCAGCTACAAGGGGAGACAATCAGCCAAAACCATCAATACCAGAATTAGATTCCCAAGGCCATCCATCAGATGAAGGAATAATCGGGTGCAAGGCAGAAAATATACATAAAACTGGAACTGAAACAAGGCACAAGGATGTTTTCAAAGACTGGTAGGATCTCTAAAACATTTTTCAAGGACATGTCATTGATAAAGCTAAATACTCCAAGGTTGTGTAATACAACAGATTAATCATTGAGAAGAGTGAAATTATGCTGTTTTGAAAACTATGGCAGGTCAGATTTTCTGCCTAATTCTATAAGAAGATTTCTCTAAAAAATACACATTATTTCAAAGACTTATTGGCTGTGAAATAAGTTAAGGGTATTTCAAATGGCTTTTCTGCAAAGAAAGGTGAGATGTAGGGAATCACAGAAAGTCGAGGGGAAAATAGGTCAATATATACATTGCTGTATGGTGAACTAAGCCTTAGGCCAGCAACAATGGAGAGGACCTGACCCTTAGACACGTACAAGTAAGCTGGAATCTTCAAAAGTTCAAATCTTTATAAGTAAAAAGATTTATTAAAATGAATAACCAAGTGTTTTAATTGACATCAGAAGATGAAAACAATAAACCCTGAGAACATAGAGAACAGATAAATAAAGATATGAGCAGAACTTAATACAATGGAAAACGTATAAAATTCAGGAGATTTAGTAAGTCCAAAGAATCTTCTTTGAAAAGAATTAAAAGACACACTTTGATTAAGGAAAACCAAAACATAAGTAAAGAATATACAGAAAGAGTCAGGACAATGTTAGAGCAGAGAATATATGAAATGCCAGTAAATTTGAACATTTCTGTCAAGTGGACCATTTCCTAGCTCCTAAAGTTTACCAACACTGACACAAGAGGAAATCATTTAAGGTCATCATGTCTGCCCTTGGCATTCTCGGAACGCCCTGGCCTCAGAATGCAGCCTCTGTAGTCCATGGTAACCTGCGGAGAAGGGGCGGTGCTGAGGGAGGTTGGAACACTGCCCTCACTGAGGGAGTGGGTGTGGCCATCTCTGCTGTGACTGAACAAAGGGCAGGGGAGCAGGGGGCCCAGGGCGGGGCCCTCAGAGCCCGACAGGCCCAGTGGATTGCCACAAGCTTTTAGGCCCAGGCCAAAGGGCGCCTTCTTTGTCTGCACAGCTGCCCAAACTCTCACCTTTCCACTCAGGCCGCCCTCTTACTTAAAGTGTGTGTGGAACATGTCCGCGCAGTACACCGCGCTGCACAGCTAACCATAGGTCTGGGCATCATAGATTCCTGCCAGGTGACCGAAGTTCGCAGGCAGATGGGTCTCTGGGACACATGCGGAGAGGCTCCTGCCGTGTGACAGGCCGCCCACTGCCCCTGCCCCAGATCTGGGGCCGCAAAGCAGCCCTGTCTGATTCCGCTGCCTCTAGAGGGAGTATTGGACCAACACTGTAGAAAACGGGGTCCTTGCGGGCCACTCATTGGAGGGACACAAATAAATCTTTGCCGACTTTCTGCTGAAACTTACGAGCGTTCACACCTAAGCCTCTTACAAGGTCAGCTGTTTAGGTAAACATGAGCACATGATCTAAATTTACACAATAATGAAGAAAGCAGCTACAAGGGGAGACAATCAGCCAAAATCATCAATACCAGAATTAGATTCCCAACGCCATCCATCAGATGAAGGAATAATCGGGGGCAAGGCAGAAAATATATATAAAACTGGAACTGAAACAAGGCACAAGGATGTTTTCAAAGACTGTAGGATCTCTAAAACATTTTTCAAGGACATGTCATTGATAAAGCTAAATACTCCCAGGTTGTGTAATACAACAGATTAATCATTGAGAAGAGTGAAATTATGCTGTTTTGAAAACTATGGCATGTCAGATTTTCTGCCTAATTATATAAGAAGATTTCTCTAAAAAATACACATTATTTCAAAGACTTATTGGCTGTGAAATAAGTTAAGGGTATTTCAAATGGCTTGTCTGCAAAGAAAGGTGAGATGTAGGGGATCACAGAAAGTCGAGGGGAAAATAGGTTAATATATACATTGCTCTATAGTGAACTAAGCCTTAGGCCAGCAACAATGGAGAGGACCTGACCCTTAGACACGTACAAGTAAGCTGGAATCTTCAAAAGTTCAAATCTTTATAAGTACAAAGATTTATTAAAATGAATAACCAAGTGTTTTAATTGACATCAGAAGATGAAAACAATAAACCCTGAGAACATAGAGAAAAGATAAATAAAGATATGAGCAGAACTTAATACAACAGAAAACGTATAAAATTCAGGTGATTTAGTAAGTCCAAAGAATCTTCTTTGAAAAGATTTAAAAGACACACTTTGATTAAGGAAAACCAAAACATAAGTAAAGAATATACAGAAAGAGTCAGGACAATGTTAGAGCAGAGAATATATGAAATGCCAGTAAATTTGAACATTTCTGTCAAGTGGACCATTTCCTAGCTCCTAAAGTTTACCAACACTGACACAAGAGGAAATCATTTAAGGTCATCATGTCTGCCCTTGGCATTCTCGGAACGCCCTGGCCTCAGAATGCAGCCTCTGTAGTCCATGGTAACCTGCGGAGAGGGGGCGGGGCTGAGGGAGGTTGGAACACTGCCCTCACTGAGGGAGTGGGTGTGGCCATCTCTGCTGTGACTGAACAAAGGGCAGGGGAGCAGGGGGCCGAGGGCAGGGCCCTCAGAGCCCGGCAGGCCCAGTGGAGTGTCACAAGTTTTTAGGCCCAGGCCAAAGGGCGCCTTCTTTGTCTGCACAGCTGCCCAAACTCTCACCTTTCCACTCAGGCCGCCCTCTTACTTGAAGTGTGTGTGGAACGTGTCCGCGCAGTACACCGCCCTGCACAGCTTAGCATAGTTCTGGGCATCGCAGCTTCCTGCAAGGTGACCGAAGTTCGCAGGCAGCTGGGTCCCTGGGACACACGCAGAGGGGATCCTGCCCGGGTCACAGGCTGCCCACTGCCACTGCCCCAGATCGGGGGCCGCAAAGCAGCCCTGTCTGTGTCCCCTGCCTCTAGAGGGAGTATTGGACGAACACTTGTAGAAAACGGGGTCCTTGCGGGCCACTCGTTGGAGGGACACAAATAAATCTTTGCCGACTTTTTGCTGAAACTTACGAGCGTTCATACCTAAGCCTCTTACAAGGTCAGCTGTTTAGCTAAACATGAGCTCATGATCTAAATTTACACAATGAAGAAAGCAGCTACAAGGGGAGACAATCAGCCAAAACCATCAATACCAGAATTAGATTCCCAAGGCCATCCATCAGATGAAGGAATAATCGGGTGCAAGGCAGAAAATATACATAAAACTGGAACTGAAACAAGGCACAAGGATGTTTTCAAAGACTGGTAGGATCTCTAAAACATTTTTCAAGGGCATGTCATTGATAAAGCTAAATACTCCAAGGTTGTGTAATACAACAGATTAATCATTGAGAAGAGTGAAATTATTCTGTTTTGAAAACTATGGCAGGTCAGATTTTCTGCCTAATTATATAAGAAGATTTCTCTAAAAAATACACATTATTTCAAAGACTTATTGGCTGTGAAATAAGTTAAGGGTATTTCAAATGGCTTGTCTGCAAAGAAAGGAGAGATGTAGGGAATCACAGAAAGTCGAGGGGAAAATAGGTCAATATATACATTGCTGTATGGTGAACTAAGCCTTAGGCCAGCAACAATGGAGAGGACCTGACCCTTAGACACGTACAAGTAAGCTGGAATCTTCAAAAGTTCAAATCTTTATAAGTAAAAAGATTTATTAAAATGAATAACCAAGTGTTTTAATTGACATCAGAAGATGAAAACAATAAACCCTGAGAACATAGAGAACAGATAAATAAAGATATGAGCAGAACTTAATACAACAGAAAACGTATAAAATTCAGGTGATTTCGTAAGTCCAAAGAATTTTCTTTGAAAAGATTTAAAAGACACACTTTGATTAAGGAAAACCAAAACATAAGTAAAGAATATACAGAAAGAGTCAGGACAATGTTAGAACAGAGAATATATGAAATGCCAGTAAATTTGAACATTTCTGTCAAGTGGACCATTTCCTAGCTCCTAAAGTTTACCAACACTGACACAAGAGGAAATCATTTAAGGTCATCATGTCTGCCCTTGGCATTCTCGGAACGCCCTGGCCTTAGAATGCAGCCTCTGTAGTCCATGGTAACCTGCGGAGAGGGGGCGGGTTTGAGGCAGGTTGGAACACTGCCCTCACTGAGGGAGTGGGTGTGGCCATCTCTGCTGTGACTGAACAAAGGGCAGGGGAGCAGGGGGCCCAGGGCAGGGCCCTCAGAGCCCGGCAGGCCCAGTGGAGTGTCACAAGTTTTTAGGCCCAGGCCAAAGGGCGCCTTCTTTGTCTGCACAGCTGCCCAAACTCTCACCTTTCCACTCAGGCCGCCCTCTTACTTGAAGTGTGTGTGGAACGTGTCCGCGCAGTACACCACGCTGCACAGCTAAGCATAGTTCTGGGCATCGTAGCTTCCTGCCAGGTGACCGATGCTCACAGGCAGATGGGTCCCTGGGACACACGCGGAGGGGCTCCTGCCCGGGTCACAGGCCGCCCACTGCCCCTGCCCCAGATCGGGGGCCGCAAAGCAGCCCTGTCTGAGTCCCCTGCCTCTAGAGGGAGTATTGGACCAACACATGTAGAAAACGGGGTCCTTGCGGGCCACTCATTGGAGGGACACTAATAAATCTTTGCCGACTTTCTGCTGAAACTTACGAGCGTTCACACCTAAGCCTCTTACAAGGTCAGCTGTTTAGCTAAACATGAGCTCATGATCTAAATTTACACAATAATGAAGAAAGCAGCTACAAGGGGAGACAATCAGCCAAAACCATCAATACCAGAATTAGATTCCCAAGGCCATCCATCAGATGAAGGAATAATCGGGTGCAAGGCAGAAAATATACATAAAACTGGAACTGAAACAAGGCACAAGGATGTTTTCAAAGACTGGTAGGATCTCTAAAACATTTTTCAAGGACATTTCATTGATAAAGCTAAATACTCCAAGGTTGTGTAATACAACAGATTAATCATTGAGAAGAGTGAAATTATGCTGTTTTGAAAACTATGGCAGGTCAGATTTTCTGCCTAATTCTATAAGAAGATTTCTCTAAAAAATACACATTATTTCAAAGACTTATTGGCTGTGAAATAAGTTAAGGGTATTTCAAATGGCTTGTCTGCAAAGAAAGGTGAGATGTAGGGAATCACAGAAAGTCGAGGGGAAAATAGGTCAATATATACATTGCTGTATGGTGAACTAAGCCTTAGGCCAGCAACAATGGAGAGGACCTGACCCTTAGACACGTACAAGTAAGCTGGAATCTTCAAAAGTTCAAATCTTTATAAGTAAAAAGATTTATTAAAATGAATAACCAAGTGTTTTAATTGACATCAGAAGATGAAAACAATAAACCCTGAGAACATAGAGAACAGATAAATAAAGATATGAGCAGAATTTAATACAACAGAAAACGTATAAAATTCAGGTGATTTAGTAAGTCCAAAGAATCTTCTTTGAAAAGAATTAAAAGACACACTTTGATTAAGGAAAACCAAAACATAAGTAAAGAATATACAGAAAGAGTCAGGACAATGTTAGAGCAGAGAATATATGAAATGCCAGTAAATTTGAACATTTCTGTCAAGTGGACCATTTCCTAGCTCCTAAAGTTTACCAACACTGACACAAGAGGAAATCATTTAAGGTCATCATGTCTGCCCTTGGCATTCTCGGAACGCCCTGGCCTCAGAATGCAGCCTCTGTAGTCCATGGTAACCTGCGGAGAGGGGGCGGGGCTGAGGGAGGTTGGAACACTGCCCTCACTGAGGGAGTGGGTGTGGCCATCTCTGCTGTGACTGAACAAAGGGCAGGGGAGCAGGGGGCCCAGGGCAGGGCCCTCAGAGCCCGGCAGGCCCAGTGGAGTGTCACAAGTTTTTAGGCCCAGGCCAAAGGGCGCCTTCTTTGTCTGCACAGCTGCCCAAACTCTCACCTTTCCACTCAGGCCGCCCTCTTACTTGAAGTGTGTGTGGAACGTGTCCGCGCAGTACACCGCGCTGCACAGCTAAGCATAGTTCTGGGCATCGTAGCTTCCTGCAAGGTGACCGAAGTTCGCAGGCAGATGGGTCCCTGGGACACACGCGGAGGGGCTCCTGCCCGGGTCACAGGCTGCCCACTGCCCCTGCCCCAGATCGGGGGACGCAAAGCAGCCCTGTCTGAGTCCCCTGCCTCTAGAGGGAGTATTGGACCAACACTTGTAGAAAACGGGGTCCTTGCGGGCCACTCGTTGGAGGGACACAAATAAATCTTTGCCGACTTTTTGCTGAAACTTACGAGCGTTCATACCTAAGCCTCTTACAAGGTCAGCTGTTTAGCTAAACATGAGCTCATGATCTAAATTTACACAATAATGAAGAAAGCAGCTACAAGGGGAGACAATCAGCCAAAACCATCAATACCAGAATTAGATTCCCAAGGCCATCCATCAGATGAAGGAATAATCGGGTGCAAGGCAGAAAATATACATAAAACTGGAACTGAAACAAGGCACAAGGATGTTTTCAAAGACTGGTAGGATCTCTCAAACATTTTTCAAGGACATGTCATTGATAAAGCTAAATACTCCAAGGTTGTGTAATACAACAGATTAATCATTGAGAAGAGTGAAATTATGCTGTTTTGAAAACTATGGCAGGTCAGATTTTCTGCCTAATTCTATAAGAAGATTTCTCTAAAAAATACACATTATTTCAAAGACTTATTGGCTGTGAAATAAGTTAAGGGTATTTCAAATGGCTTGTCTGCAAAGAAAGGTGAGATGTAGGGAATCACAGAAAGTCGAGGGGAAAATAGGTCAATATATACATGGCTGTATGGTGAACTAAGCCTTAGGCCAGCAACAATGGAGAGGACCTGACCCTTAGACACTTACAAGTAAGCTGGAATCTTCAAAAGTTCAAATCTTTATAAGTAAAAAGATTTATTAAAATGAATAACCAAGTGTTTTAATTGACATCAGAAGATGAAAACAATAAACCCTGAGAACATAGAGAACAGATAAATAAAGATATGAGCAGAACTTAATACAAGAGAAAATGTATAAAATTCAGGTGATTTAGTAAGTCCAAAGAATCTTCTTTGAAAAGAATGAAAAGACACACTTTGATTAAGGAAAACCAAAACATAAGTAAAGAATATACAGAAAGAGTCAGGACAATGTTAGAGCAGAGAATATATGAAATGCCAGTAAATTTGAACATTTCTGTAAAGTGGACCATTTCCTAGCTCCTAAAGTTTACCAACACTGACACAAGAGGAAATCATTTAATGTCATCATGTCTGCCCTTGGCATTCTCGGAACGCCCTGGCCTCAGAATGCAGCCTCTGTAGTCCATGGTAACCTGCAGAGAGGGGGCGTGGCTGAGGGAGTTTGGAACACTGCCCTCACTGAGGGAGTGGGTGTGGCCATCTCTGCTGTGACTGAACAAAGGGCAGGGGAGCAGGGGGCCCAGGGCAGGGCCCTCAGAGCCCGACAGGCCCAGTGGATTGCCACAAACTTTTAGGCCCAGGCCAAAGGGCGCCTTCTTTGTTTGCACAGCTGCCCAAACTCTCACCTTTCCACTCAGGCCGCCCTCTTACTTAAAGTGTGTGTGGAACATGTCCGCGCAGTACACCACGCTGCACAGCTAAGCATACGTCTGGGCATCGTAGCTTCCTGCCAGGTGACCGAAGTTCGCAGGCAGATGGGTCTCTGGGACACACGCGGAGAGGCTCCAGCCGTGTGACAGGCCGCCCACTGCCCCTGCCCCAGATCTGGGGCCGCAAAGCAGCCCTGTCTGATTCCGCTGCCTCTAGAGGGAGTATTGGACCAACACTGTAGAAAACGGGGTCCTTGCGGGCCACTCATTGGAGGGACACAAATAAATCTTTGCCGACTTTCTGCTGAAACTTACGAGCGTTCACACCTAAGCCTCTTACAAGGTCAGCTGTTTAGCTAAACATGAGCTCATGATCTAAATTTACACAATAATGAAGAAAGCAGCTACAAGTGGAGACAATCAGCCAAAACCATCAATACCAGAATTAGATTCCCAAGGCCATCCATCAGATGCAGGAATAATCGGGTGCAAGGCAGAAAATATACATAAAACTGGAACTGAAACAAGGCACAAGGATGTTTTCAAAGACTGGTAGGATCTCTAAAACATTTTTCAAGGACATGTCATTGATAAAGCTAAATACTCCAAGGTTGTGTAATACAACAGATTAATCATTGAGAAGAGTGAAATTATGCTGTTTTGAAAACTATGGCAGGTCAGATTTTCTGCCTAATTCTATAAGAAGATTTCTCTAAAAAATACACATTATTTCAAAGACTTATTGGCTGTGAAATAAGTTAAGGGTATTTCAAATGGCTTGTCTGCAAAGAAAGGTGAGATGTAGGGAATCACAGAAAGTCGAGGGGAAAATAGGTCAATATATACATTGCTGTATGGTGAACTAAGCCTTAGGCCAGCAACAATGGAGAGGACCTGACCCTTAGACACGTACAAGTAAGCTGGAATCTTCAAAAGTTCAAATCTTTATAAGTAAAAAGATTTATTAAAATGAATAACCAAGTGTTTTAATTGACATCAGAAGATGAAAACAATAAACCCTGAGAACATAGAGAACAGATAAATAAAGATATGAGCAGAACTTAATACAACAGAAAACGTATAAAATTCAGGAGATTTAGTAAGTCCAAAGAATCTTCTTTGAAAAGAATTAAAAGACACACTTTGATTAAGGAAAACCAAAACATAAGTAAAGAATATACAGAAAGAGTCAGGACAATGTTAGAGCAGAGAATATATGAAATGCCAGTAAATTTGAACATTTCTGTAAAGTGGACCATTTCCTAGCTCCTAAAGTTTACCAACACTGACACAAGAGGAAATCATTTAAGGTCATCATGTCTGCCCTTGGCATTCTCGGAACGCCCTGGCCTCAGAATGCAGCCTCTGTAGTCCATGGTAACCTGCGGAGAGGGGGCGGTGCTGAGGGAGGTTGGAACACTGCCCTCACTGAGGGAGTGGGTGTGGCCATCTCTGCTGTGACTGAACAAAGGGCAGGGGAGCAGGGGGCCCAGGGCAGGGCCCTCAGAGCCCGACAGGCCCAGTGGATTGCCACAAGCTTTTAGGCCCAGGCCAAAGGGCGCCTTCTTTGTCTGCACAGCTGCCCAAACTCTCAGCTTTCCACTCAGGCTGCCCTCTTACTTAAAGTGTGTGTGGAACATGTCCGCGCAGTACACCGCGCTGCACAGCTAAGCATAGGTCTGGGCATCATAGCTTCCTGCCAGGTGACCGAAGTTCGCAGGCAGATGGGTCTCTGGGACACACGCGGAGAGGCTCCTGCCGTGTGACAGGCCGCCCACTGCCCCTGCCCCAGATCTGGGGCCGCAAAGCAGCCCTGTCTGATTCCGCTGCCTCTAGAGGGAGTATTGGACCAACACTGTAGAAAACGGGGTCCTTGCGGGCCACTCGTTGGAGGGACACAAATAAATCTTTGCCGACTTTCTGCTGAAACTTACGAGCGTTCACACCTAAGCCTCTTACAAGGTCAGCTGTTTAGGTAAACATGAGCTCATGATCTAAATTTACACAATAATGAAGAAAGCAGCTACAAGGGGAGACAATCAGCCAAAATCATCAATACCAGAATTAGATTCCCAACGCCATCCATCAGATGAAGGAATAATCGGGTGCAAGGCAGAAAATATACATAAAACTGGAACTGAAACAAGGCACAAGGATGTTTTCAAAGACTGTAGGATCTCTAAAACATTTTTCAAGGACATGTCATTGATAAAGCTAAATACTCCCAGGTTGTGTAATACAACAGATTAATCATGGAGAAGAGTGAAATTATGCTGTTTTGAAAACTATGGCATGTCAGATTTTCTGCCTAATTATATAAGAAGATTTCTCTAAAAAATACACATTATTTCAAAGACTTATTGGCTGTGAAATAAGTTAAGGGTATTTCAAATGGCTTGTCTGCAAAGAAAGGTGAGATGTAGGGAATCACAGAAAGTCGAGGGGAAAATAGGTTAATATATACATTGCTCTATAGTGAACTAAGCCTTAGGCCAGCAACAATGGAGAGGACCTGACCCTTAGACACGTACAAGTAAGCTGGAATCTTCAAAAGTTCAAATCTTTATAAGTACAAAGATTTATTAAAATGAATAACCAAGTGTTTTAATTGACATCAGAAGATGAAAACAATAAACCCTGAGAACATAGAGAAAAGATAAATAAAGATATGAGCAGAACTTAATACAACAGAAAACGTATAAAATTCAGGTGATTTAGTAAGTCCAAAGAATCTTCTTTGAAAAGATTTAAAAGACACACTTTGATTAAGGAAAACCAAAACATAAGTAAAGAATATACAGAAAGTGTCAGGACAATGTTAGAGCAGAGAATATATGAAATGCCAGTAAATTTGAACATTTCTGTCAAGTGGACCATTTCCTAGCTCCTAAAGTTTACCAACACTGACACAAGAGGAAATCATTTAAGGTCATCATGTCTGCCCTTGGCATTCTCGGAACGCCCTGGCCTCAGAATGCAGCCTCTGTAGTCCATGGTAACCTGCGGAGAGGGGGCGGGGCTGAGGGAGGTTGGAACACTGCCCTCACTGAGGGAGTGGGTGTGGCCATCTCTGCTGTGACTGAACAAAGGGCAGGGGAGCAGGGGGCCCAGGGCAGGGCCCTCAGAGCCCGGCAGGCCCAGTGGAGTGTCACAAGTTTTTAGGCCCAGGCCAAAGGGCGCCTTCTTTGTCTGCACAGCTGCCCAAACTCTCACCTTTCCACTCAGGCCGCCCTCTTACTTGAAGTGTGTGTGGAACGTGTCCGCGCAGTACACCGCGCTGCACAGCTTAGCATAGTTCTGGGCATCGCAGCTTCCTGCAAGGTGACCGAAGTTCGCAGGCAGCTGGGTCCCTGGGACACACGCAGAGGGGATCCTGCCCGGGTCACAGGCCGCCCACTGCCACTGCCCCAGATCGGGGGCCGCAAAGCAGCCCTGTCTGAGTCCCCTGCCTCTAGAGGGAGTATTGGACCAACACTTGTAGAAAACGGGGTCCTTGCGGGCCACTCATTGGAGGGACACTAATAAATCTTTGCCGACTTTCTGCTGAAACTTACGAGAGTTCACACCTAAGCCTCTTACAAGGTCAGCTGTTTAGCTAAACATGAGCTCATGATCTAAATTTACACAATAATGAAGAAAGCAGCTACAAGGGGAGACAATCAGCCAAAACCATCAATACCAGAATTAGATTCCCAAGGCCATCCATCAGATGAAGGAATAATCGGGTGCAAGGCAGAAAATATACATAAAACTGGAACTGAAACAAGGCACAAGGATGTTTTCAAAGACTGGTAGGATCTCTAAAATATTTTTCAAGGACATGTCATTGATAAAGCTAAATACTCCAAGGTTGTGTAATACAACAGATTAATCATTGAGAAGAGTGAAATTATGCTGTTTTGAAAACTATGGCAGGTCAGATTTTCTGCCTAATTCTATAAGAAGATTTCTCTAAAAAATACACATTATTTCAAAGACTTATTGGCTGTGAAATAAGTTAAGGGTATTTCAAATGGCTTGTCTGCAAAGAAAGGAGAGATGTAGGGAA
Organism: Mesoplodon mirus; assembly: GCF_964341445.2. Classification (NCBI taxonomy): domain Eukaryota; kingdom Metazoa; phylum Chordata; class Mammalia; order Artiodactyla; family Ziphiidae; genus Mesoplodon; species Mesoplodon mirus. The sequence goes on along the minus strand of NC_138976.1, from coordinate 116,627,510 downwards.
TCACAGAAAGTCGAGGGGAAAATAGGTCAATATATACATTGCTGTATGGTGAACTAAGCCTTAGGCCAGCAACAATGGAGAGGACCTGACCCTTAGACACGTACAAGTAAGCTGGAATCTTCAAAAGTTCAAATCTTTATAAGTAAAAAGATTTATTAAAATGAATAACCAAGTGTTTTAATTGACATCAGAAGATGAAAACAATAAACCCTGAGAACATAGAGAACAGATAAATAAAGATATGAGCAGAACTTAATACAACAGAAAACGTATAAAATTCAGGTGATTTCGTAAGTCCAAAGAATTTTCTTTGAAAAGATTTAAAAGACACACTTTGATTAAGGAAAACCAAAACATAAGTAAAGAATATACAGAAAGAGTCAGGACAATGTTAGAACAGAGAATATATGAAATGCCAGTAAATTTGAACATTTCTGTCAAGTGGACCATTTCCTAGCTCCTAAAGTTTACCAACACTGACACAAGAGGAAATCATTTAAGGTCATCATGTCTGCCCTTGGCATTCTCGGAACGCCCTGGCCTTAGAATGCAGCCTCTGTAGTCCATGGTAACCTGCGGAGAGGGGGCGGGTTTGAGGCAGGTTGGAACACTGCCCTCACTGAGGGAGTGGGTGTGGCCATCTCTGCTGTGACTGAACAAAGGGCAGGGGAGCAGGGGGCCCAGGGCAGGGCCCTCAGAGCCCGGCAGGCCCAGTGGAGTGTCACAAGTTTTTAGGCCCAGGCCAAAGGGCGCCTTCTTTGTCTGCACAGCTGCCCAAACTCTCACCTTTCCACTCAGGCCGCCCTCTTACTTGAAGTGTGTGTGGAACGTGTCCGCGCAGTACACCACGCTGCACAGCTAAGCATAGTTCTGGGCATCGTAGCTTCCTGCCAGGTGACCGATGCTCACAGGCAGATGGGTCCCTGGGACACACGCGGAGGGGCTCCTGCCCGGGTCACAGGCCGCCCACTGCCCCTGCCCCAGATCGGGGGCCGCAAAGCAGCCCTGTCTGAGTCCCCTGCCTCTAGAGGGAGTATTGGACCAACACATGTAGAAAACGGGGTCCTTGCGGGCCACTCATTGGAGGGACACTAATAAATCTTTGCCGACTTTCTGCTGAAACTTACGAGCGTTCACACCTAAGCCTCTTACAAGGTCAGCTGTTTAGCTAAACATGAGCTCATGATCTAAATTTACACAATAATGAAGAAAGCAGCTACAAGGGGAGACAATCAGCCAAAACCATCAATACCAGAATTAGATTCCCAAGGCCATCCATCAGATGAAGGAATAATCGGGTGCAAGGCAGAAAATATACATAAAACTGGAACTGAAACAAGGCACAAGGATGTTTTCAAAGACTGGTAGGATCTCTAAAACATTTTTCAAGGACATTTCATTGATAAAGCTAAATACTCCAAGGTTGTGTAATACAACAGATTAATCATTGAGAAGAGTGAAATTATGCTGTTTTGAAAACTATGGCAGGTCAGATTTTCTGCCTAATTCTATAAGAAGATTTCTCTAAAAAATACACATTATTTCAAAGACTTATTGGCTGTGAAATAAGTTAAGGGTATTTCAAATGGCTTGTCTGCAAAGAAAGGTGAGATGTAGGGAATCACAGAAAGTCGAGGGGAAAATAGGTCAATATATACATTGCTGTATGGTGAACTAAGCCTTAGGCCAGCAACAATGGAGAGGACCTGACCCTTAGACACGTACAAGTAAGCTGGAATCTTCAAAAGTTCAAATCTTTATAAGTAAAAAGATTTATTAAAATGAATAACCAAGTGTTTTAATTGACATCAGAAGATGAAAACAATAAACCCTGAGAACATAGAGAACAGATAAATAAAGATATGAGCAGAATTTAATACAACAGAAAACGTATAAAATTCAGGTGATTTAGTAAGTCCAAAGAATCTTCTTTGAAAAGAATTAAAAGACACACTTTGATTAAGGAAAACCAAAACATAAGTAAAGAATATACAGAAAGAGTCAGGACAATGTTAGAGCAGAGAATATATGAAATGCCAGTAAATTTGAACATTTCTGTCAAGTGGACCATTTCCTAGCTCCTAAAGTTTACCAACACTGACACAAGAGGAAATCATTTAAGGTCATCATGTCTGCCCTTGGCATTCTCGGAACGCCCTGGCCTCAGAATGCAGCCTCTGTAGTCCATGGTAACCTGCGGAGAGGGGGCGGGGCTGAGGGAGGTTGGAACACTGCCCTCACTGAGGGAGTGGGTGTGGCCATCTCTGCTGTGACTGAACAAAGGGCAGGGGAGCAGGGGGCCCAGGGCAGGGCCCTCAGAGCCCGGCAGGCCCAGTGGAGTGTCACAAGTTTTTAGGCCCAGGCCAAAGGGCGCCTTCTTTGTCTGCACAGCTGCCCAAACTCTCACCTTTCCACTCAGGCCGCCCTCTTACTTGAAGTGTGTGTGGAACGTGTCCGCGCAGTACACCGCGCTGCACAGCTAAGCATAGTTCTGGGCATCGTAGCTTCCTGCAAGGTGACCGAAGTTCGCAGGCAGATGGGTCCCTGGGACACACGCGGAGGGGCTCCTGCCCGGGTCACAGGCTGCCCACTGCCCCTGCCCCAGATCGGGGGACGCAAAGCAGCCCTGTCTGAGTCCCCTGCCTCTAGAGGGAGTATTGGACCAACACTTGTAGAAAACGGGGTCCTTGCGGGCCACTCGTTGGAGGGACACAAATAAATCTTTGCCGACTTTTTGCTGAAACTTACGAGCGTTCATACCTAAGCCTCTTACAAGGTCAGCTGTTTAGCTAAACATGAGCTCATGATCTAAATTTACACAATAATGAAGAAAGCAGCTACAAGGGGAGACAATCAGCCAAAACCATCAATACCAGAATTAGATTCCCAAGGCCATCCATCAGATGAAGGAATAATCGGGTGCAAGGCAGAAAATATACATAAAACTGGAACTGAAACAAGGCACAAGGATGTTTTCAAAGACTGGTAGGATCTCTCAAACATTTTTCAAGGACATGTCATTGATAAAGCTAAATACTCCAAGGTTGTGTAATACAACAGATTAATCATTGAGAAGAGTGAAATTATGCTGTTTTGAAAACTATGGCAGGTCAGATTTTCTGCCTAATTCTATAAGAAGATTTCTCTAAAAAATACACATTATTTCAAAGACTTATTGGCTGTGAAATAAGTTAAGGGTATTTCAAATGGCTTGTCTGCAAAGAAAGGTGAGATGTAGGGAATCACAGAAAGTCGAGGGGAAAATAGGTCAATATATACATGGCTGTATGGTGAACTAAGCCTTAGGCCAGCAACAATGGAGAGGACCTGACCCTTAGACACTTACAAGTAAGCTGGAATCTTCAAAAGTTCAAATCTTTATAAGTAAAAAGATTTATTAAAATGAATAACCAAGTGTTTTAATTGACATCAGAAGATGAAAACAATAAACCCTGAGAACATAGAGAACAGATAAATAAAGATATGAGCAGAACTTAATACAAGAGAAAATGTATAAAATTCAGGTGATTTAGTAAGTCCAAAGAATCTTCTTTGAAAAGAATGAAAAGACACACTTTGATTAAGGAAAACCAAAACATAAGTAAAGAATATACAGAAAGAGTCAGGACAATGTTAGAGCAGAGAATATATGAAATGCCAGTAAATTTGAACATTTCTGTAAAGTGGACCATTTCCTAGCTCCTAAAGTTTACCAACACTGACACAAGAGGAAATCATTTAATGTCATCATGTCTGCCCTTGGCATTCTCGGAACGCCCTGGCCTCAGAATGCAGCCTCTGTAGTCCATGGTAACCTGCAGAGAGGGGGCGTGGCTGAGGGAGTTTGGAACACTGCCCTCACTGAGGGAGTGGGTGTGGCCATCTCTGCTGTGACTGAACAAAGGGCAGGGGAGCAGGGGGCCCAGGGCAGGGCCCTCAGAGCCCGACAGGCCCAGTGGATTGCCACAAACTTTTAGGCCCAGGCCAAAGGGCGCCTTCTTTGTTTGCACAGCTGCCCAAACTCTCACCTTTCCACTCAGGCCGCCCTCTTACTTAAAGTGTGTGTGGAACATGTCCGCGCAGTACACCACGCTGCACAGCTAAGCATACGTCTGGGCATCGTAGCTTCCTGCCAGGTGACCGAAGTTCGCAGGCAGATGGGTCTCTGGGACACACGCGGAGAGGCTCCAGCCGTGTGACAGGCCGCCCACTGCCCCTGCCCCAGATCTGGGGCCGCAAAGCAGCCCTGTCTGATTCCGCTGCCTCTAGAGGGAGTATTGGACCAACACTGTAGAAAACGGGGTCCTTGCGGGCCACTCATTGGAGGGACACAAATAAATCTTTGCCGACTTTCTGCTGAAACTTACGAGCGTTCACACCTAAGCCTCTTACAAGGTCAGCTGTTTAGCTAAACATGAGCTCATGATCTAAATTTACACAATAATGAAGAAAGCAGCTACAAGTGGAGACAATCAGCCAAAACCATCAATACCAGAATTAGATTCCCAAGGCCATCCATCAGATGCAGGAATAATCGGGTGCAAGGCAGAAAATATACATAAAACTGGAACTGAAACAAGGCACAAGGATGTTTTCAAAGACTGGTAGGATCTCTAAAACATTTTTCAAGGACATGTCATTGATAAAGCTAAATACTCCAAGGTTGTGTAATACAACAGATTAATCATTGAGAAGAGTGAAATTATGCTGTTTTGAAAACTATGGCAGGTCAGATTTTCTGCCTAATTCTATAAGAAGATTTCTCTAAAAAATACACATTATTTCAAAGACTTATTGGCTGTGAAATAAGTTAAGGGTATTTCAAATGGCTTGTCTGCAAAGAAAGGTGAGATGTAGGGAATCACAGAAAGTCGAGGGGAAAATAGGTCAATATATACATTGCTGTATGGTGAACTAAGCCTTAGGCCAGCAACAATGGAGAGGACCTGACCCTTAGACACGTACAAGTAAGCTGGAATCTTCAAAAGTTCAAATCTTTATAAGTAAAAAGATTTATTAAAATGAATAACCAAGTGTTTTAATTGACATCAGAAGATGAAAACAATAAACCCTGAGAACATAGAGAACAGATAAATAAAGATATGAGCAGAACTTAATACAACAGAAAACGTATAAAATTCAGGAGATTTAGTAAGTCCAAAGAATCTTCTTTGAAAAGAATTAAAAGACACACTTTGATTAAGGAAAACCAAAACATAAGTAAAGAATATACAGAAAGAGTCAGGACAATGTTAGAGCAGAGAATATATGAAATGCCAGTAAATTTGAACATTTCTGTAAAGTGGACCATTTCCTAGCTCCTAAAGTTTACCAACACTGACACAAGAGGAAATCATTTAAGGTCATCATGTCTGCCCTTGGCATTCTCGGAACGCCCTGGCCTCAGAATGCAGCCTCTGTAGTCCATGGTAACCTGCGGAGAGGGGGCGGTGCTGAGGGAGGTTGGAACACTGCCCTCACTGAGGGAGTGGGTGTGGCCATCTCTGCTGTGACTGAACAAAGGGCAGGGGAGCAGGGGGCCCAGGGCAGGGCCCTCAGAGCCCGACAGGCCCAGTGGATTGCCACAAGCTTTTAGGCCCAGGCCAAAGGGCGCCTTCTTTGTCTGCACAGCTGCCCAAACTCTCAGCTTTCCACTCAGGCTGCCCTCTTACTTAAAGTGTGTGTGGAACATGTCCGCGCAGTACACCGCGCTGCACAGCTAAGCATAGGTCTGGGCATCATAGCTTCCTGCCAGGTGACCGAAGTTCGCAGGCAGATGGGTCTCTGGGACACACGCGGAGAGGCTCCTGCCGTGTGACAGGCCGCCCACTGCCCCTGCCCCAGATCTGGGGCCGCAAAGCAGCCCTGTCTGATTCCGCTGCCTCTAGAGGGAGTATTGGACCAACACTGTAGAAAACGGGGTCCTTGCGGGCCACTCGTTGGAGGGACACAAATAAATCTTTGCCGACTTTCTGCTGAAACTTACGAGCGTTCACACCTAAGCCTCTTACAAGGTCAGCTGTTTAGGTAAACATGAGCTCATGATCTAAATTTACACAATAATGAAGAAAGCAGCTACAAGGGGAGACAATCAGCCAAAATCATCAATACCAGAATTAGATTCCCAACGCCATCCATCAGATGAAGGAATAATCGGGTGCAAGGCAGAAAATATACATAAAACTGGAACTGAAACAAGGCACAAGGATGTTTTCAAAGACTGTAGGATCTCTAAAACATTTTTCAAGGACATGTCATTGATAAAGCTAAATACTCCCAGGTTGTGTAATACAACAGATTAATCATGGAGAAGAGTGAAATTATGCTGTTTTGAAAACTATGGCATGTCAGATTTTCTGCCTAATTATATAAGAAGATTTCTCTAAAAAATACACATTATTTCAAAGACTTATTGGCTGTGAAATAAGTTAAGGGTATTTCAAATGGCTTGTCTGCAAAGAAAGGTGAGATGTAGGGAATCACAGAAAGTCGAGGGGAAAATAGGTTAATATATACATTGCTCTATAGTGAACTAAGCCTTAGGCCAGCAACAATGGAGAGGACCTGACCCTTAGACACGTACAAGTAAGCTGGAATCTTCAAAAGTTCAAATCTTTATAAGTACAAAGATTTATTAAAATGAATAACCAAGTGTTTTAATTGACATCAGAAGATGAAAACAATAAACCCTGAGAACATAGAGAAAAGATAAATAAAGATATGAGCAGAACTTAATACAACAGAAAACGTATAAAATTCAGGTGATTTAGTAAGTCCAAAGAATCTTCTTTGAAAAGATTTAAAAGACACACTTTGATTAAGGAAAACCAAAACATAAGTAAAGAATATACAGAAAGTGTCAGGACAATGTTAGAGCAGAGAATATATGAAATGCCAGTAAATTTGAACATTTCTGTCAAGTGGACCATTTCCTAGCTCCTAAAGTTTACCAACACTGACACAAGAGGAAATCATTTAAGGTCATCATGTCTGCCCTTGGCATTCTCGGAACGCCCTGGCCTCAGAATGCAGCCTCTGTAGTCCATGGTAACCTGCGGAGAGGGGGCGGGGCTGAGGGAGGTTGGAACACTGCCCTCACTGAGGGAGTGGGTGTGGCCATCTCTGCTGTGACTGAACAAAGGGCAGGGGAGCAGGGGGCCCAGGGCAGGGCCCTCAGAGCCCGGCAGGCCCAGTGGAGTGTCACAAGTTTTTAGGCCCAGGCCAAAGGGCGCCTTCTTTGTCTGCACAGCTGCCCAAACTCTCACCTTTCCACTCAGGCCGCCCTCTTACTTGAAGTGTGTGTGGAACGTGTCCGCGCAGTACACCGCGCTGCACAGCTTAGCATAGTTCTGGGCATCGCAGCTTCCTGCAAGGTGACCGAAGTTCGCAGGCAGCTGGGTCCCTGGGACACACGCAGAGGGGATCCTGCCCGGGTCACAGGCCGCCCACTGCCACTGCCCCAGATCGGGGGCCGCAAAGCAGCCCTGTCTGAGTCCCCTGCCTCTAGAGGGAGTATTGGACCAACACTTGTAGAAAACGGGGTCCTTGCGGGCCACTCATTGGAGGGACACTAATAAATCTTTGCCGACTTTCTGCTGAAACTTACGAGAGTTCACACCTAAGCCTCTTACAAGGTCAGCTGTTTAGCTAAACATGAGCTCATGATCTAAATTTACACAATAATGAAGAAAGCAGCTACAAGGGGAGACAATCAGCCAAAACCATCAATACCAGAATTAGATTCCCAAGGCCATCCATCAGATGAAGGAATAATCGGGTGCAAGGCAGAAAATATACATAAAACTGGAACTGAAACAAGGCACAAGGATGTTTTCAAAGACTGGTAGGATCTCTAAAATATTTTTCAAGGACATGTCATTGATAAAGCTAAATACTCCAAGGTTGTGTAATACAACAGATTAATCATTGAGAAGAGTGAAATTATGCTGTTTTGAAAACTATGGCAGGTCAGATTTTCTGCCTAATTCTATAAGAAGATTTCTCTAAAAAATACACATTATTTCAAATACTTATTGGCTGTGAAATAAGTTAAGGGTATTTCAAATGGCTTGTCTGCAAAGAAAGGTGAGATGTAGGGAATCACAGAAAGTCGAGGGGAAAATAGGTCAATATATACATTGCTGTATGGTGAACTAAGCCTTAGGCCAGCAACAATGGAGAGGACCTGACCCTTAGACACGTACAAGTAAGCTGGAATCTTCAAAAGTTCAAATATTTATAAGTAAAAAGATTTATTAAAATGAATAACCAAGTGTTTTAATTGACATCAGAAGATGAAAACAATAAACCCTGAGAACATAGAAAAAAGATAAATAAAGATATGAGCAGAACTTAATACAACAGAAAACGTATAAAATTCAGGTGATTTAGTAAGTCCAAAGAATCTTCTTTGAAAAGAATTAAAAGACACACTTTGATTAAGGAAAACCAAAACATAAGTAAAGAATATACAGAAAGAGTCAGGACAATGTTAGAGCAGAGAATATATGAAATGCCAGTAAATTTGAACATTTCTGTAAAGTGGACCATTTCCTAGCTCCTAAAGTTTACCAACACTGACACAAGAGGAAATCATTTAAGGTCATCATGTCTGCCCTTGGCATTCTCGGAACGCCCTGGCCTCAGAATGCAGCCTCTGTAGTCCATGGTAACCTGCGGAGAGGGGGCGGGTCTGAGGGAGTTTGGAACACTGCCCGCACTGAGGGAGTGGGTGTGGCCATCTCTGCTGTGACTGAACAAAGGGCAGGGGAGCAGGCGGCCCAGGGCAGGGCCCTCAGAGCTCGGCAGGCCCAGTGGAGTGTCACAAGCTTTTAGGCCCAGGCCAAAGGGCGCCTTCTTTGTCTGCACAGCTGCCCAAACTCTCACCTTTCCACTCAGGCCGCCCTCTTACTTGAAGTGTGTGTGGAACCTGTCCGCTCAGTACACCGCGCTGCACAGCTAAGCATAGGTCTGGGCATCGTAGCTTCCTGCCAGGGGACCGAAGTTCGCAGGGAGATGGGTCCCTGGGACACACGCGTAGGGGCTCCTGCCCGGGTCACAGGCCGCCCACTGCCCCTGCCCCAGATCGGGGGCCGCAAAGCAGCCCTGTCTGAGTCCCCTGCCTCTAGAGGGAGTATTGGACCAACACTTGTAGAAAACGGGGTCCTTGCGGGCCACTCATTGGAGGGACACAAATACATCTTTGCCGACTCTCTGCTGAAACTTACGAGCGTTCACACCTAAGCCTCTTACAAGGTCAGCTGTTTAGCTAAACATGAACTCATGATCTAAATTTACACAATAATGAAGAAAGCAGCTACAAGGGGAGAAAATCAGCCAAAACCATCAATACCAGAATTAGATTCCCAAGGCCATCCATCAGATGTAGGAATAATCGGGTGCAAGGCAGAAAATATACATAAAACTGGAACTGAAACAAGGCACAAGGATGTTTTCAAAGACTGGTAGGATCTCTAAAACATTTTTCAAGGACATGTCATTGATAAAGCTAAATACTCCAAGGTTGTGTAATACAACAGATTAATCATTGAGAAGAGTGAAATTATGCTGTTTTGAAAACTATGGCAGGTCAGATTTTCTGCCTAATTATATAAGAAGATTTCTCTGAAAAATACACATTATTTCAAAGACTTATTGGCTGTGAAATAAGTTAAGGGTATTTCAAATGGCTTGTCTGCAAAGAAAGGTGAGATGTAGGGAATCACAGAAAGTCGAGGGGAAAATAGGTCAATATATACATTGCTGTATGGTGAACTAAGCCTTAGGCCAGCAACAATGGAGAGGACCTGACCCTTAGACACGTACAAGTAAGCTGGAATCTTCAAAAGTTCAAATCTTTATAAGTAAAAAGATTTATTAAAATGAATAACCAAGTGTTTTAATTGACATCAGAAGATGAAAACAATAAACCCTGAGAACATAGAAAAAAGATAAATAAAGATATGAGCAGAACTTAATACAACAGAAAACGTATAAAATTCAGGTGATTTAGTAAGTCCAAAGAATTTTCTTTGAAAAGATTTAAAAGACACACTTTGATTAAGGAAAACCAAAACATAAGTAAAGAATATACAGAAAGAGTCAGGACAATGTTAGAGCAGAGAATATATGAAATGCCAGTAAATTTGAACATTTCTGTCAAGTGGACCATTTCCTAGCTCCTAAAGTTTACCAACACTGACACAAGAGAAAATCATTTAAGGTCATCATGTCTGCCCTTGGCATTCTCGGAACGCCCTGGCCTCAGAATGCAGCCTCTGTAGTCCATGGTAACCTGCGGAGAGGGGGCGGGGCTGAGGGAGGTTGGAACACTGCCCTCACTGAGGGAGTGGGTGTGGCCATCTCTGCTGTGACTGAACAAAGGGCAGGGGAGCAGGGGGCCCAGGGCAGGGCCCTCAGAGCACGGCAGGCCCAGTGGAGTGTCACAAGCTTTTAGGCCCAGGCCAAAGGGCGCCTTCTTTGTCTGCACAGCTGCCCAAACTCTCACCTTTCCACTCAGGCCGCCCTCTTACTTGAAGTGTGTGTGGAACGTGTCCACGCAGTATACCGCGATGCAAAGCTAAGCATAGGTCTGGGCATCGTAGCTTCCTGCCAGGTGACCGAAGTTCGCAGGCAGATGGGACCCTGGGACACACGCGGAGAGGCTCCTGCCCGGGCCACAGGCCGCCCACGGCCCCTGCCCCAGATCGGGGACGCAAAGCAGCCCTGTCTGAGTCCCCTGCCTCTAGAGGGAGTATTGGACCAACACTTGTAGAAAACGGGGTCCTTGCGGGCCACTCATTGGAGGGACACAAATAAATCTTTGCTGACTTTCTGCTGAAAGTTACGAGCGTTCACACCTAAGCCTCTTACAAGGTCAGCTGTTTAGCTAAACATGAGCTCATGATCTAAATTTACACAATAATGAAGAAAGCAGCTACAAGGGGAGACAATCAGCCAAAACCATCAATACCAGAATTAGATTCCCAAGGCCATCCATCAGATGTAGGAATAATCGGGTGCAAGGCAGAAAATATACATAAAACTGGAACTGAAACAAGGCACAAGGATGTTTTCAAAGACTGGTAGGATCTCTAAAACATTTTTCAAGGACATGTCATTGATAAAGCTAAATACTCCAAGGTTGTGTAATACAACAGATTAATCATTGAGAAGAGTGAAATTATGCTGTTTTGAAAACTATGGCAGGTCAGATTTTCTGCCTAATTATATAAGAAGATTTCTCTGAAAAATACACATTATTTCAAAGACTTATTGGCTGTGAAATAAGTTAAGGGTATTTCAAATGGCTTGTCTGCAAAGAAAGGTGAGATGTAGGGAATCACAGAAAGTCGAGGGGAAAATAGGTCAATATATACATTGCTGTATGGTGAACTAAGCCTTAGGCCAGCAACAATGGAGAGGACCTGACCCTTAGACACGTACAAGTAAGCTGGAATCTTCAAAAGTTCAAATCTTTATAAGTAAAAAGATTTATTAAAATGAATAACCAAGTGTTTTAATTGACATCAGAAGATGAAAACAATAAACCCTGAGAACATAGAAAAAAGATAAATAAAGATATGAGCAGAACTTAATACAACAGAAAACGTATAAAATTCAGGTGATTTAGTAAGTCCAAAGAATTTTCTTTGAAAAGATTTAAAAGACACACTTTGATTAAGGAAAACCAAAACATAAGTAAAGAATATACAGAAAGAGTCAGGACAATGTTAGAGCAGAGAATATATGAAATGCCAGTAAATTTGAACATTTCTGTCAAGTGGACCATTTCCTAGCTCCTAAAGTTTACCAACACTGACACAAGAGAAAATCATTTAAGGTCATCATGTCTGCCCTTGGCATTCTCGGAACGCCCTGGCCTCAGAATGCAGCCTCTGTAGTCCATGGTAACCTGCGGAGAGGGGGCGGGGCTGAGGGAGGTTGGAACACTGCCCTCACTGAGGGAGTGGGTGTGGCCATCTCTGCTGTGACTGAACAAAGGGCAGGGGAGCAGGGGGCCCAGGGCAGGGCCCTCAGAGCACGGCAGGCCCAGTGGAGTGTCACAAGCTTTTAGGCCCAGGCCAAAGGGCGCCTTCTTTGTCTGCACAGCTGCCCAAACTCTCACCTTTCCACTCAGGCCGCCCTCTTACTTGAAGTGTGTGTGGAACGTGTCCACGCAGTATACCGCGATGCAAAGCTAAGCATAGGTCTGGGCATCGTAGCTTCCTGCCAGGTGACCGAAGTTCGCAGGCAGATGGGACCCTGGGACACACGCGGAGAGGCTCCTGCCCGGGCCACAGGCCGCCCACGGCCCCTGCCCCAGATCGGGGACGCAAAGCAGCCCTGTCTGAGTCCCCTGCCTCTAGAGGGAGTATTGGACCAACACTTGTAGAAAACGGGGTCCTTGCGGGCCACTCATTGGAGGGACACAAATAAATCTTTGCTGACTTTCTGCTGAAAGTTACGAGCGTTCACACCTAAGCCTCTTACAAGGTCAGCTGTTTAGCTAAACATGAGCTCATGATCTAAATTTACACAATAATGAAGAAAGCAGCTACAAGGGGAGACAATCAGCCAAAACCATCAATACCAGAATTAGATTCCCAAGGCCATCCATCAGATGTAGGAATAATCGGGTGCAAGGCAGAAAATATACATAAAACTGGAACTGAAACAAGGCACAAGGATGTTTTCAAAGACTGGTAGGATCTCTAAAACATTTTTCAAGGACATGTCATTGATAAAGCTAAATACTCCAAGGTTGTGTAATACAACAGATTAATCATTGACAAGAGTGAAATTATGCTGTTTTGAAAACTATGGCAGGTCAGATTTTCTGCCTAATTATATAAGAAGATTTCTCTAAAAAATACACATTATTTCAAAGACTTATTGGCTGTGAAATAAGTTAAGGGTATTTCAAATGGCTTGTCTGCAAAGAAAGGTGAGATGTAGGGAATCACAGAAAGTCGAGGGGAAAATAGGTCAATATATACATTGCTGTATGGTGAACTAAGCCTTAGGCCAGCAACAATGGAGAGGACCTGACCCTTAGACACGTACAAGTAAGCTGGAATCGTTAAAAGTTCAAATCTTTATAAGTAAAAAATTTATTAAAATGAATAACCAAGTGTTTTAATTGACATCAGAAGATGAAAACAATAAACCCTGAGAACATAGAGAAAAGATAAATAAAGATATGAGCAGAACTTAATACAACAGAAAACGTATAAAATTCAGGTGATTTAGTAAGTCCAAAGAATCTTCTTTGAAAAGATTTAAAAGACACACTTTGATTAAGGAAAACCAAAACATAAGTAAAGAATATACAGAAAGAGTCAAGACAATGTTAGAGCAGAGAATAAATGAAATGCCAGTAAATTTGAACATTTCTGTAAAGTGGACCATTTCCTAGCTCCTAAAGTTTACCAACACTGATACAAGAGGAAATCATTTAAGGTCATCATGTCTGCCCTTGGCATTCTCGGAACGCCCTAGCCTCAGAATGCAGCCTCTGTACTCCATGGTAACCTGCGGAGAGGGGGCGGGGCTGAGGGAGGTTGGAACACTGCCCTCACTGAGGGAGTGGGTGTGGCCATCTCTGCTGTGACTGAACAAAGGGCAGGGGAGCAGGGGGCCCAGGGCAGGGCCCTCAGAGCCCGGCAGGCCCAGTGGAGTGTCACAAGCTTTTAGGCCCAGGCCAAAGGGCGCCTTCTTTGTCTGCACAGCTGCCCAAACTCTCACCTTTCCACTCAGGCCGCCCTCTTACTTGAAGTGTGTGTGGAACGTGTCCGCGCAGTACACCGCGCTGCACAGCTAAGCATAGGTCTGGGCATCGTAGCTTCCTGCCAGGTGACCGAGGTTCGCAGGCAGATGGGTCCCTGGGACACACGCGGAGAGGCTCCAGCCCGGGTCACAGGCCGCCCACTGCCCCTGCCCCAGATCGGGGGCCACAAAGCGGCCCTGTCTGAGTCCCTTGCCTCTAGAGGGAGTACTGGACCAACACTTGTAGAAAACGGGGTCCTTGCGGGCCACTCATTGGAGGGACACAAATAAATCATTGCCGACTTTCTGCTGAAACTTATGAGCGTTCACACCTAAGCCTCTTACAAGGTCAGCTGTTTAGCTAAACATGAGCTCATGATCTAAATTTACACAATAATGAAGAAAGCAGCTACAAGTGGAGACAATCAGCCAAAACCATCAATACCAGAATTAGATTCCCAAGGCCATCCATCAGATGTAGGAATAATCGGGTGCAAGGCAGAAAATATACATAAAACTGGAACTGAAACAAGGCACAAGGATGTTCTCAAAGACTGGTAGGATCTCTAAAACATTTTTCAAGGACATGTCATTGATAAAGCTAAATACTCCAAGGTTGTGTATTACAACAGATTAATCATTGAGAAGAGTGAAATTATGCTGTTTTGAAAACTATGGCAGGTCAGATTTTCTGCCTAATTCTATAAGAAGATTTCTCTAAAAAATACACATTATTTCAAAGACTTATTGGCTGTGAAATAAGTTAAGGGTATTTCAAATGGCTTGTCTGCAAAGAAAGGTGAGATGTAGGGAATCACAGAAAGTCGAGGGGAAAATAGGTCAATATATACATTGCTGTATGGTGAACTAAGCCTTAGGCCAGCAACAATGGAGAGGACCTGACCCTTAGACACGTACAAGTAAGCTGGAATCTTCAAAAGTTCAAATCTTTATAAGTAAAAAGATTTATTAAAATCAATAACCAAGTGTTTTAATTGACATCAGAAGATGAAAACAATAAACCCTGAGAACATAGAGAAAAGATAAATAAAGATATGAGCAGAACTTAATACAACAGAAAACGTATAAAATTCAGGTGATTTAGTAAGTCCAAAGAATCTTCTTTGAAAAGATTTAAAAGACACACTTTGATTAAGGAAAACCAAAACATAAGTAAAGAATATACAGAAAGAGTCAGGACAATGTTAGAGCAGAGAATATATGAAATGCCAGTAAATTTGAACATTTCTGTCAAGTGGACCATTTCCTAGCTCCTAAAGTTTACCAACACTGACACAAGAGGAAATCATTTAAGGTCATCATGTCTGCCCTTGGCATTCTCGGAACGCCATGGCCTCAGAATGCAGCCTCTGTAGTCCATGGTAACCTGCGGAGAGGGGGCGGGGCTGAGGGAGGTTGGAACACTGCCCTCACTGAGGGAGTGGGTGTGGCCATCTCTGCTGTGACTGAACAAAGGGCAGGGGAGCAGGGGGCCCAGGCCAGGGCCCTCAGAGCCCGGCAGGCCCAGTGGAGTGTCACAAGCTTTTAGGCCCAGGCCAAAGGGCGCCTTCTTTGTCTGCACAGCTGCCCAAACTCTCACCTTTCCACTCAGGCCGCCCTCTTACTTGAAGTGTGTGTGGAACGTGTCCGTGCAGTATACCGCGCTGCACAGCTAAGCATAGGTCTGGGCATTGTAGCTTCCTGCCAGGTGACCGAAGTTCGCAGGCAAATGGGTCCCTGGGACACACGTGGAGAGGCTCCTGCCCGGGCCACAGGCAGCCCACGGCCCCTGCCCCAGATCGGGGCCGCAAAGCATCCCTGTCTGAGTCACCTGCCTCTAGAGGGAGTATTGGACCAACACTTGTAGAAAACGGGGTCCTTGCAGGCCACTCATTGGAGGGACACAAATAAATCTTTGCCGACTTTCTGCTGAAACTTACGAGCGTTCACACCTAAGCCTCTTACAAGGTCAGCTGTTTAGCTAAACATGAGCTCATGATCTACATTTACACAATATTGAAGAAAGCAGCTACAAGGGGAGACAATCAGCCAAAACCATCAATACCAGAATTAGATTCCCAAGGCCATCCATCAGATGTAGGAATAATCGGGTGCAAGGCAGAAAATATACATAAAACTGGAACTGAAACAAGGCACAAGGATGTTTTCAAAGACTGGTAGGATCTCTAAAACATTTTTCAAGGACATGTCATTGATAAAGCTAAATACTCCAAGGTTGTGTAATACAACAGATTAATCATTGAGAAGAGTGAAATTATGCTGTTTTGAAAACTATGGCAGGTCAGATTTTCTGCCTAATTATATAAGAAGTTTTCTCTAAAAAATACACATTATTTCAAAGACTTATTGGCTGTGAAATAAGTTAAGGGTATTTCAAATGGCTTGTCTGCAAAGAAAGGTGAGATGTAGGGAATCACAGAAAGTCGAGGGGAAAATAGGTCAATATATACATTGCTGTATGGTGAACTAAGCCTTAGGCCAGCAACAATGGAGGGGACCTGACCCTTAGACACGTACAAGTAAGCTGGAATCTTCAAAAGTTCAAATCTTTATAAGTAAAAAGATTTATTAAAATGAATAACCAAGTGTTTTAATTGACATCAGAAGATGAAAACAATAAACCCTGAGAACATAGAGAAAAGATAAATAAAGATATGAGCAGAACTTAATACAACAGAAAACGTATAAAATTCAGGTGATTTAGTAAGTCCAAAGAATCTTCTTTGAAAAGATTTAAAAGACACACTTTGATTAAGGAAAACCAAAACATAAGTAAAGAATATACAGAAAGAGTCAAGACAATGTTAGAGCAGAGAATAAATGAAATGCCAGTAAATTTGAACATTTCTGTAAAGTGGACCATTTCCTAGCTCCTAAAGTTTACCAACACTGACACAAGAGGAAATCATTTAAGGTCATCATGTCTGCCCTTGGCATTCTCGGAACGCCTTGGCCTCAGAATGCAGCCTCTGTACTCCATGGTAACCTGCGGAGAGGGGGCGGGGCTGAGGGAGGTTGGAACACTGCCCTCACTGAGGGAGTGGGTGTGGCCATCTCTGCTGTGACTGAACAAAGGGCAGGGGAGCAGGGGGCCCAGGGCAGGGCCCTCAGAGCCCGGCAGGCCCAGTGGAGTGTCACAAGCTTTTAGGTCCAGGCCAAAGGGCGCCTTCTTTGACTGCACAGCTGCCCAAACTCTCACCTTTCCACTCAGGCCGCCCTCTTACTTGAAGTGTGTGTGGAACGTGTCCGCGCAGTATACCGCGCTGCACAGCTAAGCATAGGTCTGGGCATCGTAGCTTCCTGCCAGGTGACCGAAGTTCGCAGGCAGATGGGTCCCTGGGACACACGCGGAGAGGCTCCTGCCCGGGTCACAGGCCCCCCACTGCCCCTGCCCCAGATCGGGGGCCGCAAAGCAGCCCTGTCTGAGTCCCCTGCCTCTAGAGGGAGTATTGGACCAACACTTGTAGAAAACGGGGTCCTTGCGGGCCACTCATTGGAGGGACACAAATAAATCTTTGCCGACTCTCTGCTGAAACTTACGAGCGTTCACACCTAAGCCTCTTACAAGGTCAGCTGTTTAGCTAAACATGAGCTCATGATCTAAATTTTCACAATATTGAAGAAAGCAGCTACAAGGGGAGACAATCAGCCAAAACCATCAATACCAGAATTAGATTCCCAAGGCCATCCATCAGATGTAGGAATAATCGGGTGCAAGGCAGAAAATATACATAAAACTGGAACTGAAACAAGGCACAAGGATGTTTTCAAAGACTGGTAGGATCTCTAAAACATTTTTCAAGGACATATCATTGATAAAGCTAAATACTCCAAGGTTGTGTAATACAACAGATTAATCATTGAGAAGAGTGAAATTATGCTGTTTTGAAAACTATGGCAGGTCAGATTTTCTGCCTAATTATATAAGAAGATTTCTCTAAAAAATACACATTATTTCAAAGACTTATTGGCTGTGAAATAAGTTAAGGGTATTTCAAATGGCTTGTCTGCAAAGAAAGGTGAGATGTAGGGAATCACAGAAAGTCGAGGGGAAAATAGGTCAATATATACATTGCTGTATGGTGAACTAAGCCTTAGGCCAGCAACAATGGAGAGGACCTGACCCTTAGACACGTACAAGTAAGCTGGAATCTTCAAAAGTTCAAATCTTTATAAGTAAAAAGATTTATTAAAATGAATAACCAAGTGTTTTAATTGACATCAGAAGATGAAAACAATAAACCCTGAGAACATAGAAAAATGATAAATAAAGATATGAGCAGAACTTAATACAACAGAAAACGTATAAAATTCAGGTGATTTAGTAAGTCCAAAGAATTTTCTTTGAAAAGATTTAAAAGACACACTTTGATTAAGGAAAACCAAAACATAAGTAAAGAATATACAGAAAGAGTCAGGACAATGTTAGAACAGAGAATATATGAAATGCCAGTAAATTTGAACATTTCTGTCAAGTGGACCATTTCCTAGCTCCTAAAGTTTACCAACACTGACAAAAGAGGAAATCATTTAAGGTCATCATGTCTGCCCTTGGCATTCTCGGAACGCCCTGGCCTTAGAATGCAGCCTCTGTAGTCCATGGTAACCTGCGGAGAGGGGTCGGGTCTGAGGCAGGTTGGAACACTGCCTCACTGAGGGAGTGGGTGTGGCCATCTCTGCTGTGACTGAACAAAGGGCAGGGGAGCAGGGGGCCAAGGGCAGGGCCCTCAGAGCCCGGCAGGCCCAGTGGAGTGTCACAAGTTTTTAGGCCCAGGCCAAAGGGCGCCTTCTTTGTCTGCACAGCTGCCCAAACTCTCACCTTTCCACTCAGGCCGCCCTCTTACTTGAAGTGTGTGTGGAACGTGTCCGCGCAGTACACCACGCTGCACAGCTAAGCATAGTTCTGGGCATCGTAGCTTCCTGCCAGGTGACCGAAGTTTGCAGGCAGATGGGTCCCTGGGACACACGCGGAGGGGCTCCTGCCCAGGTCACAGGCCGCCCACTGCCCCTGCCCCAGATCGGGGGCCGCAAAGCAGCCCTGTCTGAGTCCCCTGCCTCTAGAGGGAGTATTGGACCAACACTTGTAGAAAACGGGGTCCTTGCGGGCCACTCATTGGAGGGACACTAATAAATCTTTGCCGACTTTCTGCTG
This sequence comes from Mesoplodon mirus, assembly GCF_964341445.2. Taxonomy (NCBI): domain Eukaryota; kingdom Metazoa; phylum Chordata; class Mammalia; order Artiodactyla; family Ziphiidae; genus Mesoplodon; species Mesoplodon mirus. The sequence goes on along the minus strand of NC_138976.1, from coordinate 116,608,570 downwards.
AAACTTACGAGCGTTCACACCTAAGCCTCTTACAAGGTCAGCTGTTTAGCTAAACATGAGCTCATGATCTAAATTTACACAATAATGAAGAAAGCAGCTACAAGGGGAGACAATCAGCCAAAACCATCAATACCAGAATTAGATTCCCAAGGCCATCCATCAGATGAAGGAATAATCGGGTGCAAGGCAGAAAATATACATAAAACTGGAACTGAAACAAGGCACAAGGATGTTTTCAAAGACTGGTAGGATCTCTAAAACATTTTTCAAGGACATGTCATTGATAAAGCTAAATACTCCAAGGTTGTGTAATACAACAGATTAATCATTGAGAAGAGTGAAATTATGCTGTTTTGAAAACTATGGCAGGTCAGATTTTCTGCCTAATTATATAAGAAGATTTCTCTAAAAAATACACATTATTTCAAAGACTTATTGGCTGTGAAATAAGTTAAGGGTATTTCAAATGGCTTGTCTGCAAAGAAAGGTGAGATGTAGGGAATCACAGAAAGTCGAGGGGAAAATAGGTCAATATATACATTGCTGTATGGTGAACTAAGCCTTAGGCCAGCAACAATGGAGAGGACCTGACCCTTAGACACGTACAAGTAAGCTGGAATCTTCAAAAGTTCAAATATTTATAAGTAAAAAGATTTATTAAAATGAATAACCAAGTGTTTTAATTGACATCAGAAGATGAAAACAATAAACCCTGAGAACATAGAAAAAAGATAAATAAAGATATGAGCAGAACTTAATACAACAGAAAACGTATAAAATTCAGGTGATTTAGTAAGTCCAAAGAATCTTCTTTGAAAAGAATTAAAAGACACACTTTGATTAAGGAAAACTAAAACATAAGTAAAGAATATACAGAAAGAGTCAGGACAATGTTAGAGAAGAGAATATATGAAATGCCAGTAAATTTGAACATTTCTGTAAAGTGGACCATTTCCTAGCTCCTAAAGTTTACCAACACTGACACAAGAGGAAATCATTTAAGGTCATCATGTCTGCCCTTGGCATTCTCGGAACGCCCTGGCCTCAGAATGCAGCCTCTGTAGTCCATGGTAACCTGCGGAGAGGGGGCGGGGCTGAGGGAGTTTGGAACACTGCCCTCACTGAGGGAGTGGGTGTGGCCATCTCTGCTGTGACTGAACAAAGGGCAGGGGAGCAGGGGGCCCAGGGCAGGGCCCTCAGAGCTCGGCAGGCCCAGTGGAGTGTCACAAGCTTTTAGGCCCAGGCCAAAGGGCGCCTTCTTTGTCTGCACAGCTGCCCAAACTCTCACCTTTCCACTCAGGCCGCCCTCTTACTTGAAGTGTGTGTGGAACCTGTCCGCGCAGTATACCGCGATGCAAAGCTAAGCATAGGTCTGGTCATCGTAGCTTCCTGCCAGGTGACCGAAGTTCGCAGGCAGATGGTTCCCTGGGACACACGCGGAGAGGCTCCTGCCCGGGCCACAGGCCGCCCACGGCCCCTGCCCCAGATCGGGGCCGCAAAGCAGCCCTGTCTGAGTCCCCTGCATCTAGAGGGAGTATTGGACCAACACTTGTAGAAAACGGGATCCTTGCGGGCCACTCATTGGAGGGACACAAATAAATCTTTGCCGACTTTCTGCTGAAAGTTACGAGCGTTCACACCTAAGCCTCTTACAAGGTCAGCTGTTTAGCTAAACATGAGCTCATGATCTAAATTTACACAATAATGAAGAAAGCAGCTACAAGTGGAGACAATCAGCCAAAACCATCAATACCAGAATTAGATTCCCAAGGCCATCCATCAGATGTAGGAATAATCGGGTGCAAGGCAGAAAATATACATAAAACTGGAACTGAAACAAGGCACAAGGATGTTTTCAAAGACTGGTAGGATCTCTAAAACATTTTTCAAGGACATGTCATTGATAAAGCTAAATACTCCAAGGTTGTGTATTACAACAGATTAATCATTGAGAAGACTGAAATTATGCTGTTTTGAAAACTATGGCAGGTCAGATTTTCTGCCTAATTCTATAAGAAGATTTCTCTAAAAAATACACATTATTTCAAAGACTTATTGGCTGTGAAATAAGTTAAGGGTATTTCAAATGGCTTCTCTGCAAAGAAAGGTGAGATGTAGGGAATCACAGAAAGTCGAGGGGAAAATACGTCAATATATACATTGCTGTATGGTGAACTAAGCCTTAGGCCAGCAACAATGGAGAGGACCTGACCCTTAGACACGTACAAGTAAGCTGGAATCTTCAAAAGTTCAAATCTTTATAAGTAAAAAGATTTATTAAAATCAATAACCAAGTGTTTTAATTGACATCAGAAGATGAAAACAATAAACCCTGAGAACATAGAGAAAAGATAAATAAAGATATGAGCAGAACTTAATACAACAGAAAACGTATAAAATTCAGGTGATTTAGTAAGTCCAAAGAATCTTCTTTGAAAAGATTTAAAAGACACACTTTGATTAAGGAAAACCAAAACATAAGTAAAGAATATACAGAAAGAGTCAGGACAATGTTAGAGCAGAGAATATATGAAATGCCAGTAAATTTGAACATTTCTGTCAAGTGGACCATTTCCTAGCTCCTAAAGTTTACCAACACTGACACAAGAGGAAATCATTTAAGGTCATCATGTCTGCCCTTGGCATTCTCGGAACGCCCTGGCCTCAGAATGCAGCCTCTGTAGTCCATGGTAACCTGCGGAGAGGGGTTCGGGGCTGAGGGAGGTTGGAACACTGCCCTCACTGAGGGAGTGGGTGTGGCCATCTCTGCTGTGACTGAACAAAGGGCAGGGGAGCAGGGGGCCCAGGCCAGGGCCCTCAGAGCCCGGCAGGCCCAGTGGAGTGTCACAAGCTTTTAGGCCCAGGCCAAAGGGCGCCTTCTTTGTCTGCACAGCTGCCCAAACTCTCACCTTTCCACTCAGGCCGCCCTCTTACTTGAAGTGTGTGTGGAACGTGTCCGTGCAGTATACCGCGCTGCACAGCTAAGCATAGGTCTGGGCATCGTAGCTTCCTGCCAGGTGACCGAAGTTCGCAGGCAAATGGGTCCCTGGGACACACGTGGAGAGGCTCCTGCCCGGGCCACAGGCAGCCCACGGCCCCTGCCCCAGATCGGGGCCGCAAAGCATCACTGTCTGAGTCACCTGCCTCTGGAGGGAGTATTGGACCAACACTTGTAGAAAACGGGGTCCTTGCAGGCCACTCATTGGAGGGACACAAATAAATCTTTGCCGACTTTCTGCTGAAACTTACGAGCGTTCACACCTAAGCCTCTTACAAGGTCAGCTGTTTAGCTAAACATGAGCTCATGATCTACATTTACACAATATTGAAGAAAGCAGCTACAAGGGGAGACAATCAGCCAAAACCATCAATACCAGAATTAGATTCCCAAGGCCATCCATCAGATGTAGGAATAATCGGGTGCAAGGCAGAAAATATACATAAAACTGGAACTGAAACAAGGCACAAGGATGTTTTCAAAGACTGGTAGGATCTCTAAAACATTTTTCAAGGACATGTCATTGATAAAGCTAAATACTCCAAGGTTGTGTAATACAACAGATTAATCATTGAGAAGAGTGAAATTATGCTGTTTTGAAAACTATGGCAGGTCAGATTTTCTGCCTAATTATATAAGAAGATTTCTCTAAAAAATACACATTATTTCAAAGACTTATTGGCTGTGAAATAAGTTAAGGGTATTTCAAATGGCTTGTCTGCAAAGAAAGGTGAGATGTAGGGAATCACAGAAAGTCGAGGGGAAAATAGGTCAATATATACATTGCTGTATGGTGAACTAAGCCTTAGGCCAGCAACAATGGAGAGGACCTGACCCTTAGACACGTACAAGTAAGCTGGAATCTTCAAAAGTTCAAATCTTTATAAGTAAAATATTTATTAAAATGAATAACCAAGTGTTTTAATTGACATCAGAAGATCAAAACAATAAACCCTGAGAACATAGAAAAAAGATAAATAAAGATATGAGCAGAACTTAATACAACAGAAAACGTATAAAATTCAGGTGATTTAGTAAGTCCAAAGAATCTTCTTTGAAAAGATTTAAAAGACACACTTTGATTAAGGAAAACCAAAACATAAGTAAAGAATATACAGAAAGAGTCAGGACAATGTTAGAGCAGAGAATATATGAAATGCCAGTAAATTTGAACATTTCTGTCAAGTGGACCATTTCCTAGCTCCTAAAGTTTACCAACACTGACACAAGAGGAAATCATTTAAGGTCATCATGTCTGCCCTTGGCATTCTCGGAACGCCCTGGCCTCAGAATGCAGCCTCTGTAGTCCATGGTAACCTGCGGAGAGGGGTTCGGGGCTGAGGGAGGTTGGAACACTGCCCTCACTGAGGGAGTGGGTGTGGCCATCTCTGCTGTGACTGAACAAAGGGCAGGGGAGCAGGGGGCCCAGGCCAGGGCCCTCAGAGCCCGGCAGGCCCAGTGGAGTGTCACAAGCTTTTAGGCCCAGGCCAAAGGGCGCCTTCTTTGTCTGCACAGCTGCCCAAACTCTCACCTTTCCACTCAGGCCGCCCTCTTACTTGAAGTGTGTGTGGAACGTGTCCGTGCAGTATACCGCGCTGCACAGCTAAGCATAGGTCTGGGCATCGTAGCTTCCTGCCAGGTGACCGAAGTTCGCAGGCAAATGGGTCCCTGGGACACACGTGGAGAGGCTCCTGCCCGGGCCACAGGCAGCCCACGGCCCCTGCCCCAGATCGGGGCCGCAAAGCATCACTGTCTGAGTCACCTGCCTCTGGAGGGAGTATTGGACCAACACTTGTAGAAAACGGGGTCCTTGCAGGCCACTCATTGGAGGGACACAAATAAATCTTTGCCGACTTTCTGCTGAAACTTACGAGCGTTCACACCTAAGCCTCTTACAAGGTCAGCTGTTTAGCTAAACATGAGCTCATGATCTACATTTACACAATATTGAAGAAAGCAGCTACAAGGGGAGACAATCAGCCAAAACCATCAATACCAGAATTAGATTCCCAAGGCCATCCATCAGATGTAGGAATAATCGGGTGCAAGGCAGAAAATATACATAAAACTGGAACTGAAACAAGGCACAAGGATGTTTTCAAAGACTGGTAGGATCTCTAAAACATTTTTCAAGGACATGTCATTGATAAAGCTAAATACTCCAAGGTTGTGTAATACAACAGATTAATCATTGAGAAGAGTGAAATTATGCTGTTTTGAAAACTATGGCAGGTCAGATTTTCTGCCTAATTATATAAGAAGATTTCTCTAAAAAATACACATTATTTCAAAGACTTATTGGCTGTGAAATAAGTTAAGGGTATTTCAAATGGCTTGTCTGCAAAGAAAGGTGAGATGTAGGGAATCACAGAAAGTCGAGGGGAAAATAGGTCAATATATACATTGCTGTATGGTGAACTAAGCCTTAGGCCAGCAACAATGGAGAGGACCTGACCCTTAGACACGTACAAGTAAGCTGGAATCTTCAAAAGTTCAAATCTTTATAAGTAAAAAGATTTATTAAAATCAATAACCAAGTGTTTTAATTGACATCAGAAGATGAAAACAATAAACCCTGAGAACATAGAGAAAAGATAAATAAAGATATGAGCAGAACTTAATACAACAGAAAACGTATAAAATTCAGGTGATTTAGTAAGTCCAAAGAATCTTCTTTGAAAAGATTTAAAAGACACACTTTGATTAAGGAAAACCAAAACATAAGTAAAGAATATACAGAAAGAGTCAAGACAATGTTAGAGCAGAGAATAAATGAAATGCCAGTAAATTTGAACATTTCTGTCAAGTGGACCATTTCCTAGCTCCTAAAGTTTACCAACACTGACACAAGAGGAAATCATTTAAGGTCATCATGTCTGCCCTTGGCATTCTCGGAACGCCCTGGCCTCAGAATGCAGCCTCTGTACTCCATGGTAACCTGCGGAGAGGGGGCGGGGCTGAGGGAGGTTGGAACACTGCCCTCACTGAGGGAGTGGGTGTGGCCATCTCTGCTGTGACTGAACAAAGGGCAGGGGAGCAGGGGGCCCAGGGCAGGGCCCTCAGAGCCCGGCAGGCCCAGTGGAGTGTCACAAGCTTTTAGGCCCAGGCCAAAGGGCGCCTTCTTTGTCTGCACAGCTGCCCAAACTCTCACCTTTCCACTCAGGCCGCCCTCTTACTTGAAGTGTGTGTGGAACGTGTCCGCGCAGTACACCGCGCTGCACAGCTAAGCATAGGTCTGGGCATCGTAGCTTCCTGCCAGGTGACCGAGGTTCGCAGGCAGATGGGTCCCTGGGACACACGCGGAGAGGCTCCAGCCCGGGTCACAGGCCGCCCACTGCCCCTGCCCCAGATCGGGGGCCACAAAGCGGCCCTGTCTGAGTCCCTTGCATCTAGAGGGAGTACTGGACCAACACTTGTAGAAAACGGGGTCCTTGCGGGCCACTCATTGGAGGGACACAAATAAATCATTGCCGACTTTCTGCTGAAACTTATGAGCGTTCACACCTAAGCCTCTTACAAGGTCAGCTGTTTAGCTAAACATGAGCTCATGATCTAAATTTACACAATAATGAAGAAAGCAGCTACAAGTGGAGACAATCAGCCAAAACCATCAATACCAGAATTAGATTCCCAAGGCCATCCATCAGATGTAGGAATAATCGGGTGCAAGGCAGAAAATATACATAAAACTGGAACTGAAACAAGGCACAAGGATGTTTTCAAAGACTGGTAGGATCTCTAAAACATTTTTCAAGGACATGTCATTGATAAAGCTAAATACTCCAAGGTTGTGTATTACAACAGATTAATCATTGAGAAGACTGAAATTATGCTGTTTTGAAAACTATGGCAGGTCAGATTTTCTGCCTAATTATATAAGAAGATTTCTCTAAAAAATACACATTATTTCAAAGACTTATTGGCTGTGAAATAAGTTAAGGGTATTTCAAATGGCTTGTCTGCAAAGAAAGGTGAGATGTAGGGAATCACAGAAAGTCGAGGGGAAAATAGGTCAATATATACATTGCTGTATGGTGAACTAAGCCTTAGGCCAGCAACAATGGAGAGGACCTGACCCTTAGACACGTACAAGTAAGCTGGAATCTTCAAAAGTTCAAATCTTTATAAGTAAAAAGATTTATTAAAATCAATAACCAAGTGTTTTAATTGACATCAGAAGATGAAAACAATAAACCCTGAGAACACAGAGAAAAGATAAATAAAGATATGAGCAGAACTTAATACAACAGAAAACGTATAAAATTCAGGTGATTTAGTAAGTCCAAAGAATCTTCTTTGAAAAGATTTAAAAGACACACTTTGATTAAGGAGAACCAAAACATAAGTAAAGAATATACAGAAAGAGTCAGGACAATGTTAGAGCAGAGAATATATGAAATGCCAGTAAATTTGAACATTTCTGTCAAGTGGACCATTTCCTAGCTCCTAAAGTTTACCAACACTGACACCAGAGGAAATCATTTAAGGTCATCATGTCTGCCCTTGGCATTCTCGGAACGCCCTGGCCTCAGAATGCAGCCTCTGTAGTCCATGGTAACCTGCGGAGAGGGGGCGGGATTGAGGGAGGTGGGAACACTGCCCTCACTGATGGAGTGGGTGTGGCCATCTCTACTGTGACTGAACAAAGGGCAGGGGAGCAGGGGGCCCAGGGCAGGGCCCTCAGAGCCCGGCAGGCCCAGTGGAGTTTCACAAGCTTTTAGGCCCAGGCCAAAGGGCGCCTTCTTTGTCTGCACAGCTGCCCAAACTCTCACCTTTCCACTCAGGCCGCCCTCTTACTTGAAGTGTGTGTGGAACGTGTCCACGCAGTACACCGGGCTGCACAACTAAGCATATGTCTGGGCATCGTAGATTCCTGCCAGTGGACCGAGGTTCGCAGGCAGATGGGACCCTGGGACACACGCGGAGAGGCTCCAGCCCGGGTCACAGGCCGCCCACTGCCCCTGCCCCAGATCGTGGGCCGCAAAGCGGCCCTGTCTGAGTCCCCTGCCTCTAGAGGGAGTATTGGACCAACACTTGTAGAAAACGGGGTCCTTGCGGGCCACTCATTGGAGGGACACAAATAAATCTTTGCCGACTCTCTGCTGAAACTTACGAGCGTTCACACCTAAGCCTCTTACAAGGTCAGCTGTTTAGCTAAACATGAGCTCATGATCTAAATTTTCACAATATTGAAGAAAGCAGCTACAAGGGGAGACAATCAGCCAAAACCATCAATACCAGAATTAGATTCCCAAGGCCATCCATCAGATGAAGGAATAATCGGGTGCAAGGCAGAAAATATACATAAAACTGGAACTGAAACAAGGCACAAGGATGTTTTCAAAGACTGGTAGGATCTCTAAAACATTTTTCAAGGGCATGTCATTGATAAAGCTAAATAATCCAAGGTTGTGTAATACAACAGATTAATCATTGAGAAGAGTGAAATTATTCTGTTTTGAAAACTATGGCAGGTCAGATTTTCTGCCTAATTATATAAGAAGATTTCTCTAAAAAATACACATTATTTCAAAGACTTATTGGCTGTGAAATAAGTTAAGGGTATTTCAAATGGCTTGTCTGCAAAGAAAGGAGAGATGTAGGGAATCACAGAAAGTCGAGGGGAAAATATGTCAATATATACATTGCTGTATGGTGAACTAAGCCTTAGGCCAGCAACAATGGAGAGGACCTGACCCTTAGACACGTACAAGTAAGCTGGAATCTTCAAAAGTTCAAATCTTTATAAGTAAAAAGATTTATTAAAATGAATAACCAAGTGTTTTAATTGACATCAGAAGATGAAAACAATAAACCCTGAGAACATAGAGAACAGATAAATAAAGATATGAGCAGAACTTAATACAACAGAAAACGTATAAAATTCAGGTGATTTAGTAAGTCCAAAGAATTTTCTTTGAAAAGATTTAAAAGACACACTTTGATTAAGGAAAACCAAAACATAAGTAAAGAATATACAGAAAGAGTCAGGACAATGTTAGAACAGAGATTATATGAAATGCCAGTAAATTTGAACATTTCTGTAAAGTGGACCATTTCCTAGCTCCTAAAGTTTACCAACACTGACAAAAGAGGAAATCATTTAAGGTCATCATGTCTGCCCTTGGCATTCTCGGAACGCCCTGGCCTTAGAATGCAGCCTCTGTAGTCCATGGTAACCTGCGGAGAGGGGTCGGGTTTGAGGCAGGTTGGAACACTGCCCTCACTGAGGGAGTGGGTGTGGCCATCTCTGCTGTGACTGAACAAAGGGCAGGGGAGCAGGGGGCCCAGGGCAGGGCCCTCAGAGCCCGGCAGGCCCAGTGGAGTGTCACAAGTTTTTAGGCCCAGGCCAAAGGGCGCCTTCTTTGTCTGCACAGCTGCCCAAACTCTCACCTTTCCACTCAGGCCGCCCTCTTACTTGAAGTGTGTGTGGAACGTGTCCGCGCAGTACACCGCGCTGCACAGCTAAGCATAGTTCTGGGCATCGTAGCTTCCTGCCAGATGACCGAAGTTTGCAGGCAGATGGGTCCCTGGGACACACGCGGAGAGGCTCCTGCCCGGGTCACAGGCCGCCCACTGCCCCTGCCCCAGATCGGGGGCCGCAAAGCAGCCCTGTCTGAGTCCCCTGCCTCTAGAGGGAGTATTGGACCAACACTTGTAGAAAACGGGGTCCTTGCGGGCCACTCATTTGAGGGACACTAATAAATCTTTACCGACTTTCTGCTGAAACTTACGAGCGTTCAAACCTAAGCCTCTTACAAGGTCAGCTGTTTAGCTAAACATGAGCTCATGATCTAAATTTACACAATAATGAAGAAAGCAGCTACAAGGGGAGACAATCAGCCAAAACCATCAATACCAGAATTAGATTCCCAAGGCCATCCATCAGATGAAGGAATAATCGGTTGCAAGGCAGAAAATATACATAAAACTGGAACTGAAACAAGGCACAAGGATGTTTTCAAAGACTGGTAGGATCTCTAAAACATTTTTCAATGACATGTCATTGATAAAGCTAAATACTCCAAGGTTGTGTAATACAACAGATTAATCATTGAGAAGAGTGAAATTATGCTGTTTTGAAAACTATGGCAGGTCAGATTTTCTGCCTAATTCTATAAGAAGATTTCTCTAAAAAATACACATTATTTCAAAGACTTATTGGCTGTGAAATAAGTTAAGGGTATTTCAAATGGCTTGTCTGCAAAGAAAGGTGAGATGTAGGGAATCACAGAAAGTCGAGGGGAAAATAGGTCAATATATACATTGTTGTATGGTGAACTAAGCCTTAGGCCAGCAACAATGGAAAGGACCTTACCCTTAGACACGTACAAGTAAGCTGGAATCTTCAAAAGTTCAAATCTTTATAAGTAAAAAGATTTATTAAAATGAATAACCAAGTGTTTTAATTGACATCAGAAGATGAAAACAATAAACCCTGAGAAGATAGAAAAAAGATAAATAAAGATATGAGCAGAACTTAATACAACAGAAAACGTATAAAATTCAGGTGATTTAGTAAGTCCAAAGAATCTTCTTTGAAAAGAATTAAAAGACACACTTTGATTAAGGAAAACCAAAACATAAGTAAAGAATATACAGAAAGAGTCAGGACAATGTTAGAGCAGAGAATATATGAAATGCCAGTAAATTTGAACATTTCTGTAAAGTGGACCATTTCCTAGCTCCAAAAGTTTACCAACACTGACACAAGAGGAAATCATTTAATGTCATCATGTCTGCCCTTGGCATTCTCGGAACGCCCTGGCCTCAGAATGCAGCCTCTGTAGTCCATGGTAACCTGCGGAGAGGGGGCGGGGCTGAGGGAGGTTGGAACACTGCCCTCACTGAGGGAGTGGGTGTGGCCATCTCTGCTGTGACTGAACAAAGGGCAGGGGAGCAGGGGGCCCAGCGCAGGGCCCTCAAAGCCCGGCAGTCCCAGTGCAGTGTCACAAGCTTTTAGGCCCAGGCCAAAGGGCGCCTTCTTTGTCTGCACAGCTGCCCAAACTCTCACCTTTCCACTCAGGCCGCCCTCTTACTTGAAGTGTGTGTGGAACGTGTCCGCGCAGTATACCGCGCTGCACAGCTAAGCATAGGTCTGGGCATCGTAGCTTCCTGCCAGGTGACCGAAGTTCGCAGGCAGATGGGTCCCTGGGACACACGCGGAGAGGCTCCTGCCCGGGTCACAGGCCCCCCACTGCCCCTGCCCCAGATCGGGGGCCGCAAAGCAGCCCTGTCTGAGTCCCCTGCCTCTAGAGGGAGTATTGGACCAACACTTGTAGAAAACGGGGTCCTTGCGGGCCACTCATTGGAGGGACACAAATAAATCTTTGCCGACTCTCTGCTGAAACTTACGAGCGTTCACACCTAAGCCTCTTACAAGGTCAGCTGTTTAGCTAAACATGAGCTCATGATCTAAATTTTCACAATATTGAAGAAAGCAGCTACAAGGGGAGACAATCAGCCAAAACCATCCATACCAGAATTAGATTCCCAAGGCCATCCATCAGATGTAGGAATAATCGGGTGCAAGGCAGAAAATATACATAAAACTGGAACTGAAACAAGGCACAAGGATGTTTTCAAAGACTGGTAGGATCTCTAAAACATTTTTCAAGGACATGTCATTGATAAAGCTAAATACTCCAAGGTTGTGTAATACAACAGATTAATCATTGAGAAGAGTGAAATTATGCTGTTTTGAAAACTATGGCAGGTCAGATTTTCTGCCTAATTATATAAGAAGATTTCTCTAAAAAATACACATTATTTCAGAGACTTATTGGCTGTGAAATAAGTTAAGGGTATTTCAAATGGCTTGTCTGCAAAGAAAGGTGAGATGTAGGGAATCACAGAAAGTCGAGGGGAAAATAGGTCAATATATACATTGCTGTATGGTGAACTAAGCCTTAGGCCAGCAACAATGGAGAGGACCTGACCCTTAGACACGTACAAGTAAGCTGGAATCTTCAAAAGTTCAAATCTTTATAAGTAAAAAGATTTATTAAAATCAATAACCAAGTGTTTTAATTGACATCAGAAGATGAAAACAATAAACCCTGAGAACATAGAGAAAAGATAAATAAAGATATGAGCAGAACTTAATACAACAGAAAACTTATAAAATTCAGGTGATTTAGTAAGTCCAAAGAATTTTCTTTGAAAAGATTTAAAAGACACACTTTGATTAAGGAAAACCAAAACATAAGTAAAGAATATACAGAAAGAGTCAGGACAATGTTAGAACAGAGAATATATGAAATGCCAGTAAATTTGAACATTTCTTTAAAGTGGACCATTTCCTAGCTCCTAAAGTTTACCAACACTGACACAAGAGGAAATCATTTAAGGTCATCATGTCTGCCCTTGGCATTCTCGGAACGCCCTGGCCTCAGAATGCAGCCTCTGTAGTCCATAGTAACCTGCGGAGAGGGGGCGGGGCTGAGGGAGGTTGGAACACTGCCCTCAATGAGGGAGTGGGTGTGGCCATCTCTGCTGTGACTGAACAAAGGGCAGGGGAGCAGGGGGCCCAGGGAAGGGCCCTCAGAGCCCGGCAGGCCCAGTGGAGTGTCACAAGCTTTTAGGCCCAGGCCAAAGGGCGCCTTCTTTGTCTGCACAGCTGCCCAAACTCTCACCTTTCCACTCAGGCCGCCCTCTTACTTGAATTGTGTGTGGAACCTGTCCGCTAAGTACACCGCGCTGCACAGCTAAGCATAGGTCTGGGCATCGTAGCTTCCTGCCAGGTGACCGAAGTTCGCAGGCAGATGGGTCCCTGGGACACACGCGGAGGGGCTCCTGCCCGGGTCACAGGCCGCCCACTGCCCCTGCCCCTGATCGGGGGACGCAAAGCAGCCCTGTCTGAGTCCCCTGCCTCTAGAGGGAGTATTGGACCAACACTTGTAGAAAACGGGGTCCTTGCGTGCCACTCATTGGAGGGACACAAATAAATCTTTGCCGACTTTCTGCTGAAACTTACGAGCGTTCACACCTAAGCCTCTTACAAGGTCAGCTGTTTAGCTAAACATGAGCTCATGATCTACATTTACACAATATTGAAGAAAGCAGCTACAAGGGGAGACAATCAGCCAAAACCATCAATACCAGGATTAGATTCCCAAGGCCATCCATCAGATGTAGGAATAATCGGGTGCAAGGCAGAAAATATACATAAAACTGGAACTGAAACAAGGCACAAGGATGTTTTCAAAGACTGGTAGGATCTCTAAAACATTTTTCAAGGACATGTCATTGATAAAGCTAAATACTCCAAGGTTGTGTAATACAACAGATTAATCATTGAGAAGAGTGAAATTATGCTGTTTTGAAAACTATGGCAGGTCAGATTTTCTGCCTAATTATATAAGAAGATTTCTCTAAAAAATACACATTATTTCAAAGACTTATTGGCTGTGAAATAAGTTAAGGGTATTTCAAATGGCTTGTCTGCAAAGAAAGGTGAGATGTAGGGAATCACAGAAAGTCGAGGGGAAAATAGGTCAATATATACATTGCTGTATGTTGAACTAAGCCTTAGGCCAGCAACAATGGAGAGGACCTGACCCTTAGACACGTACAAGTAAGCTGGAATCGTCAAAATTTCAAATCTTTATAAGTAAAAAATTTATTAAAATGAATAACCAAGTGTTTTAATTGACATCAGAAGATGAAAACAATAAACCCTGAGAACATAGAGAAAAGATAAATAAAGATATGAGCAGAACTTAATACAACAGAAAACGTATAAAATTCAGGTGATTTAGTAAGTCCAAAGAATCTTCTTTGAAAAGATTTAAAAGACACACTTTGATTAAGGAAAACCAAAACATAAGTAAAGAATATACAGAAAGAGTCAGGACAATGTTAGAGCAGAGAATATATGAAATGCCAGTAAATTTGAACATTTCTGTCAAGTGGACCATTTCCTAGCTCCTAAAGTTTACCAACACTGACACAAGAGGAAATCATTTAAGGTCATCATGTCTGCCCTTGGCATTCTCGGAACGCCCTGGCCTCAGAATGCAGCCTCTGTAGTCCATGGTAACCTGTGGAGAGTGGGCGGGGCTGAGGGAGGTTGGAACACTGCCCTCACTGCGGGAGTGGGTGTGGCCATCTCTGCTGTGACTGAACAAAGGGCAGGGGAGCAGGGGGCCCAGGGCAGGGCCCTCAGAACCCGGCAGGACCAGTGGAGTGTCACAAGCTTTTAGGCCCAGGCCAAAGGGCGCCTTCTTTGTCTGCACAGCTGCCCAAACTCTCACCTTTCCACTCAGGCCGCCCTCTGACTTAAAGTGTGTGTGGAACATGTCCGCGCAGTACACCACGCTGCACAGCTAAGCATAGGTCTGGGCATCGTAGCTTCCTGCCAGGTGACCGAAGTTCACAGGCAGATGGGTCTCTGGGACACACGCGGAGAGGCTCCTGCCGGGTGACAGGCCGCCCACTGCCCCTGCCCCAGATCTGGGGCCGCAAAGCAGCCCTGTCTAATTCCGCTGCCTCTAGAGGGAGTATTGGACCAACACTTGTAGAAAACGGGGTCCTTGCGGGCCACTCATTGGAGGGACACAAATAAATCTTTGCCGACTTTCTGCTGAAACTTACGAGCGTTCACACCTAAGCCTCTTACAAGGTCAGCTGTTTAGCTAAACATGAGCTCATGATCTAAATTTACACAATAATGAAGAAAGCAGCTACAAGGGGAGACAATCAGCCAAAACCATCAATACCAGAATTAGATTCCCAAGGCCATCCATCAGATGTAGGAATAATCGGGTGCAAGGCAGAAAATATACATAAAACTGGAACTGAAACAAGGCACAAGGATGTTTTCAAAGACTGGTAGGATCTCTAAAACATTTTTCAAGGACATGTCATTGATAAAGCTAAATACTCCAAGGTTGTGTAATACAACAGATTAATCATTGAGAAGAGTGAAATTATGCTGTTTTGAAAACTATGGCAGGTCAGATTTTCTGCCTAATTCTATAAGAAGATTTCTCTAAAAAATACACATTATTTCAAAGACTTCTTGGCTGTGAAATAAGTTAAGGGTATTTCAAATGGCTTGTCTGCAAAGAAAGGTGAGATGTAGGGAATCACAGAAAGTCGAGGGGAAAATAGGTCAATATATACATTGCTGTATGGTGAACTAAGCCTTAGGCCAGCAACAATGGAGAGGACCTGACCCTTAGACACGTACAAGTAAGCTGGAATCTTCAAAAGTTCAAATCTTTATAAGTAAAAAGATTTATTAAAATGAATAACCAAGTGTTTTAATTGACATCAGAAGATGAAAACAATAAACCCTGAGAACATAGAGAACAGATAAATAAAGATATGAGCAGAATTTAATACAACAGAAAACGTATAAAATTCAGGTGATTTAGTAAGTCCAAAGAATCTTCTTTGAAAAGAATTAAAAGACACACTTTGATTAAGGAAAACCAAAACATAAGTAAAGAATATACAGAAAGAGTCAGGACAATGTTAGAGCAGAGAATATATGAAATGCCAGTAAATTTGAACATTTCTGTCAAGTGGACCATTTCCTAGCTCCTAAAGTTTACCAACACTGACACAAGAGGAAATCATTTAAGGTCATCATGTCTGCCCTTGGCATTCTCGGAACGCCCTGGCCTCAGAATGCAGCCTCTGTAGTCCATGGTAACCTGCGGAGAGGGGGCGGGGCTGAGGGAGGTTGGAACACTGCCCTCACTGAGGGAGTGGGTGTGGCCATCTCTGCTGTGACTGAACAAAGGGCAGGGGAGCAGGGGGCCCAGAGCAGGGCCCTCAGAGCCCGGCAGGCCCAGTGGAGTGTCACAAGTTTTTAGGCCCAGGCCAAAGGGCGCCTTCTTTGTCTGCACAGCTGCCCAAACTCTCACCTTTCCACTCAGGCCGCCCTCTTACTTGAAGTGTGTGTGGAACGTGTCCGCGCAGTACACCGCGCTGCACAGCTAAGCATAGGTCTGGGCATCGTAGCTTCCTGCAAGGTGACCGAAGTTCGCAGGCAGATGGGTCCCTGGGACACACGCGGAGGGGCTCCTGCCCGGGTCACAGGCTGCCCACTGCCCCTGCCCCAGATCGGGGGACGCAAAGCAGCCCTGTCTGAGTCCCCTGCCTCTAGAGGGAGTATTGGACCAACACTTGTAGAAAACGGGGTCCTTGCGGGCCACTCATTGGAGGGACACAAATAAATCTTTGCCGACTTTCTGCTGAAACTTCCGAGCGTTCACACCTAAGCCTCTTACAAGGTCAGCTGTTTAGCTAAACATGAGCTCATGATCTAAATTTACACAATAATGAAGAAAGCAGCTACAAGTGGAGACAATCAGCCAAAACCATCAATACCAGAATTAGATTCCCAAGGCCATCCATCAGATGTAGTAATAATCGGGTGTAAGGCAGAAAATATACATAAAACTGGAACTGAAACAAGGTACAAGGATGTTTTCAAAGACTGGTAGGATCTCTAAAACATTTTTCAAGGACATGTCATTGATAAAGCTAAATACTCCCAGGTTGTGTAATACAACAGATTAATCATTGACAAGAGTGAAATTATGCTGTTTTGAAAACTATGGCAGGTCAGATTTTCTGCCTAATTATATAAGAAGATTTCTCTAAAAAATACACATTATTTCAAAGACTTATTGGCTGTGAAATAAGTTAAGGGTATTTCAAATGGCTTGTCTGCAAAGAAAGGTGAGATGTAGGGAATCACAGAAAGTCGAGGGGAAAATAGGTCAATATATACATTGCTGTATGGTGAACTAAGCCTTAGGCCAGCAACAATGGAGAGGACCTGACCCTTAGACACGTACAAGTAAGCTGGAATGTTCAAAAGTTCAAATCTTTATAAGTAAAAAGATTTATTAAAATGAATAACCAAGTGTTTTAATTGACATCAGAAGATGAAAACAATAAACCCTGAGAACATAGAGAACAGATAAATAAAGATATGAGCAGAACTTAATACAACAGAAAACGTATAAAATTCAGGAGATTTAGTAAGTCCAAAGAATCTTCTTTGAAAAGAATTAAAAGACACACTTTGATTAAGGAAAACCAAAACATAAGTAAAGAATATACAGAAAGAGTCAGGACAATGTTAGAGCAGAGAATATATGAAATGCCAGTAAATTTGAACATTTCTGTAAAGTGGACCATTTCCTAGCTCCTAAAGTTTACCAACACTGACACAAGAGGAAATCATTTAAGGTCATCATGTCTGCCCTTGGCATTCTCGGAACGCCCTGGCCTCAGAATGCAGCCTCTGTAGTCCATGGTAACCTGCAGAGAAGGGGCGGTGCTGAGAGAGGTTGGAACACTGCCCTCACTGAGGGAGTGGGTGTGGCCATCTCTGCTGTGACTGAACAAAGGGCAGGGGAGCAGGGGGCCCAGGGCAGGGCCCTCAGAGCCCGACAGGCCCAGTGGATTGCCACAAGCTTTTAGGCCCAGGCCAAAGGGCACCTTCTTTGTCTGCACAGCTGCCCAAACTCTCACCTTTCCACTCAGGCCGCCCTCTTACTTAAAGTGTGTGTGGAACATGTCCGCGCAGTACACCGCGCTGCACAGCTAAGCATAGGTCTGGGCATCATAGCTTCCTGCCAGGTGACCGAAGTTCGCAGGCAGATGGGTCTGTGGGACACACGCAGAGAGGCTCCTGCCGTGTGACAGGCCGCCCACTGCCCCTGCCCCAGATCTGGGGCCGCAAAGCAGCCCTGTCTGATTCCGCTGCCTCTAGAGGGAGTATTGGACCAACACTGTAGAAAACGGGGTCCTTGCGGGCCACTCATTGGAGGGACACAAATAAATCTTTGCCGACTTTCTGCTGAAACTTACGAGCGTTCACACCTAAGCCTCTTACAAGGTCAGCTGTTTAGGTAAACATGAGCTCATGATCTAAATTTACACAATAATGAAGAAAGCAGCTACAAGTGGAGACAATCAGCCAAAATCATCAATACCAGAATTAGATTCCCAGGGCCATCCATCAGATGAAGGAATAATCGGGTGCAAGGCAGAAAATATACATAAAACTGGAACTGAAACAAGGCACAAGGATGTTTTCAAAGACTGTAGGATCTCTAAAACATTTTTCAAGGACATGTCATTGATAAAGCTAAATACTCCCAGGTTGTGTAATACAACAGATTAATCATTGAGAAGAGTGAAATTATGCTGTTTTGAAAACTATGGCATGTCAGATTTTCTGCCTAATTATATAAGAAGATTTCTCTAAAAAATACACATTATTTCAAAGACTTATTGGCTGTGAAATACGTTAAGGGTATTTCAAATGGCTTGTCTGCAAAGAAAGGTGAGATGTAGGGAATCACAGAAAGTCGAGGGGAAAATAGGTCAATATATACATTGCTGTATGGTGAACTAAGCCTTAGGCCAGCAACAATGGAGAGGACCTGACCCTTAGACACGTACAAGTAAGCTGGAATCTTCAACAGTTCAAATCTTTATAAGTACAAAGATTTATTAAAATGAATAACCAAGTGTTTTAATTGACATCAGAAGATGAAAACAATAAACCCTGAGAACATAGAGAAAAGACAAATAAAGATATGAGCAGAACTTAATACAACAGAAAACGTATAAAATTCAGGTGATTTAGTAAGTCCAAAGAATCTTCTTTGAAAAGATTTAAAAGACACACTTTGATTAAGGAAAACCAAAACATAAGTAAAGAATATACAGAAAGAGTCAGGACAATGTTAGAGCAGAGAATATATGAAATGCCAGTAAATTTGAACATTTCTGTCAAGTGGACCATTTCCTAGCTCCTAAAGTTTACCAACACTGACACAAGAGGAAATCATTTAAGGTCATCATGTCTGCCCTTGGCATTCTCGGAACGCCCTGGCCTCAGAATGCAGCCTCTGTAGTCCATGGTAACCTGCGGAGAGGGGGCGGGGCTGAGGGAGGTTGGAACACTGCCCTCACTGAGGGAGTGGGTGTGGCCATCTCTGCTGTGACTGAACAAAGGGCAGGGGAGCAGGGGGCCCAGGGCAGGGCCCTCAGAGCCCGGCAGGCCCAGTGGAGTGTCACAAGTTTTTAGGCCCAGGCCAAAGGGCGCCTTCTTTGTCTGCACAGCTGCCCAAACTCTCACCTTTCCACTCAGGCCGCCCTCTTACTTGAAGTGTGTGTGGAACGTGTCCGCCCAGTACACCGCGCTGCACAGCTAAGCATAGTTCTGGGCATCGCAGCTTCCTGCAAGGTGACCGAAGTTCGCAGGCAGATGGGTCCCTGGGACACACGCAGAGGGGCTCCTGCCCGGGTCACAGGCCGCCCACTGCCCCTGCCCCAGATCGCGGGCCACAAAGCAGCCCTGTCTGAGTCCCTTGCCTCTAGAGGGAGTATTGGACCAACACTTGTAGAAAACGGGGTCCTTGCGGGCCACTCATTGGAGGGACACTAATAAATCTTTGCCGAATTTCTGCTGAAACTTACGAGCGTTCACACCTAAGCCTCTTACAAGGTCAGCTGTTTAGCTAAACATGAGCTCATGATCTAAATTTACACAATAATGAAGAAAGCAGCTACAAGGGGAGACAATCAGCCAAAACCATCAATACCAGAATTAGATTCCCAAGGCCATCCATCAGATGTAGGAATAATCGGGTGCAAGGCAGAAAATATACATAAAACTGGAACTGAAACAAGGCACAAGGATGTTTTCAAAGACTGGTAGGATCTCTAAAACATTTTTCAAGGACATGTCATTGATAAAGCTAAATACTCCAAGGTTGTGTAATACAACAGATTAATCATTGAGAAGAGTGAAATTATGCTGTTTTGAAAACTATGGCAGGTCAGATTTTCTGCCTAATTATATAAGAAGATTTCTCTGAAAAATACACATTATTTCAAAGACTTATTGGCTGTGAAATAAGTTAAGGGTATTTCAAATGGCTTGTCTGCAAAGAAAGGTGAGATGTAGGGAATCACAGAAAGTCGAGGGGAAAATAGGTCAATATATACATTGCTGTATGGTGAACTAAGCCTTAGGCCAGCAACAATGGAGAGGACCTGACCCTTAGACACGTACAAGTAAGCTGGAATCTTCAAAAGTTCAAATATTTATAAGTAAAAAGATTTATTAAAATGAATAACCAAGTGTTTTAATTGACATCAGAAGATGAAAACAATAAACCCTGAGAACATAGAGAACAGATAAATAAAGATATGAGCAGAATTTAATACAACAGAAAACATATAAAATTCAGGTGATTTAGTAAGTCCAAAGAATCTTCTTTGAAAAGAATTAAAAGACAAACTTTGATTAAGGAAAACCAAAACATAAGTAAAGAATATACAGAAAGAGTCAGGACAATGTTAGAGCAGAGAATATATGAAATGCCAGTAAATTTGAACATTTCTGTAAAGTGGACCATTTCCTAGCTCCTAAAGTTTACCAACACTGACACAAGAGGAAATCATTTAAGGTCATCATGTCTGCCCTTGGCATTCTCGGAACGCCCTGGCCTCAGAATGCAGCCTCTGTAGTCCATGGTAACCTGCGGAGAGGGGGCGGGGCTGAGAGAGGTTGGAACACTGCCCTCACTGAGGGAGTGGGTGTGGCCATCTCTGCTGTGACTGAACAAAGGGCAGGGGAGCAGGGGGCCCAGGGCAGGGCCCTCAGAGCCCGACAGGCCCAGTGGATTGCCACAAGCTTTTAGGCCCAGGCCAAAGGGCGCCTTCTTTGTCTGCACAGCTGCCCAAACTCTCACCTTTCCACTCAGGCCGCCCTCTTACTTAAAGTGTGTGTGGAACATGTCCGCGCAGTACACCGCGCTGCACAGCTAAGCATAGGTCTGGGCATCATAGCTTCCTGCCAGGTGACCGAAGTTCGCAGGCAGATGGGTCTCTGGGACACACGCGGAGAGGGTCCTGCCGTGTGACAGGCCGCCCACTGCCCCTGCCCCAGATCTGGGGCCGCAAAGCAGCCCTCTCTTATTCCGCTGCCTCTAGAGGGAGTATTGGACCAACACTGTAGAAAACGGGGTCCTTGCGGGCCACTCATTGGAGGGACACAAATAAATCTTTGCCGACTTTCTGCTAAAACTTACGAGCGTTCACACCTAAGCCTCTTACAAGGTCAGTTGTTTAGGTAAACATGAGCTCATGATCTAAATTTACACAATAATGAAGAAAGCAGCTACAAGTGGAGACAATCAGCCAAAATCATCAATACCAGAATTAGATTCCCAAGGCCATCCATCAGATGAAGGAATAATCGGGTGCAAGGCAGAAAATATACATAAAACTGGAACTGAAACAAGGCACAAGGATGTTTTCAAAGACTGGTAGGATCTCTAAAACATTTTTCAAGGACATGTCATTGATAAAGCTAAATACTCCCAGGTTGTGTAATACAACAGATTAATCATTGAGAAGAGTGAAATTATGCTGTTTTGAAAACTATGGCATGTCAGATTTTCTGCCTAATTATATAAGAAGATTTCTCTAAAAAATACACATTATTTCAAAGACTTATTGGCTGTGAAATAAGTTAAGGGTATTTCAAATGGCTTGTCTGCAAAGAAAGGTGAGATGTAGGGAATCACAGAAAGTCGAGGGGAAAATAGGTTAATATATACATTGCTCTATGGTGAACTAAGCCTTAGGCCAGCAACAATGGAGAGGACCTGACCCTTAGACACGTACAAGTAAGCTGGAATCTTCAAAAGTTCAAATCTTTATAAGTACAAAGATTTATTAAAATGAATAACCAAGTGTTTTAATTGACATCAGAAGATGAAAACAATAAACCCTGAGAACATAGAGAAAAGATAAATAAAGATATGAGCAGAACTTAATACAACAGAAAACGTATAAAATTCAGGTGATTTAGTAAGTCCAAAGAATCTTCTTTGAAAAGATTTAAAAGACACACTTTGATTAAGGAAAACCAAAACATAAGTAAAGAATATACAGAAAGAGTCAGGACAATGTTAGAGCAGAGAATATATGAAATGCCAGTAAATTTGAACATTTCTGTCAAGTGGACCATTTCCTAGCTCCTAAAGTTTACCAACACTGACACAAGAGGAAATCATTTAAGGTCATCATGTCTGCCCTTGGCATTCTCGGAACGCCCTGGCCTCAGAATGCAGCCTCTGTAGTCCATGGTAACCTGCGGAGAGGGGGCGGGGCTGAGGGAGGTTGGAACACTGCCCTCACTGAGGGAGTGGGTGTGGCCATCTCTGCTGTGACTGAACAAAGGGCAGGGGAGCAGGGGGCCGAGGGCAGGGCCCTCAGAGCCCGGCAGGCCCAGTGGAGTGTCACAAGTTTTTAGGCCCAGGCCAAAGGGCGCCTTCTTTGTCTGCACAGCTGCCCAAACTCTCACCTTTCCACTCAGGCCGCCCTCTTACTTGAAGTGTGTGTGGAACGTGTCCGCCCAGTACACCGCGCTGCACAGCTAAGCATAGTTCTGGGCATCGCAGCTTCCTGCAAGGTGACCGAAGTTCGCAGGCAGATGGGTCCCTGGGACACACGCAGAGGGGCTCCTGCCCGGGTCACAGGCCGCCCACTGCCCCTGCCCCAGATCGCGGGCCACAAAGCAGCCCTGTCTGAGTCCCTTGCCTCTAGAGGGAGTATTGGACCAACACTTGTAGAAAACGGGGTCCTTGCGGGCCACTCATTGGAGGGACACTAATAAATCTTTGCCGAATTTCTGCTGAAAGTTACGAGCGTTCACACCTAAGCCTCTTACAAGGTCAGCTGTTTAGCTAAACATGAGCTCATGATCTAAATTTACACAATAATGAAGAAAGCAGCTACAAGGGGAGACAATCAGCCAAAACCATCAATACCAGAATTAGATTCCCAAGGCCATCCATCAGATGTAGGAATAATCGGGTGCAAGGCAGAAAATATACATAAAACTGGAACTGAAACAAGGCACAAGGATGTTTTCAAAGACTGGTAGGATCTCTAAAACATTTTTCAAGGACATGTCATTGATAAAGCTAAATACTCCAAGGTTGTGTAATACAACAGATTAATCATTGAGAAGAGTGAAATTATGCTGTTTTGAAAACTATGGCAGGTCAGATTTTCTGCCTAATTCTATAAGAAGATTTCTCTACAAAATACACATTATTTCAAAGACTTCTTGGCTGTGAAATAAGTTAAGGGTATTTCAAATGGCTTGTCTGCAAAGAAAGGTGAGATGTAGGGAATCACAGAAAGTCGAGGGGAAAATAGGTCAATATATACATTGCTGTATGGTGAACTAAGCCTTAGGCCAGCAACAATGGAGAGGACCTGACCCTTAGACACGTACAAGTAAGCTGGAATCTTCAAAAGTTCAAATCTTTATAAGTAAAAAGATTTATTAAAATGAATAACCAAGTGTTTTAATTGACATCAGAAGATGAAAACAATAAACCCTGAGAACATAGAGAACAGATAAATAAAGATATGAGCAGAATTTAATACAACAGAAAACGTATAAAATTCAGGTGATTTAGTAAGTCCAAAGAATCTTCTTTGAAAAGAATTAAAAGACACACTTTGATTAAGGAAAACCAAAACATAAGTAAAGAATATACAGAAAGAGTCAGGACAATGTTAGAGCAGAGAATATATGAAATGCCAGTAAATTTGAACATTTCTGTCAAGTGGACCATTTCCTAGCTCCTAAAGTTTACCAACACTGACACAAGAGGAAATCATTTAAGGTCATCATGTCTGCCCTTGGCATTCTCGGAACGCCCTGGCCTCAGAATGCAGCCTCTGTAGTCCATGGTAACCTGCGGAGAGGGGGCGGGGCTGAGGGAGGTTGGAACACTGCCCTCACTGAGGGAGTGGGTGTGGCCATCTCTGCTGTGACTGAACAAAGGGCAGGGGAGCAGGGGGCCCAGGGCAGGGCCCTCAGAGCCCGGCAGGCCCAGTGGAGTGTCACAAGTTTTTAGGCCCAGGCCAAAGGGCGCCTTCTTTGTCTGCACAGCTGCCCAAACTCTCACCTTTCCACTCAGGCCGCCCTCTTACTTGAAGTGTGTGTGGAACGTGTCCGCGCAGTACACTGCGCTGCACAGCTAAGCATAGTTCTTGGCATCGTAGCTTCCTGCAAGGTGACCGAAGTTCGCAGGCAGATGGGTGCCTGGGACACACGCGGAGGGGCTCCTGCCCGGGTCACAGGCTTCCCACTGCCCCTGCCCCATATCGGGGGACGCAAAGCAGCCCTGTCTGTGTCACCTGCCTCTAGAGGGAGTATTGGACCAACACTTGTAGAAAACGGGGTCCTTGCGGGCCACTCGTTGGAGGGACACAAGTAAATCTTTGCCGACTTTTTGCTGAAACTTACGAGCGTTCATACCTAAGCCTCTTACAAGGTCAGCTGTTTAGCTAAACATGAGCTCATGATCTAAATTTACACAATAATGAAGAAAGCAGCTACAAGGGGAGACAATCAGCCAAAACCATCAATACCAGAATTAGATTCCCAAGGCCATCCATCAGATGAAGGAATAATCGGGTGCAAGGCAGAAAATATACATAAAACTGGAACTGAAACAAGGCACAAGGATGTTTTCAAAGACTGGTAGGATCTCTAAAACATTTTTCAAGGACATGTCATTGATAAAGCTAAATACTCCAAGGTTGTGTAATACAACAGATTAATCATTGAGAAGAGTGAAATTATGCTGTTTTGAAAACTATGGCAGGTCAGATTTTCTGCCTAATTATATAAGAAGATTTCTCTAAAAAATACACATTATTTCAAAGACTTATTGGCTGTGAAATAAGTTAAGGGTATTTCAAATGGCTTGTCTGCAAAGAAAGGTGAGATGTAGGGAATCACAGAAAGTCGAGGGGAAAATAGGTCAATATATACATTGCTGTATGGTGAACTAAGCCTTAGGCCAGCAACAATGGAGAGGACCTGACCCTTAGACACGTACAAGTAAGCTGGAATCTTCAAAAGTTCAAATCTTTATAAGTAAAAAGATTTATTAAAATGAATAACCAAGTGTTTTAATTGACATCAGAAGATGAAAACAATAAACCCTGAGAACATAGAGAACAGATAAATAAAGATATGAGCAGAACTTAATACAACAGAAAACGTATAAAATTCAGGAGATTTAGTAATGTCCAAAGAATCTTCTTTGAAAAGAATTAAAAGACACACTTTGATTAAGGAAAACCAAAACATAAGTAAAGAATATACAGAAAGAGTCAGGACAATGTTAGAGCAGAGAATATATGAAATGCCAGTAAATTTGAACATTTCTGTCAAGTGGACCATTTCCTAGCTCCTAAAGTTTACCAACACTGACACAAGAGGAAATCATTTAAGTTCATCATGTCTGCCCTTGGCATTCTTGGAACGCCCTGGCCTCAGAATGCAGCCTCTGTAGTCCATGGTAACCTGCGGAGAGGGGGCGGTGCTGAGTGAGGTTGGAACACTGCCCTCACTGAGGGAGTGGGTGTGGCCATCTCTGCTGTGACTGAACAAAGGGCAGGGGAGCAGGGGGCCCAGGGCGGGGCCCTCAGAGCCCGACAGGCCCAGTGGATTGCCACAAGCTTTTAGGCCCAGGCCAAAGGGCGCCTTCTTTGTCTGCACAGCTGCCCAAACTCTCACCTTTCCACTCAGGCCGCCCTCTTACTTAAAGTGTGTGTGGAACATGTCCGCGCAGTACACCGCGCTGCACAGCTAAGCATAGGTCTGGGCATCATAGCTTCCAGCCAGGTGACCGAAGTTCGCAGGCAGATGGGTCTCTGGGACACACGCGGAGAGGCTCCTGCCGTGTGACAGGCCGCCCACTGCCCCTGCCCCAGATCTGGGTCCGCAAAGCAGCCCTGTCTGATTCCGCTGCCTCTAGAGGGAGTATTGGACCAACACTGTAGAAAACGGGGTCCTTGCGGGCCACTCATTGGAGGGACACAAATAAATCTTTGCCGACTTTCTGCTGAAACTTACGAGCGTTCACACCTAAGCCTCTTACAAGGTCAGCTGTTTAGGTAAACATGAGCTGATGATCTAAATTTACACAATACTGAAGAAAGCAGCTACAAGTGGAGACAATCAGACAAAATCATCAATACCAGAATTAGATTCCCAAGGCCATCCATCAGATGAAGGAATAATCGGGTGCAAGGCAGAAAATATACATAAAACTGGAACTGAAACAAGGCACAAGGATGTTTTCAAAGACTGTAGGATCTCTAAAACATTTTTCAAGGACATGTCATTGATAAAGCTAAATACTCCCAGGTTGTGTAATACAACAGATTAATCATTGAGAAGAGTGAAATTATGCTGTTTTGAAAACTATGGCATGTCAGATTTTCTGCCTAATTATATAAGAAGATTTCTCTAAAAAATACACATTATTTCAAAGACTTATTGGCTGTGAAATAAGTTAAGGGTATTTCAAATGGCTTGTCTGCAAAGCAAGGTGAGATGTAGGGAATCACAGAAAGCCGAGGGGAAAATAGGTCAATATATACATTGCTCTATGGTGAACTAAGCCTTAGGCCAGCAACAATGGAGAGGACCTGACCCTTAGACACGTACAAGTAAGCTGGAATCTTCAAAAGTTCAAATCTTTATAAGGAAAAAGATTTATTAAAATGAATAACCAAGTGTTTTAATTGACATCAGAAGATGAAAACAATAAACCCTGAGAACATAGAGAAAAGATAAATAAAGATATGAGCAGAACTTAATACAACAGAAAACGTATAAAATTCAGGTGATTTAGTAAGTCCAAAGAATCTTCTTTAAAAAGATTTAAAAGACACACTTTGATTAAGGAAAACCAAAACATAAGTAAAGAATATACAGAAAGAGTCAGGACAATGTTAGAGCAGAGAATATATGAAATGCCAGTAAATTTGAACATTTCTGTCAAGTGGACCATTTCCTAGCTCCTAAAGTTTACCAACACTGACACAAGAGGAAATCATTTAAGGTCATCATGTCTGCCCTTGGCATTCTCGGAACGCCCTGGCCTCAGAATGCAGCCTCTGTAGTCCATGGTAACCTGCGGAGAGGGGGCGGGGCTGAGGGAGGTTGGAACACTGCCCTCAATGACGGAGTGGGTGTGGCCATCTCTGCTGTGACTGAACAAAGGGCAGGGGAGCAGGGGGCCGAGGGCAGGGCCCTCAGAGCCCGGCAGGCCCAGTGGAGTGTCACAAGTTTTTAGGCCCAGGCCAAAGGGCGCCTTCTTTGTCTGCACAGCTGCCCAAACTCTCACCTTTCCACTCAGGCCGCCCTCTTACTTGAAGTGTGTGTGGAACGTGTCCGCGCAGTACACCGCGCTGCACAGCTTAGCATAGTTCTGGGCATCGCAGCTTCCTGCAAGGTGACCGAAGTTCGCAGGCAGCTGGGTCCCTGGGACACACGCAGAGGGGATCCTGCCCGGGTCACAGGCTGCCCACTGCCACTGCCCCAGATCGGGGGCCGCAAAGCAGCCCTGTCTGAGTCCCCTGCCTCTAGAGGGAGTATTGGACCAACACTTGTAGAAAACGGGGTCCTTGCGGGCCACTCGTTGGAGGGACACCAATAAATTTTTGCCGACTTTTTGCTGAAACTTACGAGCGTTCATACCTAAGCCTCTTACAAGGTCAGCTGTTTAGCTAAACATGAGCTCATGATCTAAATTTACACAATGAAGAAAGCAGCTACAAGGGGAGACAATCAGCCAAAACCATCAATACCAGAATTAGATTCCCAAGGCCATCCATCAGATGTAGGAATAATCGGGTGCAAGGCAGGAAATATACATAAAACTGGAACTGAAACAAGGCACAAGGATGTTTTCAAAGACTGGTAGGATCTCTAAAACATTTTTCAAGGACATGTCATTGATAAAGCTAAATACTCCAAGGTTGTGTAATACAACAGATTAATCATTGAGAAGAGTGAAATTATGCTGTTTTGAAAACTATGGCAGGTCAGATTTTCTGCCTAATTATATAAGAAGATTTCTCTAAAAAATACACATTATTTCAAAGACTTATTGGCTGTGAAATAAGTTAAGGGTATTTCAAATGGCTTGTCTGCAAAGAAAGGTGAGATGTAGGGAATCACAGAAAGTCGAGGGGAAAATAGGTCAATATATACATTGCTGTATGGTGAACTAAGCCTTAGGCCAGCAACAATGGAGAGGACCTGACCCTTAGACACGTACAAGTAAGCTGGAATCTTCAAAAGTTCAAATCTTTATAAGTAAAAAGATTTATTAAAATGAATAACCAAGTGTTTTAATTGACATCAGAAGATGAAAACAATAAACCCTGAGAACATAGAGAACAGATAAATAAAGATATGAGCAGAACTTAATACAACAGAAAACGTATAAAATTCAGGAGATTTAGTAATGTCCAAAGAATCTTCTTTGAAAAGAATTAAAAGACACACTTTGATTAAGGAAAACCAAAACATAAGTAAAGAATATACAGAAAGAGTCAGGACAATGTTAGAGCAGAGAATATATGAAATGCCAGTAAATTTGAACATTTCTGTCAAGTGGACCATTTCCTAGCTCCTAAAGTTTACCAACACTGACACAAGAGGAAATCATTTAAGTTCATCATGTCTGCCCTTGGCATTCTCGGAACGCCCTGGCCTCAGAATGCAGCCTCTGTAGTCCATGGTAACCTGCGGAGAGGGGGCGGTGCTGAGTGAGGTTGGAACACTGCCCTCACTGAGGGAGTGGGTGTGGCCATCTCTGCTGTGACTGAACAAAGGGCAGGGGAGCAGGGGGCCCAGGGCGGGGCCCTCAGAGCCCGACAGGCCCAGTGGATTGCCACAAGCTTTTAGGCCCAGGCCAAAGGGCGCCTTCTTTGTCTGCACAGCTGCCCAAACTCTCACCTTTCCACTCAGGCCGCCCTCTTACTTAAAGTGTGTGTGGAACATGTCCGCGCAGTACACCGCGCTGCACAGCTAAGCATAGGTCTGGGCATCATAGCTTCCAGCCAGGTGACCGAAGTTCGCAGGCAGATGGGTCTCTGGGACACACGCGGAGAGGCTCCTGCCGTGTGACAGGCCGCCCACTGCCCCTGCCCCAGATCTGGGTCCGCAAAGCAGCCCTGTCTGATTCCGCTGCCTCTAGAGGGAGTATTGGACCAACACTGTAGAAAACGGGGTCCTTGCGGGCCACTCATTGGAGGGACACAAATAAATCTTTGCCGACTTTCTGCTGAAACTTACGAGCGTTCACACCTAAGCCTCTTACAAGGTCAGCTGTTTAGGTAAACATGAGCTGATGATCTAAATTTACACAATACTGAAGAAAGCAGCTACAAGTGGAGACAATCAGACAAAATCATCAATACCAGAATTAGATTCCCAAGGCCATCCATCAGATGAAGGAATAATCGGGTGCAAGGCAGAAAATATACATAAAACTGGAACTGAAACAAGGCACAAGGATGTTTTCAAAGACTGTAGGATCTCTAAAACATTTTTCAAGGACATGTCATTGATAAAGCTAAATACTCCCAGGTTGTGTAATACAACAGATTAATCATTGAGAAGAGTGAAATTATGCTGTTTTGAAAACTATGGCATGTCAGATTTTCTGCCTAATTATATAAGAAGATTTCTCTAAAAAATACACATTATTTCAAAGACTTATTGGCTGTGAAATAAGTTAAGGGTATTTCAAATGGCTTGTCTGCAAAGCAAGGTGAGATGTAGGGAATCACAGAAAGCCGAGGGGAAAATAGGTCAATATATACATTGCTCTATGGTGAACTAAGCCTTAGGCCAGCAACAATGGAGAGGACCTGACCCTTAGACACGTACAAGTAAGCTGGAATCTTCAAAAGTTCAAATCTTTATAAGGAAAAAGATTTATTAAAATGAATAACCAAGTGTTTTAATTGACATCAGAAGATGAAAACAATAAACCCTGAGAACATAGAGAAAAGATAAATAAAGATATGAGCAGAACTTAATACAACAGAAAACGTATAAAATTCAGGTGATTTAGTAAGTCCAAAGAATCTTCTTTAAAAAGATTTAAAAGACACACTTTGATTAAGGAAAACCAAAACATAAGTAAAGAATATACAGAAAGAGTCAGGACAATGTTAGAGCAGAGAATATATGAAATGCCAGTAAATTTGAACATTTCTGTCAAGTGGACCATTTCCTAGCTCCTAAAGTTTACCAACACTGACACAAGAGGAAATCATTTAAGGTCATCATGTCTGCCCTTGGCATTCTCGGAACGCCCTGGCCTCAGAATGCAGCCTCTGTAGTCCATGGTAACCTGCGGAGAGGGGGCGGGGCTGAGGGAGGTTGGAACACTGCCCTCAATGACGGAGTGGGTGTGGCCATCTCTGCTGTGACTGAACAAAGGGCAGGGGAGCAGGGGGCCGAGGGCAGGGCCCTCAGAGCCCGGCAGGCCCAGTGGAGTGTCACAAGTTTTTAGGCCCAGGCCAAAGGGCGCCTTCTTTGTCTGCACAGCTGCCCAAACTCTCACCTTTCCACTCAGGCCGCCCTCTTACTTGAAGTGTGTGTGGAACGTGTCCGCGCAGTACACCGCGCTGCACAGCTTAGCATAGTTCTGGGCATCGCAGCTTCCTGCAAGGTGACCGAAGTTCGCAGGCAGCTGGGTCCCTGGGACACACGCAGAGGGGATCCTGCCCGGGTCACAGGCTGCCCACTGCCACTGCCCCAGATCGGGGGCCGCAAAGCAGCCCTGTCTGAGTCCCCTGCCTCTAGAGGGAGTATTGGACCAACACTTGTAGAAAACGGGGTCCTTGCGGGCCACTCGTTGGAGGGACACCAATAAATTTTTGCCGACTTTTTGCTGAAACTTACGAGCGTTCATACCTAAGCCTCTTACAAGGTCAGCTGTTTAGCTAAACATGAGCTCATGATCTAAATTTACACAATGAAGAAAGCAGCTACAAGGGGAGACAATCAGCCAAAACCATCAATACCAGTGTTAGATTCCCAAGGCCATCCATCAGATGTAGGAATAATCGGGTGCAAGGCAGGAAATATACATAAAACTGGAACTGAAACAAGGCACAAGGATGTTTTCAAAGACTGGTAGGATCTCTAAAACATTTTTCAAGGACATGTCATTGATAAAGCTAAATACTCCAAGGTTGTGTAATACAACAGATTAATCATTGAGAAGAGTGAAATTATGCTGTTTTGAAAACTATGGCAGGTCAGATTTTCTGCCTAATTATATAAGAAGATTTCTCTAAAAAATACACATTATTTCAAAGACTTATTGGCTGTGAAATAAGTTAAGGGTATTTCAAATGGCTTGTCTGCAAAGAAAGGTGAGATGTAGGGAATCACAGAAAGTCGAGGGGAAAATAGGTCAATATATACATTGCTGTATGGTGAACTAAGCCTTAGGCCAGCAACAATGGCGAGGACCTGACCCTTAGACACGTACAAGTAAGCTGGAATCTTCAAAAGTTCAAATCTTTATAAGTAAAATGATTTATTAAAATGAATAACCAAGTGTTTTAATTGACATCAGAAGATGAAAACAATAAACCCTGAGAACATAGAGAACAGATAAATAAAGATATGAGCAGAACTTAATACAACAGAAAACGTATAAAATTCAGGTGATTTAGTAAGTCCAAAGAATTTTCTTTGAAAAGATTTAAAAGACACACTTTGATTAAGGAAAACCAAAACATAAGTAAAGAATATACAGAAAGAGTCAGGACAATGTTAGAACAGAGAATATATGAAATGCCAGTAAATTTGAACATTTCTGTCAAGTGGACCATTTCCTAGCTCCTAAAGTTTACCAACACTGACAAAAGAGGAAATCATTTAAGGTCATCATGTCTGCCCTTGGCATTCTCGGAACGCCCTGGCCTTAGAATGCAGCCTCTGTAGTCCATGGTAACCTGCGAAGAGGGGTCGGGTTTGAGGCAGGTTGGAACACTGCCCTCACTGAGGGAGTGGGTGTGGCCATCTCTGCTGTGACTGAACAAAGGGCAGGGGAGCAGGGGGCCCAGGGCAGGGCCCTCAGAGCCCGGCAGGCCCAGTGGAGTGTCACAAGTTTTTAGGCCCAGGCCAAAGGGCGCCTTCTTTGTCTGCACAGCTGCCCAAACTCTCACCTTTCCACTCAGGCCGCCCTCTGACTTGAAGTGTGTGTGGAACGTGTCCGCGCAGTACACCACGCTGCACAGCTAAGCATAGTTCTGGGCATCGTAGCTTCCTGCCAGGTGACCGAAGTTTGCAGGCAGATGGGTCCCTGGGACACACGCGGAGGGGCTCCTGCCCGGGTCACAGGCCGCCCACTGCCCCTGCCCCAGATCGGGGGCCGCAAAGCAGCCCTGTCTGAGTCCCCTGCCTCTAGAGGGAGTATTGGAACAACACTTGTAGAAAACGGGGTACTTGCGGGCCACTCATTGGAGGGACACAAATAAATCTTTGCCGACTTTCTGCTGAAACTTACGAGCGTTCACACCTAAGCCTCTTACAAGGTCAGCTGTTTAGCTAAACATGAGCTCATGATCTAAATTTACACAATAATGAAGAAAGCAGCTACAAGGGGAGACAATCAGCCAAAACCATCAATACCAGAATTAGATTCCCAAGGCCATCCATCAGATGTAGGAATAATCGGGTGCAAGGCAGAAAATATACATAAAACTGGAACTGAAACAAGGCACAAGGATGTTTTCAAAGACTGGTAGGATCTCTAAAACATTTTTCAAGGACATGTCATTGATAAAGCTAAATACTCCAAGGTTGTGTAATACAACAGATTAATCATTCAGAAGAGTGAAATTATGCTGTTTTGAAAACTATGGCAGGTCAGATTTTCTGCCTAATTATATAAGAAGATTTCTCTAAAAAATACACATTATTTCAAAGACTTATTGGCTGTGAAATAAGTTAAGGGTATTTCAAATGGCTTGTCTGCAAAGAAAGGTGAGATGTAGGGAATCACAGAAAGTCGAGGGGAAAATAGGTCAATATATACATTGCTGTATGGTGAACTAAGCCTTAGGCCAGCAACAATGGAGAGGACCTGACCCTTAGACACGTACAAGTAAGCTGGAATCTTCAAAAGTTCAAATCTTTATAAGTAAAAAGATTTATTAAAATGAATAACCAAGTGTTTTAATTGACATCAGAAGATGAAAACAATAAACCCTGAGAACATAGAGAACAGAAAAATAAAGATATGAGCAGAATTTAATACAACAGA
The DNA here is from genome assembly GCF_964341445.2 of Mesoplodon mirus. Lineage (NCBI taxonomy): Eukaryota > Metazoa > Chordata > Mammalia > Artiodactyla > Ziphiidae > Mesoplodon > Mesoplodon mirus. The sequence goes on along the minus strand of NC_138976.1, from coordinate 116,575,402 downwards.
AAACGTATAAAATTCAGGTGATTTAGTAAGTCCAAAGAATCTTCTTTGAAAAGATTTAAAAGACACACTTTGATTAAGGAAAACCAAAACATAAGTAAAGAATATACAGAAAGAGTCAGGACAATGTTAGAGCAGAGAATATAGGAAATGCCAGTAAATTTGAACATTTCTGTCAAGTGGACCATTTCCTAGCTCCTAAAGTTTACCAACACTGACACAAGAGGAAATCATTTAAGGTCATCATGTCTGCCCTTGGCATTCTCGGAACGCCCTGGCCTCAGAATGCAGCCTCTGTAGTCCATGGTAACCTGCGGAGCGGGGGCGGGGCTGAGGGAGGTTGGAACACTGCCCTCCCTGAGGGAGTGGGTGTGGCCATCTCTGCTGTGACTGAACAAAGGGCAGGGGAGCAGGGGGCCCAGGGCAGGGCCCTCAGAGCCCGGCAGGCCCAGTGGAGTGTCACAAGTTTTTAGGCCCAGGCCAAAGGGCGCCTTCTTTGTCTGCACAGCTGCCCAAACTCTCACCTTTCCACTCAGGCCGCCCTCTTACTTGAAGTGTGTGTGGAACGTGTCCGTGCAGTACACCGCGCTGCACAGCTAAGCATAGTTCTGGGCATCGTAGCTTCCTGCAAGGTGACCGAAGTTCGCAGGCAGATGGGTCCCTGGGACACACGCGGAGGGGCTCCTGCCCGGGTCACAGGCTTCCCACTGCCCCTGCCCCATATCGGGGGACGCAAAGCAGCCCTGTCTGAGTCCCCTGCCTCTAGAGGGAGTATTGGACCAACACTTGTAGAAAACGGGGTCCTTGCGGGCCACTCGTTGGAGGGACACAAATAAATCTTTGCCGACTTTTTGCTGAAACTTACGAGCGCTCATACCTAAGCCTCTTACAAGGTCAGCTGTTTAGCTAAACATGAGCTCATGATCTAAATTTACACAATAATGAAGAAAGCAGCTACAAGGGGAGACAATCAGCCAAAACCATCAATACCAGAATTAGATTCCCAAGGCCATCCATCAGATGAAGGAATAATCGGGTGCAAGGCAGAAAATATACATAAAACTGGAACTGAAACAAGGCACAAGGATGTTTTCAAAGACTGGTAGGATCTCTAAAACATTTTTCAAGGATATGTCATTGATAAAGCTAAATACTCCAAGGTTGTGTAATACAACAGATTAATCATTGAGAAGAGTGAAATTATGCTGTTTTGAAAACTATGGCAGGTCAGATTTTCTGCCTAATTATATAAGAAGATTTCTCTAAAAAATACACATTATTTCAAAGACTTATTGGCTGTGAAATAAGTTAAGGGTATTTCAAATGGCTTGTCTGCAAAGAAAGGAGAGATGTAGGGAATCACAGAAAGTCGAGGGGAAAATAGGTCAATATATACATTGCTGTATGGTGAACTAAGCCTTAGGCCAGCAACAATGGAGAGGACCTGACCCTTAGACACGTACAAGTAAGCTGGAATCTTCAAAAGTTCAAATCTTTATAAGTAAAAAGATTTATTAAAATGAATAACCAAGTGTTTTAATTGACATCAGAAGATGAAAACAATAAACCCTGAGAACATAGAGAACAGATAAATAAAGATATGAGCAGAACTTAATACAACAGAAAACGTATAAAATTCAGGAGATTTAGTAATGTCCAAAGAATCTTCTTTGAAAAGAATTAAAAGACACACTTTGATTAAGGAAAACCAAAACATAAGTAAAGAATATACAGAAAGAGTCAGGACAATATTAGAGCAGAGAATATATGAAATGCCAGTAAATTTGAACATTTCTGTAAAGTGGACCATTTCCTAGCTCCTAAAGTTTACCAACACTGACACAAGAGGAAATCATTTAAGGTCATCATGTCTGCCCTTGGCATTCTCGGA